>NC_053040.3:465557779-466182779 GCF_002575655.3 Aegilops tauschii subsp. strangulata
AAATATCCAAGTATTTGTTTCAGCATATGGTGCTCCTGTGTGATGTTCAGAAAGTTAATTCAAACATAGATGAGTGTAAACGCAAATATCTGGTCATGCACAATTTTCCTTCAAAAGGAACATCAAAGGACATCCCATTGCAATAAATTGTCAAATTATTATTTCAACACTGGTGTGCATAACGATGAAGTGATGTCAACTTGTTTCTAAACTTCACCATAGTTCACAATTATTATTTCCACAGGATGCATCACAAACACCAAAATACTTCCCTATAATTCAAAAGCTTCAATTAAAGGAAAGCGTACAAGCACAATAACTTTCATCAACTCCTTCCAGTTATGGAGATGATAGTACATATGACTTAAAAACTGCAACATACTACTAACTCTGTAAAGAAATGCCAGACGTTTTACGTCACTAAAGTAGTGATCTAAACGTCCTACATTTGTTTACAGAGGGAGTACCATAGTAATGTTATGCATCTCATTTTTCCAATTAGGACTGGAAGTGAACCACAGCACCCGAAGCCAAACCCAACCCCTCAGTTATCTGCTTCCGCTCCTCGGTTGTCGATGGATATCTTGATGGACAAACATTGTCCTGGATCTCAGGATCCAAGTCACCACAGCGCCCACACACCTTTCTGTCGTACAAAGATATCTCTGTTATATTAACCGCATGTTCCACAACACATCCTATGTATCTCATAAAATTGTCATCGGGTTGGAAAACCCGTAGATGGTGAGCTTAGCCAGATTCTTGTGCTTGAAATCAGGGGCATATGGCTTCCACTTCACGTCTGCCTTTTCGCAGAAACAATATTTCTTCCGCAACTCTTTGTTTGTTATCATTATGCACCAATGATCCCACACTGTGATGCACAGCTCTTTTAGGGAGGGTGCAGCTTCAAGAATAAACATTGTCCAAGCTAAATCACATCCTTCAGGAAGATGGTCCAGATTCACATGCTGTAGTTTGTTGAGCACAGGCGTGAGTAGTTTTGGGCATTCTCGTAGAATCCAAATCTGGGATAAAAAAAACGCTTAACAAAATTACTGTTGATACATATAACCATCATAGAGTGAGAACGGACAGGTATGATACAAATGACTAATGGGTACCTTTTCACTTCCAAAATCCAGACGCAGATCGCCTATGGAAGGAACATTAGCAAGGAGCTGACTTAACTCGAGAGTCTTGTCCGAACGGATGCCAGTTTTAATAAGGCTCAGCTTTGAAAGCTGTGGTACAAAACCAAAATACAACGGATACTCAGAAGAGAACCAATTATCATAGGTCAACCGTTGGAGTTTTGGTAGACATATCAAGCTCAACTCTCTGAAATTTCCCCTGGTCGACCTCAATCTCAACAAGTTGATCATGTTCTACTTGCAGCACAGAATGGAACCCTGAGTCACAACGGGTCAAACGCAAATACTCCAAGCGCTTGCAAGTGCTGAGGATGTTGGGAATGTCTAGTTCACCAAACCTCATATTTTGCAGCCACAGGCTCGTAAGGCCAGCAAATGCACGCGGACAAGCACCAAATAAATCATTGAACTGCTTCGCAAACTGGAGGAGGTCAGCAGAAGAGCAGAGGCCATGATGCTTCTTCGTTACAATCTCAAACTCAGCTGCGCCAACCTTCTGGGTTGCCATGGCACGGGCAACAGATCTTCCAATGGTTAGGGAGACATCAAGCAATAAGACAAATCTGATTTTGAGTTCGCTGATGGTAACCTTCGGGCTCCTTGTGCCCAAGATGTTATCCGCTACATGAGCCACAGCACGGTTGGTTCTGAACACTTGCTTGCGGCTGAAAGTTAGGTAGAAGCGTGAGAGCATGGTAGGAAGCTTCAGCAATTGCTTGGAGAGAATGCAGGTCCTTATGGCATCGAGTGTGTCCACCCTCTCCAGAATGTTGAGCAGAAGGTCATTGGGCAGATTGCTAAGCCTGTCTTCGATTACATTGCTTGCAGCGGCTTCGTCGCAAGTTGCTTTTTGCGTTGCATTTAGCTGGAACAACAGATAATCAGCATTTTGAGGATGAACCTTAGGTTGTGTACAAAACACCAGGCACAAAAGAAGCAGCACTTACATTGCGTCTGCGACGACCGCTTTTGTTCTTCATGGCTGATCGGATCAACAAATGGCTTCGGCGTATGTGCTTATTGGATCTGCGACAACGGCGGACGCCTGAGCTGACCTGATTCGAATCGCCCCTCCTCCTCTTCCTGATTACAACCTCTCAACAGACAGACTCCGAATTCAAAATTACTCCTCTCTTCCCCGATTGCACAAGGAACTCCACTCTTCTCCCGCCTCCGTATCCCGCGAGATTATTTCCCCCAAACGCCGGCCAGGCGTAATAACACAGGCAGCAGAGGTGGTCGCCGGCGGCGGAGGAGAGTGGTGGCGGCCGGCTGCGGACGGCAGGGGCGGGGTCGGGGTTGACACAGGGATGCCCGCGGAGGAGAGTGGTTGGCGGCCGGCGGCGGGTGACGCAGGGGATGGCGGCGGGGTAGAGTGGTGGTGAACGGCGGTGGAGCGGGGAGGGGGTTGCCGAAGGCGTGGCGCCTGCGGCCGAGGGGAGATCCGCAAGATTTTTTTTTTCCGTCTATGCTTCCTCGTATGCTAGCATTTTTTTTACAGAGAGTCTTTTTTAAACAATCAAAAACCTTAACATGGCCGAGTTTTTGGTCAACATGGTTCGCCTCTCTAGGGCAGTGATTTTTTTTTGAGATAGTTTTTTAGATAGCTCCTATAGCTGAAACCCTGAATTTCAGCCCACAAACCTTAACTCTTCATATAAAAATAAAACAGTTTCTAAACGAGCACCTAAATCTTAACTCCCTAAAGAATTTACTTTGCAAATTTTTCTAAGGGTGTGGCTAGGTCTCAGTCGATTGAGATTTAACCAAGTCTCAGTCAAGTGACTTAAAATGCAAGCGAGAAAAAGAAATAATTGAAGAAAAAGATTGCACGAATCTCAATTTAAGATCTCACGAATATAGCATCGACTGAGACTTAGAAAGACTGTTTTTCTAACTTCTGATTTACATACTTCATTTCAACTACATAATTACACACATGTTTAATCCAAAGTTGATAATGAAAGTTCACACAAATCACGACCATTACAATTTTTTTAAAGGCTAATTTAATTATTCCAATTCAAATGCACGAAATGGTCCAAATGTGAAGTAATAATCCGAATAAAGAGCATTATAGAGGCACAACAATCAAGTGTTATGAAGTGCCCACAAGTGCTCAACAAAATCATTTTGGAGTTGGATATGAACTTGTCGGTTCTTGATACAGCGAGGAACATTTGTATCATGTTTGCATTGTGTTCCGGATCGATAGGATCCCCATTGAACATGTGTCGAACGTTCTCTGGTATGCCTCTCTCATCCTCAATGATCATGTTATGCAAGATGATGCAACATGTCATGATTTTTCGGGGTGGGGGGGGGGTGGGAGGGGGGGACTCCCCACCTGAATATATTTCAAAAGAGTGAATCTTTAGAGAGTTCACGTATTACGTGAAGAGAGGAAATCACGCCACAACCCGGCATGTTCCTTTAGTGTTTCCATCTTAAGACGGTGAGACCATAAAATAAGATCATCTACAATAACCTTAACAGAACCCCTAGCATCAATCTCTCTGGAAAACCTTTTTGTTCCTCGCGTCCCAGATTTTCCATCCAATGAGGAGGAACATAAAAGGACGAATCGAGGTAGGCAAAGCATCTGGCAAGGTGGTGGTGAATATCTTGCGAATTGGGGCTGAATCACGGCCATATGCTGGTAGCGCGCCAGATTCGACGAGCAGCCGGGCATGTAAAGAACAGGTGCTCACGGTCCTCGACGGCGTTGTTGCATCTAGGGCAAGCATCGTAGGTGAGGATGTGCTTCTTGTGTAGATTCTTCCTAGTATTCAGACGGTCCAAGATAAATAGCCAGCCAAAGATCATGACTCTCTTCGGCACCCTGGAGTCCCATAGCAGAGCAAGTGTAGGGTTGGTGAGCTACTCATTGAGGGCCGCATAGGCCCCACGCGTGGTGAAATTCTCACCATTAAGCAACCTCCTCGTGTCCGGATCCTGTGAGGTAGTGACGTCCTACAAAAAAGAGTTAAGAGAAACAAGTTCTGCGACTGCAGTAGTGGTTAGTCGATTACGAAGAGCAAGTTTGATCCCTTCCTGCAATATAGTGGCTACCAACGCATTTTTTTGTGTGGTGGGAGAAAAGAGCAGGGAAGACTACAGCCAGAGGCTCTGGCTGCAGCCAACGATCTAACCAAAAAAATGTGGACTGACCATTACCGATGGTGCAGTGGGAGATCTCTCTGAGGCTCTGCAACTGTTTAAAAATTGTTCTTGCAAGGAAAGAACTATTCCTACCATGACATGTGGCTTCCAATACTCAGTAGGGCCACGAATAATGCCAAAACGCTTTTGAGGCACACTGAAAGCTCTCTCTTCATGCCGACTCTTGACGTGTTGTAAGGTGGGCCCATTTGTTGACTTGAGGATGCTTATCTTCCATGCTAAATTTGATTGCAACAAAGTAAAATACAATGAAAAGGGCAAAATATACATACCTAGGCGATTTATCAAACACTTTGTTGCCTCGCCATACAATAATTAAACCACTATTTCAACAATCTAAAGTATGATGCCAAGAAAAACCGACCAAAATAAAATACACAACTATTCAGATGATTCCAAAGCATGATATGGTTGCATCTGAGCAAATTTTGAAATAGCAGGCAACACAAGTAAGGGAATTATCTAGCCATACAAGCACAAACAATTTGGATGACAGTGCGGAGAACTAATGTCCTCCAACAAGGGCACATTACAACAATTCAGAATTCAATGGGGCACACTCGAAGGCATCACAGTAGTAGAGTAGTAGTAGTAGGTTTGAGGCAACAATAGTACTGAGCCAAGTATTCTAATCAAGATTCATCATGTACTACCATCAAAGTTGCAAAGAGACCGACTCAAGGATCGAAGAGGAGGGAGGAGGTATGGAAATTACCTTCAAATTACATGGAGACACCATCCTTTCGGTGGCACGGCTTGCGCTGGCAGATGATGATGGTGGGCACGATCTTCTTACGCAGATCGGACTTCTCCTTCTTGATGGTAGCCATGACCATGTCGGCGACACAGGCGGACCGGAGACGGTTGAGGTGACCCTTGATGCCCTTCATGCCCTTCACGGAGATGATGTAGAGGTTATTCGCGCCAGTTTTTTCGATGCACCGTTGCCGCCACCAGCAAACCCAGCGACATCCACAACTTGTTCCCCGCGAAACCTCCCCTCCCTTGACCGGATCAAACACCACGGAAAACAATATAGAGCGATGTATGCAATGGTTGTGTTTGTAGAAGAGTACTATCTGCAGAATTGTGTGATTGTCACCATAAAGGTCTTATTGTATTGGAAGTTGGAGAAAATTTTCTTAAGTTGCAATGCCATACCAAAAAAGCTGCTGTATAATCACAAATATCTAATCAAATTTTGGTTTTAACCTCAGAAAGGTGCCACAGGGCACAAACAATTTTTATGAAATGGAGGCGTACCCCCGGCCTCTGCATCATAATGATGCATGCAACCATCTTATTAAAAATCCTCGAAGTAGCACAAAGTCATAAAAGTATTACAGCTCGCAAGTGGAGCGAAACAAAGAAATGAAAAGTACATGCTCAAAATCGCAACCGGTAAGGCAATGTAAAGGATAAGCTCCCTAGACTCCTATCATGTTATGCAACCGCCATCCGAACCGGTTGAATATAGTCCGTGCTACCATCTCCCGCTGGTTGCACCCGGTAACCAAAGGCTCCCTGGAGTCCATAGGAGTGAGTAAGGACCATGTATGGATCCATGCGGTAGCTCTGAAGATGACCTGCAAGAATATTAAAGTGTGTTGTCTGTTAAAAATCATATCATTCCTACATTTCCATATAGCCCAAAGAAGTGCACATATTCCAATCCGAATACGAGCCGCATTAATATGCTCAACCCTAGCTAGCCACGTTCCAAACAACGAGTCTATGTCAACAGGAGGAGTAATGTTAAATGCTATATGAATCGTTCTCCAAAGCAATTTGGCAAGTGGGCATTCAAGGAATAGATGTTGTACTATTTCATCATGATCACAAAAACAACAACGTGAACTACCTACCCATCGCCTCTTTATTAAGTTATCCTTGGTGAGTACTACTTGCTTGTGGATGAACCACATAAAAAATTTAATACGCAAGGGAACCTTAACCTTTCAAATGTGTAACGATCTTGAGATTGGGCCAGAATTAATCAAATCCATGTAGAAAGATTTCACGTAAATACCCCATTTCTAGCTAACTTTCAGTGAGTCGAATCCGGTTGGTCGGATAATTGAACATCTATCAATCTCCGAACCAAGTGCATCCAGGCAGTCCATCGCTCACCAACTAACGCACGTCTGAACTGAATATTCAAGGGAATCTTTTGAAATGCTGTGCATACGTAATCCTCTTTACGTTGCACAATGTTATAAAGGGTGGGATATTGTACGGCTAGGGGCGTCTCTCCTAACCACGGATCCTCCCAAAATCTTGTTGACATCCCATTACCAATCAAGAATTTGACCTACGAAAGAACAAGTCCTTCATTCTCATGAGTCCCTTCCAGAATGGCGAGTCAGTTGGTCTCATGGTAACCCAGGCGAGCGTTTTTGACTGCAAATACTTATTGCGAAGAATCTGTGCCCACATACCTTCCGGCTCAGTCTCTAACCTGTAGAGACATTTACTCATAAGGCATTTATTCTTGATTTCTAAGTTCTCAATACCGAGACCCCCCTGGTCCTTGGGTCAGCAAAGAATATCCCACCGCGCAAGGCGGTATTTCCTCTTGGCCTCATCTGACTGCCAGAAGAATCGAGATCTGAAGAAATCAAGCTGCTTCCGCACCCCTTTCGGTACCTCGAAGAACGATAATAGGAACATCGGCATACTAGTCAGTACCGAGTTAATCAGTACAAGCCGACCTCCATATGACATAAGCTTGCTTTTCCAGCAACTAAGCTTTTTTCGATTCGATCTTCGATGCACTTCCATTCTTTATTGGATAACTTATGGTGATGAATTGGTATGCCCAAATAACTGAATGGCAAAGAACCTAATTCACACCCGAACAGTTGTCTATAGGTGTCTTGTTCTTCTTTGGCCTTCCCAAAGCAGAATAGCTCGCTCTTGTGAAAGTTTATCTTTAGCCCAGACAATTGTTCGAAGAGACATAATATGAGTTTCATATTGTGCGCTTTCGCAATGCCATGTTCCATGAATAAGATAGTGTCGTCAGCGTACTGTAAGATGGAGACCCCCCCATCGACCAGATGAGGGACTAACCCCTCCACTTGACTGTTTTGCTTGGCCCTACCAATAAGAATGGTCAACATATCGGCCACTATATTAAAAAGGAGAGGAGACATGGAATCCCCTTGTCTCAATCCCTTGTGTGCCTGAAAGTAGTGACCAATATCATCGTTAACCTTGATTCCACCACTACCCTTCTGGACCTGAGAACCCACTTGGTTCCGCCAGGCCTCACTAAATCCTTTCATGCGCATTGTGTGCTGAAGGAAAGGCCACTTAACTTTATCGTATGCCTTCTCAAAATCCACTTTGAAGATAACCCCATCTAGCTTCTTCGAATGAATTTCATGAAGCGTTTCATGCAGAATGACCACCCCTTCAAGTATGTGTCGCCCTGGCATGAACATTGTCTGACTCGGTTGTACCACCAAGTGAGCAATCTGTGTCAATCTATTGGTACCGACTTTCGTGAATATTTTGAAACTCGCGTTAAGAAGACATGTTGGCCTAAATTTTTCTATCCGAACTGCCTCTTCTTTCTTTGGCAACAGTGTAATCATACCAAAGTTAAGATGAAACAACTCTAAATGACCGTTAAAAAAATCATGAAACATAGGCATAAGATCATCCTTAATAATATGCCAACATTTCCTAT
Source organism: Aegilops tauschii subsp. strangulata (assembly GCF_002575655.3). Classification (NCBI taxonomy): domain Eukaryota; kingdom Viridiplantae; phylum Streptophyta; class Magnoliopsida; order Poales; family Poaceae; genus Aegilops; species Aegilops tauschii. The sequence goes on from NC_053040.3 coordinate 465,565,811, forward strand.
AGAATTCAGCTGGAAACCCATCTGGTCCCGGTGCTTTATTTGGTTTCATTTGTGAGATTGCATCCAGAACCTCTTTCTCAGTAAACGGTGCAGATAGAATATCATTCTCCTCTGCCCGCAGCTGAGGGATATCTCCAATAACAGATTCATTTAGGGCCACCGTGCTTGCTTCCGGAGGCCCAAAAGTTGTTTATAATAATTAGAGATATAAGCTTTCAGATTCTCATGCCCCACAATTGTCCCCTCGTCCTGTTCAAGTTGTATTATTTTCTTCTTCCTATGTTTACCATTCGCAATCATATGGAAGAATTGTGTATTGTCATCCCCTTGGACAACCTTAAGCACTTTAGCACGCAATGCGCACTTGAGCTCCTCTTCTCTAAGAAGAGCTCATAATCCTTGCTTAGCTTCGGACTTGGAGCTTTGCTCATTAACTGTAAGAAGGTTAACTTCAGCTTTTAAATCTAGCGCTTCAATTAACTGAGTGAGTCGCTCTTTTTCTTGTCTATATATCCCACTCTCGTTTCTGGTCCAACCTCGCAAAAACTGTCTCAGATGTCTGATTTTATTTTTCCATCTCTCAATACTAGTTCTTCCACTAACAGGCTTTGCCCATTCGCGTGCAATGATCTCCAAAAAGTTTTCTTTCTCGAACCAACCTAATTCAAAAGAGAAAGCATTCTTGTTCGCAATATGTGTAGCCTCTCCCGAGTCTACAAGAAGTGGTGTGTTGTCCGAGATCGCCCTCCGCATAGCATGAACCGACACCAGTGGGTACTTTTGTTCCCATTCCACACTAGCGAGCACCCTATCCAACTTCTCATAAGTCGGAGTGAGCAACGAATTGGCCCATGTAAATTGTCTACCGGTGAGCTCAATTTCTCTCAAACTAAGACTCTCAATAATCATGTTAAACATCATAGACCACCGTCCATCAAAATTGTCATTGTTCTTTTCATCTCTCCTCTGAATTATGTTAAAGTCCCCTCCGACTAGGATTGGCAGAGTTTCATCAGCACAGATCCGCACCAAGTCGGCTAAAAAATCTGGTTTGAGTTCGGGTTGTGATGCCCCATATACAGCAACTAGAGACCATCGGAAGCCATCCAATTTTGATCTCACCCTAAACTTGACCGCAAAATCTCCCCAAACCACGTTAAGCACCTCAAGTGTTTCACACTGAAACCCTAGTAATATCCCACCAGATCTTCCTCTAGGAGGTAAGACGTGCCAATCAAAATCAATTCCTTCGGATAAATTTCCAAGGGACTGTGAGGTGAAATTATCTCGTCGTGTTTCCAGTAGCGCAATAAAATCTATTTTTTGTTCTATCATTGTCTCTGCCAAGAACCTTCGTTTAGCCAAGTCAGCTAGACCTCTGCTATTCCAAAATATTCCTTTCATAAGTCATCATGGAATTTTTTCTTAAGCTTAACCCTAGCACTTCTACGAACCGCCGAAGTAGGATAAATTTTCCGTTTCCAGGGTCGCTTGGGCTTCTCCCCATCACCCTTCGGGAATGTAGACTCGACAAGACACGAGACAGTGCCCTCCATCATTAGAGGCTCTACAATGTCCGTAGTCTCCGACCCCTCCTCATCTTCGGCCTCCGCACTAGGCAAGAGATTATTACATATGTTTTCAAGAGCAACCATTCCTAAATTCTTCATGTCATCGTCATTCATAGGTTTGACTGATGCGAGATTCAGAATTATTTCAAAAGCCCGCTCCACTTCTAAGTCTAAAAGATCATTCACAGATTTCGCAACCTCCTTCTCATTTGAACCCAAAGATATACCTAAGTCGTTTGCCTTATCAACAATCTCATGCTCGGTGAAATGTAGAATTGAACAACTCTTATCGATAGACATACCTGTAGTTGCCTCGACATCTCGAAGCTTGGCCGCCCTCTTGGCGTGCGCTAGTTGCAGGTCATCTGCATCCGACTGTTCCAATGCATCTATCGATAGACAGGGCACAAACGATTGCAATGCATCTATCATTTTTTACTGCATTAAGATGAGTTGAACACATCAACTTATTCCAATGTATCAAGCATTCGGTTTTAACCTCAAAAAGGTGCCATAGATATGCTTTTCTACTTAATAAATATTTCCTCAATAGTACAAGCTTCAATTCAAGGGAAACCAAGAGTACAGACTTGGTAACTATAGAATCATGGAGTTCAGGAACTCCTTCTGACTAACCATGATAGGACAGGTGACTTTTCAAACTACATATAAGAATATCAATGCAAATCATTTTCAATTAGGACCGGAAGTGAACCACAGCACGAGAAGCCAAACCCAACCCCTCGGTTATCTGCTTCCTCTCCTCGTCTGTCTCTGGATATCTTGAAGGACAAATCATGTTCTTGATCACAGGATCCAAGTCACCACAGTGCCCACACACCTTCCTGTCATATAGAGATATCTCTGTTATATTAATCGCATGTTCCACGACACACGTGATGTCTCGCATAAAATTGTCATCGGTTTGAAAGCCATAGATGGTGAGCTTAGCCAGATTCTTGTGCTTGAAATCCAGGGCATATGGCTTCCACTTCACGTCTGCCTTTTCGCAGTAACCATATTTCTTCCGAAACTCTTTGTTTGTCATCATTGTGCACCGATGATCCCATACTGTGATGCACAGCTCGTTTAGGGAGGGTGCAGCTTCAAGAATAAACATTGTCCAAGCTAAATCACACCCTTCAGGGAGATTGTCTAGATTCACATGTTGTAGATTGCTGAGCATAGGCGTGAGCAGTTTCGGGCATTCTGGTAGAACCCAGATCTGGGAGAGAGAAAAAAAATTAACAAACTTACGATTGTTACATATAACCATCATAGAGTGAGAACGGACAACTATGATTCAAATGATTAATGAGTACCTTTTCACTTCTAAAATCCAGATGCAGATCACCTACGGAAGGAACGTTGGCAAGGAGCTGACTTAATTCGAGACTCTTGTCCAAACGGATGGCAGTTTTAATAAGGCTCAGCTTTGAAAGCTGTGGTAGAAAACCAAAATACATTGGATCCTCATAAGAGAACCAATTATTATAGGTCAACCGTTGGAGTTTTGGTAGACATATCAGCTCAACTCTCTGAAATTTCCCATGATCGATCTCGAGCTCAACAAGTTGGGTGTGTTCTACTTGCAGCACAGAATGGATTCCTGAGTCACAATCGGTTAAACGCAAATACTCCAAGAGCTTGCAAGTGCTGAGGATATTGGGAATGTCCAGTTTACCAAACCTCATATTTTCCAGCCACAGGCGCGTAAGGCCAGCAAATGCATGCGGACAAGCACCAAATAAATCATTGAACTGATTCGCAAAGCGGAGGAGATCAGCAGAGGAGCACAGGTTATAACGCTTCTCCGTTACAATCTCGAACTCAGCAGCATCAACCTTCTGGGTTGCCATGGCGTGGGCAACCGATTTGGCAATGGTGAGAGAGTCAAGTTTCACCAAGACGAATCTGATTTTGAGTTTAGTAATGGTGATCTTCGGGCTCCTTGTGCGCAAGATGTTATCAGTTACATGAGCCACGGCACAGTTGGTTGCAAGCCCTTCCCTTTGGGTGAAAACGCGAGGTGGTTTCTGATGGTGACCTGGAATGGAACTAACACTTAGGTAGAAGCGCGAGAGCATGGTGGGGAGCTTCAGCATTTGCCTGGAGAGGATGCAGGTCCTTATAGCATCGAGTGTGTCCACCCTCTCCAAAATGTTGAGCAGAAGGTCATTAGGCAGATTGCTAAGCCTGTCTCCGTCATCAGCAGTTGCTCCGTTACGACCTGATTTCTGCATTGCATTTAGTCGGAACAACGAATTATAACCCTTTTGAGGATGAACCTTAGGTGAAGGACAATCACCAGGCACACTTACATTCCGCCTGCGTCGACCATTCTTGTTGCCAGCAGCGGCTTCGTTGTGAGCTGATTTCTGCATTGCGTTTAACAGTTAAAAACAACAACAAATCAGCGTCCTAGCCATGAGGATGAATCGAAGGGAAGGACAAACATCAGGCACAAAAGAAGCAGCACTTACATTGCGTCTGCGACCATCGCTTTTGTTCTTCATGGCTGGTCAGATACCACCCCCCCTCTGTTTATCTAGGCCGGCGCAACAAAGCAGACTAATCGCCGACGAAAAACAAATCGGGGATGCTCACCTATTCTATCGATGGGCGGCCCCTCGTACACCTCTATTTACTGAGGCCGGCTCTCCTCCAAGAGGGAGGAGATTATTCAGAGGAGAGGGAGGAGGATCCGGATTACAACTTCTCAACAGACAGTTTCCGAAAAAATCACTCCTTTCACTTTGGGGTTGCCCTCGCCGCACAATTCGAAATCGAGCTACTCTCTTCGTCGATTGCACAAGAAATCTCCTCTGCTCCCGCCTCCGTCTCCCGCGAGATTATTTCCTCCAAAACGCAGCCAGGCATAACAACCCAGGCAGCAAGTGGTATTGGCCGGCGGCGGAGGAGAGTGGTGATGGCCGGCGGAAGACGGCAGGTGGGGTAGGGGATGGATCCGCAGGATCGGCTATGATTCCCCTTATGCTAGCAAAGAATTATTAAGGATTATGCACGAGTAGCATTTTTTTCTTTGAGAGAGAGAGAGAGAGAGAGAGAGAGTTCGTTTTTTTAGAAATCTCACCCATTTTATTATTGATTAACAGCAATAGCAATGTTCAATGTTCATAGGTACAAGACTTATCTTCTTCTTTGAGTTCCAATCTATGTATACCGAACATTAGAAATAATAAAAAATACATTCAGATCCATAGACCAGCTGACAATCACTACAAGCACTGAACTGAGCCGAAGGCGCGGCGCCGTCATTGTCCCTCCCTCGTTAGAGCTGGACAAAACTTGTTGTAGTAAACATAGAGTTGTCGTGTTAAAGCCCCATAGGACCAACGCACCAGAACAGCAACCGCCGCCGGTGAAGATTAGCATATTGATCCAATCTGAAGGCACACTAATATAGACGAACGACGACCAAATCGAAGCAAATCTAGCAAATACAGATCCGCTGGAGACACACACCCACACCTCCATCGACGATCCTAAATGCACCATAGGGCCAGAGGCTAGGCGGGGAGAACCGCCGTTTCATCTTCCCGAGCAGGACACAAAACCTGATAAAAACATGAAGAAACGTCTAAAAACGGAGCCCTTCCGCGGGCATGTGTCGGGATCCACCCGCCCCATGGCCCTAAGGCCCCCAGAGACGAGGCAGACCGACGGTGCAGGCAGAGAAACCCTAACTTTTTTTGGAAAGGATGTAGCTGTGTCATCATAGATACAAGACTTGGGTTATGAGGATTGTCCAACCAAACATGTCTACCTATGCTTCGATTAAAGCAAACTTAGCAAGATTATGAACCTCAAGGATGTGTTTTCTATGCTCATGAATAAAATTACATAATTGAAAACTAGCTTTACATTATAATATTTCATGTATGATGGCAGAAGAAGGAGAGAGAGAGAGTTCGCATTATGCTAGCGCATATCCTAAGGGCATCTCCAACACGGGCACTAGCAGCCAGGCGCCATGATTTATTCCCCAAACAATAAGCGGTTACGTCGATCAATCCTGGCATCGGCCGCTTCCTTGACGCAAAATAAGGCATCTACAATAGGGGTGCTTATCTAGACACTTAAATAGAACAAAAAAATACGAGTAAAAAGTAAAAAGTGCTAAGCGCATCCATTCCAATGCAAGGCACTAACTAGCGACGCTATATATATCCGGATTCAAAACAGCGTCTCGTCCCAGCTCGTGAAGGAAAATGGCCTAGCGCCTGGCCCCTTATTTTGTGTCAAGGAAGCGGCCGATGCGAGGATTGATCGACGTAACCACTCATTGCTAGGGGAATAAATCATGACGCCCGGCTACTAGCGCCTGTGTTGGAAATGCCCTAATTAAGGAGCCGGGCGCTAGGCCCTTTTCCTTCACGAGCTGCGATGAGACGTTGTTTTCAATCCACATGTATTGCATCGCTAGTTAGTGCCTTGCATTGGAATGGATGCGCTTAGCACTTTTTAATTGTTCTCGTATTTGTTTTTTGTTCTGTTTAAGTGTCTAGATAAGCACCCCCATTGTAGATGCCCTAAACGTTTGGCCGAGTTGCCACGCGGTACAGCCATTCCTCTTCGACCTAGCTACAGAAAAAAAAAATAGCATCTGAAACAATATATCTACAATCTCATACTCCTATATAGGCTACTAATGTCCGTGCGAAGAGTGTTTGTAAATGGGTCGCTGCAATTGCGCCGTGGCAATAACTGGAGTTTTTGTTCTGCATCCAACCTCTTCAGTGATTAGTATGTGATTTTCCGATTTGTCAGCTTCGTCAACTACGTAAAATGCTTAAATTTTCAAGATCAAATGTTGACGACTGCCAGATATAGAATGGGTGAAGATGAACACCGCCGGTGCAATTAACACAGATGCTCGGAATGGAGGAGGTGGTGGTGTACCCGGAGCATGGAGTAAACCCTTTATTGGGGTGACTGATCCGCTCATTGCCGGAGCCATGACCCATTGAGAAGGCGTAATTTTTTCGCAGCTCTCGAGATTCTCAAATGTGGTGATGGAAGGGGATTGATTAGAGGTTCTATGTTGTGGCGCCTATCTTAGACAAAGGAGAAATCGTTAAGTTTTATTTCTTTCTTGGTTAAGTATGCATGTCAACTCCGCGGACCTCTATGCTAAGCAAGCATGTAGCCTGATACGTCTTTAACGTATCTATAATTTTTTATTGTTTCATTCTATTATGTTACCACTTTTGTATGCTTTATATGCTATTTTATATTGTTTTTATGTACTAACATATTAACTCAGTGCCTAGTGTCAGTTTTTGTTTTTTTACCTATTTCTTTGTTTCGTAGAAAAATCATATCAAACAAATTCTAAACACGATGAAAATTTATGGTGATTTTTTCTAGACGAAACTTTGGGGAGGCACCAGATGATGATTGAGGGGGCCACAAGCTTAGGTGACGTGTCCCCTCTAAGGAGAGTTGTTCCACATACCACTAAGAGCTTGATAAGAGATCACATACACGTGCGCTCCTCCTCTATCACCCGCCTCGCCTCGCACGCGTGTCGTGTTTCGTGATGGAGACGAGTCGCGTTAGGACTTATGCAACGTGTGCGCACTGCCTTAATTTTTGTCACATCAGAAAATAAAGTTGAAATGTTTTGCCTCTTAAGTGGGAAACGAATCAAACAATCGCGCGGACTGTTTCTCTTCATCTCCCTAGTTGGCGTCTGTTTCTATTCCCCACTACCGAGGGGCCTATAAAGACCTCGCTCCTCTTATTGGACGAGATGCACTTCCATTCCTTCGTTCCAGAGCATTGCGGCGCATACCACTTTTCCATCTCACTTCTCGGTGTGCACGAGGGGTGAGACAACATGCCTCTGAAACTTTGCCTCTTGTGTTCCGATACGGGAGAGGGGCGACCGGGTTTTTGGGGAGCACGCTTGTGCGACTGCTGGATCCTTGTTCATCGTGGCTGTGAACAGGAACATCCCCGACGATGAGTTCCACAACGATGAATAATTCCCCAAAGCCGACCCTCCTCGGTGACATGATGAACGACGCATTAGCATCCTCTTCCGTTGCTCTGTACATATCCTGTCTGGTAGGGTTAGCATTTGGTTCACTGCTAGTTTACGAATATGATGCTTGTTTCTTATGATCTCGATTGCATGACTACCTCCAACAATCGGTTGATTGTTTCGGTTATCATCGTTATTATGTTATTCTTGTTTTATTCACTGTTTTTCTAAATTAAACTTAATGGAAAATTCCTCAAATTTTCAAAATGCTTAATATAGTACCGGTTTTATTTTATTCATTCCGAATACTACAAAAGTCATTTTGTCGCGAAACTTTGCACATGAGTAATACACTAGACAATGTTTGTTCCGACAAAGTTTCACATTTTTTAATTTGTTTACTATTTAAAACAAATCAATTCGGGCGCACCTAGACCTAGGTTCTGTTGTGTATTCTTGTAGTTTTACCTTCTTTATTCCTTGACTTGAATTAGCTTAATGACTTTCCCCTGGGTAAAAAATAATGAAGAAGTGGTGGAGAGTCTTCAAATCTTGTGCGTACATGACAAGGTGTTGTGCCAATGAGACGCCGCGAGCCCTGCACAGCTATGAACCGGGACGACCTGATGTGCCGGCTCATGGGTGAGGGTGTGTTAAAGCAAGTACAATAGCAGGTTTATTGCCCGCTTACATGACAATTTTGTCTATGTGAAGGAGAGAGACATGAAAAGTGAGAAGAGTAGGCTCTCATGCAAAAGGCTAGCTATATGCATACTTCTAGCCAAATGCAATAAATATGAAGAACGAGATAGAGAAAAGGTGAAAAAAGTAGTACTTTTATAGCCCACTTTACAACTAACCTTGTTGTATGTGTGACTTTAAATAATGACTATATTTGATATGGCAACATCATATAATCAGCAGTTAGCTGTACTATTAACCATGCACTTAGATGGTATACCTGCGCCGTGAATCGCACAGACGCCACACATCAATACCTGACAGAATACAAGCAATAAATAGATGCATGTACTAAAGCGCAGTGCATATGCGCGGCTTGGATAACAAGCGCCTTGGTGCTGGAGCTCCATTACTCATTCACTTCTTTTTCGGTACAACCCTCTAAACACATCAATGAAGAAGATTTCTTCATAACCCTTCATAATATATGATAGGGTGATCATTTTACAAAATATGTCGGGAGCTCCTGTATGGCGCCTTCAGCGCCAGAAAAACTTAGTTGGCGCACACCAGCGATCCATATTGGGCCTCAGCCCACTACTCCTTCGCTCGTTCTCTTGTTCGCCACTACTCCTTCACTCCTTCTCACATCCCCTACGGTTATTCTTCCGTTCGATTTTTTCCGTTCCCTGCTTTCTCCTACAACACTTAAAAAAGGAAAAATAATACAAATTAGAAAAAATGAAAAAGGTTCATCGATTTCAAAAAAGTTCATTAATTTGAAAAAAGCTCATTGGAATTGAAAAAAGTTCATCGATTCCGGAAAAAAGTTCATCGTATCTAAAAAAGTTCATCAAAATTTGGAAAGGTTCATCATTTTTGAAAAATTGGTCATCGAGTTTGAAAAACGTTCATCGAATTTCAAAAAAGTTCATCAATTTTGAAAAAGTTTATCGAATTTGAAAGAAGTTCATAGTTTTTTAAAAATAGTTGATCAAAATTGAAAAAAATTCATCGAATTTGAAAAAAGTTCATAGAAATAGAAAAATGAAAAGAAAAAATGAAAAAAAAGGAATAGGAAAAAAAAGAATAAGAACAGGACGGAAAATTGCCCAATGAACCGAGAAAAACCGGATTGGAAGCTTCTAGAAGCTTCCCAAAACTGGAGGCTTCCCTTGAACTGGAGAAAGTATAAAAAGGGAAAAAGATATGATGTTTCACATCGGCTGCGTTTGCCATAGTGGTCAGTGCGCTAGTACGTAATCATAGTTTCCAGTGCTACGGGCAATGGAGGAGGAGGGGTGGTTGATATGTCTCCAACGTATCTATAATTTTTGATTGTTCCATGCTATTATATTATCTGTTTTGGATGTTTAAAGGGCTTTAATATGCTATTTTAAATGATTTTTGGAACTAACCTATTAACCTACAGCTCGGTGCCAGTTTCTGTATTTTTCCTTGTTTTTGAGTTTTACAGAAAAGGAATACCAAACGGAGTCCAATTGACTTGCCAATTTTTGTGGATTTTTTATTGAAAGAAGCCCCTGAAGTAAAAGAGTTGGGCCAAAAGAGTCCCGAGCCATCCACGAGGGTGGAGGGCACGCCCTACCCCCGGGGGCGCCCCCTGTCGGTGTCAAAACCGGCGGATCTCGTGTAGGGGGTCCCGAACTGTGCGTCTAGGATCGATGGTAACAGGGGACAGGGGACACGATGTTTACCCAGGTTCGGGCCCTCTCAATGGAGGTAATACCCTACTTCCTGCTTGATTGATCTTGATGAATATGAGTATTACAAGAGTTGATCTACCACGAGATCGTAATGGCTAAACCCTAGAAGTCTAGCCTGTATGACTATGGTAATGAATATATATATACTATCCGGACTACGCCCTCCGGTTTATATACACACCGGAGGGATCTAGGGTTACACAGAGTCGGTTACATAGGAAAGAATCTTCATAGATGATCGCCATGCTTGCCTTCCACGCCAAGGAGAGTCCAATCCGAACACGGGTACAGTCTTCGGCCTTCATGTCTTCACAGCCCATCAGTCCGGCCCATGGATAACAGGCCGGACGCCCGAGGACCCCTTAGTCCAGGACTCCCTCAATAGCCCCTGAACCTGGCTTCAATGACGAGGAGTCCGGCGCGCAGATTGTCTTCGGCATTGCAAGGCGGGTTTCCCCTTCCAAACTCCAAGGTAGTCTTCAGAAGTAATGATTGTATCCGGACTTGTATACACAACTGCAGAGGATATAATATTTCACGGGTCCAACCCGCTGACATCTTTTGGTAATATAACATCACGCCTACTCGGCCATTATTTTCGAACCGTTAGCTGGTCCGTCGTCCCACGTCTCAAGACGTGGTTTTATTGGCCTGTCTTATCCAAGCGGAGATCGTGTCTCCCTTTTTTAAGGGATTCTTGTCAGCCCGGACGTGGGTAGCCCAATCGTCGTTTGGGTACAACTCCTTGGGAATAGGCAAGTTTTGAGGCCGAGGAGGAGACGTTGGATATTCACAGTCTTTATATAGGGGTACAAACCCGTCTTTTTCTTTCACGCTTGCTTCCCCCTCAACCCTTACTCCCCCGAGTTCCAACACCCGGGTTTCAGTTGCCACAAACCCCAATCATGTCCGGGTCCAGCCGTCAAGGCCGGTGGGTGGCTTCTTCTGTCACGGAGGGAGACATTGCAAAGCTTCGGGCGACGAGGTATCTGACCACAGAAATCCACCATCAGCTTCCTGTCGAGGGGCAGGTTATCCCCACCCCCAGATCCGACGAGAGGGTCGTGTTCATGTCCCACTTCCTCCGTGGGTTAGGGTTTGCACTTAACCCCTTCGTCCGAGGGCTCATGTTCTATTACGGGCTAGATTTTCACGATCTAGCCCCGGACTCTATTCTTCTTATCTCGGCGTTTATCGTCACGTGCGAAGCCTTCCTCCGGACTCCTCCGCACTTCGGCTTGTGGCTCAAGACCTTCGATGTGAGGCCGCAAGTGATAGAGGGGGAGCAAGCTGAGTACGGCGGTGCTGCAGTGAGCAAGCTTGCTAGCGCCGTTTGGCTGAAAGGATCCTTCGCCAAATCTTCCGATTTATGGGTGCAGGGGTGGTTCTATATCACCGAGCCCCGTGGCTCCAAGTGGGCAGCTGCGCTTGCATTTCGATCCAGCCCCCCAATTCAGCTTGCATCATGGATTAATAAGGGGCTGGACTGGGGATCAGCGGACGAGGTGCGAACTCTGCAAAGTCGCATCCGAAGCCTCACTGAGAGGAACATCATTATCGTCAATGTCGCTCAAGTAATGTTAGTTCGTCAGACCCTGCCGTGCCAGCGACGGCCTCTCCGTCTGTGGGAGTTCAATCCAGAAGGGCCGCGGACTCTTCAGCACTTCTTCGGCATTACGCACGAAGGGATGTGGAAATTATTCTTCGGGAAACGAAGGCAATGGCCGGACACCACCGAAGATGTTGGCCTAGACTGTAACCATATCCGGATACCCCGGCAAGTACCCTTTTACCGAATACCTCATAATTAGATACCCAGTGGCAAGATACTGACAGAATCAACCTTTTTCAGGGTTGGATAAAGAAGGTGGAACGGATTAGGTGTCCGGCTCCCCTTCCCGAAGACTTAGCTACTCCTGTGCTAACAAGGATGCTGGCCTCGGCACCATACCAGGCGCCGGCAAGGGAGGGTGAAGAGGAGAGTGAGAAGACCCAAGATGACCTTGGTTCCGGAGGTAAGTCGGACACTGAGTCCGGAGAAATCGATCTTTCCTCGCCTGAAGACAGAGGCGGAAAAGGACCCAGTATCCCTTCTCCAAGCAGGAGGAAAAGGGCCGCCTCCGAAGATTGGGAGGGGCGGTCTTCCAAGAGGGGCAAGATGCCACCGTCCAGCGGCTTGGGTTTGGAAAGCGACGCCACTGAACAGCTCCAACAAGGGGACAAGCCCTCGGCCAAACCGTAAGTGAATCCGGAGTACTTTGATAGAGTCTCACTCCGTTGCTGTTTTACCGAAGATATACGTAACGCGTTCATGCATTTTTACAGGTCGGCACAGAGTTTTTCTGGGCAATCCTCTTCTTCAGGAAGTCTCCTCCCAGAGATGATGGAGAGCGAGACGCCTCCTCCAACCTCTTCGCCCAATAAGGCGGATGACTCTGAAGTGTCATCGCGGAGGGTCCCTCTTAATCAACAAGTTACGCGGGGGACAAAAGAGGCAGCACCCGAAGGTGGATCTCCGACCATCCGGGATTCTGGGGCTGATGATAACAAAGGCCCCGGACTGTCTGGCTCGCAACCGACAGTGATTCTGGAGACGGGTGAACAAATTCCTTCAAAGGATGGCCGTGCTCCTAGAGCGCCTTCCGGAGACCCGGAGGCGCCGGATATATTGCAGGACATGTTGCGAAAAGCATCTGTCTTGGGGGAACAACGTACCTTGATGGGTATAGTGGTTGAAAAGATTTTTTCCGCGAAGAGCGGATTGGATGAAGCCTTCATGAGCCTACTAAAAGGCTTCGAGGTTTATGATGTAATATTTTCAGCTATGTTTTATTTGCAAGGATGCACCTGTGTATTGGTAGTAGCCCCTAAGACTCGGGTTGGCTTCCACTTGGAAGCGAATCGAAGGATAAAAAATGATTACTCAAGGACTGACCTGATGAATTTGAACACAGGCTGTTTCCCCCTTTACTACTTCCCAGACTATGGATGTTGCCGAGCTGAAGCGGAAGCTTGATGTGGCAGGGGATGATCTTTCATTAATCAATATGCGTCTTGACGAGTCGCAAGGTATGTATTCAGGGAAATCCCCCTACATTTTTTGTGGTATAAGCATGATGCTAAAATTTGTATGCTGGAATATGTGTGGCTGCAGATGGTGTTGCCGCCGTTGAAGTTCTTCGAGCGGAGCTGGCCCGGGCCAGGGAGTAGGCCCGGCGTAGCAATGCTGCTGCCAAAAAGGCATCGGCTAAGCTAAAAGCCGAACAAGCTGCACGGCGCCAAGACGAGGAGAAGATGTCCACGGTGGCGCTCGAACTGGAAAATGCCACCGGCCGCTGCGAATTTATGGAGAAGGAGAATAAAGCCTTAACGGTTGAGCTAGACAAGGCCTTACAAGAGGCGAAGGAAGCGTGATCGGAATCCAGAGCAACCCGTGAGGAGGTTCGGCAGGCTAGGGAGATTGCGGCTAGAAAGCCCTTTCTGCTGCAAACTAAGTTCGGTGACCCGAACTATGCTCAGCTTAACCAAGTGTGGAGTTCTCTGGATGAGTTCTTGGACTTGCCGAAGAGTTCTTCCGATGCGGCGCAGTATTACCAAGCGCGAGATGGGTATACAACGGAGAAGATTTTTTGGTCGCGGTTTGGCGCATCAAAGCGCCCTCTGTTGCTCAGTGAACAGATGTCCCAATGGGCCGAACTTCATAGGACATCCGGCGCTGCCATGAAGGATGTCATAATCCGGTTGTGGCCAACCGAGCCTGTCCCGAATAGCTATTTCGGTTTGGTGCAGAGGCTTGTTGACATGGTGCCGCGTATCGACGCTGTGAAGCGGTCAACGTGCATTGAGGGTGCACGGATGGCTTTTACCCGAGTCAAGACATTCTGGGGAAAGATGAAGGCCATCGATGTCGCGGCTAAGGGTCCACCCAAGGGCAAGGACCGTCCTGAACCGGAGCGTTATTTTGAAGACGTCCTAGAGGCCGCCCGCTTAATAGAGGGTCAATGCTCGAAAGACATAATGTTCGAGTAAGGTGTATGATAATTGTAAAAGACAATTTTATAGTTAATCTATGTTTATGTCTTGCTTTGAAAGCTTGAATTCCTCCTGTGCGGCCGTTGTAATATAATCTGAAAGTTTTCCAGTCGTCGGCTTCAGCCCCCTCGTAGGAAGTACGGGGGTGTTCGGAAAAGCATTTAATCACTCTTTATCCAACGTCTTGGTCCATAAAGGAGGTGATAATGCAGCGAACCAGGCAATCAGACTATAGGGCGCTTACACTTTCACTTAGCCATAGGAGTTTTATGGTGGGACTACGACATAGCACCTGGTATGTATGCGGCGTATGGTGCCTTACATATTTGATCTGAAAAAGATCCTTCATGTGACACGGAGAATCGCTAAAGATTCAAAGAAATCGCCAAGTGGTTAACCAGCTCTCGCCGCATCATGACAGTCAGTTTTCGGCTTTCTCTACTGAGGTGCTTGACCAGATGAACTGGAAGCACAATCGCAGTAGTTCTCCCTTTACTACCCTAGCCGATAGAGTGGAACGTAGGGTAGCAAGCACAGGAGCCGGGCAACCCAACTATTGACCCAAGACAATGATTCGGAGCTGATGCATATAAGGCCAAACTTGCTACGCCGAAGTACACTATAGAGCTGTTCGGGCTTTTGCTGGCAACTCATTTATTCCCATACCGAGCCCCTGGCAGGTTATGCCAAGGTATGTCTGTGGAACAACCATGGAAGCCATATTTAGTGGTGAAACAACATGGATGATTAATTCGAATACTGGGAGCTGAGCGATATGCCAATGATTTATTTATTATTATATATATATATATATATATATATATATATATATATATATATATATATATATATATATATATATATAAGCCATCCTCCCGGCTATTTGACATGCTCGGGGCCGGAGGCGGAGGAACAGGCATAGTACAGGCTCGAAATAGAGAGTGCGGTCTGCAAAAAGTTATTTTGGACCTCCTGTCGCACATCTGCGCCGCCAGTCCTCGGCGGGGGGAATCCTTGACGGAGATAGCCCCTCTGGTGAGCGTACGGATCCAAGCTCCGATAGAGCCAGTTTCAGATGTTTGTCCTGTTCGTCACCTGTTTCTAAGGGATAGTGAAGGAAGAAATAAAAAGAAAATGAATAAAAAATGTTACTGGGATGCTTGCAGGCTTGTCCGTAGTGTGCCTCCGCCGATGCCCATGGTATCTTGAGTGCGTAGTGGTGTATGCGCGGCACAAATTTTGTAGGTGTACGATGTGGGCGGCGGAAGCCGGACTGCTATTTCCGCTCCGGGAGTAGTTGACCCTTGGGCGAAAATTGCTTCAGGCCCCCGGTATTTCGTTGGTGAACCTCTCCGTCGTCCCTGTCGCCTGGCGGCCTCTTCTGCTTGTGTTCGGCGTTGAGCTTGCCGTCCTGTTTAAAGACCCAGCAGTTTTTGTTAGTATGATTAGCTGGTCTGTCGGGGTGGCCGTGAATCTGGCAAGGTCGGTCCAATATCCTGTCCAGGTTGGATGGTTCGTCTCGTTTCGCCTTGAATGGCTTCTTCCATTGACCGGGCTTGGGATTGCTGAATCCGGCGTTGACCGCCGTGTCGCGTGATCTTTCATTATCATTGCGACCGTTGTATTTGCTTCGTCGTGGCTTGCCGTTGCCGTCTCGGATTTTGGAAGTGCCCGGGTCGCTGGCGCTGCTGCTTCTACGAGCGAGCCAGCTGTCTTCTCCCGTGCAAAAGCGGGTCATCAGAGTAGTAAGGGCTGTCATGGATTTAGGTCCTTCTTGACCGAGGTGGCGTGCGAGCCATTCGTCCCGGACACTGTGTATGAAAGCCGCAAGGGCTTCCGCGTCCGGACAGTCGACGATTTGGTTCTTTTTGACTAAGAACCGAGTCCAGAGCCTCCTGGCTGACTCTCCGGGCTGCTGGACAATGTGACTTAGGTCATCAGCATTCGGTGGCCGGACATATGTTCCTCGGAAGTTGTCGAGGAAGGCCTCCTCCAAGTCCTCCCATCTGCCTATGGAATTTTCAGGCAAGTTGTTTAACCAGTGCCGAGCTGGCCCTTTTAACTTTAGTGGGAGGTATTTAATGGCGTGGAGGTCGTCCCCACGAGCCATATGGATGTGGAGGATAAAATCTTCTATCTATACCGCGGGATTGGTTGTTCCGTCGTATGATTCAGTATTGACGGGTTTGAATCCTTCGGGGAATTCATGATCCATTACTTCATCGGTGAAGCAAAAAGGGTGTGCGGCGCCTCTATGTTGGGCCACACTGCGACGTAACTCCGAAGGAGTCCATTTGCGGTTTTCGGCTCGAGCGTGGCTAGGTTTGTCACGTCCGAATAGGTAGCCATCGTCGCGTATCGAGGCCTGCCTTCGCAATCCGTAGATTGGTCTTGCGTGTCCTGCTCTACTGTCCAAGTCCCGCAGCAGGTCGTCTAGACAAGCGTGAGCTGCGTTATTCTTGCCTGTACGGCGAGGTGGGGCGGTCTGGTGTTCGGCTTGAGTTGCCTCTTTATCCGGACAGAGTTATCGGTGACCTGCCGCATTGTGTGATGACGGTACGGGCTCCAACGCCCCTTCATCGAACTGGTGTAGCAGTCTATGCTTCGGGTAGCTTTTGGCTAGGCCACTAAGGCCGTATTCTTCGGCGACCAGGACTTCGGTCCATCTATCGTTGAGTAGGTCTTGGTCAGCTTGAAGCTGTTGCTGCTTCTTTTTCAGGCTCCTTGCAGTAGCTATTAGCCTGCGCTTGAAGCGCTCCTGCTCGAGGGGCTCTTCGGGTACGATGAAGTCTTCGTCGCCGAGGCTTACCTCATCTTCGGAGAGCGGAAGGTAGTTGTCATCCTCCGAATTGTCGCTGGGAAGGGCCTGTTCATCGGGGCTAGATTGCCCGTTTTCCCATTCCTCCTGTTCGGATCTTGCTCCAACAGGGTCTTCATTGTTTTCGGCGTTGTCCGGAGTGCTATTTTCTCCGGTGCCATTGTTGCTGCAATGTGACTTGGAGCGGCGTTTAGGGCGTTGGTACTTAGACTTTGTGTCAGGAGGTTTATTCTCAACGGGCTCTTCTTTGTCATCATCGCTAGCTTTTTTAGGTGTATCAACCATGTACACGTCGTACGAAGAGGTGGCCGTCCCACGCCCCGTGAATGGCGGGTCTTGGCCTTGCTCCTTGTCAGCATCGTCATCTATACCGTCGATGTCCTTGGAGCCATAGTCAAGCGTGTTGGTTAAGCCATCAACAGTGGCTATGAAGTGGGTGGCGGGTGGGAAGCAAAATTCTCCGTCATCAGCCCCTAGTTCGAACCGGACACAGTTCGGCCGCGAGTCCTCTGCCAGGGACATGTTTTTTAATGAATTTAGCACATTGCCGAAGGGAGAGTGTTGGAAGATATCTGCGGCGCCGAACTCAAAGATTGATAACCGATCCAACTCGGTGTCCAGGGGTGTGCGCGGTTCGGAACCCATAGCCGGAGACGAGTCCGGAATTCCGTTGACGCTGACATTGCCTGGTGTTGAGTCTGTGTGTGGCTCCAACGCCGCAGACTCCGTGGCTTCGGGTGGTGCAGTCTGCTCCGGATCTAAGGCCGTAGCAGTTACAGGAACCATCTCCTGAATCTGGCCCGGTGACAGATTTAAGTCATGTTCATCGGAGCGAGGGGGAGCGATCGCGGCGGTCTCAAATCCGTTGATGATCAAGTCTCCACGGATATCCGCGACATAGTTCAAGATTCCAAATCTGACCTAGTGGCCAGGGGCGTAGCTATCGATCTGCTCCAGATGGCCAGAGGAGTTGGCCCGTAGTACGAAGCCGCCGAATACAAAAATTGTTGGGAATCGTAGCATAATTTTAAAATTTTCCTACGTTCACCAAGATGCATCTATGGAGTGTACTAGCAACGAGGGGAAGGGAGTGCATCTACATACCCTTGTAGATCGCGAGCGGAAGCGTTCCAATGAACGTGGATGACGGAGTCGTACTCGCCGTGATCCAAATCACCGATGACCGAGTGCCGAACGGACGGCACCTCCGCGTTCAACACACGTACGGTGCAGCGACGTCTCCTCCTTCTTGATCCAGCAAGGGGGAAGGAGAGGTTGATGGAGATCCAGCAGCACGACGGCGTGGTGGTGGATGTAGCGGGTCTCGTGCAGGGCTTCGCCGAGCTTCTACGAGAGAGAGAGAGGTGTTGCAGGGGAGGAGGGAGGCGCCCAAGGCTGTTGTGTGCTGCCCTCCCTCCCCCCCTTTATATAGGCCCCCTGGGGGGGGCGCCGGCCCCTGGAGATCAGATCCAAGGGGGGGCGGCGGCCAAGTGGGGGGGGGAAGGGGTGCCTTGCCCCCCAAGGCAAGGGGGAACTCCCCCCTAGGGTTCCCAACCCTAGGCGCATGGGGGGAGGCCCAAGGGGGGCGCCCCATCCCACTAGGGGCTGGTTCCCTTCCACTTTCAGCCCACGGGGCCCTCCGGGACAGGTGGCCCCACCCGGTGGACCCCCGGGACCCTTCCGGTGGTCCCGGTACAATACCGATAACCCCCGAAACTTTCCCGGTGGCCGAAACTTGACTTCCTATATATAATTCTTCACCTCCGGACCATTCCGGAACCTCTCGTGACGTCCGGGATCTCATCCGGGACTCCGAACAACTTTCGGGTTTCCGCATACATATATCTCTACAACCCTAGCGTCACCGGACCTTAAGTGTGTAGACCCTACGCGTTCGGGAGACATGCAGACATGACCGAGACGCCTCTCCGGTCAATAACCAACAACGGGATCTGGATACCCATGTTGGCTCCCACATGTTCCACGATGATCTCATCGGATGAACCACGGTGTCGAGGATTCAATCAATCCCGTATACAATTCCCTTTGTCAATCGGTATGTTACTTGCCCGAGATTCGATCGTCGGTATCCCAATACCTTGTTCAATCTCGTTACCGGCAAGTCTCTTTACTCGTACCGCAATGCATGATCCCGTGACTAACGCCTTAGTCACATTGAGCTCATTATGATGATGCATTACCGAGTGGGCCCAGAGATACCTCTCCGTCACACGGAGTGACAAATCCCAGTCTCGATCCGTGCCAACCCAACAGACACTTTCGGGGATACCCGTAATGCACCTTTATAGTCACCCAGTTACGTTGTGACGTTTGGCACACCCAAAGCACTCCTACGGTATTCGGGAGTTGCACGATCTCATGGTCTAAGGAAAAGATACTTGACATTGGAAAAGCTCTAGCAAACGAAACTACACGATCTTTTATGCTATGCTTAGGATTGGGTCTTGTCCATCACATCATTCTCCTAATGATGTGATCCCGTTATCAATGACATCCAATGTCCATAGTCAGGAAACCATGACTATCTGTTGATCAACGAGCTAGTCAACTAGAGGCTTACTAGGGACAGGTTGTGGTCTATGTATTCACACATGTATTACGATTTCCGGACAATACAATTATAGCATGAATAATAGACAATTACCATGAACAAAGAAATATAATAATAACCATTTATTATTGCCTCTAGGGCATATTTCCAACAAAAATCTGTCAGGGTAGGAAGGTTTCTCCTTGGACAGCATCAGTGTAGACGATCGAAGGGCCATTGGACCTTTCGTTGACGGCACAGTGGAACTCTCAATGAAAGCACCAATGTCGGTGTCAAAACCGGCGGATCTCGGGTAGGGGGTCCCGAACTGTGCGTCTAGGATCGATGGTAACAGGAGACAGGGGACACGATGTTTACCCAGGTTCGGGCCCTCTCTATGGAGGTAATACCCTACTTCCTGCTTGATTGATCTTGATGAATATGAGTATTACAAGAGTTGATCTACCACGAGATCGTAATGGCTAAACCCTAGAAGTCTAGCCTATATGACTATGGTAATGAATATATATATATACTATCCAGACTACGCCCTCTGGTTTATATAGACACCGGAGGGATCTAGGGTTACACAGAGTCGGTTACATAGGAAAGAATCTTCATAGATGATCGCCATGCTTGCCTTCCACGCCAAGGAGAGTCCAATCCGAACACGGGTACAGTCCTCGGCCTTCATGTCTTCATAGCCCATCAGTGCGGCCCATGGATAACAGGCCGGACGACCGAGGACCCCTTAGTCCAGGGCTCCCTCACCCCCTGCCTCGTGGATGACTCGGAGACCCCCCTGACGTGAGACCGACGCCAAAAATTCCTATAAATACAGAAACCCCCGAAAACAAACCTACAGCGGGAGTTCCGCTGCCGCAAGCCTGTGTAGCCACCAAAAATAAATCGGGACCCTATTCCGCACCCTGCCGGAGGGGGAAACCATCACCGGTGGCCATCTTCATCATCCCGACGCTCTCCATGATGAGGAGGGAGTAGTTCACCCTCGGGGCTGAGGGTATGTACCAGTAGCTATGTGTTTGATCTCTCTCTCTCTCTCTCTCGTGTTCTTGATTTGGCACGATCTTGATGTACCACGAGCTTTGCTATTATAGTTGGATCTTATGATGTTTCTCCCCCTCTACTCTCTTGTAATGGATTGAGTTTTCCCTTCGAAGTTATCTTATTGGACTGAGTCTTTAAGGATTTGAGAACACTTGATGTATGTCTTGCGTGGGATACCCGTGGTGACAATGGGGTGTCCTATTGATTCACTTGATGTACGTTTTGGTGATCAACTTGCGGGTTCCGTGACCTTGGGAATCTATGCATAGGGGTTGGCACACGTTTTCGTCTTGACTCTGCGGTAGACACTTTGGGGCACTCTTTGAAGTTCTTTGTGTTGGTTGAATAGATGAAACTGAGATTGTGTGATGCATATCGTATAATCATACCCACGGATACTTGAGGTGACACTGGAGTATCTAGGTGACATTAGGGTTTTGGTTGATTTGTGTCTTAAGGAGTTATTTTACTACGAACTCTAGGGCTGTTTGTGACACTTATAAAAATAGCCCAATGGATTGATCGGAAAGAATAACTTTGAGGTGGTTTCGTACCCTACAATAATCGCTTCGTTTGTTCTCCGCCATTAGTGACTTTGGAGTGACTCTTTGTTTCATGTTGAGGGATAGTTATATGATCCAATTATGTTATTATTGTTGAGAGAACTTGCACTAGTGAAAGTATGAACCCCAGGCCTTGTTTCCTAGCATTGCAATACTGTTTACGCTCACTTTTACCACTTGCTACCTTTCTGTTTTTATATTTTGAGATTACAAAAACCTATATCTACCATCCATATTGCACTTGTATCACCATCTCTTCGCCGAACTAGTGCACCTATACAATTTACCATTGTATTGGGTGCGTTGGGGACACAAGAGACTCTTTGTTACTTGGTTGCAGGGTTGTTTGAGAGAGTCCATCTTCATCCTACACCTCCCACGGATTGATAAACCTTAGGTCATCCACTTGAGGGAAATTTGCTACTGTCCTATGATACGTCTCCAACGTATCTATAATTTTTGATTGCTCCATGCTATATTATCTACTGTTTTGGACATTATTGGGCTTTATTATTCACTTTTATATTATTTTTGGGACTAACCTATTAACCGGAGGCCCAGCCCAGAATTGCTGTTTTTGCCTATCTCAGAGTTTCGCAGAAAAGGAATATCAAACGGAGTCCAAACGGAATGAAACCTTCAGGAACGTGATTTTTAGGAAGAATATCATCCAGGAGACATGGACCCTACGTCAAGAAACAAAAGAGGAGGCCACGAGGTAGGGGGCATGCCTACCCCTCCAGGGCATGCCCTCCACCCTCGTGGGCCCCCTGTTGCTCCACCAACGTATTCCTTCCTCCTATATATACCTACGTACCCCCAAACGATCAGATACGGAGCCAAAAACCTAATTGCACCGCCGCAACCTTTTGTACCCACGAGATCCCATCTTGGGGCCTATTCCGGAGCTCCGCCGGAGGGGGCATCCATCACGGAGGGCTTCTACATCAACACCATAGCCTCTTTGATGAAGTGTGAGTAGTTTACCTCAGACCTTCGGGTCCATAGTTATTAGCTAGATGGCTTCTTCTCTCTTTTTGGATCTCAATACAATGTTCTCCCCGTCTCTCGTGGAGATCTATTCGATGTAATCTTCTTTTGCGGTGTGTTTGTTGAGACTGATGAATTGTGGGTTTATGATCAAGTTTATCTATGAACAATATTTGAATCTTCTCTGAATTCTTTTATGTATGATTGGTTATCTTTGCAAGTCTCTTCGAATTATCAGTTTGGTTTGGCCTACTAGATTGATCTTTCTTGCAATGGGAGAAGTGCTCAGCTTTGGGTTCAATCTTGCGGTGTCCTTTCCCAGTGATAGTTGGGGCAGCAAGGCACGTATTGTATTGTTGCCATCGAGGATAACAAGATGGGTTTTTTATCATATTGCATGAATTTATCCCTCTACATCATGTCATCTTGCTTAAGGCGTTACTCTGTTTTCATAAACTTAATACTCTAGATGCATGCTGGATAGCGGTCGATGAGTGGAGTAATAGTAGTAGATGCAGGCAGGAGTTGGACTACTTGTCTCGGACGTGATGCCTATATACATGATCATACCTAGATATTCTCATAACTATGCTCAATTCTGTCAATTGCTCAACAGTAATTCGTTCACCCACCGTAAAATACTTATGCTCTTGAGAGAAGCCACTAGTGAAACCTATGGCCCCCGGGTCTATCTTCCATCATATTAATCTCCCATCACTTAGCTATTTCCTTTGCCTTTTATTTTGTTTACTTTACTTTGCATCTTTATCACAAAAATACCACAAATATTATCCTATCATATATATCAGATCTCACTCTCGCAAGTGGCCGTGAAGGGATTGACAACCCCTTATCGCGTTGGTTGCGAGGATTTATTTGTTTTGTGTAGGTGCGAGGGACTCGCGCGTAGCCTCCTACTGGATTGATACCTTGGTTCTCAAAAACTGAGGGAAATACTTACGCTACTTTGCTACATCACCCTTTCCTCTTCAAGGAAAACCGACGCAGTGCTGAAGAGGTAGCAAGAAGGATTTCTGGCGCCGTTGCCGGGGAGGCTCACGCCAAGTCAAGTCAAGATTTGACTCCCAGCAACGAGCCATTTCTAGCGCCGTTGCCGGGGAGGTCTACGCAAAAGTCAACATACCAAGTACCCATCACAAACCCTTATCTCCCGCATTACATTATTTGCCATTTGCCTCTCGTTTTCCTCTCCCCCACTTCACCCTTGCCGTTTTATTCGCCCTCTCTTTTCCATTTGCCTCTTTTTACCCGTCTCTTGTTTGCTCGTGTGTTGGATTGCTTGTTTGTCACGATGGCTCAAGATAATACCAAATTATGTGACTTTACCAATACCAACAATAATGATTTCCTTAGCACTCCGATTTCTCCTCTTACCGATACTGAATCTTGTGAAATCAATGCTGCTTTGTTGAATCTTGTTATGAAAGATCAATTCGCTGGCCTTCCTAGTGAAGATGCCGCTACTCATCTAAATAGCTTCGTTGATTTGTGTGATATGCAAAAGAAGAAAGATGTTGACAATGATATTGTTAAACTGAAGCTATTTCCTTTTTCACTTAGAGATCGTGCTAAAGCTTGGTTTTCGTCTTTGCCTAAAAATAGTATTGATTCTTGGAATAAGTGCAAAGATGCTTTTATCTCTAAGTATTTTCCTCCCGCTAAGATCATCTCTCTTAGAAACGATATTATGAATTTTAAGCAACTTGATCATGAACATGTTGCACAAGCTTGGGAGAGGATGAAATTAATGATACGTAATTGCCCCACTCATGGTTTGAATTTGTGGATGATTTTACAATTTTTTTATGCCGGATTGAATTTTGCTTCTAGAAATCTTTTAGATTCGGCCGCGGGAGGCACTTTTATGGAAATCACTTTAGGAGAAGCTACTAAACTCCTAGATAATATTATGGTTAATTATTCTCAATGGCACACTGAAAGATCTACTAATAAAAAAGTGCATGCGATAGAAGAAATTAATGTTTTGAGTGGAAAGATGGATGAACTTATGAAATTATTTGCTACTAAGAGTGTTTCTTCTGATCCTAATGATATGCCTTTGTCTACTTTCATTGAGAATAATAATGAATCTATGGATGTGAATTTTGTTGGTAGGAATAATTTTGGTAACAACGCATATAGAGGAAGCTTTAATCCTAGGCCTTATCCTAGCAATTCCTCTAATAATTAGGGTAATTCCTACAACAATTCTTATGGAAATTTTAATAAGATGCCCTCTGAATTTGAGACTAGTGTTAAAGAGTTTATGAATTCTCAAAAGAATTTCAATGCTTTGTTTGAAGAGAAATTGCTTAAAGTTGATGAATTGGCTAGGAACATTGATAGAATTTCTCTTGATGTTGATTCTTTAAAACTTAGATCTATTCCTCCTAAGCATGATATCAATGAGTCTCTCAAAGCCATGAGAATTTCCATTGATGAGTGCGAAGAAAGAACCGCTAGGATGCGTGCTAAGAAAGATTGCTTTATAAAAGCGTGTTCTTCAAATTTCTATGAAAATAAAGATGAAGATCTAAAAGTTATTGATGTGTCCCCTATTAAATCTTTGTTTTGCAATATGAATCTTGATAATGATGGGACTGAATATGATCCACCTTTACCTAGAAGGCATTCCAAAAATTCGGAGTTTTTAGATCTTGATGCTAAAATTGATAAAAGTGGGACTGAAGAAATCAAAACCCTAGATGTTAATAAACCCACTATTTTGGACTTCAAGGAATTTAATTATGATAATTGCTCTTTGATAGATTTTATTTCCTTGTTGCAATCCATGCTAAATTCTCCTCATGCTTATAGTCAAAATAAAGCTTTTACCAAACATATCGTTGATGCCTTGATGCAATCTTAAGAAGAAAAACTTGAGTTGGAAGTTTCTATCCCTAGAAAACTTTATGATGAGTGGGAACCTACTATTAAAATTAAGATTAAGGATCATGAGTTCTATGCTTTATGTGATTTGGGTGCTAGTGTTTCCACTATCCCCAAAACTTTGTGTGATTTGCTAGGTTTCCATGATTTTGATGATTGCTCTCTGAACTTGCACCTTGCGGATTCCACCATTAAGAAACCTATGGGAAGAATTAATGATGTTCTTATTGTTGCAAATAGGAACTATGTGCCCTTAGATTTTATCGTTCTTGATATAGATTGCAATCCTTCATGTCCTATTATTCTTGGTAGACCTTTCCTTAGAACGATTGGTGCAATTATTGATATGAAGGAAGGGAATAGAAGATTCCAATTTCCATTAAATAAAGGCATGGAACACTTCCCTCGGAAGAAAATAAAGTTACCATATGAATCTATCATGAGAGACACTCATGGATTGCCTACCAAAGATGGCAATACCTAGATCTATCCTTGCTTTTATGCCTAGCTAGGGGCGTTAAACGATAGCGCTTGTTGGGAGGCAACCCAATTTTATTTTTAGTTTTTTTGCTTTTTGCTTCTGTTTAGGAATAAATATTTTATCTAGCCTCTGGTTAGATGTGTTTTTATGTTTTAATTAGTGTTTGTGCCAAGTTAAACCTATAGGATCTTCTTGGATGATAGTTATTTGATCTTGCTGTAATTTCCAGAAACTTTCTGTTCACGAAAACAATTTTTAAAAATCACCAGAACGTGATAAAATACTGATTCCAATTGCTTCTGATCAATAAACCAATTGTCTAGGTCTTCCTAGTTTGGCTGATTTTTTGGAGTTCCAGAAGTTTGCGTTAGTTACAGATTACTACAGACTGTTCTGTTTTTGACAGATTCTGTTTTTCGTGTGTTGTTTGCTTATTTTGATGAAACTATGGCTAGTAAAATAGTTTATAAATCATAGAGAAGTTGGAATACAGTAGGTTTAATACCAATATAAATAAAGAATGAGTTCATTACAGTACCTTGAAGTGGTCTTTTGTTTTCTTTCGCTAACGGAGCTCACGAGATTTTCTGTTGAGTTTTGTGTTGTGAAGTTTTCAAGTTTTGGGTGAAAGATTTGATGGATTA
Organism: Aegilops tauschii subsp. strangulata; assembly: GCF_002575655.3. Lineage (NCBI taxonomy): Eukaryota > Viridiplantae > Streptophyta > Magnoliopsida > Poales > Poaceae > Aegilops > Aegilops tauschii. The sequence continues at coordinate 465,591,857 of NC_053040.3, forward strand.
TGGAACAAGAAGTGGCAAGAGCCTAAGCTTGGGGATTCCCATGTCACGCCCAAGATAATCTAAGGACACCATAAAGCCAAAGCTTGGGGATGCCCCGGAAGGCATCCCCTCTTTCGTTTACTTCCATCGGTAACTTTACTTGGAGCTATATTTTTATTCACCACAGGATATGTGTTTTGCTTGGAGCGTCTTGTATGATTTGAGTCTTTTCTTGTTAGTTTACCACAATCATCCTTGCTTTACACACCTTTTGAGAGATCCATACATGATTTCGAATTTGTTAGAATACTCTATGTGCTTCGCTTATATCTTTTGAGTTATATAGTCTTGCTCTAGTGCTTCACTTATATCTTTTAGAGCACGGTGGTGGATTTGTTTTATAGAAACTATTGATCTCTCATGCTTCACTCAGATTATTTTGAGAGTCTTAAATAGCATGGTAATTTTCTTAAATAATCCTAATATGCTTGGTATTCAAGATTAGTAAAAACTTTCTTATGAGTGTGTTGAATACTAAGAAAAGTTTGATGCTTGATAATTGTTTTGAGATATAAAGATGGTGATATTAGAGTCATTCTAGTTGAGTAGTTGTGAATTTGAGAGATACTTGTGTTAAAGTTTGTGATTCCCGTAGCATGCACGTATGGTGAACCATTATGTGATGAAGTCGGAGCATGATCTATTTATTGATTGTCTTCCTTATGAGTGGCGGTCGGGGACGAGCGATGGTCTTTTCCTACCAATCTATCCCCCTAGGAGCATGCGCGTAATACTTTGCTTTGATAACTTGTAGATTTTTGCAATAAGTATATGAGTTCTTTATGACTAATGTTGAGTCCATGGATTATACGCACTTTCTTCCTTCCACCATTGCTAGCCTCTCTAATACCGCGCACTTTTCGCCGGTATCATACACCCACCATAAACCTTCCTCAAAACAGCCACCCTACCTACCTATCATGGCATTTCCATAGCCATTCCGAGATATATTGCCATGCAACTTTCCACCGTTCCGTTTATTATGACACGCTCCATCATTGTCATATTGCTTTGCATGATCATGTAGTTGACATCGTATTTGTGGCAAAGCCACCGTTCATAATTCTTTCATACATGTCACTCTTGATTCATTGCATATCCGAGTACACCGCCGGAGGCATTCATATAGATTCATATTTTGTTCTAAGTATCGAGTTGTAATTGTTGAGTTGTACGAAAATAAAAGTGTGATGATCTTCATTTTTAGAGCATTGTCCCAAGTGAGGAAAAGGATGATGGAGACTATGATTCCCCCACAAGTCGGGATGAGACTTCGGACGAAAAAAAGAGGCCATAAAAAAGGCCCAAATAAAAAAAATGAGAGAAAAAGAGAGAAGGGACAATGTTACTATCCTTTTACCACACCTGTGCTTCAAAGTAGCACCATGATCTTCATGATAGAGAGTCTCTCATTTTGTCACTTTCATATACTAGTGGGAATATTTCATTATAGAACTTGGCTTGTATATTCCAATGATGGGCTTCCTCAAAATGCCCTAGGTCTTCGTGAGCAAGCGAGTTGGATGCACACCCACTTAGTTTCTTTTGTTGAGCTTTCCTATACTTATAGCTCTAGTGCATCCGTTGCATGGCAATCCCTACTCGCTCACATTGATATCTATTGATGGGCATCTCCATAGCCCGTTGATACGCCTAGTTAATGTGAGACTATCTTATCCCTTTTTGTCTTCTCCACAACCACCATTCTATTCCACATATAGTGTTATGTCCATGGCTCACGCTCATGTATTGCGTGAAGATTGAAAAAGTTTGAAAATGTCAAAAGTATGAAACAATTGCTTGGCTTGTCATCGGGGTTGTGCATGATTTAAATACTTTGTGTGGTGAAGATAGAGCATAGCCAGACTATATGATTTTGTAGGGATAACTTTCTTTGGCCATGTTATTTTGAGAAGACATAATTGCTTTGTTAGTATGCTTGAAGTATTATTATTTTTTATGTCAATATGAACTTTTGTCTTGAATCTTTCGGATCTGAATAGTCATACACAATTAAGAAGAATTACATTGAAATTATGCCAAGTAGCACTCCGCATCAAAAATTCTGTTTTTATCATTTACCTACTCGAGGACGAGCAGGAATTAAGCTTGGGGATGCTTGATACGTCTCCAACGTATCTATAATTTTTGATTGCTCCATGCTATATTATCTACTGTTTTGGACATTATTGGGCTTTATTATTCACTTTTATATTATTTTTGGGACTAACCTATTAACCGGAGGCCTAGCCCAGAATTGCTGTTTTTTTGCCTATTTCAGAGTTTCGCAGAAAAGGAATATCAAACGGAGTCCAAACGGAATGAAACCTTCGGGAACGTGATTTTTAGGAAGAATATGATCCAGGAGACTTGGACCCTACGTCAAGAAACAAAAGAGGAGGCCACGAGGTAGGGGGGCGCGCCTACCCCCCAGGGCGCGCCCTCCACCCTTGTGGGCCCCCTGTTGCTCCACCGACGTACACCTTCCTCCTATATATACCTACGTACCCCCAAACGATCAGATACGGAGCCAAAAACCTAATTACACCGCCGCAACCTTCTGTACCCACGAGATCCCATCTTGGGGCCTGTTCCGGAGCTCCACCGGAGGGGGCATCCATCATGGAGGTTTTCTACATCAACACCATAGCCTCTCCGATGAAGTGTGAGTAGTTTACCTCAGACCTTCGGGTCCATAGTTATTAGCTAGATGGCTTCTTCTCTCTTTTTGGATCTCAATACAATGTTCTCCCCGTCTCTCGTGGAGATCTATTCAATGTAATCTTCTTTTGCGGTGTGTTTGTTGAGACTGATGAATTGTGGGTTTATGATCAAGTTTATCTATGAACAATATTTGAATCTTCTCTGAATTCTTTTATGTATGATTGGTTATCTTTGCAAGTCTCTTCGAATTATCAGTTTGGTTTGGCCTACTAGATTGATCTTTCTTGCAATGGGAGAAGTGCTTAGCTTTGGGTTCAATCTTGCGGTGTCCTTTCCCAGTGACAGTAGGGGCAGAAAGGCACGTATTGTATTGTTGCCATCGAGGATAACAAGATGGGGTTTTTATCATATTGCATGAATTTATCCCTCTACATCATGTCATCTTGCTTAAGGCGTTACTCTGTTTTCATAAACTTAATACTCTAGATGCATGCTGGATAGCGGTCGATGAGTGGAGTAATAGTAGTAGATGAAGGCAGGAGTCGGTCTACTTGTCTCGGACGTGATGCCTATATACATGATCATACCTAGATATTCTCATAACTATGCTCAATTCTGTCAATTGCTCAACAGTAATTCGTTCACCCACCGTAAAATACTTATGCTCTTGAGAGAAGCCACTAGTGAAACCTATGGCCCCCGGGTCTATCTTCCATCATATTAATCTCCCAACACTTAGCTATTTCCTTTGCCTTTTATTTTGTTTACTTTACTTTGCTCTTTATCACAAAAATACCACAAATATTATCCTATCATATCTATCAGATCTCACTCTCGCAAGTGGCCGTGAAGGGATTGACAACCCCTTATCGCGTTGGTTGCGAGGATTTATTTGTTTTGTGTAGGTGCGAGGGACTCGTGCGTAGCCTCCTACTGGATTGATACCTTGGTTCTCAAAAACTGAGGGAAATACTTACACTACTTTGCTGCATCACCCTTTCCTCTTCAAGGGAAAACCAATGCAGTGCTCAAGAGGTAGCATCCTACAAACCTCTGTACTTGGAGGCCCAACAACGTCTACAAGAAGAAGGTTGCGTAGTAGACATCAAGCTCTTTTCTGGCGCCGTCGCCGGGGATGTTAGTGCTTGAAGGTATATGTTTAGATCTTGCAATTGAATCTTTTTGTTTCTTGTTTTATCACTAGTTTAGTCTATAAAAGAAAACTATAAAAAATGGAATTGAGGTTGCCTCATATGGTTCATCTTTTTAATGTCTTCCGTGAAAATAAGGATTCCGATAATTCTGCCAAAGTGTTAGAAGAAGAATGCAATAAAATGTTTGGCATACAATCTTTGAATGATGAGCATGATTGCAATGTTGTTAGTATGAACTCTTTGAATATCCATAGTACTAATGATGATTGCACTAGTAATGATAAAAATGTCTCTTATAAGCATGTCAATTTTTGTGGAGTGCATAGAGCTTGCAAGCACACACCAAATAGGGAAGATAGATTTTGCAAGAGGCATAAGTATTTAGAAACTAAATGGTTGCAAGAGAGGCTAGATGCTTGTGCTGAAAATTTACAATTTCTTTCCCATCCTTGTGAACTTTGCAATGAACGTGATCATTTAAATCTCCAATGCAAATTGTTTCATGATCGAATCGTGTCCAAAAATTGTGATGACTTGATTTCCCTTGCGCATCATAATGAACTTAGTTTGCATGTGGGTTATGAACAAATGAAACGTATAACTAATGATCTTCCACAATTTGTCCTGGATAAAGTTATTGATTTTGATCTAGAGGAAATTTATATGTATTGTGCAGTGAATTGCATTGAAAATCCTTATATTGCCAATTACATAAAGACAAGAAAACAAATAGAAGTTGAAGAGAATACTAATGAAAGGGAAGAGATTTCCCAATATCCTCCTATTCTTTCTTATGATGAATCAGGTAGCAAGGAGGAGCTCTCTATTCAACCAATCTCATTAATAAGGAGCTCCAAAAAAAGAGGATTAAACCCACACATGATGCGAAGAAGAAAAAGAAAAGACGTAGAAGAAAAGGTAAAAAGGTATCCCTCCCAAATGATGTTGCTCCTATTACTCATTGTGATGATGATAATTGCTATACTATTGGTGCTATCCATACTATTAATGATGAGAGTGATTATGCTTATGATATGAAAAGGCCCAAGCTTGGGGATGCTATGTTTAATGAAGATGATATTTTTAGTCTCCCAAGTTTTGATGAGCAAATTTATTATGATGATAGCATGCCCCCTATTTATCATGATTATATTGATGAAAGTAGGTTTGGAAGAGTGTCAACTTTAGGAAGTAATGATCCCACTATTTTGGAGGATGTTGAATATTATTTTGATAATTATAAAAGTGGATTTGGAGAGGTCATGACTTTATTTAGTAATGATTCCACTATCTTGGAAGAGGTTTCAATTGATTATGATGAGAACAAAGTTGCTACTTATGATGATTATTGTGATGATACTTATGTTATAAAAAGTATCGATGATTATATTTACAAAACTTTTCATGATTATTCTTACCCTTTTTCTGAACATTATTCTTTTAATGTGGAAACAATTTATAGTATTCGAGTTTTTTATGATATTCCCACTATTCCGAATGAGAAGAAATTTGCTTATGTGGAGAGCAATAAAATTTCTATGCTTGTAGATCATGAAAAGAATGCTGTATGTGATAGTTATATTGTTGAATTCATTCATGATGCTACTGAAATTTATTATGAGGGAGGAATATATTCTTGTAGGAATTGCAATAATATCAAGTTTCCTCCCTATGTGTTGAAAATCTTGAAGATTTGGTTGTTTTACCTTCCTATGCTAGTTGTTTCTTTTTCCCATAAGTTGTTTGCTCACAAAATCCCTACGCATAGGAAGTGGGTTAAACTTAAATGTGCTAGTCATATTCTTCATGATGCTCTCTTTGTGTTTCAATTCTTATCCTCTATGTGAACATCATTGAAATCATCATGCCTAGCTAAAAAGGCATTAAAGAAAAACGCTTGTTGGGAGACAACCCAATATTACCCTTACTGTTTATGTGTGTTCACATTATTAAGCTACTGTAGTAATCATGTTTTCTAGCTTTTGTTTCAATAAAGTGCGAAGTAAGACCTTTAGGATAGCTTACGGTGATAGTTGTGTTGATCCTGCTGAAAATCAGAAACTTATGCGCTCAGTAAATTAGTTTTATAATTCACAGAAACATGCTTTTGATCTGATTCTTTTTGCTATGAATTGGTACACAAATTGCTCTGGTTTTCCTAATTTGGATGGATTTTTGGAGTTACAGAAGTATTCGAGAATTACAGATTACTACAGACTGTTCTATTTTTGACAGATTCTGTTTTCTATTTGTTGTTTGCTTATTTTGATGAATCTATGAGTAGTATCGGAGGCTATGAACCATAGAGAAATTGGAATACAGTAGATATTACACCAATATGAATTTAGAATGAGTTCACAACAGTACCTAAGTGGTGATTTATTTTCTTATACTAACGGAGCTTACGAGTTTTCTGTTAAGTTTTGTGTTGTGAAGTTTTCAAGTTTTGGGTAAAGATTCGATGGACTATGGAATAAGGAGTGGCAAGAGCCTAAGCTTGCCCGGATGGCATCCCCTCTTTCGTCTTTGTTCATCGGTAACCTTACTTGGAGCTATATTTTTATTCACCACATGATATGTGTTTTGCTTGGAGCGTCGTTTTATTTTATTTTGTTTTGCTTGCTGTTTGAATAAAATCCCAAGATCTGAAATTCTTAAATGTTAGTGAGTCTTCACATAGTTACATAATTATTCGACTACTCATTGATCTTCACTTATATCTTTTGGAGTAGTTTTTCATTTGCTCTAGTGCTTCACTTATATCTTTTTGGAGCACGACGGTGGTTTTATTTTGAAGAAATAGATGAACTCTCATGCTTCCATTATATTATTTTGAGAGTCTTAAACAGCATGGTAATTTTCTTGGGTTATAAAACTAGTCCTAATATGATGGGTATCCAAGAGGGATATAATAATAACTTTCATATAAAGTGCATTGAATACTATGCGAAGTTTGATTCCTTATGATTGTTTTGAGATATGAAGATGGTGATTAGAGTCATGCTAGTTGAGTAGTTGTGAATTTGAGAGATACTTGTGTTAAAGTTTGTGATTCCCGTAGCATGCACATATGGTGAACCGTTATGTGATGAAGTTGGAGCATGATTTATTTTTTGATTGTCTTCCTTATGAGTGGCGGTCGGGGACGAGCGATGGTCTTTTCCTACCAATCTATCCCCCTAGGAGCATGCGCGTAGTACTTCGTTTCGATAACCAATAGATTTTTACAATAAGTATGTGAGTTCTTTATGACTAATGTTGAGTCCATGGATTATACGCACTCTCACCCTTCCACCATTGCTAGCCTTTCTTGTGCCGCGCAACTTTCGCCGGTACCATACACCCACCATATACCTTCCTCAAAACAGCCACCACACCTACCTATTATGGCATTTCTATAGCCATTCCGAGATATATTGCCATGCAACTTTCCACCGTTCCGTTTATTATGACACGCTCCATCATTTTCATATTGCTTTGCATGATCATGTAGTTGACATCGTATTTGTGGCAAAGCCACCGTTCATAATTTTTCATACATGTCACTCTTGAATCATTGCACATCCCGGTACACCGCCGGAGGCATTCACATAGAGTCATATTTTGTTCTAAGTATCGGGTTGTAATTCTTGAGTTGTAAGTAGATAAAAGTGTGATGATCTTCATTATTAGAGCATTGTCCCAGTGAGGAAAGGATGATGGAGACTATGATTCCCCCACAAGTCGGGATGAGACTCCGGACGAAAAAAGAGAGAAAAAGAGGCCATAAAAAAGAGAAGGTCCAAAAAACAAAAACAAAAAACAAAAAAAATGAGAGAAAAAGAGAGAAGGGGCAATGCTACTATCCTTTTACCACACTTGTGCTTCAAAGTAGCACCATGATGTTCATGATAGAGAGTCTCCTATGTTGTCACTTTCATATACTAGTGGGAGTATTTCATTATAGAACTTGGCTTGTATATTCCAATGATGGGCTTCCTCAAAATTCCCTAGTCTTCGTGAGCAAGCGAGTTGGATGCACACCCACTTAGTTTCATTTTGAGCTTTCATACACTTATAGCTCTAGTGCATCCGTTGCATGGCAATCCCTACTCACTCACATTGATATCTATTGATGGGCATCTCTATAGCCCGTCGATACGCCTAGTTGATGTGAGACTATCTTCTCCTTTTTGTCTTCTCCACAACCACCATTCTATGCCACCTATAGTGCTATGTCCATGGCTCATGCTCATGTATTGCGTGAAGATTGAAAAAGTTTGAGAACATCAAAAGTATGAAACAATTGCTTGGCTTGTCATCGGGGTTGTGCATGATTAAATATTTTGTGTGATGAAGATAGATCATAGCTAGACTATATGATTTTGTAGGGATAGCTTTCTTTGGCCATGTTATTTTGAGAAGACATGATTGCTTTGTTAGTATGCTTGAAGTATTATTATTTTTATGTCAATATTAAACTTTTGTTTTGAATCTTATGGATCTGAATATTCTTGCCACAATAGAGAAGATTACATTGATAAATATGTTAGGTAGCATTCCACATCAAAAAATTTGTTTTTATCATTTACCTACTCGAGGACGAGCAGGAATTAAGCTTGGGGATGCTTGATACATCTCCAACGTATGTAATTTTTTTTATTGTTCCATGCTATTATATTATGTGTTTTGGATGTTTAATGGGCTTTAATATGCTATTTTATATGATTTTTGGGACTAGCCTATTAACCTAGAGCCCAGTGCCAGTTTCTCTTTTTTTCCTTGTTTTTGAGTTTTACATAAAAGGAATACCAAACGGAGTCCAATTGAGCTGCCAATTTTTGTGGATTTTTTATTGACCAAAAGAAGCCTCCGAAGTAAAAGTGTTGGGCCAGAAGAGTCCTGAGCCATCCACGAGGGTGGAGGGTGCGCCCTACCCCCCTGGGGGCGCCCCCTGCCTCGTGGATGACTCGGAGACCCCCCTGTCGTGAGACCGACGCTAAAAATTCCTATAAATACAGAAACCCCCAAAAAGAAACCTACATCGGGAGTTCCGCCGCCACAAGCCTCTGTAGCCACCAAAAACCAATCGGGACCCTATTCCGGCACCCTGCCGGCGGGGGGAACCATCACCGGTGGCCATCTTCATCATCCCGGCGCTCTCCATGATGAGGAGGGAGTAGTTAACCCTTGGGGCTGAGGGTATGTACCAGTAGCTATGTGTTTGATCTCTCTCTCTCTCTCTCGTGTTCTTGATTTGGCACGATCTTGATGTACCGTGAGCTTTGCTATTATAGTTAGATCTTATGATGCTTCTCCCCCTCTACTTTCTTCTAATGGATTGAGTTTTCCCTTCGAAGCTATCTTATCGGATTGAGCCTTTATGGATTTGAGAACACTTGATGTATGTCTTGCGTGGAATACCCATGGTGACAATGGGGTATTCTATTGATTCACTTGATGTATGTTTTGGTGATCAACTTGCGGGTTCCGTGACCTTGGGAATCTATGTATAGGGGTTGGCACACGTTTTCATCTTGACTCTGCGGTAGAAACTTTGGGGCACTCTTTGAAGTTCTTTGTGTTGGTTGAATAGATGAATCTGAGATTGTGTGATGCATATCGTATAATCATACCCACGGATACTTGAGGTGACATTGGAGTATCTAGGTGACATTAGGGTTTTGGTTGATTTGTGTCTTAAGGTGTTATTTTACTACAAACTCTAGGGCTGTTTGTGACACTTACAGGATAGCCCAATGGATTGATCGAAAAGAATAACTTTGAGGTGGTTTCGTGCCCTAGAATAATCTCTTCGTTTGTTCTCCGCTATTAGTGACTTTGGAGTGACTCGTTGTTGCATGTTGAGGGATAGTTATATGACCCAATTATGTTATTATTGTTGAGAGAATTTGCACTAGTGAAAGTATGAACCCTAGGCCTTGTTTCCTAGCATTGCAATACCATTTACGCTCACTTTTACCACTTGCTACCTCGCTGTTTTTATATTTTCAGATTACAAAAACCTATATCTACCATCCATATTGCACTTGTATCACCATCTCTTCGCCGAACTAGTGCACCTATACAATTTACCATTGTATTGGGTGTGTTGGGGACACAAGAGACTCCTTGTTATTTGGTTGCAGGGTTGTTTGAGAGAGACCATCTTCATCCTACGCCTCCCACGGATTGATAAACCTTAGGTCATCCACTTGAGGGAAATTTGCTACTGTCCTACAAACCTCTGCACTTGGAGGCCCAGCAACGTCTACAAGAAGAAGGTTGTGTAGTAGACATCAGTGGTCGTCCGTCACCATGAGGGAGCCTTTCAGGGCAATCTGGCCCATCTTTTCCCTAATAATTTGAAGCCGAAGCTTGTTGAGTTGATGGCTTGTCGGAAGGCGCTGTTGTTCGTGCGTGAGCTAGTTTTTTTAGAGAAAAGGCGATGGCCGAGCCCGAGAAAAGGCTCGAACCTTGCCCGAATTTGAATTAACAAAGCCATCAACCGGCCAGGATTACAAGAGCAACAAATTACAGCGAAAGTAAAGGCGAAACGGAAGTAAAAGATACAAGGCACAACACAGAACAGACTCCACCGACCACCGTCGTGCCTACACCGGCAAACCAGCAGTACCACGAGAAAAGGGCACACCGCGCTTGCATTGTGCCGCTGACTGCATCCAAGAGACCAAACAGGGGCCAAACATGGTCTGTCTCTACCGCCGCAAAGGGCCACAACCCTTCACCCAGGCTCGATGGGTGCCGCACCGGCGGCGGCAGAGTGGCTCCCTCGAACCCAGAGCCATGGTGCCCAAGCTGTCAAAGGAGAACACTAGAGACTGACCCGCAAGCAACGAGTAACCAACCACACGGGCACCATCGCCGACATCGAAAAGGCACCACGCCAGGCGAGAGCTGTTGATCGAAGGCGCAATCCAAGGGGCCGGCCAAAAGGGGCAACACCAAGCACCAACCGAAGTCAGGCATGTTGCTGGAGAGGAGAACAAGCCTACAACGTCGCCACCAGCCACCACTACTCCCCCCACTTAGCAGATCCCGGGCGACGCCTTCAGGAAGGAGCTTGACACCGTGGTGCCGTCGTCGACCAAAGCAGACGACCAAGGGTTTTCACCCACGCTCAGGGATGGGGGTGGGCAAGGGAAGATCCTCACCGAAGCCTTCAGGAAGGGGATCGGCACCAAAAGGCGTCGACCTCGATGTGGCCGCCGCTCCGGCCAGAGGATTCCTCCGGATCGACGCCTTCCCACCAGATCCGTGGAGCCAACACATGGGGACGACATCCACGCCGGCGGGAGCCGGAGCCGGCTCGGAACGGAGTAGATCGGGTTGAAGGAAATATGCCCTAGAGGCAATAATAAAGTTGTTATTTATATTTCCTTATATCATGATAAATGTTTATTATTCATGCTAGAATTGTATTAACCAGAAACTTAGTACATGTGTGAATTGATACGTCCATTTTGCATCATGCTTTTATATCGATATTTATTGCATTATGGGATGTTATTACACATTATGTCACAATACTTATGCCTATTCTCTTTTATTTTACAAGGTTTACATGAAGAGGGAGAATGCCGGCAGCTGGAATTCTGGGCTGGAAAAGGAGCAAATATTAGAGACCTATTCTGCACAACTCCAAAAGTCCTGAAACTCCATGGAAGTTATTTTTGGAATTAATAAAAAATACTGGAGGAAGAATTAACCAGAGGGGGCCCACACCCTGGCCACAAGGGTGGGGGCGCGCCCTACCCCCCTGGGCGCGCCCCCAGCCTCGTGGGCCCCCTAGCAGGCCTCCGGTGCCCATCTTCTGCTATATGAGGTCTTTCACCCTGGAAAAAATCATAAGCAAGCTTTCAGGAAGAAACTCCGCCGCCACGAGGCAGAACCTTGGCGGAACCAATCTAGGGCTCCGGCGGAGCTATTCTGCCGGGGAAACTTCCCGCCGGGAGGGGGAAATCATCGCCATCGTCATCACCAACGATCCTCTCATCAGGAGGGGGTCAATCTCCATCAACATCTTCACCAGCACCATCTCCTCTAAAACCCTAGTTCATCTCTTGTATTCAATCTTTGTCCCAAAGCCTCAGATTGGTACCTGTGGGTTGCTAGTAGTGTTGATTACTCCTTGTAGTTGATGCTAGTTGGTTTATTTGGTGGAAGATCATATGTTCAGATCCTTTATGCATATTAATACCCCTCTGATTATGAACATGAATACGATTTGTGAGTAGTTACGTTTGTTCCTGAGGACATGGGAGAAGTCTTGCTATTAGTAGTCATGTGAATTTGGTATTCGTTCGATATTTTGATGAGATGTATGTTGTCTTTCCTCTAGTGGTGTTATGTGAACGTCAACTACATGACACTTCACCATTGTTTGGGCCTAGAGGAAGGCATTGGGAAGTAATAAGTAGATGATGGGTTGCTAGAGTGACAAAAGCTTAAACCCTAGTTTATGAGTTGCTTCGTAAGGGGCTGATTTGGATCCATATGTTTCATGCTATGGTTAGGTTTACCTTAATACTTCTTTTGTAGTTGCAGATGCTTGCGATAGGGGTTAATCATAAGTGGGATGCTTGTTCAAGTAAGGACAACACCCAAGCACCGGTCCACCCACATACCAAATTATCAAAGTAACGAACGCGAATCATATGAGCGTGATGAAAACTAGCTTGACGATAATTCCCATGTGTCCTCGGGAGCGTTTTCCTTTATATAAGAGTTTGTCCAGGCTTGTACTTTGCTACAAAAAGGATTGGGACATCTTGCTGCACCTTATTTACTTTAATTACTTGTTACCCGTTACAAATTACCTTATCACAAAACTATCTGTTAACGATAATTTCAGTGCTTGCAGAGAATATCTTACTGAAAACCGCTTATCATTTCCTTCTGCTCCTCGTTGGGTTCGACACTCTTACTTATCGAAAGGAATACGATAGATCCCCTATACTTGTGGGTCATCAAGACTCTTTTCTGGCGCCATTGCTGGGGAGTGAAGCGCCTTTGGTAGGTGGAATTCGGTAAGGGAAAATTTATATAGTGTGCTGAAATTTACTGTCACTTGTTACTATGGAAAGTACTCCTTTGAGGGGCTTGTTCGGGGTATCTTCACCCCGACCAGTAGAGCAAAGAGTTGCTCCTCAACCCACTGAACCTACTGAAAATGTTTACTTTGAAATTCCTTCGGGTATGATAGAGAAACTGCTAGCTAATCCTTTTACAGGAGCTGGAACATTACATCCTGATTTGGAGCTAATCTATGTGGATGAAGTTTGTGGATTATTTAAGCTTGCAGGTATGCCCAAGGATGTTATCAAGAAGAAGGTCTTCCCTTTATCTTTTAAGGGAGAGGCATTGACATGGTTTAGGCTATGTGATGATATGGGATCATGGAACTACTACCGATTGAAATTGGAATTTCATCAGAAGTTTTATCCTATGCATCTTGTTCATCCTGATCATAATTATATATACAATTTTTGGCCTCGCGAAGGATAAAGCGTTGCTCAAGCTTGAGGGAGGCTTAAGTCAATGTTATATTCATGCCCCAATCATGATCTCTCAAGAGAAATGATTATTCAAAAAATTTATGCTCGGCTTTCTCTCAATAATCGCTTCATGCTCGAAACTTCTTGTACTGGATCTTTTATGATGAAGACTATTGAATTCAAATGGGATTTATTGGAAAGGATTAAACTCAACTCTGAAGATTGGGATCTCGACGAAGGTAAGGAGTGAGGTATAACACCTAAATTTGATTGTGTTAAATCTTTTATGGATACCGATGTTTCCGTGAATTTAGCACTAAATATGGACTTGACTCTGAGATAGTAGCTTCTTTCTGTGAATCATTTGCTACTCATGTTGATCTCCCTAAGGAGAAGTGGTTTAAATATAATCCTCCCATTAAAGTAAAAGTAGTTGCACCTATTAAAGTCGAAGAAAAGACTATCACTTATAATGATCCTGTCGTTCCTGCTGCTTATATTGAGAAACCACCTTTCCCTGTTAGAATAAAGGATCATGCTAAAGCTTCAACTGTGGTCAACAAAAGTAATATTAGGACACCCAAACCCCCTGAGAAAATTAAAGTTGAACCTAGTATTGCTATGGTTAAGGCTCTCTTGGCTGATAATATTGATGGGCATGTTATTTACTTCTGTAATGAAGCTGCTAGACTTGCTAGACCTGATACTAAAAATAAACATAGACCTGTTGTAGGCATGCCTGTTATTTCTGTTAAAATAGGAGATCATTGTTATCATGGATTATGTGATATGGGTGCTAGTGCAAGTGCAATACCTCATTCCTTATACAAAGAAATTATGCATGATATTGCATCTGCTGAGTTAGAGGAAATTGATGTTACAATTAAGCTTGCCAATAGAGACAGTATTTCACCAGTTGGGCTTGTTAGAGATATTGAAGTCTTGTGTGGGAAAGTTAAATATCCTGCTGATTTTCTTGTTCTTGGTTCCCCACAAGATGATTTCTGTGCCATCATATTCGGTAGACCCTTCTTGAATACTGCTAATGCTAGAATAGACTGCGAAAAGGATGTTGTTACTATTGGTTTGGGGGATATGTCTCATGAGTTTAACTTTGCTAAATTTCGTAGACAACCATGTGATAAGGAATTGCATAGTATAGATGAAATTATTGGTCTTGCTTCTATTGCCATGCCTCCTAATGATTCCTTAGAACAATATGTGCTCGACCATGAAAATGATATGTTTATGAATGAAAGAAGGGAAATAGATGAAGTATTCTTTAAATAGGGACCCATTTTGAAACACAACTTGCCTGTTGAAATCCTAGGGGATCCTCCTCCACCCAAGGGTGATCCCGTGTTTGAGCTTAAACCATTACCTGATACTCTTAAATATGCTTATCTTGATGAGAAAAAGATATATCATGTTATTATTAGTGCTGACCTTTCAGAGCATGAAGAAAAGAAATTATTGAAAACTCTGAAGAAGCACCGTGCTGCTATTGGATATACTCTTGATGATCTTAAGGGCATTAGTCCCACTTTATGCCAGCACAAAATAAAATTGGAGAAAGACGCTAAACCGGTTGTTGATCACCAACGGCGGTTAAATCCTAAGATGAAAGAAGTGGTAAGAAAAGAAATACTAAAGCTTCTACAGGCAGGTATAATTTATTCCATTGCTGATAGTCAGTGGGTAAGTCCTGTCCATTGTGTCCCTAAGAAGAGAGGTATTACCATTGTTCCTAATGATAAAGATGAATTGATCCCGCAAAGAATTGTTACAGGTTATAGAATGGTAATTGATTTCCGTAAACTAAATAAAGCTACTAAAAAGGATCATTACCCTTTACCTTTTATTGATGAAATGCTAAAAAGATTATCCAAACATACACATTTTTGCTTTCTAGATGGTTATTCTGGTTTCTCTCAAATACTTGTGTCAAAAGAGGATCAAGAAAAGACCACCTTTACTTGTCCTTTCGGTACCTTTGCATATAGACGTATGCCTTTTGGTTTATGTAATGCACCTGCTACCTTTCAAAGATGCATGATGGCTATATTCTCTGATTTTTGTGAAAAGATTGAGGTTTTCATGGATGATTTCTCTGTTTATGGAACTTCTTTTGATGATTTCTTGAGCAACCTTGATCGAGTTTTGCAGAGATGTGAAGAAACTAACCTTGTCTTGAATTGGGAGAAGTGCCACTTTATGGCTAATGAAGGTATTCTCTTGGGGCATCAAATTTTCGAAAGAGGTATTGAAGTTGATAAAGCTAAAGTTGATGCTATTGAAAAGATGTCGTGTCCCAAGGACATTAAAGGTATAAGAAGTTTCCTTGGGTCACGCCGGTTTTTATTGGAGGTTCATTAAGGACTTCTCTAAAATCTCCAGGCCTCTGACTAATCTCTTACAAAAAGATGTTCCTTTTGTCTTCGATGATGATTGTGTAGAAGCATTTGAAATACTTAAGAAAGCATTGATTTCTGCACCTATTGTTCAGCCACCTGATTGGAATTTACCCTTTGAAATTATGTGTGATGCTAGCGATTATGCTATAGGTGCTGTTCTAGGACAAAGAGTTGATAAGAAATTAAATGTTATCCAATATGCTAGTAAAACTCTAGACAGTGCCCAGAGAAATTATGCTACTACTGAAAAAGAATTTTTAGCAGTTGTATTTGCTTGTGATAAGTTCAGACCTTATATTGTTGATTCTAAAGTAACTGTTCACACTGATCATGCTACTATTAAATATCTTATGGAAAAGAAAGATGCTAAACCTAGGCTTATTGGATGGGTTCTCTTGCTACAAGAATTTGATTTGCATATTATAGATAGAAAGGGAGCTGAGAACCCCGTTGCAGACAACTTGTCTAGGTTAGAGAATGTTCTTGATGACCCACTACCTATTGATGATAGCTTTCCTGACGAACAATTGGCTGTCATAAATGCTTCTCATGCTGCTCCATGGTATGCTGATTATGCTAATTACATTGTTGCTAAATTCATACCACCTAGTTTCACATACCAGCAAAAGAAAAGGTTTTTCTATGATTTAAGACATTACTTCTGGGATGACCCACACCTTTATAAAGAAGGAGTAGATGGTGTTATTAGACGTTGTATACCTGAGCATGAACAGGAACAGATCCTACGCAAGTGTCACTCCGAGACTTATGGAGGACACCACGCTGGAGATAGAACTGCACATAAGGTATTGCAATCCGGTTTTTATTGGTCTGCTCTCTTCAAAGATGCCCGTAAGTTTGTCTTATCTTGTGATGAATGTCAAAGAATTGGTAATATTAGTAGACGTCAAGAAATGCCTATGAATTATTCACTTGTTATTGAACCATTTGATTTTTGTGGCTTTGATTATATGGGACCGTTTCCTTCCTCTAATGGGTACACACACATTTTAGTTGTTGTTGATTACGTTACTAAGTGGGTAGACGCTATTCCAACTAGTAGTGCTGATCATAAAACCTCTATTAAGATGCTTAAAGAAGTTATTTTTCCTAGGTTTGGAGTCCCTAGATATTTAATGACTGATGGTGGTTCACACTTTATTCATGGTGCTTTTCGTAAAATGTTTGCTAAGTATGATGTTAATCATAGAATTGCATCCCCATATCACCCACAGTCTAGTGGTCAAGTAGAATTGAGTAATAGAGAGCTCAAATTAATTTTGCAAAAGACTTTTAATAGATCTAGAAAGAATTGGTCCAAAAAACTTGATGATGCATTATGGGCCTACAGAACTGCATATAAAAATCCTATGGGTATGTCTCCGTATAAAATGGTTTATGGAAAATCATGTCAGTTACCTCTCGAACTAGACCATAAGGCATATTGGGCCATTAAAGAGCTCAATTATGATTTCAAACTTGCCGGTGAAAAGAGGTTCTTTGACATTAGCTCAGTTGATGAATGGAGAACCCAAGCCTATGAGAATGCCAAACTATTTAAAGAAAAAGTTAAAAGATGGCATGACAAAAGGATAAAAAAGTATGAGTTTAATGTAGGTGATTATGTGTTGCTTTTCAACTCTCGTTTAAGATTTTTTGCAGGAAAACTTCTCTCTAAATGGGAAGGTCCTTAAGTTATCGAGGAGGTCTATCATTCCGGTGCCATAAAAATCAATAACTTCGAGGGCACAAACCCGAATGTGGTGAATGGTCAAAGAATCAAACATTATATCTCAGGTAATCCTATAAATGTTGAAACTAATGTTATTGAAACCGTAACCTCGGAGGAATACATAAGGGACACTTTCCAGAACATTTCAGACTCCGAAAAGGAATAGGTACGTGGTACGGTAAGTAAACCGACTACAAAACAGTTCTAATGGCAATTTTTCTCCGTTTTGGAATATTTAAGAAAATAGAAAAATATGAAGTAGTCCGAAAGAGACACGAGGCATCCACAAGGGTGGAGGGCGCGCCCCCTGCCTCGTGGGCACCTCGTGTGCTCTCCGGACTCCGTTTACTTGCACGATACTTCTTTTGGTCGGTAAAAATTCATTATGTGATCTCCCGAAGGTTTTGACCACCGTACCACGCAAATATCTTCTGTTTTTGTTTCGAGCTATTTCTGCCGCAGATTAGAGCAAGATGTCTTCTCAAGATTCAGTCGGGGAGAGCCGGGTGTCTAATCCGACACCGGGACCAAGAGCAAACAGTGATGCTGACCACTTTGGGCCATCAACGGAGGAAGAGATAGAGGCCAACTTGAAAAGGATAGATTCCATGGAGGAGGACCAAGAAGTTACTTCCCGTTTCCGAGCCGAATTCACGATGGGGGAACTACAGAGCTCGGCTATTCCAAACTCGGTCATCCCCTCCAATGTTAAATTTCTCTCTTATGAATATATGAAAAAGAGTGTTACTTGTTCTCCCGCAGCTATGCAACATCCATGGGTGAAAGGAGCTTTAGCCATCATGGGCAAGCTCCGTAAGGAAATAATGGACCTCAAGCAACAAGTCAATAAGCTCGAGGAGGAGAATCGTATCCCGAGGGGCACCATCACCAAGAATATCACCTCACCACCTCCGAAGAAGGAGATATAATCACATGGGTATGGGCACTCCCTTTGGTAATTGCCAAGCTTGGGGGAGGTGCCCCGGTATCATATCACCATCACACTCCTATCTTTACCGTTTTTCTTAATTCGATCCTTTTGGTAATATCTTGATCTAGTAGAATAAAGTTTTAGTATGATTTAGTTTTGAGTTTTGCTTTATGATCCTTCTATGTAATCGAGTCTGAGCTATATATAATAAAGGTTAGTGTTGAGTCAAGGGCTTGATTACCTTGCTCTGATCTTGAGGGAATAAAAATAAAAGAAAAGAGAAAGAATAAAAAGAAATAAAAGAGATCATATTGATCTTATGGAGAGTAATGACTTCACATATAAAGAGTATGATGAATAAAAGTTGTTGAGAGTTGACAAACATAGTTTTGGTCATCGTTGCAATTAATAGGAAGTAATAAAGAAAGAGAGGTTCTCACATATAAATATACTCTCTTGGACATCTTTTATGATTGTGAGCACTCATTAATGTTGGACAAGGAAGACAACGTAATGGGTTATGTTCGCTTATATCTGAAATAAAGTATATTGTCATGGATCATCCAACATGTTGAGCTTGCCTTTCCCCCTCATGCTAGTCAAATTCTTTACACCAAGTAGAGATACTACTTGTGCTTCCAAATATCCTTAAACCCAGTTTTGCCATGAGAGTCCACCATATCTACCTATGGATTGAGTAAGATCCTTCAAGTAAGTTGTCATTGTTGCATGCAATAAAAATTGCTCTCTAAATATGTATGCTTTATTAGTGTGGAGAAAATACGCTTTATACGATCTTGTGATGTGGAAGCAATAAAAGCGACGGACTGCATAAAAGGTCCATATCACAAGTGGCTATATAAAGTGACGTTCTTTTGCATTAAGATTTCGTGCATCCAACCCTAAAAGCACATGAAAACCTCTGCTTCCCTCTGCGAAGGGCCTATCTTTTATTCTTGTTTTATACCTTATACAAGAGTCATGCTGATCTTCACCTTTCCTTTTTACATTTTATCCTTTGGCAAGCACATTGTGTTGGAAAGATCCTGATATATATATATCCAATTGGATGTAAGTTAGCATGAATTATTATTGTTGACATTACCCTTGAGGTAAAAGGTTGGGAGGCAACACTATAAGCCCCTATCTTTCTCTGTGTCCGATTAAAACTCCATAACCATAAGTATTGTGTGAGTGTCAGCAATTGTGAAAGACTAAATGATAGTTGAGTATGTGGACTTACTGAAAAGCTCTTGTATTGACTCTTTCCGATGTTATGATAAATTGCAATTGCTTCAATGACCGAGATTATAGTTTGTTAGTTCTCATTGAAGTTTTTGATTCATACTTGACATTGTGAATAGATTGTTACTTGAGCATAAGAAATCATATGACAATATCTATATATGTTGCTATTATAAGAATGATCATGATGACCTCATGTCCGTATTTTATTTTATCGACACCTCTATCTCTAAACATGTGGACATATTTTTCGTTATCGGCTTCCGCTTGAGGACAAGCGAGGTCTAAGCTTGGGGGAGTTGATACATCCATTTTGCATCATGCTTTTATATCGATATTTATTGCATTATGGGCTGTTATTACACGTTATGTCACAATACTTATGCCTATTCTCTCTTATTTTACAAGGTTTACATGAAGAGGGAGAATGCCGGCAGCTGGAATTCTGGGCTGGAAAAGGAGCAAATATTAGAGACCTATTCTGCACAACTCCAAAAGTCCTGAAACTCCACGAAAGTTATTTTTGATATTAATAAAAATACTGGAGGAAGAATTAACCAGTGGGGGCCCACACCCTGGCCACGAGGGTGGGGGCGCGCCCTACCCCCTGGGCGCGCCCCTGCCAAGTGGGCCCCCTGGCAGGCCTCCGGTGCCCATCTTCTGCTATATGAGGTCTTTTACCCTGGAAAAAATCATAATCAAGCATTCGGGAAAAAACTCCGCCGCCACGAGGCGGAACCTTGGCGGAACCAATCTAGGGCTTCGGCGGAGCTGTTCTGCTGGGGAAACTTCCCTCCGGGAGGGGGAAATAATCGCCATCGTCAACACCAACGATCCTCTCATCGGGAGGGGGTCAATCTCCATCAACATCTTCACCAGCACCATCTCCTCTGAGACCCTAGTTCATCTCTTGTATCCAGTCTTTGTCCCAAAGCCTCAGATTGGTACCTGTGGGTTGCTAGTAGTGTTGATTACTCCTTGTAGTTGATGCTAGTTGGTTTATTTGGTGGAAGATCATATGTTCAGATCCTTTATGCATATTAATACCCCCTGATTATGAACATGAATATGATTTGTGAGTAGTTATGTTTGTTCCTGAGGACATGGGAGAAGTCTTGCTATTAGTAGTCATGTGAATTTGCTATTCGTTCGATATTTTGATGAGACGTATGTTGTCTTTCCTCTAGTGGTGTTATGTGAACGTCGACTACATGACACTTCACCATTGTTAGGGCCTAGAGGAAGACATTGGGAAGTAATAAGTAGACGACGGCTTGCTAGAGTGACAAAAGCTTAAACCCTAGTTTATGAGTGATACGTCTCCAACGTATCTATAATTTTTGATTGCTTCATGCTATATTATATTCTGTTTTGGATGATTAATGGGCTTTGTTATACAAATTGCTGTTTTTTGCCTATTTCAGAGTTTCGCAGAAACAGAATATCAAACGGATTCCAAACGGAATGAAACCTTCGGGAACATGATTTTCGGAACAAACGTGATCCAGAGGACTTGGACCCTACGTCAAGAAAGCTACCAGGAAGGCACGAGGTAGGGGGGCGCGCCTACCCCCCCCCAGGCGCGCCCTCCACCCTCGTGGGGCCCATGTTGCTCCACTGACGTACTTCTTCCTCCTATATATACCTACATACCCCCAAACCAACAGAAGCATCCACGAAAACCTAATTCCACCGCCGTAACCTTCTGTACCCGTGAGATCCCATCTTGGGGCCTTTTCCGGCGTCCTGCCGGAGGGGGCATTGATCACGGAGGGCTTCTACATCAACACCATAGCCTCTCTGATGATGTGTGAGTAGTTTACCTCAGACCTTCGGGTCCATAGTTATTAGCTAGATGGCTTCTTCTCTCTCTTTGGATCTCAATACAAAGTTCTCCACGATTCTCGTGGAGATGTATTCTATGTAATCTTCTTTTGCGGTGTGTTTGTTGAGACTGATGAATTGTGGGTTTATGATCAAGTTTATCTATGAACAATATTTGAATCTTCTGTGAATTCTTTTATGTATGATTGGTTATCTTTGCAAGTCTCTTTGAATTATCAGTTTGGTTTGGCCTACTAGATTGATATTTCTTGCAATGGGAGAAGTGCTTAGCTTTGGGTTCAATATTGCGGTGTCCTTTCCTAGTGACAGTAGGGGTAGCAAGGCATGTATTGTATTGTTGCCATCGAGGATAACAAGATTGGGTTTATATCATATTGCATGAGTTTATCCCTCTACATCATGTCATCTTACTTAAAGCGTTACTCTGTTCTTTTGAACTTAATACCCTAGATGCATGCTGGATAGCGGTCGATGTGTGGAGTAATAGTAGTAGATGCAGGCAGGGGTCGGTCTACTTGTCTCGGACGTGATGCCTATATACATGATCATACCTAGATATTCTCATAACTATGCTCAATTCTATCAATTGCTCAACAGTAATTTGTTCACCCACCGTAATACTTATGCTCTCGAGAGAAGCCACTAGTGAAACCTATGGCCCCCGGGTCTATTTTCCATCATATTAATCTTCCAACACTTAGCTATTTTTATTGCCTTTTATTTTACTTTGCATCTCTATTATAAAAATACCAAAAATATTATCTTATCATATCTATCAGATCTCACTTTCGTAAGTGGCCGTGAAGGGATTGACAACCCCTTTATTGCGTTGGTTGCGAGGTTTATATTTGTTTGTGTAGGTGCGAGGGACTTTGGCGTGGCCTCCTACTGGATTGATACCTTGGTTCTCAAAAACTGAGGGAAATACTTACGCTACTTTACTGCATCACCCTTTCCTCTTCAAGGGGAAACCAACGCAGTGCTCAAGAGGTAGCACGATGGATTTCTGGCGCCATTGCCGGGGAGTCTACGCAAAATTCAACATACCAAGTACCCATCACAAACTCTTATCTCCCGCATTACATTATTTGCCATTTGCCTCTCGTTTTCCTCTCCCCCACTTCACCCTTGCCATTTTATTCGCCTCGCTTTTTCCGTTCGCCTCCCTCTTTCTTTTTGCTCATCGCACTTTCTGCTGTTATGTCTGAAATTGGGGAAACTATTGTCGATATGGACAATAATAATAACATGGAAAATTCTGATGCTCCTGCTGAAGAACCCCCTATCTTACATGCAAACAAATTCCGAATTGGTAGTGGTAGTATTATTGGAAAAGGGGTTATTCAAGATTTCTTTACTTGTGCCGGTGCTTTACCTTCTATGGGTAGTTCTATTCTTCATAGAACTAGTAGTCTTGCAGACGCTATTGCCATGCTTGTAGTTTAACTTGAAAGGCAATTTATGCACATGCACCCTTGCATACAAAGGATTTTCCTAGAATTTTCTAATATTGAGCATTCTTCTGTTAAGCGTGCCGCTACTATCTTTTTGGCTCATGAGTTCAAGTTTATAATAAAAGAGGCCAAAGAAATCTTTGCGCACTATAGGGTGGACGCTGGCCGTCCTCCCATAGAGTCTATCTTATTTGATCAAGAGGAAATAATGCGTTTTCAATCTCTAGACTATGTTGCTTTTAATGAAAACATTAGAAAAAAGGTTCCTACCAATGTTCTAGTTGATAGAATTTCTGAACTTAATAATGATTTTGCTATTCATAATAATGAGCTAGGATATTCTCTCGAGTATAGGCTCACAAAGTTCTGTCAGAAGAATGCTTATAATGATGAATTGGTTGTGCAATACGAAGGGCCGAAGGAGGAACCTATACCTCCTAAAGTTGATCTTCGGGACTTTTGTCCCATTAAATTTAGCCCTTTTGATTACTTCTGCTTGCCTCAAAGAAAACTTGCTGCAGAACGTAGAGAATATGAAATGAGTTTTAATGATCTATCCTATTATTATGGCAATACCTAGATCTATCCTATTATTATGGCAATACCTAGATCTTGCTGAAAATTCCAGAAACTTTCTGTTCACGAAAATAATTGTTAAAAATCACCAGAATGTGATAAAATATTGATTCCAATTGCTGCTGATCAATAAACAAATTGTCTAGGTCTTCCTATTTTGGCTGAATTTTTTGAGTTCCAGAAGTTTGCGTTAGTTACAGATTACTACAGACTCTTCTGTTTTTGACAGATTCTGTTTTTCGTGTGTTGTTTGCTTATTTTGACGAATCTATGGCTAGTAAAATAGTTTATAAATCATAGAGAAGTTGGAATACAGTAGGTTTAATACCAATATAAATAAATAATGAGTTCATTACAGTACCTTGAAGTGGTGTTTTGTTTCCTTTCGCTAACGGAGCTCACGAGATTTTCTGTTAAGTTTTGTGTTGTGAAGTTTTCAAGTTTTGGGTAAAAGATTTGATGGATTATGGAACAAGGAGTGGCAAGAGCCTAAGCTTGTGGATGCCCATGGCACCCCAAGATAATCTAAGGACACCAAAAATCCAAAGCTTGGGGATGCCCCGGAAGGCATCCCCTCTTTCGTCTACTTCCATCGGTAACTTTACTTGGAGCTATATTTTTATTCACCACATGATATGTGTTTTGCTTGGAGCGTCTTGTATGATTTGAGTATTTGCTTTTTATTTTACCACAATCATCTTTTCTGTACACACATTTTGATAGAAACACACATGATTCAAAATTTATTAGAATACTCTATGCGCTTCGCTTATATCTTTTGAGCTATATAGTTTTTGCTCTAGTGCTTCACTTATATCTTTTAGAGCACGGCGGTGGTTTTGTTTTGTAGAAACTATTATTATCTCATGCTTCACTTATATTATTTTGAGAGTCTTAAACAGCATGTTAATTTGCTTAAGTAGGAAAATTAATCCTAATATGCTAAGTATTCAAAACTAGTAAAAAACTTTCTTATGAGTGTGCTGAATACTAAGAGAAGTTTGATGATTGATGATTGTTTTGAGATATGGAGGTAGTGATATTAAAGTTGTGCTAGTTGAGTAGTTGTGAAATTGAGAAATACTTGTGTTGAAGTTTGCAAGTCCCGTAGCATGCACGTATGGTAAACGTTATGTAACAAATTTGAAACATGAGGTGTTCTTTGATTGTCTTCCTTATGAGTTGCGGTCGGGGACGAACGATGGTGTTTTCCTACCAATCTATCCCCCTAGGAGCATGCGCGTAGTGCTTGGTTTTTGATGACTTGTAGATTTTTGCAATAAGTATGTGAGTTCTTTATGACTAATGTTGAGTCCATGGATTATACGCACTCTTACCCTTCCATCATTGCTAGCCTCTTCGGTACCGTGCATTGCCCTTTCTCACATTGAGAGTTGGTGCAAACTTCGCCGGTGCATCCAACCCCATGATATGATACGCTCTTTCACACATAAACCTCCTTATATCTTCCTCAAAACAGCCACTATACCTACCTATTATGGCATTTCCATAGCCATTCCGAGATATATTCCCATGCAACTTTCCACCATTCCGTTTATCATGACACATTCATCATTGTCATATTGCTTTGCATGATCATGTAGTTGACATCGTATTTGTGGCAAAGCCACCGTTCATAATTTTTCATGCATGTCACTCTTGATTCATTGTTATCCCGGTATACCGCCGGAGGCATTCATATAGAGTCATACTTTGTTCTAGTATCGAGTTGTAATCATTGAGCTGTAAATAAATAGAAGTGTGATGATCATCATTCATAGAGCATTGTCCCAAAAAAAGGAGAAAGGCCAAGTAAAAAAAGAAGGCCCAAAAAAAAGAAAATAAAAAGGGACAATGCTACTATTCTTTTTTTCCCACACTTGTGCTTCAAAGTAGCACCATGATTTTCATGATAGAGAGTCTCTTGTTTTGTCACTTTCATATACTAGTGGGAATTTTTCATTATAGAACTTGGCTTGTATATTCCAACAATGGGCTTCCTCAAATGCCCTAGGTCTTCGTGAGCAAGCAAGTTGGATGCACACCCACTTAGTTTCTTTTGTTGAGGTTTCATGCATTTATAGCTCTAGTGCATCTGTTGCATGGCAATCCCTACTCCTTGCATTAACATCAATCGATGGGCATCTCCATAGCCCATTGATTAGTTGCGTTGATGTGAGACTTTCTCCTTTTTTGTCTTCTCCACATAACCCCCATCATTATATTCTATTCCACCCATAGTGCTATATCCATGGCTCACGCTCATGTATTGCGTGAAGGTTGAAAAAGTTTGAGATTACTAAAGTATGAAACAATTGCTTGGCTTGTCATCGGGGTTGTGCATGATGTGAGCATTCTTGTGTGACGAAGATGGAGCATGACTAAACTATATGATTTTGTAGGGATGAACTTTCTTTGGCCATGTTATTTTGAGAAGACATAATTGCTTAGTTAGTATGCTTGAAGTATTATTGCTTTTATGTCAACATTAAACTTTTATCTTGAATCTTTCCGATCTGAATATTCATACCATAATTAAGAGGGTTACATTAAAAAAATTATGCCAAGTAGCATTCCGCATCAAAAATTCTGTTTTTATCATTTACCTACTCAAGGACGAGCAGGAATTAAGCTTGGGGATGCTTGATACGTCTCCAACATATCTATAATTTTTTATTGCTTCATGCTATATTATATTCTGTTTTGGATGATTAATGGGCTTTGTTATACACTTTTATATTATTTTTGGGACTAACCTATTAACCGAAGGCCCAGTCCAAATTGTTGTTTTTTGCCTAATTCAGAGTTTCGCAGAAAAAGAATATCAAACGGAGTCCAAACGGAATGAAACCTTCGGGAACGTGATTTTCGGAACAAACGCGATCCAGAGGACTTGGACCCTACGTCAAGAAAGCTACCAGGAAGGCACGAGGTAGGGGGGCGCGCCTACCCCCCACCCCCCCCCCCCCGGGCGCGCCCTCCACCCTCGTGGGCCCACGTTGCTCCACCGACGTACTTCTTCCTCCTATATATACCTACATACCCCCAAACCAACAGAAGCATCCATGAAAACCTAATTCCACCGCCGTAACCTTCTGTACCCGTGAGATCCCATCTTGGGGCCTTTTCCGGCGTCCTGCCGGAGGGGGCATTGAGCACGGAGGGCTTCTACATCAACACCATAGCCTCTCCGATGATGTGTGAGTAGTTTACCTCAGACCTTCGGGTCCATAGTTATTAGCTAGATGGCTTCTTCTCTCTCTTTGGATCTCAATACAAAGTTCTCCACGATTCTCGTGGAGATGTATTCGATGTAATCTTCTTTTGCTGTGTGTTTGTTGAGACCGATGAATTGTGGGTTTATGATCAAGTTTATCTATGAACAATATTTGAATCTTCTCTGAATTCTTTTATGTATGATTGGTTATCTTTGCAACTCTCTTCGAATTATCAGTTTGGTTTGGCCTACTAGATTGATCTTTCTTGCAATGGGAGAAGTGCTTAGCTTTGGGTTCAATCTTGCGGTGTCCTTTCCCAGTGACAGTAGGGGCAGCAAGGCACGTATTGTATTGTTGCTATCGAGGATAACAAGATGGGGTTTATATCATATTGCATGAGTTTATCCCTCTACATCATGTCATCTTACTTAAAGCGTTACTCTGTTCTTTTGACCTTAATACTCTAGATGCATGCTGGATAGGGGTCGATGTGTGGAGTAATAGTAGTAGATGCAGGCAGGAGTGGGTCTACTTGTCTCGGACGTGATGCCTATATACATGATCATACCTAGATATTCTCATAACTATGCTCAATTCTATCAATTGCTCAACAGTAATTTGTTCACCCACCGTAATACTTATGCTCTCGAGAGAAGCCACTAGTGAAACCTATGGCCCCCGGGTCTATTTTCCATCATATTAATATCCAACACTTAGCTATTTTTATTGCCTTTTATTTTACTTTGCATCTCTATTATAAAAATACCAAAAATATTATCTTATCATATCTATCAGATCTCACTTTCGTAAGTGACCGTGAAGGGATTGACAACCCCTTTATTGCGTTGGTTGCGAGGTTTATATTTGTTTGTGTAGGTGCGAGGGACTTTGGCGTGGCCTCCTACTGGATTGATACCTTGGTTCTCAAAAACTAAGGGAAATACTTACGCTACTTTACTGCATCACCCTTTCCTCTTCAAGGGAAAACCAACGCAGTGCTCAAGAGGTATCAATGAGTTGCTTCGTAAGGGGCTGATTTGGATCCATATGTTTCATGATATGGTTAGGTTTACCTCAATACTTCTTTTGTAGTTGCGGATGCTTGCGATAGGGGTTAATCATAAGTGGGATGCTTGTTCAAGTAAGGACAGCACCCAAGCACCGGTCCACCCACATACCAAATTATCAAATTAACGAACGCGAATCATATGAGCGTGATGAAAACTAGCTTGACGATAATTCCCGTGTGTCCTCGGGAGGGTTTTCCTTTATATAAGAGTTTGTCCAGGCTTGTACTTTGCTACAAAAAGGATTGGGCCATCTTGCTGCACCTTATTTACTTTCATTACTTTTTACCCATGACAAATTACCTTATCACAAAACTATTTGTTACCGATAATTCCAGTGCTTGCAGAGAATATCTTACTGAAAACCGCTTATCATTTCCTTCTGCTCCTCGTTGGGTTCGACACTCTTACTTATCGAAAGGACTATGATAGATCCCCTATAGTTGTGGGTCATCATGAAAACATAGACAATCAGAGTGTCACTAGTATGCCTCTACTCGACTAGCTCGTTAAGCAAAGTTGGTTAAGTTTCCTAGCCATAGACATAAGTTGTCATTTGATGAACGGGATCACATCATTAGAGAGTGATGTGATTGACAAGACCCATCGTTAGCTTAGCACTATGATCGTTTAGTTTATTGCTATTGCTTTCTTCATGACTTATACATGTTCCTATGACTATGAGATTATGCAACTCCCGAATACCGGAGGAACACTTAGTGTGCTATCAAACGTCACAACGTAACTGGGTTATTATAAAGATGCTCTACACGTGTCTCCGATGGTGTTTGTTGAGTTGGCATAGATCGAGATTAGGAGTTGTCACTCCGATTGTCGGAGAGGTATCTCTGGGCCCTCTCGGTAATGCACATCACTATAAGCTTTGCAAGCAATGTGACTAATGAGTTAGCTGCGGGATAATGCATTACGGAACAAGTAAAGAGACTGCCGGTAACGAGATTGAACTAGGTATAGTGATACCGATGATCGAATCTCGGGCAAGTAACATACCGATGACAAAGGGAACAACGTATGTTGTTATGCGGTTTGACCGATAATGATCTTCGTAGAATATGTGGGAGCCAATATGAGCATCTAGGTTCCGCTATTGGTTATTGACCGGAGATGAGTCTCGGTCATGTCTACATAGTTCTCGAACCCGTAGGGTCCGCTCGCTTAATGTTCGATGACGATCGGTATTATGAGTTTACGTGTTTTGATGTACCAAAGGTAATTTGGAGTCCTGGATGAGATCACGGACATGACGAGGAGTCTCGAAATGGTCGAGACATGAAGATTGATATATTGGAAGGCTATATCCGGACACCAGAATAGTTCCGAGGTGTATCGCGTATTTTCCGGAGAACCGGGGGGTTATTGGGCCTCATGGGTGGCGTGCGCCCCCCCCTAGCCCAAACCGAATTGGACTGGGGGGGCGGCCCCCCTTTCCTTCTCTCCTCCCTCTCCTTCCCCCTGCTCCTTGTTGGAATAGGAAAGGGGGGCGAATCCTACTTGGAGTAGGACTGCCCCCCATGGCGCGCCTCCTCCCCTTGGCCGGCCTCCTCCTCCCTCCCCCTTTATATACGTGGGAGGGGGGCACCCCAAAGGCACACCAAAGTTTCTCTTAGCCGTGTGCGGTGCCCCCCTCCACAGAAAGACACCTCGGTCATATTGTCGTAGTGCTTAGGCGAAGCCCCTTGCCGATAACTTCATCATTACCGTCATCACGCCGTCGTGCTGACGAAAATCTCCCTCGGCCTCAGCTGGATCAAGAGTTCGAGGGACGTCATCGAGCTGTACGTGTGCAGATCGCGGAGGTACCGTGCCTTCGGTACTTGATCGGTTGGATCGCGAAGACGACTACATCAACCGCGTTACTAAACGCTTCCGCTTTCGTTCTACGAGGGTACGTGGACACACTCTCCCTGCTCGTTGCTATGTTTATCCTAGATAGATCTTGCATGATCGTAGGATTTTTTTGAAATACTACGTTCCCCAACAGTGGCATCCGAGCCAGGTCTATGCGTAGATGTTATATGCACGAGTAGAACACAAAGAGTTGTGGGCGATAATAGTCATACTGCTTACCAGCATGTCATACTTTGATTCGGCGGTATTGTTGGATGAAGCGGCCCAGACCGACATTACATGACCGCGTTCATGAGACTGGTTCTACCGCCTTGATTCACACACAGGTGGCTAGTGGGTGTCTGTTTCTCCAACTTTAGTTGAATCGAGTGTGACTACGCTCGGTCCTTGTTGAAGGTTAAAACAGCACACTTGACGAAAAATCATTGTGGTTTTTATGCGTAGGTAAGAACGGTTCTTGCTAAGCCCGTAGCAGCCACGTCAAACTTGTAACAACAAAGTAGAGGATGTCTAACTTGTTTTTGCAGGGCATGTTGTGAGGTGATATGGTCAAGACGTGACGATATATAAATTGTTGTATGAGATGATCATGTTTTGTATAAGATATCGGCAACTGGCAGGAGCCTTATGGTTGTCGCTTTATTGTATGAAATGCAATCGCCATGTAATTGCTTTACTTTATTACTAAGCGGTAGCGATAGTCGTAGAAGCAATAGTTGGCGAGACGACAACGATGCTTCGATGGAGATCAAGGTGTCAAGCCGGTGATGATGGTGATCATGACGGTGCTTTGGAGATGGAGATCAAAGGCACAAGATCATGATGGCCATATCATATCACTTATATTGATTGCATGTGATGTTTATCCTTTATGCATCTTATTTTGCTTAGTACGGCGGTAGCATTATAAGATGATCTCTCACTAAATTTCAAGGTATAAGTGTTCTCCCTGAGTATGCACCGTTGCGACAGTTCGTCGTGCCGAGACACCACGTGATGATCGGGTGTGATAAGCTCTACGTTCACATACAACGGGTGCAAGCCAGTTTTGCACACGCAGAATACTCTGGTTAAACTTGACGAGCCTAGCATATGCAGACATGGCCTCGGAACACTCAGACCGAAAGGTCGAGCGTGAATCATATAGTAGATATGATCAACATAGAGATGTTCACCATTTAAAACAACTCCATCTCACGTGATGATCGGACATGGTTTAGTTGATATGGTTCACGTGATCATCTAGATGACTAGAGGGATGTCTATCTAAGTGGGAGTTCTTAAGTAATATGATTAAATTGAACTTTAATTTATCATGAACTTAGTCCTGATAGTATTTGCATAACTATGTTGTAGATCAATAGCTCGCGATGTAGCTCCCCGTTTATTTTTGATATGTTCCCAGAGAAAAACTAGGTTGAAAGATGATAGTAGCAATGATGCAGACTAGGTCAGTGATCTGAGGATTATCCTCATTGCTGCAGAGAAGAATTATGTCCTTGATGCACCGCTAGGTGACAGACCTATTGCAGGAGCAACGTTATGAACGTTTGGAAAGCTCGGTATGATAACTACTTGATAGTTTAGTGCGCCATGCTTTACGGCTTAGAACCGGGACTTCAAAAACGTTTTGAACGCCACAGAGCTTATAAGATGTTCCAAGAGCTGAAATTAGTATTTCAGACTCATGCCCGAGTCAAGAGGTAAGAGACCTCTAACAAGTACTTTGCCTACAAGATGGAGGAGAATACCTCAACCAGTGAGCATGTGCTCAGATTGTCTGAGTACTACAATCGCTTGAATCAAGTGGGAGTTAATCTTCTAGATAAAATAGTGATTGACAGAGTTCTCTAGTCACTATCACCAAGTTACTGGAACTTCGTGATGAACTATAATATGCAAGGGATGACAAAAACGATTCCCGAGCTCTTCGTGATGCTGAAATCGACGAAGGTAGAAATCAAGAAAAACATCAAATGTTGATGGTTGACAAGACCACTAGTTTCAAGTAAAAGGGCAAGGGAAAGAAAGGGAACTTCAAGAAGAAAGGCAAGCAAGTTGCCACTCCCATGAAGAAGCCCAAAGCTAGACCCAAACCTGAAACTGAGTGCTTCTACTGCGAAGGAAATGGTCATTGGAAGCAGAACTGCCCCAAATACTTGGCGGATAAGAAGGATGGCAAAGTGAACAAAGGTATATGTGATATACATGTTATTGATGTGTACTTTACTAGTGTTTATAGCAACCCCTCGGTATTTGATATTGGTTCAGTTGTTAAGAGTAGTAACTCGAGACGGGAGTTGCGAAATAAACAGAGACTAGTTAAGGGCAAGGTGATGATGTGTGTTGGAAGTGATTCCAAGGATAAGATCACCATCGCACACTCCCTTTACCTTCGGGATTAGTGTTGAACCTAAAATAAATGTTATTTGGTGTTTGCGTTGAGCATGAATATGATTGGATCATGTTTATTGCAATACGGTTATTCATATAAGTCAAAGAATAATTGTTGTTTTATTTACATGAATAAAACCTTCTATGTTCATACACTCAATATAAATGGTTTATTGAATCTCGATCGTATTGATACACATATTCATAATATTGAAGCCAAAAGATGCAAAGTTAATAATGATAGTGCAACTTATTTGTGGCACTGCCGTTTAGGTCATATTGGTGTAAAGCGCATGAAGGAACTTCATGCTGATGGGCTTTTGGAATCACTTGATTATGAATCACTTGATGCTTGCGAACCATGCCTCATGGGCAAGATTACTAAGACTCCGTTCACCGAAACAATGGAGCGAGCAACAGACTTATTTGAAATAATACATACTGATGTATGCGGTCCGATGAGTGTTGAGGCTCGCGGCAGGTATCATTATTTTCTGACCTTCAAAGATGATTTGAGAAGATATGGGTATATCTACTTGATGAAACATAGGTCTGAAACATTTGAAAAGTTAAAAGAATTTCAGAGTGAAGTGGAAAATCATCGTAACAAGAAAATAAAGTTTCTACGATCTGATCATGGAGGTGAATATTTGAGTTATGAGTTTGGTCTTCATTTGAAACAACGTGGAATAGTTTCGCAACTCACGCCACCTGGAAACACCACAGCTGAAAGAACATGCGGTGCCCCCATGTTTGGTTTTGGTAATTGATGACAATCTCTATGGACTAATGGCTGCCTTGAGTTATATTTGAAGGCTTTGTCCATAGGCTTTTCTTGGAGTACATGTGTTGGTTTCAAGAAGAGTTTTTGTCGACCAAGGTGCTATTCAAGGAATTACCTAAAGATTGGTCTTGTGAGAGGTTGATCAAGACTAAGTCAAGTGTGAATCAAGTTGATCAACACACAAAGCGTACAAGATGTACCAAGGGATCAAGTGATCCCATGGTATGGTAAGCATTGTCCATTATGCTTTGTATGCTAACCCATGGTATTCGTGAGAGTTCTTTGTGGGGTTAGGTTGCAGTGTGCAAGTTCAAGTGGAGCATCACGAAGAGATCAAATGCTTGAAGCTTGCCGTCCATTATGGTAACAATGGATTTGTGAAGATGTGCGGAAGAGTGGCTCACCCATAGTGGTGTATGGGGGAGCAATCAACTAGTCTTCATTGAGCCCACGCAATCAAGAAAGGTGGTCCACCTTGAGGGAGTCAAGATCGTCATCATCCAGCTCAAGTGGACCATGTGCAAGGCAAAGGTTTGCCCTTGATAGGTTTTCTATTTTACCGGTCTCATGGTGGTAGTTGGGAGACCGGGTTATAGGATCGTTTGCCGTACTATCAAGGGGGGCTCTCGATGAGTAGCTTGATTGTATCATTCGTAGAGAGCTCAAACCATTACATCCTTGCATCATCATTCTTGGTTCTTGTTTGGTCTCTTTGTGAGATTTGGAGCTTATGGTCATCTTCATGACAAGCTCGAGTTCATCGAAAACGGAGTTCACATGCATCTTCTATGATGTTTTCGATGTTGGAGGTTCTGCCGGTTCTTCTCTGTTGGAGGTTTCTCTCCTCTTTTTGTTAGGCATACCTCCCTGCCTCTTCTTACTATAACCCGGTCTTGTTGCTACTCGTTGTCTTGTATCCAACAAGCTTGAGTTTGCTCAATTTAGAGCTCATTTGCAGAAGTTATGGCAGTTCTGGTTTTATTGGATCCGTCTGTTGTCTTTAGCTACGTTTTGAAGGCATCCAAGTGCTAAAGCCTCTGTGGCGTGCGGTAGTACTGCTCAAGGGAGCGGTAGTACCGCAGGGGCCAGCGGTAGTACCGCTCCTGGTGAGCGGTAGTACCGCTGCCTCTAGCCCAGAACGCTGCGCGCATGGAAGTAGGCGCGGAAGTAATTTTTTACTTCCGTGCATTACGTGGTAGTACCGCTCCTGGTGAGCGGTAGTACCGCTGCCTCGTGTCCTGGCGCTGTTGCGTGTGGTAGTAGGCGCAGATGTAATTTTTTACATCTGCCCTTACGCGGTAGTACCGCTCCCTGTGAACGGTAGTACCGTGCCGACTTTTTCTCGTAGCTAGCTCCAGCAGTTGTAGGCACGGCAATTATTTTTTACATCCGTGGTCGCGCGGTAGTACTGCAAGGGCAGGCGGTGTACCGCTCCTACAGTAGTACCGCCCTGTTGCCACTTTGCAGTGTTGTTTCATTGGGGTTCTGCCGCCCTAGCGGTAGTACCGCTCTGTGCGGGCTGTGAGCATAACGGTTGGATTTTCCCCCTCCTATAAAAGGGGGTCTTCTTCCCCAATGAACCTAATCCTTTGAGCTCGTGTTCTTCCCCCGTTGTTGACCTTCTTCGAGCTTGCTAACTCTCAATCTCTCCATGGATTCTTGCTAGTTTTGGAGGGGAAAGAGAGAGGAGATCTAGATCCACATTTCCACCAATCACTTTCTCCTCTATGTGAGGGGAACCCCTTGGATCTAGATCTTGGAGTTCTTGGTGTTCTCCTTCTTGTTCTTCCTCTCATTTTCCTCCCTAGCATTAGTTGCTTCGGCGGGATTTGAGAGAGAAGGACTTGGGCACTCCGTGTGCCCTTGCCATTGCATTTGGTGCATAGGTTTGAGTTCTCCACGGTGATACGTGGAAGTTACAAGTTGAGAAGCTTATTACTCTTGGGTGCTTGGTACCCTTGAGCTTGTTCCTCTTGGGTGCTTGGGCGCCCTAGACGGTTGGAGGTGTTCGGAGCTCAATCATTGTGGTGTGAAGCTCCGAGCAAGCGTCGGGGTCTCCAATTAGGTTGTGGAGATCACCCCGAGCAATTTGATGGGTACCGGTGACCGCCCCCAAGGATTGCCAAAGTGTACGGGTTCGGTGACCGCCCCCAAGGGTTGGCATTTGTACGGGTTTGGTGACCGCCCTCAAGGGTCCCTTAGTGGAATCACGGCATCTTGCATTGTGCGAGGGCGTGAGGAGATTACGGTGGCCCTATTGGCTTCTTGGGGAGCATTGTGCCTCCACACCGCTCCAAACGGAGATTAGCATCCGCAAGGGTGTGAACTTCGGGATACATCGTCGTCTTCGCGTGCCTCGGTTATCTCTTACCCGAGCCCTTTACTTACGCACTTTACTTTGTGATAGCCATATTGTTTCTTGTCATATATCTTGCTATCACATAGTTGTTTATCTTTCTTAGCATAAGTTGTTGGTTCACATAGGTGAGCCTAGTTGTTTTAGGTTTTGTGCTTGACAAATTAACCGTTAGGTTTATTCCGCATTTGTTCAAGCCTAAATTGTAATTATTTTAAAAGCGCCTATTCACCCCCCCTCTAGGCGACATCCATGATCTTTCAATGGCGTAATGGTGTGTCCGAACGTCGTAACCGTACTTTATTATATATTGTGCGATCTATGATGTCTCTTACCGATTTACCACTATCGTTTTGGGGTTATGCATTAGAGACAGCTACATTCAGGTTAAATAGGGCACCATCTAAATCCGTTGAGATGACACCGTATGAACTGTGGTTTGGCAAGAAACCTAAGTTGTTGTTTCTTAAAGTTTGGGTTTGCGATGCTTATGTGAAAAAGTTTTAGCCTGATAAGCTCAAACCCAAATCAGAGAAGTGCGTCTTCATAGGATACCCAAAGGAGATTGTTGGGTACACCTTCTATTACAGATCTGAAGGCAAGATATTCATTGCTAAGAATGGATCCTTTCTAGAGAAGGAGTTTCTCTCGAAAGAAGTGAGTGGGAGGAAAGTAGAACTTGATGAGGTAATTGTACCTGCTCCCGAATTGGAAAGTAGTTCATCACAGAAATCAGTTCCAGTGATTCCTACACCAATTAGTGAGGAAGCTAATGATGATGATCATAAAACTTCAGATCAAGTTACTACCGAACCTCGTAGGTCAACCAGAGTAAGATCCGCACCAGAGTGGTACGGTAATTATGTTCTGGAGGTCATGTTACTTGACCATGACGAACCTACGAACTATGAGGAAGCGATGATGAGCCCAGATTCCACGAAATGACTTGAGGCCATGAAATCTGAGATGGGAACCATGTATGAGAACAAAGTGTGGACTTTGATTGACTTGCCCGATGATCGGTGAGCCATTGAGAATAAATGGATCTTCAAGAGGAAGACGGACACTGATGGTAGTGTTACTATCTATAAAGCTCGACTTGTCGCGGAAGGTTTTCGACAAGTTCAAGGTGTTGACTACGTTGAGATTTTCTCACTTGTAGCGATGCTTAAGTCTGTCTGAATCATGTTAGCAATTGCCG
Source organism: Aegilops tauschii subsp. strangulata (assembly GCF_002575655.3). NCBI lineage: Eukaryota > Viridiplantae > Streptophyta > Magnoliopsida > Poales > Poaceae > Aegilops > Aegilops tauschii. The sequence continues at coordinate 465,628,297 of NC_053040.3, forward strand.
CATTTTATGAAATCTGGCAAATGGATAACAAAACTGCACTCCTTAGATTTATTAAAGAAGAGTTGTATATGATGCAACTAGAAGGTTTTGCCAATTCTAAAGGTGCTAACAAAATGTGCAAGCTCCATCGATCCATTTATGGACTGGTGCAAGCATCTCGGAGTAGGAATATACGCTTTGATAGTGTGATCAAAGCATATGGTTTTATACAGACTTTTGGAGAAGCCTGTATTTACAGAAAGTGAGTGGGAGCACTACAGCCTTTCTGATAAGTATATGTGAATGACATATTGTTGATCGGAAATGATGTAGAATTTTTCTGGAAAGCATAAAGGAGTGTTTGAAAGGGTTTTTCAAAGAAAGACCTCGGTGAAGCTGCTTACATATTGAGCATCGAGATCTATAGAGATAGATCAAGACGCTTGATAAGTTTTTTCAATGAGTACATACCTTGACAAGATTTTGAAATAGTTCAAAATGGAACAGTAAAAGAAGGTGTTCTTGCCTGTGTTGCAAGGTGTGAAGTTGAGTAAAGACTCAAAACCCAACCATGGCAGAAAATAGAAAGAGAATGAAAAGTCATTCCCTATGCCTCAGTCATAGGTTCTATAAAGTATGCCATGCTATGTACCAGACCTATTGTATACCCTGCCCTGAGTTTGGCAAGGGAGTACAATAGTGATCTAGGAGTAGATCACTGGACAGCGGTCAAAATTATCCTTGGTGGAATAAGGATATGTTTCTTGGTTATGGAGGTGACAAAAAGTTTGTCGTAAAGGGTTACGTCGATGCAAGCTTTGACACTGATCTGGATGACTCTAAGTCTCAATCTGGATACATATTGAAAGTGGGAACATTTAGCTAGCACTACAAAAAAATACACTTCCATGATATACGTGTTTGTCACAGTAGGTCACGTTTTCTATCATGCATGTACATCCATGACAAATTTATGATAGAATCAAGATAGTCATACCTGTGCTATCGTAGAAGTGTTCCATGACATTACCAAAATTATCATCACGGAAGTGTCCACTTCCGTGACGATAGATCGCGCGTCATAGAAGTGCTTTCGTCAAGGGTGACCGGCACGTGGCATCCACCGTAACGGGACGCCGTTAAGCTATCGGGTCCGGTTTTGGATCGGATAACCCATTAACAGCCCGGACCAATGGGAATTTTCCATGTGTAAAATTCTCATTGGCCGGAGGAAACACGTGTCGGCTCAACGTTCGGACAGATGTCATCCACTCATTGGACAGGAGGCGCTATTGATACGTCGACACGTGGCACGGCCCAAAAGAGGCCCATTCCGGTGAAAAGGCCGGTCCGTTTGACTTCGTCAAAAGGTAACGGGTCGGCCCATGGAAAGCCTGTTAACGGCCTGTTCGTATATAGCCCATTTACAGCCCGCTTACTACCGGCCCGTTACGGCCTATCGGAATTAAGCCCAGTAGCTTCATCTGGGCCGTCCAATATGATTCCAGCCCGTTGTAACTTCCGGCCCATGTATGGCCCATGATGTTTTTCGGCCCATATGAGGCCCTTTGTAACTCTCGGCCCATTAAAGGCCCGAGATGAAACTGGCCCATAATGAACAATGTATCGCTTTATACCCATTAACGGCCCATTATTCCGTCGGCCGTTTCCAGCCCGTGTTAACTTTCGGCCTTCTAAGGGCCCATTTATTCTTGGGCTCATTTCTAGAATTCGGTTAGATACGGTCCGTTATTGGCCTGTTCCGTTTGTGGGCCAAATATAACCCGTGGTTACATGCGGCCCGTTTGTGGCCCGTCAACCCATTGGGCTGTTTTCATAGCGTTATCAAATACAGCCTTTTAACGGCCCGTTATGGTCCACGAATAGTACGGCCCATGTTTGGCGAAATGATTATACGGCCCGTAGAAGGCCAATGGATCCTACGGCCGTAGAAGGCCCATGGATCATACGGCCCATAGAAGGCCCATGGATCATACGGCCCGTAGAAAGTCCATGGATCCTACGGCCCGTAAAAGGCCCATGGGTCCTACGGCCCGTAGAAGGCCCACGGATCCAACGGCCCGTAGGAGGCCCATGGTTACAACTGTCCGTGTGTTGCCATGATTATTGTGGCCTAGTTACCAAAACTAGGTTATTGTCGCCACTAAAACAACACGGAAAAGGAACTGCAGTGACTACAAGCAAACAACTAAACAAGACAATAAGGAAATAAATAAGCAAGCAACTAACGCTAGCCTATTACAGCTATTGCACATATTGCATCCACTGGGCATCAAAGTTCGCCACCAGTGCAAATATAGGGAACAAAGCAGCATATTAGATACACTGGCCATCAAAATTGGCCACCAGTGCAAATAAACGCAGCAGCAAAACAAGTCCATAACTGAAACAACTTCAGAAGAGCTCAAGAAAGGTTATCCTGGGTATCCACCGTGCTGGCAATAAGCTTAGCAAGCTTATTAGCTTTGTCCTGTTTGGCGCTAAAATCCTCCAACGCTTTCTGTTGCACCAGAAAGTATGCATCTGAATGCTCCAGGGACTTCCGCAGTCCTTCCGCTTCTTGTGGCAGCCCAGCTGATCGATGTCTTTCAGCTTGTAGTTGAGACTCAAGAAACCGAACTGATTCAGACAGTGAGTTTGAATAGCTTGTGCAAGCGGTAGTGGCCAGTAACTCGAACAGTAAACCAAGACAGGACTTTGGGGTTGCCTCACTGTCTTCAAGATAGTTTTCCTTAGCTGTTTTATCAGCTTTGTTGGAGACCAACAAGGATGTCTCACGATCCTGAACCTTATCTGCATTACTTCCTTTATCATTGCCTAATAAGGCACTCTTCCCCAATATTCTGTCAGCATTCTAAAAGAAGAAACAAGCAGACACATAACAGGTTTAGCATGTACTAGTATATGAAACTCATTTCGGTGAACCAGTTCACTAGTAAGGTGGACAAGATTAAACTACCAAGTCTTCTATTGCCAAGTAGTACATTATAAAAGCATCAAACAAACATATATCTATGTCCTATGGTCACTGCATTGCCTTGCCAAATCAAAATAGAGACACGGTTCAAATCATATCAGTTCAAGAGAAAGCAGCACTAAAAGAATACAAAGCATGGGAAATTAAACGGCACAACAAGATTTCAGATGGGTACCACGGGTCTACATGTACAACAACACTATTGGCCCTGTTATGATGCTAGTAATGTGCATGATATGAGAAGTCAACTGTATACACAATTGAAATTGAAATCAACAGAGCTATTTATAAGAGCAAACCTGTTAAAGAAACATGCGTAAACATACCTGTTGTGCCATTGGAGTTTCCATTGGATAGTTCAATTTAAAATAAGTTTGTATGAGTGAATACAATGATACAAGAGCAAAGCAGTATGCACGATAGCAATGGAATCTTAAATGAGAACAGTTGTTCTTCAGGTTTAAGCACTTGTTCTACATGAACAGAGTACAGTAAGATGCAATCATATAGTACTTAAAATAAAATGAGCACATAGACCTTACCACATTCTTGGTTCGGGACCAGTAAAGAACAAGGCGTTCCCAGTCATCGTCCAATAAATGTGTCTCAGGAGAACGTAAGGGAATTTGATGAGTTTCTTTGCCAGTGAAGTACGTTTTCTTTAGGTAATTCCGATACTGCCACCAAGCATTCTTGAAGATAGCAGAGGTATTAGAACAGGTTACCTCATCCTGAGTTTCCAAATCGGTCCTTCTCTATAGAGAAAAATGGGAAAATTTGCTGTATTATAACCATCATGGAGGTAGAATGTATGGGACAAAGCAAAGTAATTTCCATGAATAACATTACTTACACATAACTCCTGGACAAACACCTACAACTGGCATTTTCCTTCATCTTCAGTATAATATTTCCATGATGGGAAGATATGCACATAGGATTTAACAACATCAAATGCGATAGATGCTAAACTATGAATGGCTGGTTGTGCTTCCTCCACAGGAATAGGTGTACTAACTGGTGGAGTTGGGGTTCGCCGTGGTAGTACTGGCGCTTTGGGCTCTAGAGCTACCTTACTAACTTCTCTTGTTTGGGAGCTCTGTGGTGGAGATGGTGCTGTGTCAACAAGAACTCGGTTACTATCTGCTAGGGTTGGGGTTAGATTGGGTGAAGCCGGTTCTCTGTCCGTCGCAGTAGGGGTAAAATCTGCGAGAGTCTGGGTTATGTGTGGTAGGGCTGGTTCTCGTGCATGTACAACGGTGCTATCTCCACCAAGAGGTAGCACTGTTTTATTTGAAGACCGTGTTTTTACTCCGCTAGATACTGCCATCACCCGCTCCAATTCAAATGACTGATAAACAGGAAACATAATTGAATGTACAGATATTGTATGAGAGACAGATGCAATAGATAGTGTGGAAAAAAGAGGGCATTAAATAATTGACATGTATATTGTTTAACTAAAACGGATAGCATGACATAATTTCACATATATGATGTCTATCTAAACTGGATAGCATAGCATAACAGAATTCAAAGATATGATGACTAAGTAAACAGGATCGCATGACATAATTCACATACATGTTATCTAAGTAACCAGGATCGCATGATTTAATTCACATATGTGATTTATATGCTAAGCGGAGGGCATTCGCATATATGATGTCTGAACTAAGAACATGGTGTTGAATATTGTGTATATGATGTCTAAACTATGCAATGCAAGACACCATATGCATGATATCCGCAGTAGAACTGTGCCAAGTTAGAGCATACACCTCGGTGGGGGAATAGGACTGGTCATATGTCTCTGAATCCATCTCTGAGGAGCTATCGGGACCCAGCAAGAGATCTGCTTCGACAGGTAGCACTGTCTGCTCTGAAGGCCTTGTTTTCACTCCAGATTTTTCCATCACCCACTCAAATGGCTAATTCACAGGAAGAGTAGTTTAATGTACAAACATTGTCGACAAATGGAAATTGAATGAAGAAAAGATGGGCTAGATATCATTCAAATATATGATGCCTGGTTAAACAGGATGGCATTGCACATTTCACATATATTATGGCTGGCTAAAAGACATGAGACTGCATAATTCCCATATATGATATTGAAACTAAACAGGTGGCATTACAGAACATGTCTAAACTAAGCAGATGACATATATGATGTCGAAAGTAGGCACTGCAAGGAAACATATGCATGATATGACTAACATCATCATGGCAAGTTAGAGCAAACACCTTGGGGGGTAAATAGGAGTGGCCAGCTGCATCTGAATCCGCCTCAGAACAGATATCTTCCTCTGGATTACAATCTGGAGAGGGGGAGGGTTTGCCATTGAACCCACCATGGAGCGATGTCTGCATGACATTGTATTGCCACGCAAAACCCTTCTCTTTTTCTCTACATGTTCAGCATGACGGTGTACAATATTTGACATGCATACAAAAAATATATAGTGAGATTATGTAAGGGGAGCATGCAGAAATCTAGAGTGATGGTAACAACCAGTGGATGGATCCAAAAATAATGATAGCAGGCTGATGATTGCTTTAATTTAATAAAAAAACAGATGATGATTGCTTTACTATTTGTTTCCCACCCAAGATGAACAACATAGGCATACCCTGGGTGAACCAGATATTAGACAGAGATACTATTCATTGCTGCCTCGATATGTGCCCCACAACTAATTTAGAACTCAAGTTTGAACATCAATTTGGACCTGACTTGGAGTCTAAGAGGTGAACAGGACAATAAAGTAGCAGGTAATATTAAGCAATGCATAGCATAAGCAGAAACAAAAGAGTGCGACCTCTCTTGTGGACCCGTGTACTCCTCAGGTTCATCTGCTGAGTCGATGATGGTGATGCCGTTGCGGTGGGTGCCGGCGGCAGGGAAGGAGATCTGAGGCGGCGAAAGACGGTCAGGAGTCGTGATGTCTGGTTTGGTGGATGCTTCTGTCGATGGAGCAGCTCAGGTGAGGTGGACGACGTCGCAGCAGGAGCAGGACAAACCACACAAAGTTTTGTTCGACACCTACCTGTAACTGAAGTAATTCTGTAAGGGCTCATTTGGCTTGCATGATTCTAAAAACGCAGGGATAGGAGGAAAAACACCGGAATAGGATAGGAATGCACATGGGAAACGGAGCATTTGTGAACATAGGATTTCTGTCAACTTGGGTGTTTGGTTCACAGGAAAAGGAGGAGCAGAGGAATGCAAAGAAACATGGCCAAAATAAAGTGAAACCATATGAAAGCGTGTACAGTTAGAATGTTATTCTGCCACTAATGCACTTGGTCTTGTTTTCATGCATAGGATTTTGAAAAGTAGGTCCAGGTGGATGTTTTGCTCCATTCCTTTCAACAAAATGCATGAATAATTGAATAGTAGAGTGCCATAGGAAAATTTCTTATTGCTACATTTTTCCATTGAACCACAATAGCCCTAATGGATCGACATGAATGTAGAGTAATAAGTATTGTGACAAGTGTACAACCTCTTTGCCGTAGCCGTGTCGACCTCAGCATCAATGGGTTGGTTGCTGAAGAAGTTGAGGCAGAGGTGGTTGTCTGAGGTGCGGAGGAAGATCTGAGGAATCTGTAGACGACGTCCAGGGCACTGCTGTGTTGTGATGGATCGTTCTGTCCTTGGAGCAGCTCCGGTGAGTCGTAAGACATCACGGCTGAAGCAGCACAAGACAGACATCATTAATCTCAAGTGGGATTCTAATAGCATCTCCAATAGATAATGTAAAATGCATTACCAAAAAGTGATAGATGTAAAATTCACATCACCAAAAACCACCTGACTACAACAGATGAGGTAAAAACTGTTGACTTTGAACTTAACTGTCGAAACTGAAATTTACTGTGGAATCTGAATGTTACTGTCGAAACTGAATGCCATGGTAGCAGAGAGGCACTTCACATGGGATAGTTTAGGGAGGGCCTGCAGTTCATCTTCAACCTGCACCCCCCTGAGCCGCCAGCCACCACCGGCCGAACCCCGCGCCGCCTCGCCGCCCCGAAACAACTCCCCACTGCCGATCCGCCGCCGCCTTGCTGCCCCGAAACAACACCCCACCATCGGTGCACCCCACCCAGAACCCTAAGATAGATAGTGGGGTACCTCTCCGGCGAGGCCCCCCCCCCGCTACGGGTGGTTCTTCCTTAACTCCGGCGAGACCCACTAATGCCTACTACGCAACCTTCTTCTTGTAGACGTTGTTGGGCCTCCAAGTGCAGAGGTTTCTAGGACAGTAGCAAATTTCCCTCAAGTGGATGACCTAAGGTTTATCAATCCATGGGAGGCGTAGGATGAAGATGGTCTCTCTCAAGCAACCCTGCAACCAAATAACAAACAGTCTCTTGTGTCCCCAACACACCCAATACAATGGTAAATTGTATAGGTGCACTAGTTCGGCAAAGAGATGGTGATACAAGTGCAATATGGATGGTAGATATGGGTATTTGTAATCTGAAATTATAAAAACAGCAAGGTAACTATTGATAAAAGTGAGCATAAACGGTATTGCAATGCTAGGAAACAAGGCCTAGGGTTCATACTTTCACTAGTGCAAGTTCTCTCAACAATAATAACATAATTGGATCATATAACTATCCCTCAACATGCAACAAAGAGTCACTCCAAAGTCACTAATAGCGGAGAACAAACGAAGAGATTATTGTAGGGTACGAAACCACCTCAAAGTTATTCTTTCGGATCGATCTATTCAAGAGTTCGTAGTAGAATAACACCTTAAGACACAAATCAACCAAAACCCTAATGTCACCTAGATACTCCAATGTCACCTCAAGTATCCGTGGGTATGATTATACGATATGCATCACACAATCTCAGATTCATCTATTCAACCAACACAAAGAACTTCAAAGAGTGCCCCAAAGTTTCTACCGGAGAGTCAAGACGAAAATGTGTGCCAATCCCTATGCATAAGTTCACAATGTTACGCAACCCGCAAGTTGATCACCAAAACATACATCTAGTAGATCGTGTGAACATCCCATTGTCACCACAGATAAGCACATGCAAGACATACATCAAGTGTTCTGAAATCCTTAAAGACTCAATCCGATAAGATAACTTCAAAGGGATAACTCAATCCATTACAAGAGAGTAGAGGGGGAGAAACATCATAAGATCCAACTATAATAGCAAAGCTCGTGATACATCAAGATCGTGCCACATCAAGAACACGAGAGAGAGAGAGATCAAACACATAGCTACTGGTACATACCCTCGGCCCCGAGGGTGAACTACTCCCTCCTCGTCATGGAGAGCGCCGGGATGATAAAGATGGCCGCCGGAGAGGGATTCCCCCCTCCGGCAGGGTGCCGGAACGGGTCTAGATTGGTTTTTGGTGGCTACAGAGGCTTACGGCGGCGGAACTCCCGATCTAGGTTATGTTCTGGGAGTTTCTGTATATATAAGAGTTTTTGGTGTCGGGAACAAGTCAGGGGGGTCTCTGAGGCGGCCACAAGGTAGGGGGCGCGCCCAGGGGGTGGGGCGTGCCCCCCACCCTCGTGGGTGCCTCGGGACTCTTCTGGTCCATCTTCGATGCTCCGTGGTCTTCTTCTGGTCCAAAAATAATCTCTATCAAATTTCAGGTCAATTGGACTCCGTTTGGTTTTCCTTTTCTGCGATACTCAAAAACAAGGAAAAAACAGAAACTGACACTGGGCTCTAGGTTAATAGGTTAGTCCCAAAAATCATATAAAATAGCATATAGATGCATATAAAACATCCTAGATGGATAATATAATAGCATGGAACAATCAAAAATTATAGATCGTTGGAGACCAGCATCCCCAAGCTTAATTCCTGCTCGTCCTCGAGTAGGTAAATGATAAAAACAGAATTTTTGATGTGGAATGCTACCTAACATATTTATCAATGTAATTTTCTTTATTGTGGCATGAATATTCAGATACATAAGGTTCAAGACAAAAGTTTAATATTGACATAAAAATAATAATAATTCAAGCATACTAACCAAGCAATTATGTCTTCTCAAAATAACATAGCCAAAGAAAGCTCATCCCTACAAAATCATATAGTTTGGCCATGCTTCATCTTCGTCACACAAAATATCCAAATCATGGACAACCCTGGTTTCAGCCAAGCAATTGCTTCATACTTTAGTATTCTCAAACTCTTTCAACCTTCATGCAATACATGAGCGTGAGCCATGGACATAGCACTATAGGTTGAATAGAATATGATGATGCGTGTTGTGTGGAGAAGACAAAAAAGGAGAAAGTCTCACATCGACGCGGCTAATCAACGGGCTAGGGAGATGCCCATCAATTGATGTCAATGCGAGGACTAGGGATTGCCATGCAACGGATGCACTAGAACTATAAATGTACGAAAGCTCAACAAAAGAAACTAAGTGGGTGTGCATCCAACTTGCTTGCTCACGAAGACCTAGGGCATTTGAGGAAGCCCATCGTCGGAATATACAAGACAAGTTCTATAATGAAAAATTCCCACTAGTATATGAAAGTGACAAAATAAGAGACTCTCTATCATAAAGATCATGGTGCTACTTTGAAGCACAAGTGTGGAAAAAGGATAGTAGCATTGTCCCTTCTTTTCTTTTTTTTCTTTTTTTTATTTTTTTTTATTTTTGGGCCTTTTTTGGCCTTTCTATTTTTTTGGGGGACAATGATCTATTAATGATGATCATCACACTTCTATTTATTTACAACTCAATGATTACAACTCGATACTAGAACAAAGTATGACTCTATACGGATGCCTCCGGCGGTGTACCGGAATAGGCAATGAATCAAGAGTGACATGTATGAAAAATTATGCATGGTGGCTTTGCCACAAATACGATGTCAACTACATGATCATGCAAGGCAATATGACAATGATGAAGCGTGTCATAATAAACGGAACGGTGGAAAGTTGCATCGCAATATATCTCGGAATGGCTATGGAAATGCCATAATAGGTAGGTATGGTGGCTGTTTTGAGGAAGATATAAGGAGGTTTATGTGTGATAGAGCGTATCATATCACGGGGTTTGGATGCACCGGCGAAGTTTGCACCAACTCTCAAGGTGAGAAAGGGCAATGCACGGTACCGAAGAGGCTAGCAATGTGTCAGGACCCCGATCCTAAGCCACATCGATCTAGCATCTAACACATCATATCACTTTGCGGCCTCACACACGGTATTACCACGGGTTTCGCCTTACCTGGCCCGGGACCGTTTGCGCCTTTCGGCTCACGTATATGATAGTGTCGCTAGCATCAATATGACAGAGAACCCGGGCCGACATGACTAGTCGTGAACCCAAAGTGGCACTAACTTACGGGGACAGGCATACATGAACCAACATCGAACGTGTCGGTCATCAGCGTGTGAATCCTGCTGTAGCAACTGGGCTAACAGGACTCCGCGAACCCGGGCTGTAGCAGGCTAGCAGGACTCCGGAAGTCACCGCGTGACATTTCCCCGAAGGGACAGACACAGGAACGAAGTGGATCACATGCCGGCCAGTCTAGGTGTTCCAGAGCAGTAGCAACTGGGCTAGCAGGACTCCGGTAAACCGGGCTGTAGCAGACTACCATGGCTCAGTGGAAGCACTAGACTACATTTCCCCATAAGAGAGGCTACCAAGGATAGACAACTAGGTTATCGGATCCCACACATACCAAGCATTTCAACAACATACACACAATATGCTCGATATGTGCAAATACAACATGGCATCACAACATGACTCTACAACTCAAAGTATTTATTCATTAGGCTACGAAGAGCCAGATATTACAAACATGGGTCTGATGACCCAACATTCAGAGCATACAAGTCAAAGCACATGCGGAAGCTTAACATGTTTGAGTACAGACATCTACAAATGAAAAAGGTTAAGAAGCCTGACTATCTACCAGACACTGCCGAGGGAACAAGATCGTAGTTGAGGTAACAAGCTAAACGTCGAAGTCCACGCGGAACTACTAGTGAGGCTGAAGTCTCTCTGCAAAAACATAAATTAAGCAAATGTGAGTACAAATGTACCCAGCAAGACTTACATCAGAACTAGCTACATATGCATCAGTATCAACAAAGGGGGTGGTGGAGTTTAACTGCAGCAAGCCAGCTTTGACTCGGTGGCTATCCTGAACTACGACTGCAAGTAACTCTTTGAGGTGGCGCACACGAGTCCACATATTCACCATATCAATACACCACTATGGATCCGCTCCCGTCTCCCTACGAGAACGCCATCCATAGCACTCACGCTTATCTTGCACATTTTAGAGTATCCACTTTCACTTGTCTATGAACTGTACAGGCAACCCAGAAGTCCTTTACCGCGGACACGGCTATTCGAATAGATCATTTATAACCCTGCAGGGGTGTACTTCTTCACACACGCTCTCGCCACTTACCACCATGTACACGTCGTGTATCTCGGCAACCTTCAAGCGGAAGCCTGGCGAGGGAGTCGGCCATGACCTGACTAACCACACAAGTCTCTAGTCCAGGTTTATCACCTATTCGGGTTCCATCCGCGAGGAGATCCGGCCGGGGTTTCGCTCACAGCCCCAAACGATGTGTGCAGGGTTCCCGAGACACCAAACGGGCGCCCGGTACACCGTGCCATGGTGTATCTACCGCATCATAGCCCATCCCTAGGGTCAGCGCTACGCACAGCCTCCAACACATATCCTACAAACACCAGAAACTAGTTGCAACTCCTGGACAGAGATCAAGGTGATTAATAAGTCGAGAGAGTCCATTAAGGATCCCAATGTGTGGTAGTAGCTGTTCATGGATCACAAACACAGAACTCAGTTCCTGAGGACGGCTTCAATGAGACAACCCACCATGTACTCCTACATGGCCTCTCACCGCTACCTTTACCAAATCGTGTTCACACACTTAGCTCACGCACAGTAAGACATGTTCATCACCATTCCAATTCATCCCATATGAATCAGACCTGACTCAACTCTAAGCAGTAGCAGGCTTGACAAACAAGCATGAATGAGTAGGCACATCAGGGCTCAAACAACTCCTACTCATGCTAGTGGGTTTCATCTATTTACTGTGGCAATGACAGGTCATGCAGAGGAAAAGGGGTTCAACTACCGCAGCATGTAACAGTTGAATCGTTGTTGTCCTAATGCAGTAAAAGAGAGCAGGAGCGAGAGAGTGGGATTGTATCGGAATGAACAAGGGGGTTTTGCTTGCCTGGCACTTCCGAAGATAATATAGCTCTTCATCGGTGTCATCGAACTCATCGTCGGAACCACGTCTACTGAGAGGGGACAAATACCGGTAACAGAGAAGGAAAACACAATCAATGCAATGCACAATATGATGCATGAACATGACATGTCAATATGCTGTGTTTTGAGCTAATGCAAGTAAAACGAGAGGGGTTTGGGTCATTTTGAACCAAAGATTCAAAGTTCAAACTCATTTGTGATCTTAAATAGTGCTTTATCATGTTTTGCACTAAACAGCAAGTTAACTTGTTTAAACATGCATGAATCCAGGACAGATGGATAGATTGGATTTTTCTGATCATTTTTCATATATAACACTTTGCATTTGGAGTTACAGATTAATTTCTATGAATTTTTGAAGTTAGCACTATTTTTTGAAATTTCCTGAATAAGAATAAATCCAGAAAATTCTTTGCTGCGTCAGCACTACGTCACTGTGACGTCAACAGGTCAATGGGGCAGTCCAGGTCAAACTGACCAGTGGGCCCCGTGTGTCAGTAACTAAACTAAACTAACTAGGTTTAGTTAACACTAATCTAGGTTAGTTAGCAGGGCGTCCCCTCCTGTCAGTGACTAGGGAGGGGGAGTCAAACTGGGGTCAACCTTGGTCAAACTCGCCGGAGTTGACCCGGGACTCGTCGCCGGCAAGGCCAGGGACGGCGGAGAGGCGCGGTTTCGCACTCCGGCGACCAAATCGACGGCAGAGTGCATCTACGTGGAGCTGGGAGCGAGCCGCATCGAGTGGTGCTGGAGTTTGAGCTCAAGGTCGCCGGAAACGATGCCGGCGACGTGTTTGGCGGCTGCCGGAGCTCGGACGAGCTCGCACTCGTCGCTAGGAGGCACGGCGAGGTGCGTGGAGTGGTGCTACGGGCTGCTAGGGCTGCGGCGAACGCGGTGACGCGCTTGGCTTCAAGCCAGCGTGGCTGTGGCCACGACGGCGATGTGTAGAGGCGGCGGCGCGTGCGGGCGAGCTTGGTGCAGTGGCTACGGTGCACGAGAAGGCAAACGGAGAGGAGGAGGATGTAGCAGGGCTAACGGCGGTTGCAGGGGAGCGAACTGCGAGCTTGGAGGAGGTCAGATGGCAACGGGGCGGCGAGAGGGATCTCCGGCGATGGGCGGTGAAGACGAGGTCGAGGAGGCGTCTCCGGGGCGTGCGAGCGCTCGGGGATCCGCTGCTCGATGAAGCGGACGGTGGCGAAGCTCGGGGACACGTCGGGGAGGCGAGGGGGCGACGGTGGCTGCGGCTACTACGGCGGCGCAGGCGCTGCTGCGTCGGCCATGGCGGGGAGAGGGCAAGGGAGAGAACCAGGGGAAAAGTGAGACGTCCAGGGGTCGGGGCGGCGAGGTGGAACTCACCCACGCGTCCAGCGGCTCGGCGGCAAGCAGGTGACGGCATGGCGATCTCGGGCGCGCCGGCGCTCACCTCTCTGCATGCCTGGCGAGAGGAAGCAGCTGACTGGCCATGGGCCAGCACAGTGCTGGGCCGCCAGGTAGGTTTTGTCAGGTAAGTTTCTCCTTCCTTTTTATTTGTTTCAATTTTCTATTTCTTCTGTAGCTTCAGGGCTTTATTAAAAACACCTAGACATTCCCAAAAAATCATGAAACTACTCATGGCTACTGTTTAAAGTATACACAACAGTAAGCATTTTAGTTTATGATTATTTGGACATTTAAAATATTTTATAGCATTTAAATGTCCAAATGAAAATAACATATGATTTAATCCAGTGACCTTATGATGTCCTAGAAAAGTGTGCACCATTTTTGTCAGAGGTTCTAGACCAAGGCAAAGGTGATGAACATTTTAGATGGGCATTTCAGGTTCATTGGAAAGATTTTAGTAAACCCTAGTTGGATTGAGGGGGCGCTGGGGGTTTCTGTCATCCCCATTTCAACTTTCTGTGAAAAGTAAACATGATGCAGTCACTCTAATGCATGCACTGACTAGGGTTGTGACAACTCACCCCCACTAAACAAGAATCTCGTCCCGAGATTCAAGACGTGAGGTAAGAAGGTAGAGGGGACACAAAGCTAACACAATCTTCACGATCCAGGTTGCACTTCATAAGAACATTCATTCAATCATCCTCTTTGTCTCGACGTCCTACTCTGAGAACTCCATCCAACATGACAACTAGAGGAAAAGGAAACTCTGGAAGGATCGATCTTCCCGGAGGTCGAACAACTCAGGATCAACTCACGGAATGAGACATAGCAACATCTCTCGAGCTGAGACACGAAGCACACATCTAGAGGGATGGAGTGGAACAGATGACGAGGGTTCACTAGGTAGACAACAATTCCACACCTAAGAGGGTGGTGAACGGTTGTCAACGTAGCTAGGATTTGAGTTGCCATGATACCATAACGAGACACCCTAGAGAAGGATGACTTGTAGAATTATCCCTTAAGTGGCAGAAGAATTACTTTTGATTCAGAGATCAATAAAATTCTCTATACCATCCTAGGGCAAATCTCGAGCAATCATTTGAAGGAGTTCGAAAGGATGACATACCCTGACTAGAATGGACGATGTGGACTACCTTGTTGAAGACAACGTAATGGATGATCTCTACTTATCATCGGAAATGGATGGAACCCGTGGTAGGATGGCACAAAGGCGGTGCAAGATGGGAGTAAAATGCAAATGCTGGAAATGATTCTAGTAACTGGGGAGAAACTCAACAGATGAGAGTGATTCCACTGTTGAATGGTTCTAGCATAATCGAGGAAACCGAGAGCACAAGGACCTCTGAGGATCAACTTCTAGAATAAGTTGCACTAAATCCTCATGGAGAAGATGGTTAAATAGCTCAATCAAGATACTACAATGATAGATCTTCCGGATAGGTGTGTCGTCCAGAACATCAACCTTGTCGGGACCTACATCATAGATCTTGGAAAAGTTCCAACCGTCATATCTGCCTGAGATTCAGATCTGGTTGGTAACAGGATATTCCAGACTCACCGAGTCTAGAAGAAAATGAAAGTTTGCAACACAAATCGACGAGATGGCATTGCGAGATTCTCGGGAAATGGACTATGGTAGTAAGCTCCAAAGCATGAGCTGGATCTGCTAAACACATGTGGACATGCTGTCCCAGACAAGCATGACCACATAGTAGTCTTACAATGAAACACTACCGAGTCCTAGTTGGGAACCATCATCAAGGATATCGAAGTCCTTGCATAAGTCATATGATTAGCACTTATGCAGAAACTTCTTCTCCCTGAACAAATCAGCCAGTGGCTTGGTGTGCTAGGGAATACATATGGAATGGAGGTAATTAATCTACCAAACCACAGAATACTTCGCACATGCATGACTGACTTGGGACGATTCCAGGGAAGCAAAACTAACTTTCTCAAATTCACGGCGGCAACTTGCATCGAATGCACATGAATGAGAGGGAGGCACTTCTTTCATCCAACATATGCTTCACGAACGGGACATGAAGATAATGCTTATAAAAGTTTCCAACACTAGCTTAATGTTCAACATGATTCATGGCGGAGACAAAATGCTGCTGATGGACTCAATAGCAACTCATCGGAATTTCCATATCACTGGACTCCCACCATTATGTGAACACGGTGATAGCATTGGTCGGACCAAAAGATGTAATGGTGTATGCTCGAGGGATCAACCACGAGTAAGACAACATTACGAACATCGTTGGTTCTGATTTGACTTGACGATAGCCCATACTCAAGTCAAGTTTTGACAAGACAATAGATCCTACAACTGATCACGAGGACCAATTGGTGAAGATATCATCTTTCTTCAACACATGCACAAACACAAAGATATCCCTTCATAAAGAACCAAATTCGGCAAAGCTTTTTATCTTCCAACTCTCCAAGTTGTTGTTTAGCTTAACCAACTAGCTCAGGGGTATCCCAAACATATCCTTGGAGAAAGGGTGGTTTATGGAAAAAAAACAACTTGATCACGAACTCAACATAGCGGTCAGGTGACAACCTGGTAATACTTCCGAGAAGATATTTGGAAAATCACGAACCACCGATATGTCTCTAAGCTCGAGAACAATCTTGCTTTTCAGGGCAAGATGATATGATCAAATAAACAAGGATTGACACTATCCTAACTCATTGATCGAAAAGTGCACCGGAAATAAGGACTAGGTAGCACGATAAACCTTAGGGTGATGATTCAATAATCAACACGCTAAGGATAAGATTATTGTCCATTATCTACCAAGCAACACAGTTGGTAGGAGTATTGATTCCACACATCACGATTCACTTGTCGGCATTCCGGTTGCGACAACACGAAACCGAGGAATGAATAATGATGGTGAGAAGTATCACTACGTCAAGAATTCATGAGAGATGATGCAGTTCTCATGACAATCCTGACATAAAGGGGGTAATACTCCGAGGTAGAACAGAACAAAAGCTTGATTGCATTTGATCTGCGGAATACAACTGCTTTGACCCAATCCTAGATATGGTTGAGGTACTGGGGTTTGTTTCTCCTAGTCATTCCGAATAGAATGGCTTGACGGACCACAAGAATAATAGGCATCGATGAACACGAATGCGCGACTACTCCTGACTATCAATTGATAGACGGGGGTCAGAATACAACTAAAGAGAGACAACTCAAAAGAACATACGATTTTATGAGGTGTGGATGCATAGATTTAGTATGTCAAACAAGTTCAACATATTTCTTCTGGATAACCCATGCAGAGAGGTAGGATTGGCAGAGTCACAAGTATAATGGAGAACTCATCGAGAGCACTCTAGTTGTGATTTTTTGGTTTAAACGAATTTCTGCCAAGGGTGGTTCATGGTATTTGGAAGAATGATATACCACGGACCTCGAGGACTATCGCAAAGGTTAATAATATCCTAAAGGCACTAGCAAACACTATCAACATGGGGTAAGTAGAGTGAATCTTGGGTTCAAGAACCCAGGAATAGAATACCTACTAACTAAATGGCATCACATGATGCTTTCAAGAATGGCGGCCAGAATCATCACACTGGGAACAAAAGCATTGCTAGATTACTAGGTGATTTTCCAGGATGCCTAGGGTCATAATACTAGCTCCATCTTATATGTCGAGGCAGTAGAATACCCCAACTCAGCAATTAGTGTGATTAACCTGGCCTAAAAGAACAACAAAACCAGAGGGAAAGGATTTTGCAAATGCATCAGATGGTTTAGAAACCTGGGATGACTCGGACATCATAACGGCTGTAAATGCTCAAAGGATTTGAGACATCCTGCAAAAATGGTGGCATAACCACTCAGAAGCACAATATCAAGGTTCCGAGATCAACTGTCAACACATGGAAGTAATAAAAACTGAACTGAGGCTTGAGACCAACAATCCTACGAGTCTACGGATTAGTAACACGTGATCCTAATAGAAAGATGAGAAACCTAGTTCTTAATCCCCGTAGAAGAGAAGAGGGTGACCCAGATCAGAGGACATAAGGTAAAGGAGTAAAAAGAGCCTTACGTTCCATCACACAATCAATTCCCCTACATATACTAAAGCATTTCTAGACTCAACTTCGACCAGTTTGGCTTGGTAATCCTACAGGCAGTCACGCTCTGATACCAAAGCTGTCGGGACCCCGATCCTAAGCCACATCGATCTAGCATCTAACACATAATATCACTTTGCGGCCTCACGCATGGTATTCCCACGGGTGTCGCCTTACCTGGCCCGGGACCGTTTGTGCCTTTTGGCTCACGTATATGATAGTGTCGCTAGCATCCATATGACAGAGAACCCGGGCCGACATGACTAGTCGTGAACCCAAAGTGGCACTAACTTACAGGGACATGCATACATGCACCAACATAGAATGTGTCGGTCATCAGCGTGTGAATCCGGGATGTAGCAACTGGGCTAACAGGACTCCGGGAACCCGGGCTGTAGCAGGCTAGCAGGACACCGGAAGTCACCGCGTGACATTTCCCCGAAGGGACAGACACAGGAATGAAGTGGATCACATGCCGGCCAGTCTAAGTGTTCCGGAGCAGTAGCAACTGGGCTAGCAGGACTCCGGTAAACCGGGCTATAGCAGACTACCATGGCTCAGTGGAAGCACTAGACTACATTTCCCCATAAGAGAGGCTACCAAGGATAGACAACTAGGTTGTCGGATCCCACACATACCAAGCATTTCAACAACATACACACAATATGCTTGATATGTGCAAATACAACATGGCATCACAACATGACACTACAACTCAAAGTATTTATTCATTAGGCTCCGAAGAGCCAAATATTACAAACATGGGTCTGATGACCCAACATTCAGAGCATACAAGTCAAAGCACATGCGGAAGCTTAACATGTCTGAGTACAGACATCTACAAATGAAAAAGGCTGAGAAGCCTGACTACCTACCAGACACTGCCGAGGGCACAAGATCGTAGCTGAGGTAACAAGCTAAGCGTCGAAGTCCACGCGGAACTACTAGTGAGACTGAAGTCTCTCTTCAAAAACATAAATTAAGCAAACGTGAGTACAAATGTACCCAGCAAGACTTACATCAGAACTAGCTACATATGCATCAGTATCAACAAAGGGGGTGGTGGAGTTTAACTATAGCAAGCCAGCTTTGACTCGGTGGCTATCCGGAACTACGACTGCAAGTAACTCTTTGAGGTGGCGCACACGAGTCCACATATTCACCATATCAATACACCACTATGGATCCGCTCCCGTCTCCCTACGAGAACGCCATCCATAGCACTCACGCTTATCTTGCGCATTTTAGAGTATCCACTTTCACTTGTCTATGAACTGTACAGGCAACCCAGAAGTCCTTTACTGCAGACACGGCTATTCGTATAGATCATTTATAACCCTGCAGGGGTGTACTTCTTCACACACGCTCTCGCCACTTACCACCATGTACACATCGTGTATCTCGGCAACCTTCAAGCGGAAGCCTGGCAAGGGAGTCGGCCACGACCTGACTAACCACACAAGTCTCTAGTCCAGGTTTATCGCCTATTCGGGTTCCATCCGCGAGGAGATCCGGCCAGGGTTTCGCTCACTGCCCCAAACGATGTGTGCGGGGTTCCCGAGACACCAAACGGGCGCCCGGTACACCGTGCCACGGTGTATCTACCGCATCATAGCCCACCCCTAGGGTCAGCGCTACGCATGGCCTCCAACACATATCCTACAAACACCAGAAACTAGTTGCAACTCCTGGACAGAGATCAAGGCGATTAATAAGTCGAGAGAGTCAATTAAGGATCCCAATGTGTCGTAGTAGTTGTTCATGGATCACAAACACAGAACTCAGTTCCTGAGGACGTCTTCAATGAGACAACCCACCATGTACTCCTACATGGCCTCTCACCGCTACCTTTACCAAATCGTGTTCACACACTTAGCTCACGCACAGTAGGACATGTTCATCACCATTCCAATTCATCCCCGATGAATCAGACCTAACTCAACTCTAAGCAGTAGCAGGCATGACAAACAAGCATGAATGAGTAGGCACATCAGGGCTCAAAAAACTCCTACTCATGCTAGTGGGTTTCATCTATTTACTGTGGCAATGACAGGTCATGCAGAGGAAAAGGGGTTCAACTACCGCAGCATGTAACAGTTGAATCGTTGTTGTCCTAATGCAGTAAAAGAGAGAAGGAGCGAGAGAGTGGGATTGTATCGGAATGAACAAGGGGGTTTTGCTTGCCTGGCACTTCTGAAGATAATATAGCTCTTCATCGGTGTCATCGAACTCATCGTCGGAACCACGTCTACTGAGAGGGGACAAATACCGGTAACAGAGAAGGAAAACACAACCAATGCAATGCACAATATGATGCATGAACATGACATGTCTATATGCTGTGTTTTGAGCTAATGCAACTAAAACCAGAGGGGTTTGGGTCATTTTGAACCAAAGATTCAATGTTCAAACTCATTTGTGATCTTAAATAGGGCTTTATCATGTTTTGCACTAAACAGAAAGTTAACTTGTTTAAACATGCATGAATCCAGGACAGATGGATAGATTGGCTTTTTCTGATCATTTTTCATATATAACACTTTGCATTTGGAGTTACAGATTAATTTCTATGAATTTTTAAAGTTAGCACTATTTTCTGAAATTTCCTGAATACGAATAAATCCAGAAAATTCTTTACTGTGTCAGCACTACGTCACTGTGACGTCAACAGGTCAACGGAGCGGTCTAGGTCAAACTGACCAGTGGGCCCCGTGTGTCAGTAACTAAACTAAACTAACTAGGTTTAGTTAACACTAATCTAGGTTAGTTAGCAGGGCGTCCCCACCTGCCAGTGACTCGGGAGGGGGAGTCAAACTGGGGTCAACCTGGGTCAAACTCGCCGGAGTTGACCCGGGACTCGTCGCCGGCAAGGCCAGGGACGGCAGAGAGGCGCGGTTTCGCACTTCGGCGACCAAATCGACGACGGAGTGCATCTACATGGAGATGGGAGCGAGCCGCGTCGAGTGGTGCTGGAGTTTGAGCTCAGGGTCGCCGGAAACGACGTCGGCGACGTGTTTGGCGGCTGCCGGAGCTCGGACGAGCTCGGAATCATCGCTAGGAGGCACGGCGAGGTGCGTGGAGCGGTGCTACGGGCTGCTAGGGCTGCGGCGAACACGGTGACGCGCTTGGCTTCAAGCCAGCGTGGCTGTGGCCACGATGGCGATGTGTAGAGGCGGCGGCGCGTGCGGGCGAGCTTGGTGCAGTGGCTACGGTGCACGAGAAGGCAAACAGAGAGGAGGAGGACGTAGCAGGGCTCACGGCGGTTGCAGGAGAGCGAACGGCAAGCTCGGAGGAGGTCGGAGGGAGACGGGGCGGCGAGAGGGATCTCGGGCGATGGGTGGTGAAGACGAGGTCGAGGAGGCGTCTCCGGGGCGTGCGAGCGCTCGGGGCTCGGCTGCTCGATGAAGCGGACGGTGGCGAAGCTCGGGGACACTTCGGGGAGGCGAGGTGGGGACGGTGGCTGCGGCTACTACGGCAGCGCGGGCGCTGCTGCGTCGGTCATGGTGGGGAGAGGGCGAGGGAGAGAACCAGGGGAAAAGTGAGACGTCCAGGGGTCGGGGCGGCGAGGTGGAACTCACCCACGCGTCCAGCGGCTCGGCGGCAAGCAGGTGACGGCGTGGCGAGCTCGGGCGCGCCGGCGCTCACCTCTCTGCCTGCCTGGCGAGAGGAAGCAGCTGACTGGCCATGGGCCAGCATAATGCTGGGCCGCCAGGTAGGTTTTGTCAGGTAAGTTTCTCCTTCCTTTTTATTTGTTTCAGTTTTCTATTTCTTCTGTAGCTTTAGGGCTTTATTAAAAATACCTAGACATTCCCAAAAATCAGGAAACTACTCATGACTACTGTTTAGAGTATATACAACAGTAAGCATTTTACTTTATGATTATTTGGACATTTAAAATATTTTAGAGCATTTAAATGTCCAAATGCAAATAACATATGATTTAATCCAGTGACCTTATGATGTCCTAGAAAAGTGTGCACCATTTTTGTCAGAGGTTCTAGACCAAGGCAAAGATGATGAACATTTTAGAAGGGCTTTTCGGGTTCATTGAAAAGATATTAGTAAACCCTAGTTGGATTGAGGGGGTGCTGGGGGTTTTTGTCATCCCCATTTCAACTTTCTGTGAAAAGTAAACATGATGCAGTCACTCTAATGCATGCACTGACTAGGGTTGTGACACAATGATGGAAGGTGAGAGTGTGTATAATCCATGGAGTTGACATTAGTCATAAAGAACTGACATACTTATTGCAAAAATCTACAAGTCATCAAAACCAAGCACTACACGCATGCTCCTAAGGGAAGGGTTGGTAGGAGTTAACCATCGCGCGATCCCGACCTCCACACAAAGGATGACAATCAATGAAATACCTCATGCTTCAAATTTGTTACACAACGGTTACCATACGTGCATGCTACGGGATTTGCAAACCTCAACACAAGTATTTCTCAAATTCACAATTACTCAACTAGCTTGACTCTAATATTACCATCTTCATATCTCAAAACAATCATCAAGTATCAAACTTCTCATAGTATTCAATCCACTCTATATGAAAGTTTTTATTATATCCCTCTTGGATGCTCATCATATTAGGACTAAATAATAACCAAAGCAAATTACCATGCTGTTCTAAAGACTCTCAAAATAATATAAGTGAAGCATGAGAGTTCATCTATTTCTTCAAAATAAAACCACCACCATGCTCTATTAAGATATAAGTGAAGCACTAGAGCAACCGACAAACTACTCCGAAAGATATAAGTGAAGATCAATGAGTAGTAGAATAATTATGTAACTATGTGAAGACTCTCTAACATTTAAGAATTTCAGGTCTTGGTATTTTATTCAAACATCCAGCAAAACAAAATAAAATAAAATGACGCTCCAAGCAAAACACATATCATGTGGTGAATAAAAATATATCTCCAAGTAAAGTTACCGATGAACGAAAACGAAAGAGGGGATGCCATCCGGGGCATCCCCAAGCTTAGGCTCTTGGTTGTCCTTGAATATTACCTTGGGGTGCCTTGGGCATCCCCAAGCTTAGGCTCTTGCCACTCCTTATTCCATAGTCCATCGAATCTTTACCCAAACTTGAAAACTTCACAACACAAAACTCAACAGAAAACTCGTAAGCTCCGTTAGTATAATAAAATAAATCACCACTTAGGTACTGTTGTGAACTCATTATAAATTCATATTGGTGTAATATCTACTGTATTCTAACGTCTCTATGGTTCATACCCTCCGATACTACTCATAGATTCATCAAAATAAGCAAACAGCACATAGAAAACAGAATCTGTCAAAAACAGAACAGTCTGTAGTAATCTGTATCATTTGAATACTTCTGTAACTCCAACAATTCTTAAATAAACTTATGGACGTGAGGAATTTGACTATTAATCATCTGCAAAAAGAATCAACCTAAAATCACTCTCCAGTAAAAAATGGTAGCTAATCTCGTGAGCGCAAAAGTTTCTGTTTTTTACAGCAAGATCGCAAAGACTTCACCCAAGTCTTCCCAAAGGTTCTACTTGGCACAAACACTAATTAAAACATAAAACCACATCTAAACAGAGTCTAGATGAATTATTTATTACTAAACAGGAGCAAAAAGCAAGGAACAAAAATAAAATTGGGTTGCCTCCCAACAAGCGCTAACGTTTAACACCCCTAGCTAGGCATGATGATTTCAATGATGCTCACATAAAAGATAAGAATTGAAACATAAAGAGAGCATCATGAAGAATATAACTAGAACATTTAAGCCTAACCCACTTCCTATGCATAGGGATTTTGTGAGCAAACAATTTATGGGAACAAGAATCAACTAGCATAGGAAAGCAAACACAAGCATAACTTCAGGATTTTAAGCACATAGAGAGGAAACTTGATATTATTGCAATTCCTACAAGCATACGTTCCTCCCTCATAATAATTTTCAGTACCATCACAAATGAATTCAAAAATATAACTATCACATAAAGCATTCTTTTCGTGATTTACAAGCATAGAATTTTTATTACTCTCCACATAAGCAAAATTCTTCTCATTCGGAATAGTGGGAGTATCATAAGAAACTCGCATACTATAAATTGTTTCAACATTAAAAGAGTAATGTTCAGAAAAACGTTAATCATAATCATGACAAGTTTTATAAATATAATCATCACTACTTTATATAGCATAAGTGTCTATGACGCCCGGATAATTAAGCTACAGTCACCCTCTACTAATGATGCCACGTCACCTCGGTTACTGTTGTTAATCCCGCGTTAGTTCAAAATCGATTCAAAATTGAAATTCAAAATAAAGGCAAACATCAAAAGTTTTGAAACATTAAAACTAAAATGTTTAGTTTGTGGCAGATCGAACCCATAGTAAATACTTGTGAAGAAACCACACTTCTGTAAAGTATTTAAATGCATTATAGTAATTAAAACAGCGGAAAAACTATTATTTAAATGCTCTTAAAATAATAGACAGATACAAACTTCTTTATTTAATGTGCCAAAATAATTGTGGCAGTGGCATGATTACTAATACTAAATTAGGTATAACTTTTGTATTTTATCAAACCAAACTAAACTGGTAAATAAAAGAGAACATAAAAGGGAAATAAAACAAGACCAAAAAAGTAAAATAGAAAACAAAAACAATTGGGGGGAACGGGGCAGACCCCTCCTGGGCCGCTTGGCCCACTTTCCCCACCAGCCCAGCCAGCCTGGCTGGCCCGCCAGCGCCCCTCCCACCTCCTCTGTTCATAGGGGAGGCGTGGACGCCGTCGATGGCCGCCACGGCCGAGGCCGTCGCCGTGGCGCCCATCCACGAACACCCCCGGCCTATAAATCCCGCCGGCGAGCTCCCCTCGCCGAAAAACCTAGTCCTATCCCCTCCCCTCACGCCCCAAATTCCTCCGTCCCTCTCCTCCTTCGACTTCTTCGTTGCCCGAAGCCACCATCGTCACGTCGTCGTCGTCTTCGTGGCCAGGAGCTTCTTCGAGCCACGATTGAGTGTTCAGGAGGCGTGCTGCATCCATCTACGTCGACTACGAGGATCGATTCACCTGGAATCGCACAGCGCCCTCGCCATCGACCGATCTCCTTCGTCTACGTCCACCGCACGCCGTCGCCGACTCCTCCACATCGAGCCATCCCGAGCCCACTTGAGCACACCTACAGGACCAATGTGAGCAACTGCACAGAACCCCCTCCGTTTTAAGCTTGATTTCGAGCTCTAGCTCGCGTTTATCATCGTCCAGCTCTCGCCAACACCTGTCCATGATGTAGTGCATGTTATCGTCCACCCCTGCTTGAGCCGATGCTACTGCTCGACTCGGCGTGCTTTACTCGTTCGGTAGCACACACCCGCGCGCCGTCCCGCTGTCGAAGTTGGCCGTCCATGCCTTGTTGCGCACTGTTGCTTCCCCGTCTCATACCGCGTCGCTGCCATGCGCGCTTCGCCGACCCGCCCCTGCCGCGGTTGCCGCCTCGCCCGGCCCCGTCTAGCTGCGCCGGCCGCCCTCCACTGCTGCTCCGCTGCGCCGGCCGCCTCTGCCGCTGCTTTTCCCCGCTTGCCCGAGCTCGACTGCTCCGCTCATCGCCTACGCTGCAGCGTTGCTCTGCTGCTCACCTGCTCTGTTGCGCAGCTCCCAACCACTGTTGCCGCCGCTACCGGCCGCGCCCGAGGCCCCGCCCGCCTCTAGCCGCCGTTGTTCGCCTCCGGTCGCCTGCGGCTAGCGCCGCCCGGCCAGATCGCCTGCCCCACGCCGCCGTTGCCGCTGCCTTGCCGGCCGCGCTCCCCGCGCGTTGCCGCTGCTACTCAGCTACAGTAACTAAATGTTACTGTAGCGGTAGCTAGCTTTGCTACGATTACACTAACTACCCCTCTGTACTGCAGCAAAACAACAACAAAACGACTTCTAATGTGGGTAAAGATAATAAGCGTGGAAAGTACACTTGACAAACTTCGTTTTATCCCATTGGTCCATATTCAAACTATGTAAGGATTAAATCCTATGAAAATCACAAAATCCCATGTTCGTATATTTTAACAGTTTCTGGAATTAACTTCAAGTGGCACTTTTCAAATACAGTTTCGATCAAGCAACTGAACTCTAACATGGATGTCAATGATACTGTCATGTAGATCACAGAAAGATGATAAAAATTGGTAAAAGGCACTAATTCATTGGATGTACAGAACACTATCTATAGCCTCTGAAAAACAGCTAAGTGATATTCAAAAACTAAACAATTCTCAGACTTGGCCAATTTTCAGGAAATTCCATAATATTGATTAAACTTTGAAAATTAATATAAAATAATCCGTAACTCGGATGAAAATACTTTGTACATGAAAGTTGCTCAGAACGACGAGACGATTCTGAATACGTAGTCCGTTCGTCCGCCACACGTCCCTAGCATAGCGAACACACAACTTTCCCCCTCCGGTTCATCTGTCCGAAAACGCGAAACACCGGGGATACTTTCCCGGATGTTTCCCCCCTTCGCCGGTATCGCCTACTACTGCGTTAGGTCACCCCTAGCACCGCGAACTGCCATGTTATGCTTTGTGTTGCTTTGATTGCTCTATTATTTATTTGTGTTCCCCCTCCGTTACTTCTTTCCGGTAGACCTCGAGACCGCCGCCGATACCCCCGTGATGGACTACATTGATGACGACCCCCTCCTTCTTGCCAAAGCAACCAGGCAAGCCCCCCCCTGATCACTAGATATCGCCTATTCCTTCTCTCTACTGCTTGCATTAGAGTAGTGTAGCATGTTACTGCTTTCGGTTAATCCTATTCTGCTGCATAGACTGTCATTGTTGTTACAGTTGTTACCCTTACCTGCAATCCTAAATGCTTAGTATAGGATGCTAGTATTCCATCAGTGGCCCTACACTCTTGTCCGTCTGCCATGCTATACTACTGGGACGTGATCGCTTCGGGAGGTGATCACGGGCATATGCTATATACTTTATACCGTTACATTACTTATGATACTGTTCGGAGATGGGGGCTGAAGGGGCAGGTGGCTCCATCCCGGTAGACGTGGGCCTGGGTTCCCGATGGCCCCCGACTGTTACTTTGTGGCGGAGCGACAGGGCAGGTTGAGACCACCTAGGAGAGAGGTGGGCCTGGCCCTGGTCGGCGTCCGCGGAAACTTCAATTAAAACGCTTAATGAGATCTTGGTATTTGATCTGAGTCTGGCCACTGGCCTATACGCACTAACCAACTACGCGGGAACAGTTATGGGCACTAGACGTCGTGGTATCAGCCGAAGCCTTCTTGACGTCAACGACTGAGCGGCGCGCGCCGGATTGGACCGTAAGCCTGCTCTTGGATTAAGGGGGCTAGGTCTGCTTCCGGCCGCCCACGCAACGTGCAGGTGTGCAATGGGCGATGGGCCCAGACCCCTGCGCCATAGGATTTAGACCGGCGTGCTGACCTCTCTATTGTGCCTAGGTAGGGCTACAACGTGTTGATATTCCGAGGCCAGGCATGACCCAGGAAAGTGTGTCCGGCCAAATGGGATCGAGCGTGTTGGGTAATGTGGTGCACCCCTGCAGGGAAGTTTATCTATTCGAATAGTCGCGATCCTCGGTAACAGGACGACCCGGAGTTGTACCTTGACCTTATGACAACTAGAACCGGATACTTAATAAAACACACCCTTCCAAGTGCCAGATATAACCCGGTGATCGCTCTCACACAGGGCGACGAGGGGAGGATCACCGGGTAGGATTATGCTATGTGATGCTACTTGGTGAACTTACCATCTACTCTCTTCTACATGCTGCAAGATGGAGGCTACCGGAAGCGTAGTCTTCGACAGGACTAGCTATCCCCCTCTTATTTCGGCATTCTGCAGTTCAATCCACCGATATTGCCCCTTTACATAGATACCCATGCATATGTAGTGTAGATCCTTGCTTGCGGGTACTTTGGATGAGTACTCACGGTTGCTTTTCTCCCTCTTTTCCCCCTTTCCATTCTACCTGGTTGTCGCCACCAGATGCTGGAGCCCAGGAGCTTGACGCCACCGTCGACAACGACTCCTACTACACCGGAGGTGCCTACTACTACGTGCAGGCCGTTGATGACGCCAGGAGTAGTTTAGGAGGATCCCAGGCAGGAGGCCTGCGCCTCTTTCGATCTGTATCCCAGTTTGTGCTAGTCTTCTTAAGGCAAACTTGTTTAACTTATGTCTGTACTCAGATATTGTTGCTTCCGCTGACTCGTCTATGATCGAGCACTTGTAT
Organism: Aegilops tauschii subsp. strangulata; assembly: GCF_002575655.3. NCBI lineage: Eukaryota > Viridiplantae > Streptophyta > Magnoliopsida > Poales > Poaceae > Aegilops > Aegilops tauschii. Next base: position 465,656,356 of record NC_053040.3, read on the forward strand.
TCGAGCCCTCGAGGCCCCTGGCTTGTAATATGATGCTTGTATGACTTATTTTATTTTAGAGTTGTTTTGTGATATCTTCCCGTGAGTCCCTGATCTTGATCGTACATGTTTGTGTGTATGATTAGTGTATGATTGAATCGGGGGCGTCACGAGTTGGTATCAGAGCCGAATGCCTATAGGAATCCCCCTTCCACACTCCTTGGCCGAAGTCAAGTCTAGACATTGCAAAACTTTTTACTAACAGGGCTATGTGTCTTACGGGCCCACGTCGCCATTGGGTGGTATTAGGATCTTTTATTCCTCGTCTATACTCTCGGACTCTGATCTCTCTTCTACTCGGGATAAAATGAATTTTGCTAACTCTAACTCTAGGTCCCCGTAATTACTTTTCCCGGAGATCCCCTCACTCCAGATGATTACTAGGTGCACCAGAAGGTTTTGAAGATGCTATTCGATGTTTTCCCGAGACGCTTGTGCCCACTGCCTTTGCAAATTCCCTACCACTATTATATCTGTATGGATAACTGCATACACTTGTCTACATTCAATCCCGTTGATCTTGTTATTACAAGATGCCACGAACTACTCTTCGTTGTTCCGAGAATCTTTTGAGCTTACTGCTCTGCAGTTCTTGCCTCATGAATACCCCCTATGGATAATTCCTCGCATTTACCGAGTATCCGTTCTTCCCCCATTGTTCATATGATTCACAAGATACATTGAGATGCTATCTGATCTTCCAGTAATCCTCTGGCTGCTATTGCTCTACAAATACTTGTCTGCTTACATTATGGTTGCGATCCATATGTCTAGCAATATTCATTAGTATCCTTTGTTATTGTAATTTCGACCTCCTTGATTCAATATGTTGCGATTGCTTGCAATCCTCAGTCGAATCCTCGAATTTATCCTCCCGGCTCATACGTCATTTTGACCAGGAGCTGGTTCTCGACCAATCAAATGGTCGTCGATTATACACCTAAGTCTATAAACTTATCCATCCTTAACCAGAGTGTTTGCTTCTAATCCCTTGATTTGGAGCTCATAATTCCTTTGCATTTGAGCTTTGAATTAGTTAGTTGTTTCGATAATCCGATCTCCTTGCTTTCTTTCTTCTTCTGGTTGAGTACCAATGCTCACATCAGATCCCTTATGGACCACCAGATCCTTATTGGATTTTATCCGACGACGTCCTTCATATTCAATAACTCTGTGAGTCTTTTCTCGGATACATAATGCCTTTGGTAAATTGTATCCTCTGCTTTGTCAAACATGCTCTGCTTTCGAGCTTGTGTTATTTACCCCTGAAGTTTGTGGTATATGTTCCTAAGAGGCCCCGATGGGTTGAACCTATGCCTTTTTATAATCCGTGTGAACCCTGAAACTACTACGGGTCATACTGTACTGGTGTTATATGTGTCAGATAAAATTTCAACACCACAACTTCGTTGAAGGCGAGAAGTGAATGAAAGGTTATGCATTAAAGAAGTGGGAGTCGACCTTGAACTTTGTGTTCATGCCCATGGACACGATGTAGATCCTATCATGGAAGCTTCTTGTAATAATAACTATTTCCTTGATAACTATCATCTGGTATCTGTGAATTGATCCTTTGCAACTATGGTTCCGACCATATGTTCTTCTTTGAACCCATTTCTCGGGCAAGTTTAAGCACTTGTCTTCTATGGATCAATACACCAGTCCAACCTTTACTTTGACCTCTCGTCGAGTATTACACCCTGGTATCTCGAGAATATCATGGAACTACATAACTTATGGGTTCTTCATGTCACGCCCAAGATGCGACCCTATCCTAAAGGACCTCGAAGGTCCCACCAAGGATAGAAGCGCATCTTGAAGACGCTTTTGCAAGGTGGATATCATTACATCAACATTACATAATAGTTGGGGATACATACAAGGCATACAAATGGCGCAAGAATACATTAATACATCATACATAAGATCAACATCCGACAACGGATGAAACACAAACAGAAGCTCAAACGACATCCACCCTGCTAGCCCAGGTTGCCGACCTGGAACCTATCCCCTGATCGAAGAAGAACTAGAAGAAGAACTCCAAACAAGTAACATCGCTCTCGCGTCATGATCATCGCATAACCTGTACCTGCAACTGGTGTTGTAGTAATCTGTGAGCCACGAGGACTCAGCAATCCCATTACCACGGGTATCAAGACTAGCAAAGCTTAAAGGGTAAGGAAGGGGTAAAGTGGTGAGGTTGCAGCAGCGACTAAGCAAGTATGGTGGCTAACTTACGCAAACAAGAGCGAGAAGAGAGGCAAAGGAACGGACGTGAAACTAGCAATGATCAAGAAGTGATCCTGAACTCCTACTTACGTCAATCATAACCCAGAAACCGTGTTCACTTCCCGGACTCCGCCGAGAAGAGACCATCACGGCTACACACGCTGTTGATGTGTTTTAGTTAAGGTTAAGTGTCAAGTTCTCTACAACCGGATGTTAACAAATTCCCATCTGCCACATAACCACGGGCACGGCTTTCGAAAGATAATACCCTGCAGGGGTGTCCCAACTTAGCCCATTATAAGCTCTCACGGTCAACGAAGGATATTCCTTCTCCCAGGAAGACCCGATCAGTCTCGGAATCCCGGTTACAAGACATTTCGACAATGGTAAAACAAGTCCAGCAAAGCCGCCCGATGTGTCGACAATCCCGATAGGAGTCGCACGTACCTCGTTCTCAGGACACACCGGATGAACACTACGTACAACTAAAACCAGCCCTCAAGTTTCCCCGAGGTGGCGCTGCAAGTGGCTCTAGTTTGGACCAACACTCCGAGGAGCACTGGCCCGGGGGGTAAAATAAGATGACCCTCGGGAGCGCGACTCCCAAGGGAAAAAGGCTAGGTGAGGCAAATGTAAAACCAAGGTTGGGCCTTGCTGGAGGAGTTTTATTCAAAGCGAACTGTCAAGGGGGTCCCATAAATCACCCAACCGCGTAAGGGACGCAAAAATCAAGGAACATAACACCGGTATGATGGAAACTAGGGCGGCAAGAGTGGAACAAAACACCAGGCATAAGGCCGAGCCTTCCACTCTTTACCAAGTATATAGATGCATTAATAATATAAGAGATATTGTGATATCCCAACATAAACATATTCCAACATGGAGCAATCTTCATCTTCACCTGCAACTAGCAGCGCTATAAGAGGGGCTGATCAAAGCGGTAACATAGCCAAACAACGGTTTGCTAGGAAGGGTGACAAAGGTTAGAGGTGGTTTCATGGAAATTTGGGCGGCTTGAAGAGCAAGTGAATAGGTAGCGCAGCAAAGCGATAGAACGAAGCAACTACATAGCAATGATAGTAATGAGATCCAAGGTGACGGTCATCTTGCCTGAAATCCCGCTAGGAAGAAGAACGAGTCCACGAAGAATATGAAGCCACGAAGACGAACGAATCCTCACGATCGCAACGACACGGGAACTATCGAGAAGAAGCACACAACAAGGTAAACACACCACACATGAACAAGACATGATGCTCAATCAAGTATGATGCATGACAAGGCTACATGAAGCAACTCATGGCAAGATATGATGCATACAAGATCAACACATCAAAGCAAGTTTAAATGAGGCCGGAAACAACATATAACAATTCCGGTAAGTCCTCATATGCAAATTTCGAAATTGGTCCAGATCTGAATAAACCTTATGTTCAAGTTGTTAAACAGCAAGTTAAGATGCACCAAGATGATCTACACGAAATTCTAGTCAAGTTACACATAAAGTTCATTAGATTCGGAGCTACGGCCTAGAAGATATGAGCAAAACAAGTTAAACATGGCATTGATGCAAAATGCATTCAAACATCAAGCAAACACCTCAAAACAAGGATGCAACAAGGTAATATGATACTACATGCAAAACTAATCAAGTTTCCTATAGAGCACACTCCAAACGGAGCAACGGTGCAACACATACACTCCAAACAAGATATAACGACAATCTGTCCAAAACAGCAACTAGGCATCTAGCAAGCATCAAAACAATATGCTACAGCAACTCAACATGAAAACAAAAGGTATGGACGTGATGTACAGGTAAAGCATGACAAAACATGAACACTGAGCTATCTCCAGAAATCACTAGAACATGCTCAAAAGGACATGGCAAGATTGCAAATAATAACAGATCACAGACTTGGCAGAAATTACTGGACATGGCAGAAATAACATCAGGTTGCAAAGTTTAGAGCTATCAAACAACATGCTACAGGAACATATCATAGCCAAAAAAGGCATGACATGAATCTACTAATTGCATACAACAAACGTCCCTTACTGAACATGAGCCAGAAAGGAACAGAAGATATGATGGCACCCATGTAAACATAGCAAGTAATATGACAGATTCAGACTTAGAAGGAAAACAGAGCATGGCAGAAATAACGATAAGTAGGCATGTTGGTGAGCTTGAACCACTCACCACAGAGCAATACATGACATGAAAAGGTAACCAGCAGTAAGATGGCACAAATATGAAGCTAAGAATGGCAATATCATAGTCATAGGGTACATGGGTCACTAGTAACAACCATGGCAAAATTGATTAACATGTAAACAATCTGCCAGGAACATTTTATAGCAAAAGTAGAGCAAGATAAAAACAAGCTAGAGCATGCCATAAATGCAAACAAGGGCATGGAAGGATAGAGAATAACATGAATAACAAAACACCCTTAGTGAACATCTTCAGATCATGCATAGAATGACTTGTAGGAGCAGGTTTACATGGCATCACAACATAACAGACTCAGACTTGGCAGAAATCACCAAGTCACAGAAAACAGTAACATCATGGAGGCTACTTTACATGCCTGTGCTAGTCACCACATAGATCACAAAAATACAAGACAAGCACCACTGTAAATATGTCATGATGTAGTACAAAACACATGTAGACATCAAGCTCATAGGATGCACACACAAAATGCAATGAAAAAGACAAATCACCAAGTTCTGATAACAGACAGCAGGTAACATCATATAGCACTCTTGCAACGATGATTAGGGCATCAAGATCCACTCAAACAAGCATGCACATAGAACAAAATGAAGAGCATCTCATGACGAACATTTCGATATATTATATGCATGAATCGGAGCACCGAGCATGAAGTTATGGCATGATGAACAGGGCAACATAATGCAACAATTTCGGGACTTGGCAGTTTTGAAGAGAAAAAAAATAGACGCGCGTGAGAATACTAAATGACGCCTAGGCGAGGCTTAGGCGGGGAGGCTCACCAGCGGGCCGCTGGGCCGGAGGGGAAGGAGAGGCGGGCTGAGCCTCGCGGGCCAGCACGGGGGGAGGCCCACGCGGGCGAGCGGAGCGCTGCGGCGTCTCCCTCGATCCCGATCGGGACTGGGAGGCAGGGCGGCGGCGCCCGATGGCGATCCCGGCGAGGGGCGACGGTGGCTGTCCAGATCCGGCCGGCTGACGCCGGATCCGGGTGCGGCGGCGACAGAGGTGGCTCGGCGGGGTGCGGCGAGCGCGGCAGGGCCGGCTGCGGGCACGGGGCGCGCGGCGGCGCCGGCGCACGGGCGCGGACGCCGAAGCGGCGAGGTCCGAGGGGCGGCGGCGGAGACTGGCGGCGGGGCTGGAGGTAGCGCGGGGGTCGCCGGCGGCGAGGAGGCGAGGCGGCGCTGGGCGACGGAGGCGCACTCCGGCGGCGGCGCAGGAGCTAGGGCGCGGGGCACGGGCGCCTGGGCCCAGATCGGCCCGGGGCGGGCCTCGGCGGGCTGCGGCGGGGAAGCCGGAGCGGGGTGACGTGGTGCTCCCCCGTTGGCTGGGGCGGCGGCGGCGGACGCGTCTGGCGGCTGGGGAATTGTGTCCGGTGGCGCGAGGTGGAAGGAGGCTAGGGTTTGCACCGCGAAATTCGGGGGAGAGGGCATAAATATAGCTAGAGGGAGCTAGGAGAGTCCAAATGAGGTGCGGTTTTCGCCCACACGATCGTGATCGAACGATCGAGAGCATGGAGGGGGTTTTCTGGGTTAGAGGGCTGATTTGGAGGGGTGTTGGGCTGCACAAAAGAAGGGGTTTCGGGCCACACGGTTAACCGTTGGGGCATCAAACGACCTCCAAATGGAACAAAATTTGACGGGCGGTCTGTCGGTGCTATACCAAGGCCACTCGGCAAATCTCGGCTCATTCCAAGAACGTTTTTCTCCCACTCACGAAACAAGGTCTGAGAGGGGCGACGGGCGCGTGTGGGAGTGTCGGATCGCAAAACGGACAACGGGGAAAAGGACCGGATGCAAGTTTTGAAAAGCATGATGATGCAATGCAGATGATGACATGGCAAAATGCAACACGCAAGCAGATGACATGGCAACAACGACGAATAAATGGAGGACACCTGGCGCATCGGATCCGGGGCGTTACACTTCATCTACTATTAATTCTCACCGAATCCAATTTTTCCTGGGTTTTCGGTTGTCATCAGCTGAGAACACCGATAAGTGAATCAATTCCGCACTCTGATTCAATAACTCTAATTAGTCTTCATTGCTTATGAGTTTATTAATCCTTCAAGGCATTCCTAGCCTGATCGGCTATATCATTATCGTGCAACTTTTAACTGTGCTACCTGGTCCTTCTTCCCGGAGCACAACTTTCCGATGATGAGCTTAGCTTACGTCAACTTTCCTCGTCTTATCATTTCGCCTTGGACAACAAGCTTGATTCCGAGTTTGTGACGTACACGTGGTTCCAATAAACTTTCGCTTCATCATTCCTTTGACTTGATGTCATCGCCAATCGATTACACCTTCATGAAATCTCTCAACAATTGTGTTGTGATCATCATCAACATTCTGAACTCTTCCAGGATATCAATCGAATTCATGATGGGAAATACCATCCTTGCCCCTCGATGATTTGTGTAATCATCGACAACATTCTTACCTTCCCCCAACACAAACTTGTTCACGTTTTGTGTTGTACCTTGATTTCCTTGCTATCCAACTTATGTTATGTTCTACCTTGGAGTATTACCATCTTTTATGTCAAAAATGTGGTGAGAATTTCACCACCTCTTAAGAATTCTTGATATAGTAATACTTCTCGCCATCTCCGTTCATATCTTGGTCCCCGTGTTGTTTCTAACCGGGATACAAGCCATTTAACTTTGATGTGTAATTTCAAAACTTCTAGCAACCCTATTGCTTGAAGCTAATGGTTGATAGCTTGATTCTTAGTCTATTGGTTATTGAATCACCATTCTAACATCGATCGGGCCACTTAGTCCGTCCTTCCAGGTGCATGTTTTGATCAATGTTTACTCATGGATGTTTTCCTCGAACATACTTTGTTATCTACTTCGATATGTCCAATATTATGTCCTTGTTCACATAATTGTGGAAATCCATCTTTTTGGAAACCTCGATCAATTGTCGCTGATTCCATCAGCCACCTCCTCACCCTCTCGTTGGTTTACTGATGAACTTTTGTTTCGGAACTCGCTTCCATAGTTCATTTCTGAGAATCTTCGATGTCATCTCGTCAAGTTGTGTCGCACCTTTTCTCCTCGAGCATCGTGAGTTTGAGGTATCCTGACACCAATCAGATCTGAATCTCGGTCAGATATGATGGTTGGAACATATTTCCAAGAGTTATAACAATGGTCTTTATGTGACCCGGTAAGGTGATGTCGTGCCTAGCACACCTGGCCGGAGGCCCTATTGTTATAGATTCCTTTCAGCAAGGTTATCCATTCTTCCATGAGGAAATTGTAAGACTTATCCTATAAGTTGTTTCCGATGAATCCTTTGTGTTTCCAAAGTCTAATCTTCACCTGATGACCATGTCAATGCTATCTCGAAGCATGTCTATGGTACTCCGATTTTCAACAAGAACATTTGAAGCCCAATGCTAAATGTTTCCTGCTCAATTATCCAGACATCGCTGTATGGGTAATGTCATGAAATTTCTCTCCCCTACCTAAAAAGTTTTCTACATTATATCCTGTCATGGATATCATGCTCTGCTTGTCCTTGGGAAGGATATACCCCCGAAATATGTGGGTATGCATATTTTCCCTTCCATTGTTCTGTTTAAACCAGATAACCACTTTTCCTTTCCATTGGTTTGTTTAAACCTTCTTGTGATCTATATTATATAAGCAGTAATATTTCCCTACTTATGTAAACACCTCGTTGTACAATTCTGTCAGCAAGACCCTGTTACTATTGTTGATGACATTCTGGTAGCCACCGATGGACGAGAACTTTGCCTATTGGTCCACCTCGTTCAACGAGCAGGAAAATGGTTCTCTTCATCCCTCGCCCTTGGTACCGATGTTGTTGCCGACATAAATGACAGGCTATCCTCTGACATGCCTTGCTTGCATGATCACGCAAGATGTCTCCGCCCTTCCTACTTTTAACCCACATGGTGGGCCCATAACCCATAGTTCCACAGGATCGAAACCTGACTCTCCTATACCCCCTGTTTCCAAACTTATTCCTCGCGCTTGGCTTCGTATTTAATTCACGGGCCACCTTCCTAGTGCTCTATTCTCGTATCAGACACAATACTTACTCTCGCTGCTCTGAACCCCTTTCTCACTCTAGTTCAGACTTCGAGCAACTATCTATCCGCTTGGAACCTCTTATTGTACCTTCGTACCTTACTCTCGATGTATTTTATATGTTCAACTCGAGAGATAATCTTATGCTCATTCACGGGTTAACCCCAGATTGTTTCCCTCATAAGCATTCTGTCGTAGCCGAGTTGTGCCTTACCTATTCGTAAGTACGTTGGAGTTCTTGAAGAAAAGGACGACTTCACCATGATGTGATCACCTCCCGAGTAATGAAGACCTCAACGTAATAGATCGACCCCTTCAAGAAGATCAACCAAGACCGAGAACACTCGCTAGAATTTCGTAACCCGAACCTTCCCCATTTACCCCGCCTCTTAAATCTCGGGACGAGATTTCTTGTAGTGGAGGAGAATTGTGATGCCCAGATAATTAAGCAACAGTAACCCTCTACTAATGATGCCACGTCACCTCGGTTACTATTGTTAATCCCGCGTTAGTTCAAAATCGATTCAAAATTCAAATTCAAAATAAAGGCAAACAACAAAAGTTTTGAAACATTAAAACTAAAATGTTTAGTTTGTGGCAGATCGAACACTTAGTAAATACTGGTGAAGAAACCACACTTCTGTAAACTATTTAAATGCACTATAGTAATTAAAATAGCGGAAAAACTATTATTTAAATGCTCTTAAAATAATAGACAGATACAAACTTCTTTATTTAATGTGCCAAAATAATTGTGGCAGTGGCATGATTACTAATACTAAATTAGGTATAACTTTTGTATTTTATAAAACAAAACTAAACTGGTAAATAAAAGAGAACAAAAAAGGGAAATAAAACAAGACCAAAAAAAGTAAAACAGAAAACAAAAACAATTGGGGGGAACGGGGCAGACCCCTCTTGGGCCGCTTGGCCCACTTTCCCCACCAGCCCAGCCGGCCTGGCTGGCCCGCCAGCGCCCCTCCCACCTCCTCTGTTCACAGGGGAGGCGTGGGCGCCGTCAATGGCCGCCACGGCCGAGGCCGTCGCCGTGGCGCCCATCCACGAACACCCCCGGCCTATAAATCCCGCCGGCGAGCTCCCCTCGCCGAAAACCATAGTCCTATCCCCTCCCATCACGCCCCCAATTCCTCCGTCGCTCTCCTCCTTCGACTTCTTCGTTGCCCGAAGCCATCATCGTCACGTCGTCGTCGTCTTCGCGGCCAGGAGCTTCTTCGAGCCACGATTGAGTGTTTAGGAGGCGCGCTGCATCCATCCACGTCGACTACGAGGATCGATTCAACTGGAATCGCACAGCGCCCTCGCCATCGACCGATCTACTTCGTCTACGTCCACCGCACGTCGTCGCCGAATCCTCCACATAGAGCCCTCCCGAGCCCACTTGAGTACACCTACAGGACCAATGTGAGCAACTGCACAGAACCCCCTCCGTTTTAAGCTTGATTTCGAGCTCTAGCTCACGTTTATCGTCGTCCAGCTCCCGCCAACGCCTGTCCATGATGTAGTGCACGTTATCGTCCACCCCTGCTTGAGCCGATGCTACTGCTCGACTCGGCGTGCTTTACTCGTTCAGTAGCACACACCCGCGCGCCGTCCCGCTGTCGAAGTTGGCCGTCCATGCCTTGTCGCGCACTGCTGCTTCCCCGTCTCGCACCGCGTTGCTGCCCCGCACGCCTCGCCGACCCGCCGCAGCCGCCCCTGTCGTGGTTGCCGCCTTGCCCGGCCCCGTCTAGCTGCGCCGGCCGCCCCTCCGCTGCGCCGGCCGCCTCCGCCGCTGCTTCTCCCCGCTTGCCCGAGCTCGCCTGCTCCGCTCGTCGCCAACGCTGCAGCGTTGCTCTGCTGCTCACCTGCTCTGCTGCGCAGCTCCCGACCGCTGTTGCCGCCGCTACCAGCCGCGCCCGAGGCCACGCCCGCCTCTAGCCGCCGTTGTACGCCTCCGGTCGCCTGCTGCTAGCGCCGCCCGGCCAGATCGCCTGCCCCACGCCGTTGTTGGCGCTGCCTTGCCGGCCGCGCTCCCCGCGCGTCGCCGCTGCTACTCGGCTACAGTAACTGAATGTTACTATAGCGGTAGCTAGCTTTGCTACGATTACACTCACTACCCCTCTGTACTGCAGCAAAACAACAACAAAACGACTTCTAATGTGGGTAAAGATAATACGCGTGGAAAGTACACTTGACAAACTCCGTTTTATCCCATTGATCCATATTCAAAATATGTAAGGATTAAATCCTATGAAAATCACAAAATCCCATGTTCGTATATTTTAACAGTTTCTGGAATTAACTTCAAGTGGCACTTTTCAAATACAGTTTCGATCAAGCAACTGAACTCTAACATGGATGTCAATGATACTGTCATGTAGATCACAGAAAGATGATAAAAATTGGTAAAAGGCACTAATTCATTGGATGTACAGAACACTATTTATAGCCTCTAAAAAACAGCTTAGTGATATTAAAAAACTGAACAATTCTCAGACTTGGCCAATTTTCAGGAAATTCCATAATATTGATTAAACTTTGAAAATTAATATAAAATAATCCGTAACTCGGATGAAAATACTTTGTACATGAAAGTTTCTCAGAACGACGAGACGATTCCGAATACGCAGTCCGTTCGTCCGCCACACGTCCCTAGCATAGCGAACACACAACTTTCCTCCTCCGGTTCATCTGTCCGAAAACGCGAAACACCGGGGATACTTTCCCGGATGTTTCCCCCCTTCGCCGGTATCGCCTACTACTGCGTTAGGTCACACCTAGCACCGCGAACTGCCATGTTATGCTTTGTGTTGCTTTGATTGCTCTATTATTTATTTGTGTTCCCCCTCCGTTACTTCTTTCCAGTAGACCTCGAGACCGCCGCCGATACCCCCATGATCGACTACATCGATGACGAGCCCCTCCTTCTTGCCAAAGCAACCAGGCAAGCCCCCCCCCCTTGATCACTAGATATCGCCTATTCCTTCTCTCTACTGCTTGCATTAGAGTAGTGTAGCATGTTACTACTTTCGGTTAATCCTGTTCTGCTGCATAGCCTGTCATTGTTGCTACAGTTGTTACCCTTACCTGCAATCCTAAATGCTTAGTATAGGATGCTAGTATTCCATCAATGGCCCTACACTCTTGTCCATCTGCCATGCTATACTACTGGGCCGTGATCACTTCGGGAGGTGATCACGGGCATATGCTATATACTTTATACTGTTACATTACTTATGATACTGTTTGGAGATGGGGGCTGAAGGGGCAGGTGGCTCCATCCCGGTAGACATGGGCCTGGGTTCCCGACGGCCCCCGACTGTTACTTTGTGACGGAGCGACAGGGCAGGTAGAGACCACCTAGGAGAGAGGTGGGCCTGGCCCGGTCGGCGTTTGCGGAAACTTCAATTAAAACGCTTAACGAGATCTTGGTATTTGATCTGATTCTGGCCACTGGCCTATACGCACTAACCAACTACGCGGGAACAGTTATGGGCACTCGACGTCGTGGTATCAGCCGAAGCCTTCTTGATGTCAGCGACTGAGCGGCGCGCGCCGGATTGGACCGTAAGCCTGCTCTTGTATTAAGGGGGCTAGGTCTGCTTCCGGCTGCCCATGCAACGTGCAGTTGTGCAATGGGCGATGGGCCCAGACCCCTGCGCCATAGGATTTAGACCAGCGTGCTGACCTCTCTGTTGTGCCTAGGTAGGGCTACAACGTGTTGATCTTCCAAGGCCGAGCATGACCCAGGAAAGTGTGTCCGGCCAAATGGGATCGAGCGTGTTGGGTAATGTGGTGCACCTCTGCAGGGAAGTTTATCTATTCGAATAGCCGTGATCCTCGGTAACAGGACAACCCGGAATTGTACCTTGACCTTATGACAACTAGAACCGGATACTTAATAAAACACACCCTTCCAAGTGCCAGATATAACCCGGTGATCGCTCTCACACAGGGCGATGAGGGGAGGATCGCCGGGTAGGAATATGCTATGCGATGCTACCTTGTGAACTTACCATCTACTCTCTTCTACATGTTGCAAGATGGAGGCTGCCAGAAGCGTAGTCTTCGACATGACTAGCTATCCCCCTCTTATTTCGGCATTCTGCAGTTCAGTCCACCGATATTGCCCCTTTACATAGATACCCATGCATATGTAGTGTAGATCCTTGCTTGCGGGTACTTTGGATGAGTACTCACGGTTGCTTTTCTCCCTCTTTTCCCCCTTTCCATTCTACCTGGTTGTCGCAACCAGACCACCGTCGACGACGACTCGTACTACACCGGAGGTGCCTACTACTACGTGCAGGCCGCTGACGACGCCAGGAGTAGTTTAGGAGGATCCCAGGCAGGAGGCATGCGCCTCTTTCGATATGTATCCCAGTTTGTGCTAGTCTTCTTAAGGCAAACTTGTTTAACTTATGTTTGTACTCAGATATTGTTGCTTCCGCTGACTCGTCTATGATCGAGCACTTGTATTCGAGCCCTCGAGGCCCCTGGCTTGTAATATGATGCTTGTATGACTTATTTTATTTTAGAGTTGTATTGTGATATCTTCCCGTGAGTCCCTGATCTTGATCGTACATGTTTGCGTGTATGATTAGTGTATGATTGAATCGGGGGCGTCACAGTGTCATCACAATAATCATCATAAATAGGAGGCATGCTATCATCATAATAAACTTGCTCATCCAAACTTGGGAGGCTGAAAATATCATCTCCATTAAACATAGCATCCCCAAGCTTGGGACAAACATTAATTGCAGCAAATAAATTCTCAGACATGTCATTCTCATCAAACATAGCATCCCCAAGCTTGGGCCTTTTCATATCATAAGCATAATCACTCTCATCATTAATAGTATGGATAGCACCAATAGTATAGCAATTATCATCGTCACAATGAGTAGTAGGAGCAACATCATTTGGGAGGGATACCTTTCTACCTTTGCTTCTCCGTCTTTTGTTTTTCTTCTTCACATCATGTGTGGGTTTAACCCTCTCTTTTGAGCTCCTTATTAATGAGATTGGTTGAATAGAAAGCTCCTCCTCGTTACCTGATTCATCATAAGAAATAATAGGAGGATATTGGGAAGTCTCTTCCCTTTCATTAGTATTCTCTTCATCTTCTATTTGTTTTCTTTTCTTTATGTAATTGGCAATATAAGGATTTTCAATGCAATTCACCGCACAATACATAAAAATTTCTTCTAGATCAAAATCAAGAACTGTCTCAATGGCAAATTCTGGAATATCCTTAGTCATACGTTTTATTTCTTCATAACCCAAAAGCAAACTAAGTTCATTATGATGCGCAAGGGAAATCAAGTCATCACAATTTTTGGACACAATTCGATCATGAAACAATTTGCATTGGATATTTAAATGACCACGTTCATTGCAAAGTTCACAAGGATGGCTAAGAAAATTTAAATTTTCAGCACAAACATCTAGCCTTTCTTGCAACCATTTAGTTTCTAAATACTTCTGCCTCTTGCAAAATCCATCTTCCCTATTTGGTGTGTACTTGCAAACTCTATGTACTTTACAAAAGTTGGCATGCTTATAAGAGACATTTTCATCATGACTAGTACAATCATCATTAGTACTATGGATATTCAAAGAGTTCATACTAACAACATTGCAATCATGCTCATCATTCAAAGATTTAGTGCCAAACATTCTAATGCATTCTTCCTCTAGCAATTGAGCACAATTATCGAAATCCTTATTCTCATGAAAGATATTAAAAATATGAAGCATATGAGGCACCCTCAATTTCATTTTTTGTAGTTTTCTTTTATAAACTAAACTAGAGATAAAAAAAGAAACAAAAAGATTCGATTGCAAGATCTAAAGATATACCTTCAAGCACTCACCTCCCCAGCAACGGCGCCAGAAACTGCTTGATGTCTACTACGCAACATTCTTCTTGTAGACGTTGTTGGGCCTCCAAGTGCAGAGGTTTGTAGGACAATAGCAAATTTCCCTCAAGTGGATGACCTAAGGTTTATCAATCCTTGGGAGGCGTAGGATGAAGATGGTCTCTCTCAAGCAACCCTGCAATCAAATAACAAAGAGTCTCTTGTGTCCCCAACACACCCAATACAATGGTAAATTGTATAGGTGCACCAGTTCGGCGAAGAGATGGTGATACAAGTGCAATATGGATGGTACATATGGGTATTTGTAATCTGAAATTATAAAAACAGCAAGGTAACTATTGATAAAAGTGAGCGTAAACGGTATTGCAATGCTAGGAAACAAGGCCTAGGGTTCATACTTTCACTAGTGCAAGTTCTCTCAACAATAATAACATAATTGGATCATATAACTATCCCTCAACATGTAACAAAGAGTCACTCCAAAGTCACTAATAGCGGAGAACAAACAAAGAGATTATTGTAGGGTACGAAACTACCTCAAAGTTATTCTTTCGGATCGATCTATTCAAGAGTTCGTACTAGAATAACACCTTAAGACACAAATCAACCAAAACCCTAATGTCACCTCGATACTCCAATGTCACCTCAAGTATCCGTGGGTATGATTATACGATATGCATCACACAATCTCATATTCATCTATTCAACCAACACAAAGGACTTCAAAGAGTGCCCCAAAGTTTCTACCGGAGAGTCAAGACGAAAACATGTGCCAACCCCTATGCATAAGTTCACAATGTTACGGAACCCGCAAGTTGATCACCAAATCATACATCAAGTAGATCACGTGAATATCCCATTGTCACAGATAAGCACATGCAAGACATACATCAAGTGTTCTCAAATCCTTAAAGACTCAATCCGATACGATAACTTCATAGGGAAAACTCAATCCATTACAAGAGACTAGAGGGGGAGAAACATCATAAGATCCAACTATAATAGCAAAGCTCGCGATACATCAAGATCGTTCCACATCAAGAACACGAGAGAGAGAGAGAGATCAAACACATAGCTATTGGTACATACCCTCAGCCCCGGGGGTGAACTACTCCCTCCTCGTCATGGAGAGCGCCGGGACGATGAAGATGGCCGCTGGAGAGGGATTCCCCCCTCCGGTAGGGTGCAGGAACGGGTCTAGATTGGTTTTCGGTGGCTACAGAGGCTTGCGGCGGCGGAACTCCCGATCTAGGTTATGTTCTGGGGGTTTTCATATATAAGAGGTTTTGGCGTCAGGAACAAGTCAGGGGGGTCTCCGAGGCGGCCACGAGGTAGGGGGCGCGCCCAGGGGGTGGGGCACGCCCCCCACCCTCGTGGATGCCTTGGGACTCTTTTGGTCCATCTCCGATGCTCCGTGGGCTTCTTCTGGTCCAAAAATAATCTCCGTCAAATTTCAGGTCAATTGGACTCCGTTTGGTTTTCCTTTTCTGCGATACTCAAAAACAAGGAAAAAACAGAAACTGGCACTGGGCTCTAGGTAAATAGGTCAGTCCCAAAAATCATATAAAATAGCATATAAATGCATATAAAACATCCTAGATGGATAATATAATAGCATGGAACAATCAAAAATTATAGATACGTTGGAGACGTATCCCCCACCACCCCCTGAAAATCGACTGACCCAAAAGTCGATTCAGTCGACTGAAGTGTAGCTAAATCGGAGCTGAGCAGCAGCACGAGCGAGGGGGAAAGCAGCAGCGCGAGCGAGCGAGCGAGAGCCAGAGCAGCAGCAGCAGCACGAGTGAGCGAGCGAGAGCCGGAGCAGCAGCAGCAGTGCGAGCGAGAGCCCGGGCAGCAGCAGTAGCGCGAGCGAGCGAGAGCCAGAGCAGCAGCAGCTAGGCGAGCGAGCGAGCGAGCGAGAGCCGGAGCAGCAGCAGCAGCAGCAGCGTGAGCGACTGAGCGACAGCCAGAGCAGCAGCAGCAGATCCGGCTGGTATGGACGCCGCCGCCGAAGGGGCCTCGCACTGGGGAGAGCCACCGTGGAGATGTCGCCTGCAGCGCCGGCTTCGAGGTAGCCGCTCCATGGGGGTGCGGGATGGAGCATCGTCGGTGCCAGGAGGTCGAGTTAAGGAGAAGGTGCGATGCGATGAGTGTACAACCTCTTTGGTGGCGTCGAGTAGGCCTCGGCTTCGCCCGAAGAGTCGGTGAGGATGCTGCGGTTCCGGTGGAGCAGGTTAAGGCGGCGCTGTGGGGATGGAGCATCCGCGATAGAAGAGGCAATCGTCGGAGCATCTCCTTGGAGGTGGAGGACGGGGCGGCTAAACCGGCGGGACGACGGATCCTCATCCGGGGAGGCGGATGAGGGACGTCGAGTTGTTGCGGTGGACGACGTCGACGGGGAAGAGGCTCCGGCTGGGCAGCGGTGAGGTGGCAGACGGAGGAGGGTGGGGTTTCACGGCTGGAGCGGAGAGGTTATGGCGGCCGGATTTCGAATGGCGAAAAGGAGGCGATGGGAGGGGGAACCATGACTTAGGGACGCGCTTGTCCAAAATGTAGGGTGTGTTACAAAAGTACCCCCACCGATTTGAACTAGCAGCCCTTTTGGCTCAGGGTTAGAAGGGGGATTTCGCATGTCGGGATTTGGCAGCTGGAGGGAGTTTTCGCGTGCGTTGTAATTTCGGGATAGCAAGGCGCGGGTTGTGAAGGCGCCAGTTTTGGGAGCACGATATCTGAATTTTTGGGATATAACAAGGCGTGGGTTGAATTTTAGGGACAAGCCTAACATGTAATATTGTACTTGTACGTACCAAATCAATTCGCACTTCCCTCAATGAAAAAAAAATGAAAAAATAAAAACTATTCACACCACACAAAGAGAGAGTCTTGTCCCGTTTTACTATACAAATGCTATTCAAAGCTACTCCCTCCTTCCATCTATATAGGGCCAAATGCGTTTCGAGGCTAAATTTGACCAACCAAATATTAGAGCAATAATATATGACATGCAACTTACACAAAGCACACCATTAAATTCGTGTGTGAAAGGAGCTTTCAATGATATAATTTTCACATTGTGCATGTCATGTACTATTAATCTTGTCAATAGTCAAAGGCGGTCTTAAAAAACGCATTAGGCCCTCTATAGATGGAAGGAGGGAGTATGGATCCATGTTATGTCCAATTAAATTTTTTCGCTGGCTGTATAATGCATGTAACCTACTCATGCCAACATTTTAGTGCATTCCAAATGTCTATACTACCGCTGCAATTCGAACTGAATTTGAATTCGTTTCTCCATTTCAATAAGAATTTCAATCATGATTGTTGCCAACTTCAACCATCATTCGTGTATTACCTTAACAACACACTACATGATTACTATAGAGATAGATATGAACTATGTGTACTATATGAACTCGAATTCAATTTTTTGAATACACTTGATGTTGATTCCAAATAATAGTACATTTGATGTACTAACTATATATTCATAATCTAAACCATGTTCCATATGTACACCGTGTTTATCACACAAAGTATAGTGCCCCGCCCCCTACATTATGACAAGTATTTAGCCCTGAGCTGCAAAAGCCACACATTAGCCCAAATTATAATCAATGTTCTACATTATGATATCTTCTTCAAGTATCCGTATCCACTTTTTTATAATGAATTATGATCTATGTTCGTCTTTAACACCTTCACGATCCTCTTCTCTTTGTAGCTAGCTAGCGCTAATTTTCTATCGTGCATGCACACGCCCACCCCCCTCTCACCCTCCCTCTGTGTCCCCTCCATCGCGCACATTCGTTATTTCTCTTTAGGTCATTCACCCGCGGTGTGTGTAGGCCCCCCGACTCTTTCTTTCCGGCACACACCGGTCGATATACCTCTCTAGCCAAGTGTGCCTACCACAAACACATACTTCCCCTCTTCTCTTCTCACCGTCCATGCCCCCTATGTCCAATACGGTTCCAAGCAGGTGCACACTCACGCCCCTCTTTTCATCGATCTCATATTCGCACACTCCCCCCCCCCTCGACATAGTAGGCCTCTCACACCACCTCCTAGCCACACCCCTCTCCCCATGTCTGTGTCTCCGGGCCTTATTTGCTTCTAACACATGCATGCATGTATACGTACTGATCTCCCTACATATAGCTAGGTCGACTATAATTCTTTTTCCCATGCACCGATAGACTTACCTCACTAGTTATGTCTCTCCCTTTCTCGGACACACGACAGTTGATCTTCCTATGTAGTTACGTATGCTTACCACAACCATATCGCCTCCCCTCATAATCCTTGCATACCTCCCGACCCGTCTCTCACATGCACGTGCATAGACAGACAGACATCCCCGCCCTCTCTTATTGATATTGCACTCGTACCCTCCGTTTGTCTAGCAGGCCTCTCCCACCATTTGTGAGACGCCACTCCACCACCAACCCTCTGACACTCTACCTTTGTCTTTCTCCCAACATTATTCCTCTGCTACACATATCCATGGATGCCAATCGATCTCCCTCTATACATAGCTAGGTCACTCTCCTTCTCCACATATATACTAGTCGATCTACCTCTCTATAGTTAGGTCTCTGCCCCCTCCCCCCCCCCCCCACCGATAGTCGAATGTTGTAAGTAGGTATCCATGCCACAGAGAAAAACTGCACCTCTGCCCTCTCAAATTCCAGTAGGCCAGCCGTCCTGTATCTTTGACGTGGGCAAACAAAAATTCGATGGCACTCTTTATCGATCGCGCAGCCACACACTTCATCCCTGTTTTTGATTCTATCGATATCTCACGCTGATGATCCCTCCACTCTCTTCTCGTGGATCGCTCCCTCTATATATGATATATCCATGACTTTGTTTCACACACATTGCATATGTTACGTTTTTTTGTTTGAGATATCATCGACGCCTCGATTTCGCACAAACCATCTCTCTCACACCCACCCACGTACGTACCTGCACCTAAAGAAGAGGTGCACGCAGGACGAACGTACTCATGTCTCGTTCCCGGCCACACCCGCGCGGGTACACGGTGGAGTTCGTTTCTGTACGAAAAGGCAGCCACGTGATAATTTGACGCGTGTAGCAGTTGTTTACTCAAAGGAGGGTCGGGTACCACGCCTAGACGGAACAAAGTTCGACCTGACGCGTTTGTATTAAATAAAGTTATATATTCCTCCTCAATGGCGCGTAGTACAGAATATAAAATGATTGCCGTGGGGAAAATGGAAAAATCCGCTCCACTATATACAATGGAGCCTGCCTGCCGGGGTTTGTCTCTCGTCACGCCATCTCACACAAGGCGGCGGTGGCCTCTCTCTCTCACCACTGGTCAGTGATCTGGCCACATCCCGTCCGCCGGCGGAAAGGGAGGATGTGCATCGTTTCTCCGTTCGACGGCGTTGAGGCAGCACGTCCTGATCTGCGGTACCCGCCGTTCTCTCTGACCAAGCTCCGGCGCGGTAGGGCCTTCGCCACTTGCTCGCTGTCGCAGTATGGGCAGATCCCGGCCGCCGGCGCCCTCCTAGTAACATCCCGACGACCCTCAGGTCCAACTTCCTCCGACCATGCTCCACTGCCCATCTTCCCATGTTACTGCATGTGGATCTTCTTTAGTTGTTTGCTTAAAACGTATCTCGGCCGACGTACTTTCCATCTTGCAATCTCGTCCTCAAACCATTTTTGATAAACCACCATGCTGCTATCTTTCCCTTATTACATGGAATATGCTTCTTTTTTGTCGGCGTATGTGTCTTCAACTCATGTTATTCGCCAGTAATTGTTTCCTTTCTACCTCTTTTTTGCAAACAGGGCTAGCCATTTCACCTCGTTACTATTGCGACCTTTTGGTGAACTGCACAAATCACTTTTTTTCTTAAGAGTGTTTTGTGCAGTTCTGCCAAAATGTCACACAGGCAACGTTTTTACATTTCTGTGGGACTGCAGAAAGGGAGATTGGTTTTGCTATCCTCCTCATCCAACTCCTGCCTAATCTTCTCCAACAAGTAGTTAGTCCTAAAGAGAGATCGCAGAGGTGATCGGCTTCTATTATTGTGTGTTATGTTTCATCATCTAGTTCCACTATTATTGTAATCACACTGACTGGATATCTTTGCAAACAGGGATGGTCAACTTGATTTTAGTGGAGCCACACAAAATGATCGGATTGTGGTGTCCTCCGTACACCCCCTTTTTGGCTACAGCGCTGGGTGAAACTAGCTGCCAAGCAATGAACACTGTGCCCAGGAAATGGACCCATGCCTATGAACAGAATATTTTTCTTTATTTGTACACCTTCTCACAACTTTGTCTTCAGTTGTGATGTGAATATTGGCGCTGATCTGCGAACCATTGAGATGCATTAGCAGCCATGGTAGTAGTTTCATTTGTATTTGATGGAATGTTGTAACGAGATAATCTTGAGGCAAGAGGACACATGAATCCTAAGTTGAAACCTTTTTTTTCCTGCGGGAACCAAAGTTGAAACCTTCATATCATCACAGTACAATTTCATTAAAATTATGCGTACATATAAACAAATCCTGAAGGATTGATAGCAATGCCAGAAACAATTCAACTTCGTTTCGCCGACATGTGGGACATCCTTCATCCGACTCCACCTGCCTTGCAGCAATATTGAGTGCACAACTGCAGGGAAAGATTCACCCTGGTCGTTGCGCCGCATTAGTAATGACTAGTGAGTAGTCAAATCACAGAGCCCCACCTTCGCCACAGTAAGTTGCCCGGACGAAGCAACCATCATTTCTCTGTTCCTTGAATCCGCTGGTACTCCCATATTCCCAGAGTAATAAGTTGCTTCGACGAAGCAACCATCACTTCACCTTTCCCACAGTAAGTACCTCCTTGGGCCCACCGAAAAATCACTTTTCTCTCTCCATCAAGTGCACTTATTGTCAATCTAACCCTGTCACCAAAACACCTCTTTGGCTACAGTTAGTTCAGGGTTAGTCATGAGTTAGTCTAACCTCTAGCTAAGTTAGAGTATCCAAACAGGAGCAGTATAGGACATGCAAGTTGCTCAAAGCATATAGTCAAATTCATACGTGAAAGGATCTTTTTTCTTTTTGAAAACGGAACGTGAAAGGATCTTCGAATGATATAATTTTCAAATTATATAAAATTTTATCAATAGTCAAAGGCATCTCAAAGAATACATTAGGCCCTACTCCCTCCGTCTAGGTGTATAAGTCACCTTACGAAAACCAAATAATCCCAAAATACTTAGGCGCGGTGCATTAACTCCCACCACGTTTCTTGTTTCTTGACATATCCACCAATAAGAGATGTGGGGCGTGCATGTTTTCAATGACTTAGACTATCAAACACGACATGCAATGGTTAGATCATTGCATGCAATGCTATTAATTAGCAAATAAATATTAATTTCTCTCGTTTTCCCCTCTTCCTTGGTCACGGTGCACAATCTAAGATGACTTATTCACTAGACGAAGGGAGTATATAAAATCTTACCAATAGTCAAAATCAAGTGTTACTACTACACCAAACAAGTTCAAAACGAGAAACTGGACCCACTCACGGCACGGCACACATCTCTCGTTTGGTTCGTCGGTCAAAGCGCTTCCTCTTCTTGGCATAACAATAGAGTACAGTAATTTTTTTAGAATGCTCTTGGCATGTCGCTAACATGTTATGAGTTAACCAACCTCAATAGACGGCAAAAACGCCAGCCCACCGCACTTTGAGAGAGACGAGGAGCGAGAAGCGATATGGGCTGGTGGATTACTAGAGCTAGGTGTCGCACGGAGGCCAAGAAATATGGTGATAGCCTGGGTTGGCCACGTACAGTATGATGTAACTACACTAGGCTGCCGTGTTTCGTACTCTTCCGGTCTAGTGTGGACATGATTGGTTGATTTTATATCGCTAAATAATATAAAATACTATGAGTGCAGACGCTCCACCACAAGGTTCCTTGCTCCTTCTCGGTCGTCGGGAGTCTATGTTCTTCCACTCTTTTTTTGACATGAGCTTTGTTCATCCTTTTTCCAACACGCGGGACATCTAGCATCAAGGTGCACGTGTCATGCAAGAAAATGGAGATAAGCAGTGCGTAAGTGAGTCGTGCACAACGATGGCACCTAGTACTACGTAGTAATATTTTCCTTCTCGATGGCACGTGAATACTGCACGTACTCAATGACGGGGCACGGGATGGTAGCCATGGACTGATGGACATGGTCGGCCCTTTTTGGAGAGAGTACTGAATACGTATTAAATTTGATGTATCCCGTCAACTCGCAGAACGACGAGAAGCACACACTGAATGACGGAGCACGGGATGGTAGCCATGGACATGGTCAACCCTTTTTGGAGACAATGCACTACTTTTGATGTGTCCGGTCTACTCGCAAACGAGGAGAAGCTTTGCTTACTAGTAGTACACTATCGATTGTAGTACCATCATCATTGTTCGACTTTCGGAAGAGACGAGAGAACTTAATGTTTATTTTCTAATTAATAGCATTGCATGCAATGAACTAACCACTGCATGTCGTGTTTGCTAGTCTCAAGTCATTAAAAGCATGCACACCCACATCTCTTTGGTTGATATGTCAAGAAACAAGAAACGAGGTAGAAGTTAATGCACCGCACCTAAGTATTTTGGGATTATTTGGTTTTCGTAAGATGACACCTAGACGGAGGGAGTATTATACTTGAAGGCTACAAGGTTGGCTATAGATGACGTGGCAGTGTCATGTAGCCATTAGCTGGTTATAGGAGATGTAAGAAATGGTTCATCATAAGTCTTTCACCAGTACTGTAGTAAAAATTTCATACATGGAAGATTCTAGACTAAACCATAAATGGATACACTTTTATTCATGCGCGATACTCCAATAGAGCAAGATCATGCATGGAAGTCTCCACATGCTTAGACAGCGGATTACATTGAGCGAAGACTAATGATCAACATTTAACTTGGTAATGCATATGTCCAGGTGAACCTCCTTGGAGTCCCCGTGCACCTCGTTGGGGGCCAAATCATACCATGCGTCTTCCATGTCCACATCGGCGGGAAGGTCCCAGCTCTGTACAGTCCTAGTCAGCTTGATGTAGCCAGCCCAGCCAGTGTCGCCGCCCACGTACCTCTAAGGGGTAGTAACAGTGAGCACGCACCCGTACATCGGCCTCGTGTCAGCATCAGCGGCGTCATCCCTGACGCACATTATAGAGACGGGGCGGCGGCCTACGCGGGCCTCGTCGGTGCCCACGATCAAGAGGAAAACGCTGCCGTCCTCCTCCGAGACTAGCAGGCGGCGGTGATCCTCCAGTGACTCCGGCACGGTGAACGGGTAGCACGTCTCGTACTTGATGTTCTCCGCCAAGGGCCAGTAGTGATCGCCGCACACCTGCGTGAGGTGATGCACGATGTTCGCAGGCGAGCCCCAAAACGGCATCGGGCACTCATAGCAGTAGACGAAGGACTCTTTGGAGGCATCGACCATGCCATCCATGAAACGGGAGTGGCTGTAGGGGACGTTGCGCCAGTTGAATATATGAGCAAGTTACTACGAGATTTAGTCTGAATAAGCACAAAATAAATCATGACGGCTATAACAGAGATTAAACTAATCATGTGGACTAGCATAGTAGATGAACAGATCGAATCTAGGACACAGACTAGAAACATGAATTCTACCACGATTTCGAACAGGAAGGACAGAAACACATATGGTGCAAAGGGAGTAGCACTGTTGGCGATGAGGTTGTCGCCCATGTCGTTGAGGAAGAGGTTGCCGAGGTCGGGGAAGAAGTCATCGCTGCCAGCAGTCGTGAGAGTGCACTCCCCAAATTTCAATAGCGCCCGCCGAATGGAGCGCAGGAGGGAGTGGTTGTAGGGGACGTTGCGGCCACCGAATGGAGCGCAGGAGTAGCCCACGAAGCAGTAGATGGTGCTCCTCCCTAGTCTCTACTCTTATCTCTATCTCTACTACAGTACTACTCTTCTTTGTTTTTTATAATATACTAGTAGTAGCTGTCAAATTGAATAGTACTGCGCCGTCCGCTGCACGCTCGGCTGAACACGCCTCCTCACCTCCATCAAACCCCTCTGTTAAACCCGCATAACTAGCTCCAATGCAATAGGTGCGAGCCGAGGAACGCTATTGGAGACACCCTCCTCGTCATCATCTGACTCCTAGAAGATCTCACCCACGTCATCATTAGGCATGCAGCCGCCTTCATAGACAACGTGCGCAGAAGGACTAGAGGCGACTGGGGACGCACCACGTCGTGGGCACTCCGTACGTGCTCGTGTGCGTGTAGCGGGCGTGCTTTTCCATCGGTGCTAGCTCTAAGGACGAGGCTGCGGTCGTCTTCGTCTCCGGCTAGTCGTTGAGCAACGACGGCAAAGAGGTGCTGCAAGAGATGCGTAGGCGCCGTTGTGTGCGAGCTTCGCTGTAGCACGACGAACCGGACGTCACCGCAGATGGTGCACGCCTCCATGCAGCCGAGTGTGTGCGCATGCATGTGTTATTCATGTGCATTCTGCGGCCGAGTGTGTGTGCATGCATCTGTTGTGTACGTGCGTTGTGTGCTCCATGCTGTGCGCGTTTGTGCATGAGTTGGATCGGGATGAGTTAGTGCGTTGGCGTGTGTACATGCGTGGCTGCATGCGTCCTGTACATGCATGGCTTCTTGCGTGGTTATCAATATAAACTAATAAAATATCTCCAACTTAGCATCCTGATGTATCGTCTCTAGTGGTTAGCGAAGAGTTCATGTTCTTTTATTTGTTTATAGGCGGGCAGGTGGCAAAAAACAGGGGAAACGCGCAAGGTTCCTTGCAGGCGCTCCACCGCGAGGTTCCTTGCTCCTTCTCGGTCGTCAGGAATCTATGTTCTTCCACTCTTTTTTTTACGTGAGCTTTGTTCATCCTTTTGCCAACACGCGAGACATCTAGCATCAAGGTGCACGTGTCATGCAAGAAAATGGAGATAATCAGATAAGCAGTGCATAAGTGAGTCATGCACTTCGATGGCACCTACTCAACGACGGAGCACGGGATGGTAGCCATGACATGGTCAGCCCTTTTTTGGAGAGAGTACGTACTACTAAATAACTTTGATGTGTCCCATCAACTCGCAGAATGACGAGAAGCTTGCTTACTATGCCTTCTCCCTCGCCAACGCGTGCACGGTGGCTCTCAGCACGAGGAGAAACTTTTGCTTACAAGCGGTGGACGTGCAGCAGTTCATTTGGTGTAAGATTGCCAGAAGTACTGTACTACTATAGTACCACCATTATTGTTCGACTCCCGGAAGAGGCGAAGAGTCAAGCGCAAGGCTAGCCATAGAGGGAGTAACATAAGTAGGAGTACCTCCTTTTTTATTCTAGAAACAACCACACGCGAATATTGGACGGTAGCACCACAGCAACTGAATCAAAAATCGAAACCTTCCCGCCCGGTGCCAGCTGAGCCCACCGCTCCACATTGATGGCAAGTTAGGGCGACGCGACCTCTCACTGCTTCCGCCATTGAAGCGGCGCGCCGATCGAGGGCACCGCCCGCTGCACGCCCGGCATTTCAGACTACACATACTTTGTGAGACAAAAGGTGGGACCATTATTAATGATATAGTATTATACTAAAGGGACTAACTATTGTAAGCAGGCTATGTATTAGGTTGGTTCTAGATGATGTGTCAACTTCATATAGCCATATGTTGGCTATACTATTAACCATGCTCTAAGTGTGGTGTGAGTCAGAAAATTTATTAAGTCATTAATTAATAATTAACGGACGCATTAATTACTCAGCCGTTTCTGATTCTTTTGGATAGTGGGGCTATTATTGACTTGGCCGTGGGGTTTGGGCCAAAGGCCTACCAGTACTTGGTCTTACTCGCACGACCGACCTGACAGGCTCTACCCTAGCCGCCGTTGTATCATATGGTTTCGCACCGTTCCAGATCTTAGCGCCGCCACGCAATTCTTCTCCATCCCTCCTTCCGGCGTGCACCGCGAGAAGGGACAGCAGTCCTCCGAACCCCGCCTTTCGTGATCCTGTATGGGAGAGGGGCGATCAGGTTTTTGAGGAGCACACTCATGTGACTGCTGCCAGCGACGACTTCCTCAACGGCAGCCTTCTTCCCCGACCTCGGTAACCTCTTCATCAACGACATGAGTGACAACATCAACCATGGCGGTTCTGCTCCCGCTGTACAGTATGTGATTCTGTCCTCCCGGTTTAGTTCGCATCATTACTTTGATCTTTGCAATTGTCTTCATGATCTATTTACTGTTGATTCGGATTACATCTCATAGTAAATTGCTCATCTATTCAACAATCCAATCCAAAAACCTGATTATAGGCAATTTACTCCAAGTGGTATTGCTGCGCTTTTGAAGCCGCCTACTTTTAAGGGGGTGCAATATAAAAGGTGGCGCACAAGAGCAGTATTGGTTTCAGATCATGTACTGCTATGACACCACTAAGGGTAAGCCTGAGGGCGATCTTAATCCTACACAGCAGGAAGCTTTTGAGAACATGGATACCCTCTTCAAAGCCGCCCTGCTGAGTGTTCTTGACGATTCCAGTGTGGATTCATATATGTTGTTTGACAGTGGCAAAGACATGTGGGTTGCGCTCGAGGCCATATTTGGGGCCTCGGGCGCTGGCAACGAGTTGTACGTCATGGAGCAATTCTGTGACTACAAGATGAATGATGAGCGCTCTGTTGTTCAGCAGACTCATGAGATACAGTCACTCGCTAAGGAACTTGAGTACTTCAAGTGTGTGTTGCCGGACAAATTTGTTGCTAGGACCATCATTGCCAAGCTTCCACCTTCGTGCGATTTTGCTACTTCTCTGAAAAACAAGAGACATGAGTTTTCCGTTTCGGATCTCATTAGCACTCTTCATTTTGAAGAGAAGGCGAGAGCAAAAGACAAACGTGCTTGGGTCGCTGAGGGAGCTTCTAGTGCCCACATGGTGTTGGGGAACATAGTAATTTCAAAAAAATTCCTACGCACACGCAAGATCATGGTGATGCATAGCAACGAGAGGGGAGAGTGTTATCCACGTACCCTCGTAGACCGAAAGCGGAAGCGTTAGCACAACGCGGTTGATGTAGTCGTACGTCTTCACGATCCGACCAGTCAAGTACCGAACGCACGGCACCTCCGAGTTCAGCACACGTTTAGCCCGATGACATCCCTCGAACTCCGATCTAGCCGAGTGTTGAGGGAGAGTTTTGTCAGCACGGCGGCGTGGTGACGATGATGATGTTCTACCGACGCAGGGCTTCGCCTAAGCACCGCTACAGTATTATCAAGGTGGACTATGGTCGAGGGGGGCACCGCACACGGCTAAAAGATCAAGCGATCAATTGTTGTGTCTATGGGGTGCCCCCTTGCCCTCGTATATAAAGGAGCAAGGGGAGGAGGCGGCCGGCCAGGGAGAGGCGCGCCAAGGGGGAGTCCTACTCCCACTAGGAGTAGGACTCCTCCTATTCCTAGTAGGAGTAGGAGAGGGGGAAGGAAAGGGAGAGGAGGAGAAGGAAAGAGGGGGCCGGCCCCCCTTTCCCTAAACCAATTCGGTTTGGGCCTTGGGGGGCGCCCCACACTCCCCTTGCTGCCCTCTATTTCCACTAAGGCCCATGTAGGCCCCCCCCGGGGGGGTCCGGTAACCCCCGGTACTCCGATAAAATCCCGATTTTACCCGGAACACTTCCGATATCCAAATATAGGCTTCCAATATATCAATCTTTATGTCTCGACCATTTCGAGACTCCTCGTCATGTCCGTGATCACATCCGGGACTCCGAACAACCTTCGGTACATCAAAACATATAAACTCATAATATAACTGTCATCGAAACTTTAAGCGTGCGGACCCTACGGGTTCGAGAACAATGTAGACATGACCGAGACACGTCTCCGGTCAATAACCAATAGCGGAACCTGGATGCTCATATTGGCTCCCACATATTCTACGAAGATATTTATCGGTCAAACCGCATAACAACATACGTTGTTCCCTTTGTCATCGGTATGTTACTTGCCCGAGATTCGATCGTCGGTATCTCAATACCTAGTTCAATCTCGTTACCGGCAAGTCTCTTTACTCGTTCCGTAATACATCATCCCGCAACTAACTCATTAGTTACAATGCTTGCAAGGCTTATAGTGATGTGCATTACTGAGTGGGCCTAGAGATACCTCTCCGACAATCGGAGTGACAAATCCTAATCTCGGAATACGCCAACCCAACAAGTACCTTCGGAGACACCTGTAGAGCACCTTTATAATCACCCAGTTACGTTGTGACGTTTGGTAGCACACGAAGTGTTCCTCCGGTAAACGGGAGTTGCATAATCTCATAGTCATAGGAACATGTATAAGTCATGAAGAAAGCAATAGCAGAATACTAAATGATCAAGTGCTAAGCTAACGGAATGGGTCAAGTCAATCACATCCTTCTCCTAATGATGTGATCCCGTTAATCAAATGACAACTCATGTCTATGGCTAGGAAACATAACCATCTTTGATCAACGAGCTAGTCAAGTAGAGGCATACTAGTGACACTCTGTTTGTCTATGTACTCACACATGTATTATGTTTCCGGTTAATACAATTCTAGCATGAATAATAAACATTTATCATGAAATAAGGAAATAAATAATAACTTTATTATTGCCTCTAGGGCATATTTCCTTCAGTCTCCCACTTGCACTAGAGTCAATAATCCAGTTCACATCGCCATGTGATTTAACATCAATAGTTCACATCTTTATGTGGTTAACACCCATAGTTCACATCGATATGTGACCAACACCCAAAGGGTTTACTAGAGTCAGTAATCTAGTTCACATCGCTATGTGATTAACACCCAAAGAGTACTAAGCTGTGATCATGTTTTGCTTGTGAGATAATTTTAGTCAACGGGTCTGTCACATTCAGATCCGTAAGTATTTTGCAAATTCTATGTCTACAATGCTCTGCACGGAGCTACTCTAGCTAATAGCTCCCACTTTCAATATGTATCCAGATTGAGACTTAGAGTCATCTGGATCAGTGTCAAAAACTTGCATCGACGTAACCCTTTACGACGAACCTTTTTTCACCTCCATAATCGAGAAACATATCCTTATTCCACTAAGGATATTTTTGACCGCTGTCCAGTGATCTACTCCTAGATCACTATTGTACTCCCTTGCCAAACTCAGTGGTAGGGTATACAATAGATCTGGTACACAGCATGGCATACTTTGTAGAACCTATGGCATAGGGAATGACTTTCATTCTCTTTCTATCTTCTGCCGTGGTCGGGCTTTGAGTCTTACTCAATTTCACACCTTGTAACACAGGCAAGAACTCTTTCTTTGACTGTTCCATTTTGAACTACTTCAAAATCTTGTTAAGGTATGTACTCATTGAAAAAACTTATCAAGCGTCTTGATCTATCTCTATAGATCTTGATTCTCAATATGTAAGAAGCTTCACCGAGGTCTTTCTTTGAAAAACTCCTTTCAAATACTCCTTTATGCTTTGCAGAATAATTCTACATTATTTCCGATCAACAATATGTCATTCACATATACTTATCAGAAATGTTGTAGTGCTCCCACTCACTTCCTTGTAAATACAGGCTTCACCGTAAGTCTGTATAAAACTATATGCTTTGATCAACTCATCAAAGCGTATATTCCAACTCCGAGATGCTTGCACCAGTCCATAGATGGATCGCTGGAGCTTGCACGTTTTGTCAACACCTTTAGGATCGACAAAACCTTCTGGTTGCATCATATACAACTCTTCTTTAATAAATCCATTAAGGAATGCAGTTTTGTTTATCCAGTTGCCAGATTTCATAAAATGTGGCAATTGCTAACATGATTCGGACAGACTTAAGCATAGATACGAGTGAGAAACTCTCATCGTAGTCAACACCTTGAACTTGTCGAAAACCTTTTGCGACAATTCTAGCTTTGTAGATAGTAACACTACTATCGGCGTCCGTTTTCCTCTTGAAGATCCATTTATTTTCTATGGCTTGCCGATCATCGGGCAAGTCAACCAAAGTCCACACTTTGTTCTCATACATGGATCCTATCTCAGATTTCATGGCCTCAAACCATTTCACGGAATCTGCGCTCATCATCGCTTCCTCATAGTTCGTAGGTTCGTCATGGTCAAGTAACATGACCTCCAGAACAGGATTACCGTACCACTCTGGTGCGGATCTCACTCTGGTTTACCTACGAGGTTCGGTAGTAACTTGATCTGAAGTTACATGATCATCATCATTAGCTTCCTCACTAATTGGTGTAGGAGTCACAGGAACAGATTTCTGTGATGAACTACTTTCCAATAAGGGAGCGGGTACAGTTACCTCATCAAGTTCTACTTTCCTCCCACTCACTTCTTTCGAGAGAAACTCCTTCTCTAGAAAGGATCCATTCTTAGCAATGAATGTTTTGCCTTCGGATCTGTGATAGAAGGTGTACCCAACTGTCTCCTTTGGGTATCCTATGAAGACACACTTCTCCGACTTGGGTTTGAGCTTATCAAGATGAAACTTTTTCACATAAGCATCGCAACTCCAACCTTTAAGAAACGACAGCTTAGGTTTCTTGCTAAACCACAGTTCATACGGTGTCGTCTCAATGGATTTAGATGGTGCCCTTTTTAATGTGAATGCAGCTGTCTCTAATGCATAACCCCAAAACGATAGTGGTAAATCGGTAAGAGACATCATAGATTGCACTATATCCAATAAAGTACGGTTATGACGTTCGGACACACCATTACGCTGTGGTGTTCTAGGTGGCATGAGTTTGTGAAACTATTCCACATTGTTTTAATTGAAGACCAAACTCATAACTCAAATATTCTCCTCCACGATCAGATCGTAGAAACTTTATTTTCTTGTTACGATGATTTTCCACTTCACTCTGAAATTATATGAACTTTTCAAAGATTTCAGACTTTATGTTTCATCAAGTAGATATACCCATATCTGCTTAAATCATCTGTGAATGTCAGAAAATAACAATACCCGCCGCGAGCCTCAACACTCATCGGATTGCATACATCAGTATGTATTATTTCCAATAAGTCAGTTACTTGCTCCATTATTCCGGAGAACAGAGTCTTAGTCATCTTGCCCATAAGGCATGGTTCGCAAGCATCAACTGATTCATAATCAAGTGATTCCAAAAGCCCATCAGCATGGAGTTTCTTCATGCGCTTTACACCAATATGACCTAAACGGCAGTGCCACAAATAAGTTGCACTATCATTATTAACTTTGCATCTTTTGGCTTCAATATTATGAAAATGTGTATCACTACGATCGAGATCCAACAAACCATTTTCGTTGGTGTGTATGACCATAGAAGTTTTTTATTCATGTAAACAGAACAACAATTGTTCTCTAACTTAAATGAATAACCGTATTGCAATAAACATGATCAAATCATATTCATGCTCAACGCAAACACCAAATAACACTTATTTAGGTTCAACACTAGTCCCGAAAGTATAGGGAGTGTGCGATGATGATCATATCAATCTTGGAACCACTTCCAACACACATCGTCACCTCGCCCTTAACTAGTTTTTGTTCATTCTTCAACTCCTGTTTCGAGTTACTACTCTTTAGCAACTGAACTAGTATCAAATCCTGAGGGGTTGCTATAAACACTAGTAAAGTACACATCAATAACATGTATATCAAATATACCTTTGTTCACTTTGCCATCCTTCTTATCCGCCAAATAGTTGGGGCAGTTCCGCTTCCAGTGACCAGTTCCTTTGCAGTAGAAGCACTTAGTCTCAGGCTTAGGTCCAGACTTGGGCTTCTTCACTTGAGCAGCAACTTGCTTGCCGTTCTTCTTGAAGTTCCCCTTCTATCCCTTTGCCCTTTTCTTGTAACTAGTGGTCTTGTTAACCATCAACACTTGATGCTCTTTCTTGATTTCTACCTTCGTCGATTTCAGCATCGCGAAGAGCTCGGGAATTACTTTCGTCATCCCTTGCATACTATAGTTCATCACGAAGTTCTACTAACTTGGTGATGGTGACTAGAGAATTCTGTCAATCACTATTTTATCTGGAAGATTAACTCCCACTTGATTCAAGCAATTGTAGTACCCAGACAATCTGAGCACATGCTCACTGCTTGAGCTATTCTCCTCCATCTTTTAGCTATAGAACTTGTTGGAGACTTCATATCTCTCAACTCGGCTATTTGCTTGAAATATTAACTTCAACTCCTGGAACATCTCATATGGTCCATGACGTTCAAAACGTCTTTGAAGTCCCGATTCTAAGCCGTTAAGTATGGTGCACTAAACTATCAAGTAGTCATCATATTGAGCTAGCCAAACGTTCATAACGTCTGCATCTGCTCCTGCAATAGGTCTGTCACCTAGCGGTGCATCAAGGACATAATTCTTCTGTGCAGCAATGAGGATAATCCTCAGATCACGGATCCAATCCGCATCATTGCTACTAACATCTTTCAACATAATTTTTCTCTAGGAACATATCAAAATAAACATAGGGAAGCAACAACGCGAGCTATTGATCTACAACATAATTTGCAAAATACTATCAGGACTAAGTTCATGATAAATTTAAGTTCAATTAATCATATTACTTAAGAACTCCCACTTAGATAGACATCCCTCTAATCTTCTAAGTGATCACGTCATCCATATCAACTAAACCATGTCCGGTCATCACGTGAGATGGAGTAGTTTCAATGGTGAACATCACTATGTTGATCATATCTACTATATGATTCACGTTCGACCTTTCGGTCTCAGTGTTCTGAGGCCATATCTATTATATGCTAGGCTCGTCAAGTTTAACCTGAGTATTCCGCGTGTGCAACTGTTTTGCACCCGTTGTATTTGAACGTAGAGCCTATCACACCCGATCATCACGTGGTGTCTCAGCACGAAGAACTTTCGCAACGGTGCATACTTAGGGAGAACACTTATACCTTGATAATTTAATGAGGGATCATCTTATAATGCTACCGTCAATCAAAGCAAGATAAGATGCATAAAAGATAAACATCACATGCAATCAATATAAGTGATATGATATGGCCATCATCATCTTGTGCTTGTGATCTCCATCTCCGAAACACCGTCATGATCACCATCATCACCGGCGCGACACCTTGATCTCCATCATAGCATCGTTGTCGTCTCGCCAATCTTATGCTTCTACGACTATCACTACCGCTTAGTGATAAAGTAAAGCATTACAGGGCGATTGCATTGCATACAATAAAGCGACAACCATATGGCTCCTGCCAGTTGCCGATAACTCGGTTACAAAACATGATCATCTCATACAATAAAATTTAGCATCATGTCTTGACCATATCACATCACAACATGCCCTGCAAAAACAAGTTAGGCGTCCTCTACTTTGTTGTTGCAAGTTTTACGTGGCTGCTACGGGCTTAGCAAGAACCGTTCTTACCTACGCATCAAAACCACAATGATAGTTTGTCAAGTTGGTGTTGTTTTAACCTTCGCAAGGACCGGGCGTAGCCACACTCGGTTCAACTAAAGTTGGAGAAACTGACACCCGCCAGCCAGCTGTGTGCAAAGCACGTCGGTAGAACCAGTCTCGCGTAAGCGTACGCGTAATGTCGGTCCGGGCCGCTTCATCCAACAATACCGCCGAACCAAAGTATGACATGCTGGTAAGCAATATGACTTATATCGCCCACAACTCACTTGTGTTCTACTCGTGCAAATAACATCAACGCATAAAACCAGGCTCGGATGCCACTGTTGGGGAATGTAGTAATTTCTAAAAAAATCCTACGCACACGCAAGATCATGGTGATGCATAGCAACGAGAGGGGAGAGTGTTCTCCACGTACCCTCGTAGACCGAAAGCGGAAGCG
Source organism: Aegilops tauschii subsp. strangulata (assembly GCF_002575655.3). Classification (NCBI taxonomy): domain Eukaryota; kingdom Viridiplantae; phylum Streptophyta; class Magnoliopsida; order Poales; family Poaceae; genus Aegilops; species Aegilops tauschii. The sequence continues at coordinate 465,690,764 of NC_053040.3, forward strand.
TTAGCACAACGTGGTTGATGTAGTCGTACATCTTCACGATCCGACCGATCAAGTACCGAACGCACGGCACCTCCGAGTTCAGCACACGTTCAGCCCGATGACGTCCCTCGAACTCCGATCCAGCGGAGTGTTGAGGGAGAGTTTCGTCAGCACGACGGTGTGGTGACGATGATGATGTTCTACCGACGCAGGGCTTCGCCTAAGCACCGCTACAGTATTATCGAGGTGGACTATGGTGGAGGGGGGCACTGCACACGGCTAAAAGATCAACCGATCAATTGTTGTGTCTATGGGGTGCCCCCTTGCCCCCGTATATAAAGGAGCAAGGGGAGGAGGCGACCGGCCAGGGAGAGGCGTGCCAAGGGGGAGTCCTACTCCCACTAGGAGTAGGACTCCTCCTATTCCTAGTAGGAGTAGGAGAGGGGGAAGGAAAGGGAGAGGAGGAGAAGGAAAGAGGGGGCCGGTCCCCCTTGCCCTAAACCAATTCGGTTTGGGCCTTGGGGGGCGCGCCCCACACTCCCCTTGCTGCCCTCTGTTTCCACTAAGGCCCATGTAGGCCCATTAAGCCCCCGGGGGGGTTCCGATAACCCCCGGTACTCCGGTAAAATCCCGATTTTACCCGGAACACTTCCGATATCCAAATATAGGCTTCCAATATATCAATCTTTATGTCTCGACCATTTCGAGACTCCTCGTCATGTCCGTGATCACATCCGGTACTCCGAACAACCTTCGGTACATCAAAACATATAAACTCATAATATAACTGTCATCGAAACTTTAAGCGTGCGGACCCTACGGGTTCGAGAACAATGTAGACATGACCGAGACACGTCTCCGGTCAATAACCAATAGCGGAACCTGGATGCTCATATTGGCTCCCACATATTCTACGAAGATCTTTATCGGTCAAACCGCATAACAACATACGTTGTTCCCTTTGTCATCGGTATGTTACTTGCCCGAGATTCGATCGTCGGTATCTCAATACCTAGTTCAATCTCGTTACCGGCAAGTCTCTTTACTCGTTCCGTAATACATCATCCCGCAACTAACTCATTAGTTACAATGCTTGCAAGGCTTATAGTGATGTGCATTACTGAGTGGGCCTAGAGATACCTCTTCGACAATCGGAGTGACAAATCCTAATCTCGAAATACGCCAACCCAACAAGTACCTTCGGAGACACCTGTAGAGCACCTTTATAATCACCTAGTTACGCTGTGATGTTTGGTAGCACACAAAGTGTTCCTCCGGTAAACAGGAGTTGCATAATCTCGTAGTCATAGGAACATGTATAAGTCATGAAGAAAGCAATAGCAGAATACTAAACGATCAAGTGCTAAGCTAACGGAATGGGTCAAGTCAATCACATCATTCTCCTAATGATGTGATCCCGTTAATCAAATGACAACTCATGTCTATGGCTAGGAAACATAACCATCTTTGATCAACGAGCTAGTCAAGTAGAGGCATACTAGTGATACTCTGTTTGTCTATGTACTCACACATGTATTATGTTTCCGGTTAATACAATTCTAGCATGAATAATAAACATTTATCATGAAATAAGGAAATAAATAATAACTTTATTATTGCCTCTAGGGCATATTTCCTTCACATGGTACACGAGAAGAACTTCCAGCCCAACCAGCCCCAAAACAACAAGAACAAATCTCAGGGGAAAGGCAAGTTTGATGCAAAGAACAAGCCGTCACATTCTACCAACTTCAAGAAGAATTCTCATAACGGGAAGGGATACAAACCTCAATTTTGGTAGCACCGCACAAAACTTATATGGCTGCATCTACCTGCTATCAGCTAATCTCATGGTGCTCCAGGTATTCCTACATTCGTAACTAGGTACAATCACCACCGCAAGATGAAATAAGCTTATTCGTACGTTGACTTGCTGATTGCAGTGCGGAACGATCCTGTCATGTGTGGAGTAGCGAACAAGCAGTGCAGCCGAAGGTGGAAATCAACCAAGGACTTATGAAATTATATATAATCTTCCTCAGGCAGGTCAGTACCCCTTCGTGTTTGCTGCAAATGTGTCAGCATCAATAGCAAGATGAGGCAGCTAGCTAGCTGTGGAGTTGCCAACATGCTCAAAGTGCTCGCAGCATTGAGAAGAAACAAGCATGCCCAGGAAATTAAGGAAATTAATGCGTGCGCAGGGAGGCCCTTTGCTCAGAGAAGCATCGACCGGTTTTCTTTATTTCCACACCTTCTCACAGCTTTGTATTGGTTATAGTATGGTGAATCATTGAGATGCATAAACATGCTGAACTTTTGTTCTTCTGAATGTTAGTATGCATACCGTATCTTCTGAAGCTTAGTTTAATGTAAATGTTGACTAGCCTGTGAACCTTCACAATCTAGTAATTATATTGTAGGCCTGTTATTTGACACCTCACTTTGCCGCGCTACGCGACCAGTGTGAGTTTCTGCATCCAGTACCGCATCCTCTAATTTGGTGGATGCCAAGTTGAAAAAGGTTACCGATGAGTAGCCATAAGCTGGAGGCGTCTCTTTTTTCTTTGGAATGGACAATAAGCTGGAGAGTGTCTCGGGCTGCCTCTAGCACAAGGCCCTCCAGTACGAAACACGGGCAGCCGACAGGGCCAATACAAAAGCCTATCCATCTTAAAGCCCATTTTTTTTGCGAGGAGAAGCCCATATTTCTTGAAGAGGGGGCGATCCTAGGAAAACCCTCCTTCCTCCTCGCTTCCACTTACGCTTCCGTCTCGCCCCAATTCCCCCCGCTCCCCATCTTCCTCACTCTTCCAAAAAACCCATGCTCACCTTCTTCCTCACTCGTACAGAAAACGCCTGCTCCTCTTCTTCCACTCCTACAGAAAACCCCAGCCCTCCTTCTTCCCCACTCGCACTGCCACTAGGCTCGTCTCTGTCTACTCTGCTCAAACCCGTGAGCTCGGCGCGACGCCCACAAGGAAAATGGAGTCGGCTGGCCCCAGCGCTAAGAAGATGAGGCTCCCGCCAGCGGCGACGCCGGTTGTAGATCCCGCATCCGGCATCGCGGGGAGAAGCGGCGAGCCCCCCCCCCCCACCCGGATCTGAGGAACCGATAGAATCTCCGGTGGACAGCATCAGCGATCTCCTGGACGTCATCCTTGAGGAGATCATCTTGCTTCTCCCCACCAAGGATTGCTGCCGCACACAAGTCCTCTCAACTCGGTGGCGCCCTCTATGGCGCACCGCGCCCCTCAATCTCGACTGTCGTCAGATATCTGTCCTTCCTGAATTTGATCTCCTCAGAGCCATCGTCTCCTCTCACTAGCAAGGCCCCGTTCAATGCCTCTGCATCCCGACACGCTACCTGCTATCCATACCCGGCATGGTGGACGCTTGGCTGACATCCCCTGAATTTGGAAAACTCCAGCAGTTTGAGTTCTACCATTACCACGAAAGTTTCATACCACGAACATACCAAGAATTCGTGCCCACACCACCGTTTTCCATCTCGCGGTTTTCCTCCTCTCTCCACACTGCCACCTTCGCCCGGTGCCATCTACCAGACGATCTGGTACAAATGCTTCGACTCCCACTACTAAAAAGACTTTCGCTTGTGGTGGTTTATCTGTCGGAGGCCTCACTGCACAGCATCATCCACTCCAGTTTCCCTGCCCTGGAGCACTTGCTGATTGTTTTGGGAATAGAAATCCCTATCAGTTGTCTCCAAATAAAGTCGCCTCACCTTAAAAGCATTGTAATTTGTTTTGAAGGACAGCAGCACATCATCGAAGATGCCCCTTCACTTGAAAGGTTGCTCCTTGATAATTGTTATAAACCTTCACAAATAACTGTCGTCTCTACGCCCAAACTGGAGACCTTGGGTGTAATTCGTGATCCGTTTAATGATCATAAGAAGTTGGTGTTTGGCTCCTCACTTTTTCAGGTACCGTATACTATCATCTACACATTTGTAATCATAAGCTGCATTTTTCATTTGTGCGCATAAGTTTTATATCATCTTGGAGTACACTTTGGGTACTAATATTATGTTATATGCTCAATGAAGAGTTCGTCCATGGATAGCCTATCAATGCTGCTGGATTCTGTCAAGATCTTATATATCGGAATGTATAGTTATGATCTGAACATAATTATTGGCTTGCTGCGATGCTTTCGGTCTCTGGAGAATTTATATATGGAGGTGATGATTTCATGCACATTCAAAGACTGTATATATTGTACTAGAATTAACCGTTCAGTTGTTGCTCTTTCGACATACTCTTTTTTCAGACCTTAACTGTTTTCAAATCTTCATGTCTACTTAGGTACTGGAAGTACATGGACAAAAACGTATAACCAATCGATGGCATAATAAGCACCAGGATTTTCTCAGTTCTCATGACATTTGTTTGAGGACAATAACGATGGAAGGATATGCATCCAACCAGGCAAACAGAAGCTTTGTCACATTCTTCCTGTTGAATGCGAGGTTACTATTGTCCCTGAGGCTTAAGTTTTACTGCAAGAGATTTCTCACGGACGGACACGTTGAAGAGCAAAAAAGGAAGTTTCAGGTGGACAAATGGGCTTCTAAACGTGCTCGGCTTCTATTTACAACAAGTTGTAGTCATCGTGCAATAAATTTTTATGCACAGGATGTTGATTTTATGGATCAGACCGACCCATTTGTTTATGACTGCGAAAAAGAGTGGTTGGGTTAGATGTTACTGCCATGTTCAATATGGGTTTTGTCTAAAAATTTGATGAACAATTAATCCTTGGGATTTTTGTACCGTTTGTAAGCTTGAGTTGCATGTTGTTGCCCTCGTACTCCCCTCCACCTGCCACTACACTGCCACGTCTTCCACGGCTGCTGTTCCTTCCCGTCCAAGGCCTCGCCATCGTTCTCCGCCTTGGTTCGCTCGCTGTGCGCGCCTCCATCTGGCGTTGTCAACATGGTCAACAACCAAGAGGAATCAGGAGATGAGTGTACGTGGAGAGGCTGACAGTAGGGACCCACCAGGGTCATTGCATTACGCAAGCAGGTTCCTCGTTATTACAAGCCAAAAAAAATTCCTCCTAATTCCACAATGCTAGAAAATCACTTAAATGTCTTAAAAGGTCAAATGACCCCTGAAATTTTCCAAAATTTGACATGACAGTTGTATTAGTACTACAAAATTTCTCATTCATTTAAAACACCATCCGTTGCCACTTTACTCCAAATTCGTCTTTCACAGCTAATAAAAAATATGTACAACATCACACACAGTTGTTTTCTAGGAACCATTTGCGATCAAAATATCTGGGTCTATTAAGTCTCCATCCTTAAGCTTCGCCGGCTCATCTGCTCTAATGCCGGCAACCCCCGAATCCACGAATCCCAATCCCCATTCCCGCACCCCCTTCTTGCAAAGATGACACCGTGGAAACGCTTCGTGAAGGCCCGTATGATGGCCGCATCCCCCCGAGCGCCGCCGCCTGCACCAAGAGCGCGGCCGCCTACGCCGAGAGTGCCGCCGCATCCGCATTGAGCGCGGCCGCTTCCGCCGAGAAGGCGTCTGCGGCAGCCGACAGGGTAGCCGCGGCAGCCGAGATGGCTGCAGCTGCTGCTGCGACAGCGGCTGCAAACACCGAGAGCGCTCGAGCTGCCGTCCGTGCCGCCGATGTCGCCCTGGCCCGGGTCGAGGCCATCCACGCCAAGATCGAGGATGCACACGCCAAGATATTCCAGGCCACCTTGGACTCCAGCATGCAACCCACGTCTGAAAAGGCGGCGGTGGCCATGGAGCACCTGCTTCCTCATGAGGTCGCCGAGCGGGAGCTGGAGATGCAGGAGGCGGCGGAGATTGAGGAGCGCCGGGAGGAGGAGTTGCGCGTGGCCGAGGTCGAGGTAGAGAAGAGTCTGTCCGTCGAGGAATCGGCGGTGGAGTACCAACACAAGCTCTGGCGCAGCCACTACTACGAGTACTACAACATTGAGGGCGGCGCCGACGACGAGGATGAGGACGAGGACGCGGTCGACTTCAGCAAGGGGGACGTGGAGTCCACCAACGGCGGCATGTCGCCAGGACAAGTCATTGACGTCTCATCTCACACCGGCGATGCATAGGCCGGCGCGGCGGCGGATTTGTTAAAATTACACAACGAGCGGATAACACCAGGGACCCACCAGCTTGCCCAGTTGTTTTTTTAGTTTCAGAGATGGAGCTCAACTGCGCGCTGTGCGGGGGCTGTGGCCCGTCTAGCCCACGCTTGCGCTCTTTAAGCACATGACGAGCCCAGTTGATATATTTTTTCTTTCTGAAAATGGCTAGCCCAGTTCTTTTTTTTAGAACACCAAAACGGAGGCATACTTGCTTTTCTCAGCCCTGCTGGGCAGCAAATCTTTCAAGACGAGGAGGGTGGGATGTAAAGTAGTAAGAAATGGGCTTCCCCAGAAAATGGGCTATAAGTTGTAAGAAATGGGATGTAAATTTTTAAACCAAAGCCAACCGGCAATTACATTAAAATATCATTTTTTCTGGATTTCTCTACTCTTATAAAAACCAAAGCCAATTGGCAATTACATTAAAAGATCGTCTTTTCTCCCACAAGATAAACTACTCATACAAATGCATCTTCATGTTCTGTGCAACGCACGGGCATCTTGCTAGTTAAGATTTTAAATTTCATTCTTTTTTGCGAAGAATTGTTTTTTGAATTTTATTTTGATATAATTTTTTAAAAATTATTTTTAACGCGACTCAAAATTTCGTGATTAAAAGAGTTCGGACCCCACCGAAATATGAAAAAATTTGTTGAATTTTTTAGCAGTGCCCAAAATATATGGTCTGTAATGCTAATAAAAAGAATATGGGCTTCAAATATCCTTAAGAATTAGCAAATGGGCTGTAAATTATTGAAAATAATGGCTTATGGGCTGTATGTTGTTTTCCACAGATTTGAAGGCTGACTTCTGGGCCTACTAGGTTGACGATGACGCTGTCCTAATTTTTTTTTTACGCGTACGCAAGGCTTTGTCAACTTAGTCAACACAGAGCAGTGACTGTTGGATGTCCATCCAACGGCCGCCATGCTTCTTCAATCTCTGGTCTTCCTGCTCCATCCGCCCAAACCAGCGCCGGCGGGACTGCCTGCTCCCTCCTCCCGTGGATGGTTGTGCTGCCGCCAGGCCATCCCTCTACACATCCGCACATCCTGTTATTTTCCGGCGACGTCAGCCTCACCCCGCAGCCGACCAGTCAGCGCCCGTACACCCCTCAGCGTGGGCATCCGCTGTGGTGGCTTCGCCGGCTCCGGGTCGTTCCCTTCCTGGGCCTCGCCCTCGTCCACCGCGTTTGTGCTCTCGGCGCGGCGAGGTCAACATGGTCAACAAACAACAGCCATCGGAAGAGGCTGACAGTAGGGGTCCACACAAGGAAATGCCTCGTTATTACGCGCAAAATAATGATTCATCAACCTGACAGCTGGGACCCACCGGAAGGGCCTCTGTATTTCACGAAAAAAATGTTCCCCCCGCTGACAGGTCAGAGCCACCAGCTATATCTTCGCACACAAGAAAGTGCCTCCTTATTACGCACAAAAATAATAATACCCCCTGCTAGCTGGGACCCACCATAGTGGGAGGCTGACTTGTGGGCCTACTAAGTTGATGGGGATGGAGGGCTTTGTCAACTTAGTCAATATGAACGATTCTAACTCTAGTGACCGTACGGTCCATCCAACGGTGGTAGTGCTTCTTCAACCTCTGGTCTTGTTGCTCCAGCCGCCCAAACCAGCGTCGGTCGTGCCACGTGCTCCTGCTTCCCGTGGCCGGCTGTGATGCCGCGGAAGCCTCACCACCCCCTACTACTCCCACCGCTGGCCAGGCCCTGCGGCGACAGCAGCCACACACCGCAGCCGAACCAGTGAACCCTCGTACTCCTCTCTGCGTGGGCATCCACTGCCGCGTCTTCCCCGGCTCCGCGTCGTCCCCTTCCTAGGCCTCGCCGTCGTCCACCGCCCTGGTGCTCTCGCCGCGGCGTGGTCAACGTGGTCAAGGAACAACTTCCATCAGAAGATTATTGTCCGTGTAGAGGCTGACAGCTGGGTCCATGGCCGCAGCAAGGAAGTGCCTCCTTATTTTGCGGAAAATAATGATTCCTCCGCCTAACAGCAGGGATCCACCGGATGGGCCACCGTATTTCGCAAAAAAAACGTTTCCCCCCTGACTGCTGGGACCCACCTGCTACATTTTCGCACGCAAGGAAGTGTGTCCATATTACGGGCAAAAAAAATGATTCGCCCCCCTGACTGTTGGGACCCACTAGCTACATCTTCGCACGCAAGAAAGTGTCTGACAGTCGAGACCCACCCTGTCGAAGCGTACGTAGCGTTGTCATTCTGGTCGCGAACGTGTATGTACATACTGGTCGATGTAGAGGCGTGCACGTGTGGTAGTAGAGAGGCGCGCACGTAGCATGTACACGTACGTACAGCTGCCAGGGTGCAAGAAAGTAAATACGGCCACGTACGTACATACGGGCGGGGTCTCGAACGCCTACTCGCGCATACGTACGGCCAGGACTCGTGTACATGGCTGTGGCTGGGTCGGAATGGAGAAACTGCGTCGTCGTCGTGTTCATGGGGAGGCAACGGAATGCGTCGTGTTCATCGGGAGGCAACGGAACGCGTGTTGTTCATCGGGAGCCAATCGGCTTGGACGGAACAGGCGATGGAAACGAGGCTTGGCGTACCGCAGAACGGAGGAAACGGCCTTGTGTTCGACCGGCCACGATGGAAGCGGGATTCTATTCATCGGGAGGGGTCTGGCATACCGCAAAAAGGAGGAAACGGACCTCCTACGGTCGAAACGGGGTCCTGTTGATTCGGAGGGGTGTGGCGTACCGCAAAACGGAGGAAACAGACTTGTGTTGGAGCGCTACGGTCGAAACGGGGGTCCTGTTCATCGGGAGGGGTGTGGCGTACTGCAAAACGGGACTCCACGGGATATTGTTCATCTCCACCGTCGACCTCCTCCAGCCTCCACGGGCTCCTGTTCATCCACCGTCGACCTCCTCCAGCCTCCACCTGCGACTGTTCATCCACGGGCTCCTGTTCATCCAGGCTCCACCGCGCGCTCCTCCATCGGCTACTGTTCAACCAGCCCTCTCCACGGGGGTCTTGTTCAACCACCCCTCCACGGGCTATTGTTCATCCAGCCCTCCACCGGCTACTGTTCAACCAGCCCTCCATGGGGTCCTGTTCATCCAGCCCTCCACAGGGTCCTGTTCATCCACCGGCTCGATCGATCGGGGTACTGTTCATCCAGCGGCAACGGCCTCTACTACCACGGGTTCCTGTTCATCCAACCCCCCACCGGGAACTGCTCATCCAAACCCCCAACAACGCTCACTGTTCATCTAGAGGCACCATCGATCGGCTTCAGTTAGCAGCAGTAGCGAAGGAATCGCTCGATCGGGTTCAGTTAACAGCCATCGATCGATCGCTCGGGTTCAGTAACACGTAGCCTGTAGTGCAATCGCTCCGGTTCAGTTTTAGAGCCCAACGCCTCGCTCGGGTTCAGTTAGAGCGCAACGCCTTGCACACACGCGCATACGTACGAGAGAAACGCGCATCGCTCGGCCCCCGACCACCCACCGTAACCGGGAACTCCCCTGATATTTTCCTCGCCCTCGCTTCTACCACGGTTTTCTCCATCATGGACGGCCCAAAGAATGTCATGCAGCTGCGTCTCCGGCCCGCCCAGGACGAAAAGCCCATTTTCTGTCATGATTTTTTGTCATAGAAGTAGGACCCCACCACATCTATGATGATACCGGGTTTTATCACAATTATCATCATAGAAGTGTCATAAGTATGACAGGAAAAAATTTCGTTCGGCCCAAAATGTCACGGATGTGTCTTTTTTTTTGTAGTGTAGAGTAGCTCCGTGCAGAGCATTGTAGACATAGAAATTTGTAAAATACATACGGGTCTGAATGTGGCAGACCCATTGACTAAACCTCTCTCACAAGCAAAACATGATCACACCTTAGTACTCTTTGGGTATTAATCACATGGCGATGTGAAATAGATTATTGACTCTAGTAAACCCTTTTGGGTATTGGTCACATGGCGATGTGAACTATAGAGTGTTAAATCACATGACGATGTGAACTATTGGTGTTAAATCACATGGCGATGTGAACTAGATTATTGACTCTAGTGCAAGTGGGAGATTGAAGGAAATATGCCCTAGAGGCAATAATAAAGTTGTTATTTATATTTCCTTATATCATGATAAATGTTTATTATTCATGCTAGAATTGTATTAACCGGAAACTTAGTACGTGTGTGAATACATAGACAAACAGAGTGTCACCAGTATGCCTCTACTCGACTAGCTCGTTAATCAAAGATGGTTAAGTTTCCTAGCCATAAACATGAGTTGTCATTTAATGAACAAGATCACATCATTAGAGAATGATGTGATTGACAAGACCCATCGTTAGCTTAGCACTATGATCGTTTAGTTTGTTGTTATTGCTTTCTTCATGACTTATACATGTTCCTATGACTATGAGATTATGCAACTCCCGAATACCGGAGGAACACTTAGTGTGCTATCAAACGTCACAACGTAAGTGGGTGATTATAAAGATGCTCTACAGGTGTCTCCGATGGTGTTTTTTGAGTTGGCATAGATCGAGATTAGGACTTGTCACTCTGATTGTCAGAGAGGTATCTCTGGGCCCTCTCGGTAATGCACATCACTATAAGCCTTGCAAGCAATGTGACTAATGAGTTAGCTGCGGGATAATGCATTACGGAACGAATAAAGAGACTTGCCGGTAACGAGATTGAACTAGGTATAGTGATACCGACGACCGAATCTCGGGCAAGTAACATACCGATGACAAAGGGAATAACGTATGTCGTTATGCGGTTTGACCGATAAAGATCTTCGTAGAATATGTGGGAGCCAATATGAGCATCCAGGTTCCGCTATTGGTTATTGACCAGAGATGAGTCTCGGTCATGTCTACATAGTTCTCGAACCCATAGGGTCCGCACGCTTAACGTTCGATGACGACCGGTATTATGAGTTTATGTGTTTTGATGTACCGAAGGTAGTTCGGAGACCCGGATGAGATCACGGACATGACGAGCAGTCTCAAAATGGTCGAGACAAGAAGATCGATATATTGGAAGGCTATATTCGGACACCGGAATAGTTCCGAGGTGTATCGGGTATTTTTCAGAGTACCGGGGGGTTACCGGAACCCCCAGGGGGTTATTGGGCCTCATGGGCCTAGTAGTGGAAGAGAGGAGGCAGGCCATAGGGTGGCGCGCGCCCCCCTAGCCCAAACCGAATTGGACTAGGGGGCGGCCCCCCTTTCCTTCTCTCCTCCCTCTCCTTCCCCCTTCTCCTTGTCTGAATAGGAAAGGGGGGGCCGAATCCTACTTGGAGTAGGACTGCCCCCATGGCGCGCCTCCTCCCCTTGGCCGGCCTCCTCCTCCCTCCCCCCTTTATATACGTGGGAGGGGGGCACCCCAAAGGCACACCAAAGTTTCTCTTAGCCATGTGCGGTGCCCCCTCCACAGAAACACACCTCGGTCATATCGTCGTAGTGCTTAGGCAAAGCCTTGCGCTGGTAACTTCATCATCACCATCATCACACCGTCATGCTGACGAAACTCTCCCTCGGCCTCAGCTGAATCAAGAGTTCGAGGACGTCATCGAGCTGTACGTGTGCAGATCGCGGAGATACCGTGCGTTCGGTACTTGATCGATTGGATCGCGAAGACGTTCGACTACATCAACCGCGTTACTAAACGCTTCCGCTTTCGGTCTACGAGGGTACGTGGACACACTCTCCCCGCTCGTTGCTATGTTTATCCTAGATAGATCTTGCGTGATCGTAGGAAATTTTTTGAAATACTACGTTCCCCAACACGGGTCGCGGCAGAGCGGCACCAGGATTGGCTAGAGACCAGCGAGGAACCACCGCCCACGCAGCGGACGACCGCCGCCCCACGCCGCCCGCACGGCCGAGGGACGGCCCATGAGTACCCGCCGCTCCGGCCACGCCGCGCGCCACCTACCGGGGCCGCCGCCCCGGGAGCCGAGGCCTCCACGCGAGGTGGAGCCGCCAGAACCCCGCCGCCACCTTCATCGGTGCCGCGCGGCCGCGCCGGAGCCACCTCAGGCGGCAGCGGAGGAGGAAGAGGGGAGGTTGGAGGCGGCGTCTAGGGTTGGCCCCCGAGTTGCCTCAGAGGAGACGACGTGGGGGGCGTGAACTAGGTTTACAGAGATTCACGTTGAGATGGATTGCAGGGAGGCGGTGTGTATGATCAATGGAGCAAGCAGAAATCTATCTGTGGCGGGCCGATAGTAGAGGATATCAAAGGGCTCATGCTGAATTGGCAAGGATGCAAGGTCACTTGGAGACCGAGGTCTGCGAACAAAGCTGCTCACACTCTTGCCAAGCTAGCTGTAGGAGATGAAGTGTGCTTGGAATGGCGGCATGTGCCGCCTGATTGTATCTTAAGTGTAATAGCGGATGAGATCCGAGACCATGCTTAAATAAATTAGATTGTTTCCCTAAAAAAACATATCCTGAGTTCGATTCACCATCACCATGTACAGTCCTTTTAACCTTTCACTGAGAAAGAAAAAACAGATAAATGGGCCAGCCCAGTTACACGGCTGCGGGCGCCGGTTAGAAAAATTGCCCTTAACCGGCGCCCACAACGCCGAATAGGGTTTGCCAAATATGTCGCCTACATTGACACGTGGCCTTTCACAGCGGCGAGCAGTAAACTGAGCCGGCCCAGCAGTTAATAGTCTCTGTAGTGGTCGCTATGAAGCCCAGAAGTTTTGTACTGGTCATAAAGGATAGGATCATCATTGTACAAAGGGTTTGTGACACATCTAGATGTAACATAGTTATGTCACATCTAAGCTGATGTCCACTCTGTTTGTGGTCTATTTTTTTTCTAGTTTTTTTCTTATTGCTGCATTTATATATTCGTGGGAGTTTAGATATGACATTCTTAAAAAACATCTAGATGTGAATTAGACAAACCGTCTTTCAAAACCGACTGTAATCTGACTGAATTACTCGCGTTACAGTCTTACAGAATTTACAACAAACGCATGACGTGGTTTCACAGTAAAAAGAAATATCATGTAGCCATAACCGTGACGACAGTCGTCGGAGCTGTCCCTCTCTCTGAGAGCTTATAAACTTTGTCGCCTCGCTCTCTGCAATCGTCAACCCAGCCCAGGCCAGAGGCCACCACCACCTTTCCTCGCCGGCTTTACCGTCGCGCCCTCCTCCTCCCCTCCCCCCTCCCTCCGCGCAGGCCGAGAACCAAGTAGCCAGCCCATGCAGCCCGCCGGCCGCGAAATGCACGGCGGCGGGCAGGGGCAGGGGCAGGACGACTTCTTCGAGCAGATGCTGTCCGCGCTGCCGACGGCCTGGGCCGAGCTCGGCTCCGTCAGGCCCCCCTGGGAGCTCCAGGCGGCCGGCGCGCCCCCGCACGACGGCGACCCCGGGTTCGACGAGTCCGCCCTCCTCGCCTCCCGCCTCCGCCACAACCAGATCAGCGGCGGCGGAGGGGACGACAAGCCGCCGCCGGCCTTGCTCCCCCGCCACGGCCTCGACGGCGGGGGCTTCCTGCCGCTGCCGCTGTTCACTGACCGGTCGCGGGAGGACCTGCAGGGAGCCAACCAGGCGCTGTTCGACGGGTTCGGGGCCGCCGGAATGCACGCCGCCGGCGCTGCTCAGCCACCGTTCGGGCAGGTGAGCCAAGAACCGCCGCCGCGTCCAGCTTTGGCTTTGTTCCGTGTTTCATCAGTCGCACTAACAGAACTCTGCCTTCTTTCCCCCGTGCATCCTAGGCCGGATCAATGCCGCCGCCAGCGGCCCAGGGCGGAGCAGCGGCGCCGCCGCGGCAGCGGCAGCGGGCGAGGAGGGGGCAGGCCACCGACCCCCACAGCATCGCCGAGCGTGTACGCGACCCTCGCCACCACCTTCCCCTTCTCCCCCAATCATTATGTCTTACACCTTCTACTGTTCTTGACCTCCTGCTCCTCGAGCTCCACATTCACCGGACCATTTACTTCACTTCGACCTGTCACATTCTCGCAATCCCAGTGCACAAATTTTTGCAATTTTACTGTTCCAGTAACAATCTTCACAATTTCACTGCAATTATTGGCTCAAAATGTTGGCACCAGCAGCAAGAGGGACCTGAAATGAAACCGTGCGGTTTTCCTCACATATTTCCATGTGTTGGCGTGCAGCTCAGAAGGGAGAGGATAGCGGAGAGGATGAAGGCGTTGCAGGAGCTGGTCCCGAGCGCCAACAAGGTGAGCGAAACGTCCCGCCTTTCCTCCTCCCGCTTTCGCCTTTTTCTCACGCTCTCTGCTTTGAGCAAAGCAAAGCAGGAAGGAGGCTTTCCTTCCCTGAATTCTGGTGAAAAATGCATCCGTGTTTCCTGCATTATTGGTTGCTGCAGACAGAGTAAAGCTGGTGTATCATACTAGTATAACGTGTGATGCCATGCTATCTTTCTAGTATCAGTGATTGTAAAATAGCAAGTGCGTGATGGAATTGGAAAGCATGGATGGTAGTTGGAGTTGTATGGTTAATTAGACTTAAGTAATCCAGGGGATAGGGTTGACATGTCGGTTCTCGGTTGGAGGATCTGGCTTAGTAATTTAGTGACTTCTGATTGGTGGTAGTAAGTAGTTAAGCAGGCAGCAGCAGGGAAAAGAGAGGTCAGACATGGTGCCAAGGGGGATGAGAATTGTTGTTGTTGCCATCAGCAGTCTGGGCCAAGGCCACAGCTAGTGCCAATTAGTGCAATTGTCGATAAACGACGACACCAAATTGAGGGGGGATGAAGGTTAAATCAGGGGCTTCATGATCATTTCACCAAACACTAGGTTCCTGGAACTACAATATTGAGCATCATGAGGAGAATGACAGATGTATGGGGGGTTCCATATAACATGAACATGTTTAGACTTTGAGACATCCCGCTTTCGTGGGCTCCGTGATGGTTACAGAACACAAGAGCCAGACAGACAGGGGCGTTGTCTAGTGCTCCAGCTTCTTGCCACGGTTGATACTCCCGGAGCTTCCAATGGCACATGTGATATCTTTTTTTGCACAACTTTTACTCACTGTTCACGGTATCTAGAGCGATAACGAATGTCGATCGCTTGGCTTTTTGGAATAAAACCTTATATCAGTTGTCATATCTTAGATGACGCAGCTGCCACAATGCGAACTAGACCGGACATAGGTCACTGTAACTGGAATAACAAGATGGAATTTTGTTGCAGACCGACAAGGCATCGATGCTTGACGAGATCATTGATTATGTCAAGTTCCTCCAGCTTCAAGTCAAGGTACATAATTCGGCTTTTCTGCACCTATCCCGGGTTACTACTAGCTAGTCGCTAAGTTTCTGAATGTTGCTAGTCAGTTTGCTCCTTGATGGAACTCATGGTCCCTGATCAGATGTCCCATTTTTGCAGGTTCTCAGCATGAGCCGATTAGGCGGAGCTGCGGCAGTTGGCCCTCTGGTTGCTGGCTTGTCATCAGAGGTACCTATGTTACATGATCTTCCATTTTGACAAGCTTATATGTGATTGTTTTTTGGAGGGATCCTACATCACTGACAACGACTTGTACATAGTTAGTAAGTGTTAGCCTAGAGCCAAACACTAGCTTGCTTGCATGGGCCAACTTGTTCTGATCCCTAAAATCCGCTAATTACGTTTGTTAGATCACAAAGCGTATATGGAATGTTAGCCTTTTGACCATCGGTCCGGTACGAATAGATACTCATAATCCTGTCATTTTCAAGTTGGTGTGCTGATTCTGACTCACTTAACTTTTGGTTGTATATGAAAAAGATGATTATTTTTGTCTAGGGTGGATCCCTCTTCAAGTCCACGCGGTAGAATTTAGGTATATAATAAAATCCTATAAAAAATCTAAATTCGGCATTCGGAGGACTGAAAGGCACTGTAAAGAGCTACTGCAACTAAATTAATAGTACGCCTATAAAAATTGCACCACATCATTTTCAAATCGAAAGGATCCTTGCTTAAGGAACAGATCAAGCATTAGTGGATGCCAGCACAACAAGAAAAGGTTCAGAAGAATCTTTCTGGTTTAAGAACTGGAGGGAAAAAGGAAAACACGCCTGAAAAGTGACCACCATGTACCAAACTACCAATCAAGCAGTTAGGCTGTAGGAGCTACTGCCCACTAAGGACAATTGGCAGCTCCTGAACATACCCCAGCTACTACAAGGTCAACCACCATCTCGAATTTCGACAAAATACCCGATTAACTCTCTTTGTTTTTGGAAGAAAGCATCAGCTTTTCTATAAGATTCATCTGCTCAATTGCCACTGTACTGAAATCTGAGTCCACCTTGCAGAGCAGCGGAAATGGAAACGGGACCAGCAGCAGCGGCGACGGCAATGGCGACGACGACAATGGTGGCAGCACCTTGCGGGCGACGGAGCAACAGGTGGCGAGGCTGATGGAGGAGGACATGGGCACTGCCATGCAGTACCTGCAGGGCAAGGGGCTCTGCCTGATGCCGATCTCCCTTGCCTCCGTCATCTCCTCCGCAACCTCCTCGTCGCTCCGCTCCGCCACCCGCCCTGCTGGTAATGCCGGAGGACCACTACACGAAGGCGGTAGCCCTGCGTCGCCTCGGTTGGTGAACGGCGGTGTGGGCGCCGATGGCTCCCGGACCATCGGGGACGGCGGTGGACAGTGAAGTGGACGGCTGTTCTTTCAGCCAGGGACAGTTGTTCAGAAGGTTTGAGTTCTGGGGGTAGAATTGCCAGCCAGCTCTACACCCTTTTCTCTTGGCCTTTATGGTTCATAAGAAGAAGAAATGATGTGCAATCATGCAACCTTTAGCCCTACCTTTTTCCTGTTCCTATTATTTATATGTGCAATAGCTTTTCTTCTAATATCTCTTTCTCCCTTTTGGGATATGATCGAGCTGCTCTAGTCTCTAGTCTTGTTTATATGAAAAAATTATTGCGGAGCTGTCGTTCCTCTTGTTCGATAAAGCTAAAAAGGAATCAAATTTATTTTGAGCCCAAAATAAGTTGATTTTATAGGAGGTACAAATGCAAAGTTTATTTTATAGGAGGCACAAATGCAAAGCTGGTCAACAAATTGGAAGATAATCTACCTATCATGTGGTAGCCAGGAGAGCATATGCTGTTGTTTCAGGCGCTTTTCTTCCCGGATAACCAGCCAGTCAGATAACCTTAGTTATAGTGCGTCTAGGATGCAGGTGGTAACAAGGTTAATTAAACGATCCTCAGAGCGTCAAGAACTCAAGATATTGAGCGTGTAAATTACGTGATCCGCTGAAGATATATATTAGGGCATCTTTGACCGTGCTTGTTAACCAAAAAACTAATCCCAGTGACAACTCTGATGAACAAGGAGAAGCAGCTTTGACTTGTAGCATTTGAACAAGGGGAACCAAATACTGGGGGTCAGTTGGAAAGGCACAAAAAATTACTGTCACATGCACCTATAATTTTCAGGTTTACCCACAAATGTTCAGACTAAATCTGCCAAACCCACTAAACCACACGATCCATCGTCAAATCGCGCTGTGTCGATCAGTAGGGGTAACAGAGATGCTACATATAGAAAAGCAAACAGGGGAAAAAACACGTGACGTCTTCGGATAGTAGAGTTCCCCAAATATATGTACCAGACGGGGATTTAAGACGTTTACAGAAAACAATTCAGAACACCGACTGAACAATTCAGAGATACTTCATGTTTGCTTGCCCCTCTTTCTTTTCAAAGCTCCCGGCGCTTTATCTCCCGACTTGTTGGATTTCTTCGATGCTTCTGGTTCTGCAGACCCTTTCAATTTATCTTTCAGTTTCTCCAGAGCTTTTAACAGCCCAGCAAGGAAAAAGGAAACAGAGACAATATTAGAATCAAGGAAGAACATCGAAGGCGTGGGTGATGGCAAATCAACATAGTAATCTGATTAAAACAGGACTGTTATCTCACCGGTCTCAAAAACTGGGCGAAGGCTATCTATTGATTCCTCGGGCAGCGAGCGAAGGATGCAGCTAGAACCATCTGCCTTCTTCAGCATCTTGTCAAATCTTTTAACCTACATGACATTTGACTCAGCAACCCATGTAACTAGAGAAGAATATGCTGAGATTAATTTATACATCTGGTAGCAGACACGTCTGTTTTAACTCCAAAACAAATATCAAGGTGATTCATCATTAGTTCGTTCGTAAGTCCTGACCCAAATCACGAAGTTCCGATAGTAACAGTTATTAACACCAAATTATATATCATCAAAACACTCAATTTGTTTGTTCCCCAGCAATCAAATTAGCCAGCAATACAGGGATGAGATCAGCATATTATTTACACATATAGACATGTCAGTACAATATCATGGAGTATTAATCAATCAACCACATACTAACTACTATTATTGTTAAACAGCACATTACCTCATTTTTCCTTAAAAACGTGAAGCAAGAACCAGATTCGCCTGCCCTGGCAGTTCGGCCTGCTCGGTGGATGTATGTTTTCACATACTGCGGCATCTCATAGTTGATAACATATCTCAAACCATCGATATGTATTCCTCGAGCCATTATATCTGAGCCAATGAGAACATCTATTTTCCCTTCCTTGAAGGCTGCCAACGTCTTCCTGCAGCAGAGTTTTATTAACATCACAAGGTGAGATTAAGTTCGACATGTCAGAATATAATTCCACCATCAACATAACCAAACTTAACGAGTAATGCCGCTTTCTTATGTTTGCACACACACGCTCTAACAAATATGATCCATGAAGCTTGTATAAGGCATATTCAGTCAGAGATGGTTATTTGTAGTTACTTATTTTTGTGGCTGCCTGCAACCAGCGCAAGAAAATGAACTCTGATTTACAATAGTAAACAAACATGAGTAATTACCTTCGAGTAGATTCACGCTGCAAACTTGAGAATTCACTAAACTTAAAGGGTAAGTCTTCGAAAAATCCCAGTAAAGTGCTTAGTCTGTGACTATCATCTACAGATTTGGTAAAAACCAAGCACTTCTCCCCACGCAGCTCTTGGAGAAGAACAATGAGACACAGTGGTTTTATGTTTGATGTACAGATCTGCAATAACAGCAAGGAAAATAAGAACGCATGGGACAGTTCACCCCTTCGTGTTTCAGGCATAAGCATTGATAAAAGTAACAATCAGTAAAGCTGACAAACCAGCTTGTAGGACTCCAGCTTTGTAGGAATTCGGTAACGCTTCTTCCCACTATTCAACAGCAAAGGATGATGCAGCTCAAGTTGAGAAAGTTTGCTGGGATCTTGGGTCAGTGTAGCAGAGCAGACTATCTTTGCGAGTCTTGGATAGCATTTACCTTTAAACCCACGCTCGACACCCCTAGATGCCATAGCGTAGAATTAACTCCTCGATTGAAACATAAAGTGATAAAAGAGGACAAGAATAACATGAGATATTGATATCGTAGAGCAAGACTTACGATCTTCTGATGGTAGTCAATGGATGCAGTAGAGTTCGTCCAGGAGTGTCATGCCGGAAATGATTTTGATTTGTTGGGCGAGTAAACTGGATAACTGTTGGCAACCAGGACTGATATGCCTCTCTTAACATCCTGTCTGTCTCATCAACAACCTGAAACCACAAGTTTAAAATAAATCAACAGCAAGTACGCAACACTAATAAGATGCAAAAGTATAGTGCTATGACTAAGTTTTATATCATCATATGCTATAAAAATTGCACAAACAACAGGCCCTGTTGACTGAATAATTCCTTGGAAAGAACACAAGCAGGGCATGCCAAACTTGTTGCAACTAGAGGCAACACTCACATGGTTCTGAATGACATCCATAGCAAGTGTGGTGAATCTAGAAAATTGCTTGTCATACAAAAATGCGCCAAAATAATCATGTATTGCTGCTATTTGGATACAGGCCAGGTAAAGTAAATCATATGCACTTTGGTCCAAACCCATTGCCAGCATACTGTTCGACATTACACGGTACTGCGGCACACAAACAATACTATGCACGCACAAACAATTGTAACCTCAACTATGTATAACAGGACATATCAACACATCATATATGAACTCAGTCCATTGTAGAGGATGGTGTGAGGAGACAGAAATGGTTGCCAATAAGCCTACCAGGTATTGAAGATGCTCCAGACTAAAACCTTTTGTCATGTTGATATGATCCATCAATCTTCCAGGAGTTGCCACCAATATATCAACTTTAGTCTGTGGTTCCATTTCGACATATTCATCATCAAGAGATGGGTAAAGCTCTTGTTTGGACTTCTTGATCAGATCTGAGATTTCATCCGCGATGGACGATTGACCAACTGCTGATGCTACTGTCAAGCCCACCACAGGAGCAATAGCATCAAAAACCTCTTTAACCTGAAGTGGAACAAACAAACAGAAGACACTTCCATTTGTCATGATGAACTGAATAATATTAAAGGATAAATAGCTGGATAGCTATTGACGATGTAGAATAGCATGCATCAGTTTTTCTATGGATAAATTGCTGGAATAAGATACTGACAGTATGGATTAGTGTACACAAGTTTCTAGAAGGTAAAATAAATATCACAAACCTGCAGTGCTAAATCCCGTGTAGGTAGCACAACCAAAGCACGCAAGCACCTTACTTTCCGAGTGGAGAGCATTTGCACAATAGGCAAGGCATATGCAAGAGTTTTGCCGGACCCAGTTGGGGAGTTGATACAGATATCCCTCTGAAAAGCACCAGGACCAATTGTTTCCAGCCATGTCGAAACCTGAACCGGGAAAAAAGATTCGATTCCCATCCGCTGCAACACTTCTGCCAATCTGTGTAACAGTGCACATAGCCCTCAGTTCATGCTAGTATTTTCCAAGATGTTTGCAGAGTTAAAAGGGCACAAAGTTAATAAGCAGTTAAACAAAGTAGACCAACTCGAACATGTAAAGCAAGTGAAACTACTAGTGCAAATGACATCGAACAAAACTGATGCAGTCAATGCTAAGGGGAGAACTTCTGGTGGGTGCAGTTGCAGCCTGCCTAAGCTCTCGGAGCACAAGAAACTATTCAGTGAGGCGCAGCAGCGCCAACCTATGCTATCAAATTGGAGAACCCAGCATAAGAGATTCAGCAGGCCATAACTGAGCACAAAATACTGCACGGCACAGGCATGGGGTATTGTATGGTACTACCTGGGGTCGAGGCGGGGGAGGCTCGTGACGGGGCAGCCGGAGAAGGAGTCGATGTCGACGGGGTGCCGCATCCACGGCAGGTGCGGCACGCGCTCCTCGGGCGCCTCGTCCTCCTGCCCCTTCGTCTTCATGCTCACCATCGGCCGCCGGACCAGGGAGATGGGGGAGGAGTCGCCGCCGGCGAGGAGGAGCGGAGCTAGGGGAGGAGGGAAGGGAGAGGCGGCGAGTTAGGGCGCGGAGCAGAAGTGCAGAACAGAGTGCTGATGATGGCGGGCTCTGCCTCTGACGGGCCGGGAGATGGGCCGTCCAGCCCAAAGCTGTACAGAAACTTCTGTCCTTTTCTTTCAGGTGGAGGTTGAAGATCCCTAAAAAAGGTGGAGGTTGAAGAGCCGGTGAAAAGGGGAAAGGCCAAGGGGAGAAGGTGAAAAATACAAACAGCTCAACGTGCACGTTGGTCTTCTTTTTTATGCGGATTTTGTACGTGTGCGTGCGCCTTTGAGAAAAACAGGAGCAAACAATTTGTTTGAAACAAATTAATGGAACATTTTTGTAGTAGTCGGACAATTTTGTAACCAGCAGCCAGCAATTTTTACCAAAAATAGTCACCATGAAAAAATCATAAACATTTATTTGAGCAAAGAGAAACAAACATTAGCACTAGGCGAGTCTGAGATTGGAAAGTGCCCGAGTTCAAGAAGAGGACTACGAGAAATCTTGCCGGGGGCAATTCAATGGTTTAGAAGAAGTCAATGGTATTTTTTCTTTTCAGCCAATTCCTTGGGTGCTCCCTTAACAGGATCGATTCTCATGACTTCATGGACCAAGCTCATAACCAAGGTGCTCTTAGCTATTCACCTACTAAAGGACAATGCGGCAATGCCTACCACCCATGTCTTATATAAGGAGCAAGACTTATCTAAGCAAATGATCAATAATTTATACTTCTATGTCTTTAAATTGTCCAATCCGGTTTTGTTATGTCTCTGAAGTCTGCACACTAGGGTTATGATTTTGATGGCATAGTTGCATAGGCATAGAAGACATCAGGAATTACGGATGGGTCGCTACAATTACAACTTGCACGAACAGTTGAAATCAGCTCCATGCATCTACCTCCTACGCCGCATCAGCTAATTTCCCTCAGCATACTCTCTTCATGGAGCATAGTGCCTTCATGCTCCGGCAGTCTCATGCACCACACTCCACGTGCCCTCTTGAGGATGCATGGTGTGCTTGTTACTTCCTTGACTAGGATGGAATGGGGATTCAAAGCGATTGATTCTCACGAGTATGGTTCGCAAATAAAGGCGATAGAAAGCAGGCAGGTGATCACACTGTCGTTCTCAAGGAGCAACACAGACGCTGAGCTCCAAGACAAAAAGATGCTAAATGGCAAGGCATAATATTTCAGGGACCTTCACTAGTGTGTTGCCTAATTCAGGAGAGTCTATGAGCCAATATCTCACTTGCTATCTGAAGAAAGAGCTATCTTGGCTAGATGAGTACGGGCCAGAGATGGCATGCTTACTTTTACCCCAACTTGCATGATGAAAATATCTGCACTTAACAATGGCTTGTATGCATCCACCCATGATTGACATTAGTATAATTTTCTTTTAAGAAAATGGAAGCTTTATCGCACCCCGGTCCCCTGCGGGTGCACCCAACCAAAAAGATAAAATAATGCCGGTCCTATGCGGATGCATCCAACCAAAAAGATAAAATAAAAATTGCTCCAAATACACCAAGAAAAGCCACAAGTTACATGTATCATGAACAAAATCCGTAGGCTGCAACTATCAAAGCTTTGCACAAGATGAGCCTATGTTGGAGAATTTCAAGCTGGCAAGTTGCGTTCAATGTCATCCCCGGAAACAACACCTGCTACCAGTCTGCTAGCCATGTGACAAAACACTAGTAGGGTTGTGTAAAACAAATGACGTATGATGTCCCACCATCCAGACCGATGAATCAGACAATGGGTTTTAGCCCTGGTTCAAGGTGGGAAGAAGACATCAACGACATCTCCAAGGAGAATTAGGACACATGCAAGCGTCACCATTGTCGGAGACGGTTGCCCACCAACACTAGTACAAAAAACTATAGGTCATCACTTACAGACCTAGGGTTGTCGGTCAGTGATGTAGTTCACCACCCATCAGCGCACCGCAGGGCACCTGTCAATAGTGACGGTTACAAAACGGTGAAGTCGTCGTTGCTGGGACAGAAGTGAGACCCATCCGTAGTGACCGGCCTAGTCAGCAATGATGGTTGTACCGTGTTATTTTCTTTTGGGCTATAGGGAGGGGGCGGTACGTAGGAAACCTCCCCCGGGACGAATTAGAGAATTGATGCGACAAAAGAGAGGATGGCAGGGACTTCCGAAGGCGACGAGCTAGATGGAAGGTTGCTCAAATACCGGAGGGAGGCCAAGCATGTGAGGGCCGGAGGGGAGGTAGTGCAGGGCCATGGCGGGGGTGAGGCAAAGGCGAAGAGTGGCATAGAGAAGAGTTGTGGCATAACGGAATTAATCACTCAACGTGTGTATCATGACTCGTCTGTCTTTGTTAATTTAGATGTATGTGTGCCTTTTTTAATTAACAAAAACAACAATTGGCAATTTATTTCCACAGAAAATAATTGTGTGAAGATTTTCTAATTTTGTATAGTGAAATTTTTCTCGACAAAAGGTTAATATTCATTATGGAAATATGTAAATAAATAATGTGAACATTTATTTTGAGCAATGAGACATTTTTT
Source organism: Aegilops tauschii subsp. strangulata (assembly GCF_002575655.3). Classification (NCBI taxonomy): domain Eukaryota; kingdom Viridiplantae; phylum Streptophyta; class Magnoliopsida; order Poales; family Poaceae; genus Aegilops; species Aegilops tauschii. The sequence goes on from NC_053040.3 coordinate 465,714,804, forward strand.
CAGTAGTCGAACAATATTGTGGCCAGATGTGAACATTTTTCTCACAAATAAATAGTTATATAGAAAGAGAAATTGTTATTATTATGAACATTTCTTAGAGGCTATGAAAACAATCTGTTCACATCTCTTATAGCTTTATTAGAACTCAAATAACGGATGTCTGCTATACGCGATGTTTTTTAGAAAACTCCCTGAACTTTAATTAAATCCTGCAAAAAAAAGACACTATGGTGGCTCGCGCATGATGACTTTTTGTTGAAAACCCCCAAGCCTTTTAGTTACGTAGAAAACCCCCATGTATTATTTAATTACGTAGGAAAGCCCCTCTATTTAGAAACACGGGTCTCAATAGGATGTCCATGGCTCAAAAAAAAGAACACAAGCTGTCCACCGGGCCAAACTTACTTTTTTTACGGGAAGGCCTTCAGGCTAGCTTTATTAAAACTCAAATAACAAATACATTGTCTGCTAAAAGTTTAACGATGAAGCTGGGGGGCTCATCTGCCCATACAGAAGAGGATTAACACGCCCCCAATTTGCTAGCTCATGAGCAACTACATTAGACTCCCTATTGCAATACTCAATAGTAACCTTCCCGAACTCAGCCAAAATAAAACGACAAGCATCAATAATAGGAGCTGCCACCATGGAATGACCTTCATTATGCTTCAGGGCGTCAACCACCATGCTATTATCCAATCTCACCAAGATGTTATGACACCAATACTCAAGTGCAAGTTTCAGCCCTTCATAAAGAGCAACAGCCTCAGCCGAGACTACGTTCGCAACGTGTTCAGTACTTGTTGTGGATGCTCTTATAAAACTTCCCCTATAATCTCGGATGATCACGCCATAGGATCCCAAGTTATCACCATCCGAAAAAGAGGCATCTACATTAAGCACTTGCTGATCTGCTAGGGCGACAACCCACTTGTTCAGTTTTGCCGTGGTTGGTGCCTTTCTCGTTGCCCTCACGGCCTTACATAGTTCATAGTTAACGCAAGGATTGCTTGTGTTGATCGCTCCGGTACTTAGTAGTAAATAATGGCTAGAACTTTATATATCACGTCCTATGTACCTGCTCAAGCGATATTTTTATTTATGGCGCTCCTATGGGACCACACAAGTTTTATTTTTAATTTTTCCAAGTTCAGTCCATGTTTATTTTTGTTTTTGATTTTTTACCATTTGAAAATGAAATGTACGAAAAAATACAACTACCATAAAACTCAAATAAAGTGTTAGTGCAATTCAAAAAACAGGTCAACATTTATTTTGGAAAAGGTTTCATGGGTATTAAAAAAATTGTAAATGTGTTTTTGGAAAATGTTAGTCATGCACTAAAAAAATTGACAACATGTATTTCAAATAATGGTCAAAATGTTCGACGTGTATTACAAAGTTATTGTGTAAAATTATTCTTACATTTATACAAACACATTTAAAATGTTTTAATACATTTGTAGATTTTCTTGCGGGAATACAATTCTAATTTTATTATTGTCACACAATACTACAGTAATTAAATACAAGTTGAATAGTTTTCAAAATAAAATGGTATATATTTTTTCAGTAATGTGAAGTTAGGAAATACAATAAAGATACACAATAATTATGCGTGCTTTTGGTCCTGAATGAAGATAAATAAATTTAGAAAATAATTTTTAATATACATTGAACTGTTTAAATTCACATAAAGTTAGAAAAACTTCATGTTTACCTCTTCAAAGTACACAATAATAAAAATAGAATAAAGATATAAAATATACAATAATTGCATTTTGATAATTATTATATTTTTTATATCAGGAATTTTATGTATCATGAAAATTAAACAGGAACCTGAAAAAAGGTGAAAGACGTAGTAGGGAGTTGCAAAGTGATACATGGAGTAGACCCATATAGATTTATAGATAATAATTGGCCACAAGGCTTAATTCAGCCAAGGCCAACTCATGTGGTAGTGAACCAGGAGGTCCAAGGTTTGAAATCCTTCACATGCAATTTATTTTACGGTTATTTCTCTTTGCCGTACTGACATGTGGGACCATGTTTCTAAAGAGGGGCTTTCCTGTGTGATTAAATAAATCATAAGGATTTAAAAAAATCACGCACGGCTCACTCTCTACTCACAGCTGCTGACATGTGGGCCTATGATATGTTGGCACGCCACATAGGCAGTGCATAAGGACGAAGGCACCGTATTCGATTGCTCGATTTCGTGTATTTTATAAGTCTAGGTACCAAAGTGACCACACCGAACAAGTTGAGACTCCCATGGTGTATTTAACTCTCTCACGTTCCATCGAACTCCTAGAAGAGTGGAGAACCCATGTGTCCGCCTTTGTCTCGTGATAGCTTGCGACATCTCGGCTTGGGTCCCCTAGTGGATGGTTCTCGTGGTAGCGTGCGGAGGCAGCCAACACGTGCAAGACGATAGTATGAGGGGTGGACATCGACACCGCTCCACGTGGGGCTACATGTTGGGGATTATATTGTCGGTTGCTTAGATTACGATACGAGGAAGAGGTGGAAGAAAAAGTTGTCAATTTTTTTTACTTTGGTAGGTGTGCCTTGTACAAGTTTGTGCTTTCAGCATATGTTAAAGCCGACACATAAAATGTGTAACTATAAATACTAGTAGCCCAGTCATATGATAAGAAAACATTTCAGCTGACATGGCTAAAATAAAATTGCATGTTAGGCTGAGATTATCCCATTTGATTCATTACTCAGTAGACAAGATTTTGAGTGAAGTGAATTATTGCGTTTTTATGAGAAGTGGTTGTTTTCTCAGCAAAGATGATGGTTATGTGCATATATTCGTACAGATGTTTGTTGTGCTGGCAAGGAGACGAGTTTGAGAAGTTTGGAGGGCTTCATACTTTTGGAAGATCTAGATGGGATGGTTCTTATAGCGTCATAGGGGTGCTCGGTGTATGTATTTATGTGTAATATATTTTCTCTCTTTTAAGTCAAAACGTTAGCTTGTTATTATGCTTTGGTACCTTTGAGTTCAACAACTTGGCGGCGTTGTCTCTAGATAGCACGCTTATTCTATCCGAGGATGAAATGACAACTATTGTACTTTGTTTCATAAACTATGTAATGATGAACAACGTTGGCTAGGTGCATCGTGTTGATCTCGGTACAAAGTTCAGAGGGGCAATACAACTCCTTTTTAGAAGCCTAAGATATACATGGTTTATTTGAAGGATTGATAAATCTCTCTTAGCAGTTGACCTGCCCAAGGACCAACCTCATAGATACCGTGTTATTAGCTATCCACCTACCAAAGAACCAATGATTTCATGCTAGTGTCTACCACCAAAGTCTCATATAAGGAGCTGGGCTTCTCCACCCAAAGGATCAACGACTTATTTCCCATTGCACTTATATGCCTTGGAATTGTCTAATCCAACTCTTTGCATTATTTCTTATGTCTCTGCATGGGGTAATATTTTGACAGGCATAGGCATAGAAGACACCATGGATTATTGATTAATCACCAAAATTACTGATTAATCCAGTAATCAACACTTAGCACTGGCTTTTATGCATCCAACCAAATTCATGGTAGTAGATGGGAAGATGGTTCTGGCAATTATGGTATGATGAAGTTTGTCGAATAAAAATTTATAATCAAATATTATATAAAACATAGTGAGTACTTATGCCCCACAAATATTAGTCACATAAATGTCATCCATAGCATCCACGCTCCACATCTTACAACTGCACAAGCATTACACAGTTGAAAACCTAGCTCATTGTTGCGATTGGCTTTGCAACTGTCAAAGAGTTTGTGCATTGTTGGTCCTGTTGAACTAGTCAAACTGCAGAGTTCATGAATGGTTGATTCACCTTGGTTTACATACTTTTCAAGTCATGCACACGTCGACACACATGAGTAGAACACCATGATTGCATTAGCTTTGAGAATGACGTGATAGACAACAAACAAAGGGCAAACCCAAAAAACTTAAACAAACTATGAATATAATAAGTTGAAGTGAATCAGGAAAGAGGGTCTAATCTCGGTATCTAAATCTTGAATTCAAAATGATCTGAGCTAAGCCCAGTCTTTGGCAGGACCATTTGCTAGAACGTGTAGATGAATCAGGTGGAAAGGCATAAAGATAGAATAAAAAAGATAATATTTGTTTGGCCAAACGCAAGCAACAACATGGGCAAATTGCACCCCTCAATAACCTTGTTAGTTATGCAAAAGCCATAAGTCGTAAATGGTCTGGCATTTATCCGTAAAGATACGTTCAAGCAACTATCTTGGTTCTAGCAACTATCTATAGCCCAATGATAGGAGAATCGCACCAAAGCCTAAGCAACCTACAATCAAATATTCGAGGTTGCAAAGCAAAATGACTAGCATGATATATAAGCAAAAACCTCGTCATAAAACTATTTAGATTTCCACAAAAGCATGTAAATTACAATGACAACTCTCCAACTTATTCAGTTCTTATCAAAGAAAAAAATGGATTCAATGTGAATCTCTTGAATATCGTTTGTAGAAGTAGATACCAAATTCAAGTCTTGCAGGAGAATGAGTTAATTATCATCAACAATATCTGACTGCATCAAGGAAAAAATATGTACACATTAAAACTAATTGCGTTCGGTTCATGATATGTACTTTATACAACTCGACATATATCATTATGAATTTGAAATATTTTTGCGATATCAAGAATAACTGAAACTCACTATAGGAAAAATTAACAGGAACTCGCTTATGAAATTGATTGGTCAGCACCATGCACAGTGTTACTTTTGGGTAGATAATAGAACACTTAAAAAAACAAATTCCTCAACCATAAATAAAATTTTCAATCCAGTAAGATAGTAATAGGCTGCTATCATAGGTAAAAAACATGTTAGTTGAATAGAGGCATCCGAAAGTATCTTATATAACAGTTACTGAGATCTGGATGGAATCACAAAATGGACTCATGATCTCCAGATTACTCAATGCTACAGTTGCCCCGCCGCTGCTGTCAACCGCGCGAGCAAGCCCAGTGACACTAAGTGGCGGCAGCAAGGGAACCGTGCACGACGAAGCCTGCCGGAAAAAAACCGGATTAGGGCCTTTTGAGTCGTCATCTCGGACGACGCCTTCACATGTCAAAATTAGACACACACAAAAACTCATAAAGCTTAGGGTTAAGAAAAGAGGATCACCAGTGGTGCTTAAACTTGCCACCAATGTTCACTTTAGTGTCTGAACTTGAAAAATACGCTAAACTGGTTCTAGAACTTGGCACGAGCATGCAAATACTGTGCTAATCCAATCCATGGACCTATAATGGGCTGATGCGGCACCGTATTATGCTAAACTGGTTCTAGAACTTGGCACAAGCGCAAATACGGTGCTAATCCAATCCACAGACGTATAATGGACCGGCGTTGCACCGTATTTTGATTAATTAGCATGCACATGTGGCATGGGACTCCCTTTCGACAAATGGCTTGCTATATATGTCTCTATGACTAGTGGACCCCACATGTCAGCACGAGAAAATCAAGGTCAAAAGTTGCAACCGCTGGGACTCAAACTTGCGATGGGGGGTTAGTAAAGGCATGCCCGAGCCAGTATGCTACATACTTTTGAATGACTAATAACAATAACTTGATTAATGTCCTGTGTAGGAACATGTTCATGGCTTGTAAATCAATGCAACCCATTTCGCACATATTATATATTTTTGGAAATTTGTAAAAAGTAGGTAAACTAATATCACACTAAATAAATTTCGAGTATTTATGTGTTATAAATATTATTATACGTACTAATAAGATAACTTATTTTTAAAATATTAATGTAGTTTCTAAAAATATTCACTTACTTACGTGCGGATTATATTGAAAACATTTTGTAAATACAAAAGTATTAATTGTATAGTAAATGTACAAAAAATATACCTCGTGACTTATCTTTAAATTGTACAAAATTATGGATACAAACATTTTTATTTATATTCACTTGTGATAACTTTCACACGTGGCATATATTCTTAATTTCTATATAACTTAAATAGAGTCACACATATATATTTATAAAAACATAAAAAATATCAAATAATAATAAATATTTTAAAATTACATAAAAATTCTTAAATTACAAATGTATGAATTATAAAAAATATGCATATATAATTATTCAAATGTTTGTATAGTTAAAATAATAATTATTAATTGTAATTTGTATTATTCTAAGTTATACAAAAAAATTATAATCTGAAATACTATTTCATTCATATGATTTTTTTTCAAAAATAAGCATCAACACTTTTTAAAATTACTTGAACGTTTTGCTAAATATGTTATTTTTTGTATGTATAATATTTATAACACATGAATGTTTTAACATTTTTTTGCTAGTAATTTTAACATTTTTTAATTACTATCATTATAATATACGTACATTTTACAAATACAATTTTTTTTAAAAAGCTGACAAGTGCAACGTGGGCCATTTAAAGTACACAAGCATGTTCTTAAACCACACGAATGTGTTCATTTATAACTAGGAAACTTGAGTGGTGGCGTGGATTTTTTATCATTTATTTACTTTTATTCTGACATATGAGGCCCATTGCTCATGGAGACACACATAATGCTAATCAAATACGATGCCACATCAGCGCGTTATACATCTGTGGATTGGATTAGCACCATATTTGCACACTCGTGCCAGTTCTAGAACTAGTTCGATGTATTTTTCAAGTTTAGGTACCAAAGTGAACATTGGTGACAAAGTGAACATTGGTACTAGCAATTTAATATGATAAGGTGACCCAAAATGTGTTTCATGCTCGAGGAATTGACCTTTTTCATGTAAAACCGCCGTCCAAATGGATTCAGGTTACGGACACACACAAAGGCAGTCCACGACAGGTACCGAGCCGGCCCCATGGCCATGGCCGCCGCTGTCGCGCGCCGCTCGCGCCGCCTCCTCCGCCTGCTCTCCTCGCGCCCGAACCCTAAACCCGCCTCCCTCTCCTCCTGCTCCTCCCCTTCCCCCTCCTTCGACACTCCGGCCACCGCCGGCGAGCGCGAGGGCGACCCCCTCTCGTGGCGCCTCCTCCGCCTCCGGTCGCCGGGCGCGGCGGCCGCCGCCATCGACGGGTGGGCCCAGGAGCGCGGCCGCGTCTCGCGGCCGGACCTCCAGCGTGCCGTCTCCCAGCTCCGCCGCGCGCGCCGCTACGGCCACGCCCTCGAGGTGAGCAGCTTCAACCAGTAGTCCCCTCCATGCTCTGAACTCTAGTTTTAAACTTCAGGCTCTTCATTGACTGAAAATCCAGCTATTTGCGTTGTACAGTGACACTAACTCATATGCCATTTGAACTGACAAATCTGATAACATGGAGAGGAACCCAATTACGCCATTCTTGGGTCATCGCTTTGCATCTTAGGAATAACTTCACCTTTGTTCCCCTGTTTTTATTGACTGACAACAAGTATTGAGAGGTTAATTGCGAAGGAAGAACTGATTAATACCAACTCTGTAAAAATTTCAGACCCTTTAAAATCTCTGCTTGCACAGGAAGAACTGGTCAATTCAAACTCTTCATATTGTTTGATCGAAACTCTCGAGACGGGAATCTGGCACTTCCGCCGATTGGCAATTCGTGATTGTTTTAATCCCATGTAGGCTAGAGTTGAAAATTACAACTGGCACAGCCTAAACAAACTTCTGTTGTCCTGCAGATTTTATCATGGATGGAGTCACGCAAAGAACTTAAACTATTACCATTGGATCATGCAGCTAGACTGGACTTGATTGCGAAAGTGCACGGTACTTCTCAAGCTGAGGAATATTACAACAAATTAAACTCTGCTTCAAGGGAAGCTGCCTCCTTCCCTCTCCTCCATTGCTATGTTGCTGACAGAAATGTCCAGAAAGCAGAGTCCTTTATGGCTAGTCTGCAGAGCATTGGGCTACCTGTCGATCCTCACTCCTTCAATGAAATGATGAAACTCTATGTTGCCACATGTGAGTATGAGAAGGTGTTCAGTGTCATCGATCTGATGAAACGCAACAACATTCCCAGGAATGCTCTCTCATATAACCTTTGGATGAACGCATGTTCTGTCTCTGATGTTTCGTCTGTACAATCAGTCTTCAAGGAGATGGTTAATGATGTTACGATTGAGGTTGGTTGGAGCACATACTGTACATTGGCCAACATCTTCAAGAAGCATGAACTGAATAGTAAAGCCCTGGCTTGCCTTAGGACGGCCGAAACAAAATTATCAACAACACAGCGCTTAGGATATTCTTTTGTAATGACATGTTACGCGGCTCTGGGTGACAGCGATGGGGTTATGAGATTGTGGGAGGCTAGTAAATGTGTCCCTGGTAGAATCCCCGCTGCTAACTACATGACTGCTATTTTGTGTTTGATAAAAGTCGGCGACTTTGACCGGGCTGAGTGGATTTTTGGAAGCTGGGAAGCGGAGTGCAGGAGGCATGATGTGCGGGTTTCAAATGTTCTTCTAGGTGCTTATGTGAGGAACGGGTGGATTGAAAAGGCTGAGAAGCTTCATCTGCACATGCTCGAGAAAGGTGCACGGCCAAACTACAAGACGTGGGAGATATTGATGGAGGGATTTGTTCAGAGTAGGCAGATGGACAAGGCTGTCAATGCCATGAAGAAAGCTTTATCTCTAATGAAGAGCTGCCATTGGAGACCTCCACTAAAACTGGTTGAGGCCATCGCAGCATTCTTCGAGGAGCAAGGAAACACGGATGATGCAAGCAGATATATTAAGCTTCTTCAAAAGTTTAACCTGACAAGCTTGCCCCTGTACAAGTCTGTGCTTCGAGCATATATTAAAGCTGATACCGTGGTGCCAACAAACATTTCCGAGATGATAGCAAGAGATGACATCGTTATGGATGAAGAAATGGACCACTTGATCATACGTGCTAGCAAGATAGATATCAGAGGCGATGTGTAACTATGAAATGTAACAACCTGTGATCCAGTCACATGCTATATAGCATTTTGCTGACGTCGCAAAATAGAACTGCAGATTAGACTGAGAACAACACATGACAAAACGACATTTCATTGCTTAGCAGGCAAGCAAAGTGAATTCATGTCTGTCATCTGAAGTGATGATTTCTCACAGAGATGACAATTATATGCTTTTATTGTGGAGGATCTCCGTTGTATGTACTTGAGACGAGCCTGAGAAATTTGGAGGGCTTCATACTTTTGTAAGAACCGGATAATGGTTTCTTATAGCTTTATTGGGATGATTAGTCATGAGCAAAGTGAATTCTTATTTCTTAACAGAGATGACGATTATATGCTTTTATTGTGTAGGATCTCTGTTGCCTGTACAAAGACGATCCTGAGAAATTTGGAGGCCTTCATACTTCTGTAAGAACCGGATAAGGTGGTTCTTATAGCTTTATAGAGATGATTAGTGATGTACTTGTGTGTGTATTTTCCTTTTTCAAAGATTTGTTGTCTCTGAATACTGTAGTTATTCATCTTCAATATCATCCCTGGAGTTTTGTCAAACTAGGCAACATTGGTTGTACTTGGTTCGTGTTTTCTCTTTGTAATAATGAAGTGCATTGGCTAGGCGTGTCACATTTAATTCTTGATCTTGGTACAGAGTTCCGAAAGGCAATACCATTCTTCCTACTAAGAAAATTCATTATTTGTTTATAAAGAATGGTTAAAGCTCTCGCACCTGCTAACCTACGAAGGACCAAGCTCATGGCATTCTTAGCCACAATTCTTACTGGAGTAGAAGTTTAAGATGAGAAGTACCAGTCCAGCTATTGACCTACCGGAGGACCAATGGCTTCATGTCACTCCCTACCATCACCATCCAGGTTCTTTTATAAGGAACGATGCTTCTTTAAGCTTATAAGGAACGATGCTTCTTTAAGCTAAAGCTGAATATCTTTTTACCATATTACTTCTCCTTTTTGAAAAAACCATATTACTTCTCTGCCTTGGAATTACACAATTCCAATTTTGCACATAAGTTATTCGTGTCTCTACACACATAGGGATTGGAAATTAATAGCAATGGGCATAGGAGGCACCAGGAACTACTGATGGATCACTGGATCACAACATTCATTTCCTACCGACATGCCTGTCTGTCAGAATCATTCGACATGCCGCCATCTCCTGCCATCTTGAGAAAGCAACCGTTCTCCAAGCTTGGCTGGGATGGATGGCTAGAGAAAGCAGGCGTCACAGTCGCTAGATGGATCCGGAAGAACGAGATAAGGTGGCTCGTATAGCTTTATAGGGATGAGTAGTGTTGTAATTCTATGCGATACATTTTTTTTTCAGGACTTGCTGTCTCCGAGTACTGTAGTTATTCATCTTCAATATCATCCACAGAGTTTAGTGAAACTAGGCAACATTGGTTGTACTTGGCTTGCCTTTTTTCTTTGTAATAATGAATTGCATTGGCTAGGGTGTGTGTCACCTTTAAATCTTGATTTCGGTACAGAGTTCCGAATGTCAATAGATACTACCATTCGTCCTAGTAAGGAAATTCATTGTTTGTTTAAAGAATTGTTAAAGCTCTGGCACCCGCTAACCTACCAAGGACCAAGCTCATGGGTTTCTTAGCCCCAATTGTTTTCAGCTATCTACCTGTTGGAAATATGCCCTAGAGGCAATGATAAAATGGTTATTATTGTATTTCCTTGTTCATGATAATTGTCTATTGTTCATGCTATAATTGTATTAACTGGAAAACCATAATACATGTGTGAATACATAGACCACAACATGTCCCTAGTAAGCCTCTAGTTGACTAGCTCGTTGATCAATAGATGGTTATGGTTTCCTGACCATGGACATTGGATGTCATTGATAACGGGATCACATCATTAGGAGAATGATGTGATGGACAAGACCCAATCCTAAGCATAGCACAAGATCGTGTAGTTCGTTTGCTAAGAGCTTTTCTAATGTCAAGTATCATTTCCTTAGACCATGAGATTGTGCAACTCCCGGATACCATAGGAATGCTTTGGGTGTACCAAACGTCACAACGTAACTGGGTGGCTATAAAGGTACACTACAGGTATCTCCGAAAGTGTCTGTTGGGTTGGTACGAATCGAGACTGGGATTTGTCACTCCGTATGACGGAGAGGTATCTCTGGGCCCACTCGGTAATGCATCATCATAATGAGCTCAATGTGACTAAGTAGTTAGTCACGGGATCATGCATTACGGAACGAGTAAAGTGACTTGCTGGTAACGCGATTGAACGAGGTATTGGGATACCGACGATCGAATCTCAGGCAAGTAACATACCGATTAACAAAGGGAATTGTATACGGGATTGATTGAATCCCCGACATCGTGGTTCATCCGATGAGATCATCGTGGAACATGTGGGAGCCAATATGGGTATCCAGATCCCGCTATTTGTTATTGGCCGGAGAGGTGTCTCGGTCATGTCTGCATGGTTCCCGAACCCGTAGGGTCTACACACTTAAGGTTCGGTTACGCTAGAGTTGTTATGGGAAATAGTATGTGGTTACCGAAGGTTGTTAGGAGTCCCGGATGAGATCCCGGACATCACGAGGAGTTTCGGAATGGTCCGGCGGTGAAGATCGATATATTGGACGAAGGGTATTGGAGTCCGGAAGTGTTCCGGGGGTACCAGGCTATGACCAGCATGACTGAAAGATGTTTCGGTAGCCCCGGCAAGTGTTGGAGGGCCTCATGGGCCAAAGGGGAAGGGGCAAACCAGCCCACTAAGGGGTCGTGCGCCCCCCACACCCTTTCCCACGTTACTTGGGGAGGTGGGGCACCTCCACCTGGCTTGGGAGGCAAGCCTCCACCTGCTTGGCTTGGGGGGCAAGTCTCCCTAGGATTTTCCCTAGGGAGATCCATTCTGCTTGGCCGCCGCCCCCTAGGGGAAACCCTAGGGCGCCTCCCCCTCTCCCCTTGCCCCTATATATAGTGGAGGGGTGGGAGGGCAGCCGCACCTCTTCCCTGGCGCAGCCCTCCCTCCTCATACACCTCCTCCTCCTCCTCCGTAGTGCTTAGCGAAGCTCTGCCGGAGAACCACGAGCTCCATTGCCACCACGCCGTCGTGCTGCTGGAGTTCTCCCTCAACTTCTTCTCTCCCCTTGCTGGATCAAGAAGGAGGAGACGTCCCCGGGCTGTACGTGTGTTGAACGCGGAGGCGCCGTCCGTTCGGCGCTAGATCGGATCTTCCGCGATTTGAATCGCTGCGAGTACGACTCCATCAACCGCGTTCTTGTAACGCTTCCGCTTAGCGATCTTCAAGGGTATGAAGATGCACTCCCTCTCTCTCGTTGCTAGCATCTCCTAGATTGATCTTGGTGACACGTAAGAAAATTTTGAATTATTGCTACGTTCCCCAACAGTGGCATCATGAGCTAGGTCTATGCGTAGATTCTATGCACGAGTAGAACACAAAGTAGTTGTGGGCGATGATTTGTTCAATTTGCTTACCGTTACTAGTCTTATCTTGATTCAGCGGCATTGTGGGATGAAGCGGCCCGGACCGACCTTACACGTACACTTACGTGAGACAGGTTCCACCGACTGACATGCACTTGATGCATAAGGTGGCTAGGGGGTGTCTGTCTCTCCCACTTTAGTCGGATCGGATTCGATGAAGAGGGTCCTTATGAAGGGTAATAGCAATTGGCATATCACCGTTGTGGCTTTTGCGTAGGTAAGAAACGTTCTTGCTAGAAACCCATAGCAGCCACGTAAAACATGCAACAACAATTAGAGGACGTCTAACTTGTTTTTGCAGGGTATGCTATGTGATGTGATATGGCCAAAAGGATGTGATGAATTATATATGTGATGTATGAGATTGATCATGTTCTTGTAATAGGAATCACGACTTGTATGTCGATGAGTATGACAACCGGCAGGAGCCATAGGAGTTGTCTTAATTTATTGTATGACCTGCGTGTCAATGAAAACGCCATGTAATTACTTTACTTTATTGCTAACCGTTAGCCATAGTAGTAGAAGTAATAGTTGGCGAGACAACTTCATGAAGACACGATGATGGAGATCATGGTGTCATGCCGGTGACGAAGGTGATCATGCCGCGCCTCGAAGATGGAGATCAAAGGCGCAAGATGATATTGGCCATATCATGTCACTTTATGATTTGCATGTGATGTTTGTCATGTTTACATCTTATTTGCTTAGAACGACGGTAGCATAAATAAGATGATCCCTCACTAAAATTTCAAGAGATGTGTTCCCCCTAACTGTGCACCGTTGCGAAGGTTCGTTGTTTCGAAGCACCACGTGATGATCGGGTGTGATAGATTCTAACGTTCGCATACAACGGGTGTAAGCCAGATTTACACATGCGAAACACTTAGGTTGACTTGACGAGCCTAGCATGTACAGACATGGCCTCGGAACACAAGAGACCGAAAGGTCGAACATGAGTCGTATAGTAGATACGATCAACATGAAGATGTTCACCGATGATGACTAGTCCGTCTCACGTGATGATCGGACACGGCCTAGTTGACTCGGATCATGTATCACTTAGATGACTAGAAGGATGTCTATCTGAGTGGGAGTTCATTAAAAATTTGATTAGATGAACTTAATTATCATGAACATAGTCAAAAGGTCTTTGCAAATTATGTCGTAGCTTACGCTTTAGTTCTACTAAGATATGTTCCTAGAGAAAATTTAGTTGAAAGTTGATAGTAGCAATTATGCGGACTGGGTCCGTAAACTGAGGATTGTCCTCATTGCTGCATAGAAGGCTTATGTCCTTAATGCACCGCTCAGTGTGCTGAACCTCGAGCGTCGTCTGTAGATGTTGCGAAACATCTGACATACACGTTTTGATGACTATGTGATAGTTCAGTGTGTGATGCTAACGGTTTAAAATTGTGGCACCAAGACGGTTTTGAAACATCGCAGAACATGTGAGATGTTCCAAAGACTGAAATTGGGATTTCAGACTAGTGCCCACGTCAAGAGGTATGAGACCTCTGACAAGTTTCTTAAGCCTGCAAACTAAGGGAGAAAAGCTCAATCGTTGAGCATGTGCTCAGATTGTCTGAGTACTACAATCGCTTGAATCGAGTGGGAGTTAATCTTCCAGATGAGATAGTGATGGTTCTCCATAGTCACTGACACCAAGCTATTAGAGCTTCGTGATAAACTATAACATATCAGGGATAGACATGATGATCCTTGAGCAACTCGCGATGTTTGACACTGCGAAAGTAGAAATCAAGTAGGAGCATCAATTGTTGATGGTTAGTAAAACCACTAGTTTCAAGAAGGGCAAGGGCAATAAGGGATACTTCATGAAACGGCAAATCAGTTGCTGCTCCAGCGAAGAAACCCAAGGTTGAACCCAAACCCGAGACTAAGTGCTTCTGTAATGAGGGGAACGGTCACTGAAGCAGAACTACCCTAGATACTTGGTAGATGAGAAGGTAGGCAAGGTCGACAGAAGTATATTGGATATACATTATATTAATGTGTACTTTACTAGTACTCCTAGTAGCACCAGGGTATTAGATACCGGTTCGGTTGCTAAGTGTTGGTAACTCGAAATAAAAGGCTACCGAATAAACGGAGACTAGCTAAAGGTGAGATGACGATATGTGTTGGAAGTGTTTCCAAGGTTGATGTGATCAAGCATCGCATGCTCCCTCTACCATCGAGATTGGTGTTAAACCTAAATAATTGTTATTTGGTGTTTGCGTTGAGCATAGACATGATTGGATTATGTTTATCGCAATACGGTTATTCATTTAAGGAGAATAATGGTTACTCTGCCTATTTGAATAATACCTTCAATGGTCTTGCACCTAAAATGAATGGTTTATTGAATCTCGATCGTAGTGATACACATGTTCATGCCAAAAGATATAAGATAGTAATGATAGTACCACATACTTGTGGCACTGCCACTTGAGTCATATTGGTATAAAACGCATGAAGAAGCTCCATGTTGATGGATCTTTGGACTCACTCGTTTTTGAAAAGATTGAGACATGCGAACCATGTCTATTAGTATATATGCATGAAGAAAGTCCATACAGATGGATCGTTTGGACTCACTTGATTTTGAATCACTTGAGACATGCAAATCATACCACATGGGCAAGATGACTGAAAGGCCTCGTTTTCAGTAAGATGGAACAAGAGAGCAACTTGTTGGAAGTAATACATTTGATGTGTGCAGTCCAATGAGTGCTGAGGCACGCAGTGGATATCGTTATGTTCTTACTGTTGGGAATCGTAGCATAATTTTAAAAAAATTTCCTACGTTCACCAAGATGCATCTATGGAGTGTACTAGCAACGAGGGGAAGGGAGTGCATCTACATACCCTTGTAGATCGCGAGCGGAAGCGTTCCAATGAACGTGGATGACGGAGTCGTACTCGCCGTGATCCAAATCACCGATGACCGAGTGCCGAACGGACGGCACCTCCGCGTTCAACACACGTACGGTGCAGCGACGTCTCCTCCTTCTTGATCCAGCAAGGGGGAAGGAGAGGTTGATGGAGATCCAGCAGCACGACGGCGTGGTGGTGGATGTAGCGGGTCTCGTGCAGGGCTTCGCCGAGCTTCTACGAGAGAGAGAGAGGTGTTGCAGGGGGAGAGGGAGGCACCCAAGGCTGTTGTTTGCTGCCCTCCCTCCCCCCACTATATATAGGGCCAAGGGAGAGGGGGGGGGGGGCGCAGCCGTGCCCCTTCCTCCAAGGAAGGGTGCGGCCAGGGGGGGAGTCCTTCCCCCCCAAGGCACCTCGGAGGTGCCTTCCCCCTTTAGGACTCTCCCTTCTTTCTTATCTCTTGCGCATGGGCCTCTTGGGGCTGGTGCCCTTGGCCCATATAGGCCAAGGCGCACCCCTTACAGCCCATGTGGCCCCCCGGGGCTGGTGGACCCCCTTGGTGGACCCCCGGACCCCTTTCGGCACTCCCGGTACAATACCGATAAAGCACGAAACTTTTCCGGCGACCAAAATAAGACTTCCCATATATAAATCTTTACCTCTGGACCATTCCGGAACCTCTCGTGACGTCCGGGATCTCATCCGGGACTCCGAACAACTTTCGGGTTTCCGCATACATATATCTCTACAACCCTAGCGTCACCGGACCTTAAGTGTGTAGACCCTACGGGTTCGGGAGACATGCAGACATGACCGAGACGCCTCTCCGGTCAATAACCAACAGCGGGATCTGGATACCCATGTTGGCTCCCACATGTTCCACGATGATATCATCGGATGAACCACGGTGTCGAGGATTCAATCAATCCGTATGCAATTCCCTTTGTTAATCGGTATGTTACTTGCCCGAGATTCGATCGTCGGTATCCCAATACCTTGTTCAATCTCGTTACCGGCAAGTCTCTTTACTCGTACCGCAATGCATGATCCCGTGACTAACGCCTTAGTCACATTGAGCTCATTATGATGATGCATTACCGAGTGGGCCCAGAGATACCTCTCCGTCACACGGAGTGACAAATCCCAGTCTCGATCCGTGCCAACCCAACAGACACTTTCGGAGATACCCGTAATGCACCTTTATAGTCACCCAATTACGTTGTGACGTTTGGCACACCCAAAGCACTCCTACGGTATCCGGGAGTTGCACGATCTCATGGTCTAAGGAAAAGATACTTGACATTGGAAAAGCTCTAGCAAACGAAACTACACGATCTTTTATGCTATGCTTAAGTTGGGTCTTGTCCATCACATCATTCTCCTAATGATGTGATCCCGTTATCAATGACATCCAATGTCCATAGTCAGGAAACCATGACTATCTGTTGATCAACGAGCTAGTCAACTAGAGGCTTACTAGGGACAGGTTGTGGTCTATGTATTCACACATGTATTACGATTTCCGGACAATACAATTATAGCATGAATAATAGACAATTACCATGAACAAAGAAATATAATAATAACCATTTATTATTGCCTCTAGGGCATATTTCCAACAGTCTCCCACTTGCACTAGAGTCAATAATCTAGTTACATTGTGATGAATCGAACACCCATTGCGTCCTGGTGTTGATCATGTTTTCCTCTAGGGAGAGGTTTAGTCAACGGATCTGCTACATTCAGGTCCGTATGAACTTTACAAATATCTATGTCTCCATTTTGAACACTTTCACGAATGGAGTTGAAGTGACGCTTGATATGCCTGGTCTTCCTGTGAAACCTGGGCTCCTTCGCAAGGGCAATAGCTCCAGTGTTGTCACAGAAGAGAGTCATCGGGCCCGACGCATTGGGTATCACCCCTAGGTCGGTAATGAACTCCTTTATCCAGACTGCTTCCTGTGCTGCCTCCGAGGCTGCCATGTACTCCGCTTCACATGTAGATCCCGCCACGACGCTTTGCTTGCAACTGCACCAGCTTACTGCTCCTCCATTCAAAATATACACGTATCCGGTTTGTGACTTCGAGTCATCCAGATCTGTGTCGAAGCTAGCGTCGACGTAACCCTTTACGACGAGCTCTTCGTCACCTCCATAAACGAGAAACATATCCTTAGTCCTCTTCAGGTACTTCAGGATATTCTTAACCGCTGTCCAGTGTTCCTTGCCGGGATTACTTTGGTACCTTCCTACCAAACTTACGGCAAGGTTTACATCGGGTCTGGTACACAGCATGGCATACATAATAGACCCTATGGCCGAGGCATAGGGGATGACACTCATCTCTTCTATATCTTCTGCCGTGGTCGGGCATTGAGCCGTGCTCAATTGCACACCTTGCAATACAGGCAAGAACCCCTTCTTGGACTGATCCATATTGAACTTCTTCAATATCTTGTCAAGGTATGTACTCTGTGAAAGACCAATGAGGCGTCTTGATCTATCTCTATAGATCTTGATGCCTAATATATAAGCAGCTTCTCCAAGGTCCTTCATTGAAAAACACTTATTCAAATAGGCCTTTATACTTTCCAAGAATTCTATATCATTTCCCATCAATAATATGTCATCCACATATAATATGAGAAATGCTACAGAGCTCCCACTCACTTTCTTGTAAACACAGGCTTCTCCATAAGTCTGTGTAAACCCAAACGCTTTGATCATCTCATCAAAGCGAATGTTCCAACTCCGAGATGCTTGCACCAGCCCATAAATTGAGCGTTGGAGCTTGCATACTTTGTTAGCATTCTTAGGATCGACAAAACCTTCCGGCTGCATCATATACAACTCTTCCTTAAGGAAGCCGTTAAGGAATGCCGTTTTGACGTCCATCTGCCATATCTCATAATCATAGTATGCGGCAATTGCTAACATGATTCGGACGGACTTCAGCTTCGCTATGGGTGAGAAAGTCTCATCGTAGTCAACCCCTTGAACTTGTCGATAACCCTTAGCGACAAGTCGAGCTTTGTAGATGGTCACATTACCATTTGCGTCCGTCTTCTTCTTAAAGATCCATTTGTTTTCTATGGCTCGCCGCTCATCGGGCAAGTCAGTCAAAGTCCATACTTTGTTTTCATACATGGATTCTATCTCGGATTTCATGGCTTCTAGCCATTTGTCGGAATCCGGGCCCGCCATCGCTTCTTCATAGTTCGAAGGTTCACCGTTGTCTAACAACATGATTTCCAGGACAGGGTTGCCGTACCACTCTGGTGCGGAACGTGTCCTTGTGGACCTACGAAGTTCAGCAACTTGATCTGAAGCTTCATGATCATCATCATTAACTTCCTCCCCAGTCGGTATAGGCACCACAGGAACATTTTCCCGCGCTGCGCTACTTTCTGGTTCGGAAGGGGTGACTATCACCTCATGAAGTTCCACTTTCCTCCCAGTCAATTCTTTCGAGAGAAACTCCTTCTCTAGAAAGGACCCGTTCTTGGCAACGAAGATCTTGCCTTCGGATCTGAGGTAGAAGGTATACCCAATAGTTTCCTTAGGGTATCCTATGAAGACGCATTTTTCCGATTTGGGTTCGAGCTTTTCAGGTTGAAGTTTCTTGACATAAGCATCGCATCCCCAAACTTTTAGAAACGACAGCTTAGGTTTCTTCCCAAACCATAATTCATACGGTGTCGTCTCAACGGATTTCGACGGAGCCCTATTTAAAGTGAATGCGGCAGTCTCTAAAGCATAACCCCAAAATGAGAGCGGTAAATCGGTAAGAGACATCATAGATCGCACCATATCCAATAGAGTGCGATTACGACGTTCGGACACACCATTTCTCTGAGGTGTTCCAGGCGGCGTGAGTTGTGAAACTATTCCACATTTCCTTAAGTGTGTACCAAATTCGTGACTTAAATATTCTCCACCACGATCTGATCGTAAGAATTTTATTTTCCTGTCACGTTGATTCTCAACTTCACTCTGAAATTCCTTGAACTTTTCAAAGGTTTCAGACTTGTGTTTCATTAGGTAGACATACCCATATCTACTTAAATCATCAGTGAGAGTGAGAACATAACGATATCCTCCGCGAGCCTCAACACTCATTGGACCACACACATCGGTATGTATGATTTCCAATAAGTTGGTTGCTCGCTCCATTGTTCCGGAGAACGGAGTCTTGGTCATCTTACCCATGAGGCATGGTTCGCACGTGTCAAATGATTCGTAATCAAGAGACTCCAAAAGTCCATCTGCATGGAGCTTCTTCATGCGCTTGACACCAATGTGACCAAGGCGGCAGTGCCACAAGTATGTGGGACTATCGTTATCAACTTTACTTCTTTTGGTATTCACACTATGAACATGTGTAACATCACGTTCGAGATTCATCAAAAATAAACCATTGACCAGCGGGGCATGACCATAAAACATTTCTCTCAAATAAATAGAACAACCATTATTCTCGGATTTAAATGAGTAGCCATCTCGAATTATACGAGATCCAGATACAATGTTCATGCTCAAAGCTGGCACTAAATAACAATTATTGAGGTTTAAAACTAATCCCGAAGGGAGATGCAGAGGTAGCGTGCCGACGGCGATCACATCGACCTTGGAACCATTCCCGACGCGCATCGTCACCTCGTCCTTCGCCAGTCTCCGTTTATTCCGTAGTTCCTGTTTTGAGTTACAAATATGAGCAACCGCACCGGTATCAAATACCCAGGAGCTACTACGAGTACTGGTAAGGTACACATCAATTACTTGTATATCACATATACCTTTGGTGTTGCCGGCCTTCTTCTTGTCCGCTAAGTATTTGGGGCAGTTCCGCTTCCAGTGACCACTTCCCTTGCAATAAAAGCACTCAGTCTCGGGCTTGGGTCCATTCTTTGACTTCTTCCCGGCAACTGGCTTACCGGGCGCGGCAACTCCCTTGCCGTCCTTCTTGAAGTTCTTCTTACCCTTGCCCTTCTTGAACTTAGTGGTTTTATTCACCATCAACACTTGATGTTCTTTTCTGATCTCTACCTCAGCTGATTTCAGCATTGAATATACCTCGGGAATGGTCTTTTCCATCCCCTGCATATTGAAGTTCATCACAAAGCTCTTGTAGCCTGGTGGAAGCGACTGGAGGATTCTGTCAACGACCGCGTCATCCGGGAGATTAACTCCCAGCTGAGCAAGCGGTTGTGCAACCCAGACATTCTGAGTATGTGCTCACTAACAGAACTATTCTCCTCCATTTTACAGCTGAAGAACTTGTCGGAGACATCATATCTCTCGACCCGGGCATGAGCTTGAAAAACCAGTTTCAGCTCCTCGAACATCTCATATGCTCCATGTTTCTCAAAACGCTTTTGGAGACCCGGTTCTAAGCTGTAAAGCATGCCGCACTGAACGAGGGAGTAATCATCAGCACGCTGCTGCCAAGCGTTCATAACGTCTTGGTTCTCAGGGATTGGTGCTTCACCTAGCGGTGCTTCTAAGACATAATCTTTCCTGGCTACTATGAGGATGATCCTCAGGTTCCGGACCCAGTCCGTATAGTTGCTGCCATCATCTTTCAGCTTGGTTTTCTCTAGGAACGCGTTGAAATTGAGGACAACGTTGGCCATTTGATCTACAATACATAGTGTAAAGATTTAGACTAAGTTCATGATAATTAAGTTCATATAATCAAATTATTTAATGAACTCCCACTCAGATAGACATCCCTCTAGTCATCTAAGTGAAACATGATCCGAGTTCAACTAGGCCGTGTCCGATCATCACGTGAGACGGACTAGTCGAGATCGGTGAACATCTCCATGTTGATCGTATCTTCTATACGACTCATGCTCGACCTTTCGGTCCTCCGTGTTCCGAGGCCATGTCTGTACATGCTAGGCTCGTCAAGTGAACCTAAGTGTATTGCGTGTGTTCCGAGGCCATGTCTGTACATGCTAGGCTCGTCAACACCTGTTGTATTCGAACGTTAGAATCTATCACACCCGATCATCACGTGGTGCTTCGAAACAACGAACCTTCGCAATGGTGCACAGTTAGGGTGAACACTTTCTTGAAATTATTATAAGGGATCATCCTACTTGCTACCGTCATTCTAAGCAAATAAGATGCAAAACATGATAAACATCACATGCAATCAAATAGTGAGATGATATGGCCAATATCATTATGCTCCTTTGATCTCCATCTTCGGGGCACCATGATCATCTTCTTCACCGGCATGACACCATGATCTCCATCATCATGATCTCCATCATTGTGTCTTCATGAAGTCGTCACGCCAACGATTACTTCTACTTCTATGGCTAACGCTTTTAGCAACAAAGTAAAGTAAATTACATGGCGTTATTCAATGACACGCAGGTCATACAAAATAATAAAGACAACTCCTATGGCTCCTGCCGGTTGTCATGCTCATCGACATGCAAGTCGTGATTCCTATTACAAGAATATGATCAATCTCATACATCACATATATCATTCATCACATCTTCTGGCCATATCACATCACATAGCACTTGCTGCAAAAACAAGTTAGACGACCTCTAATTGTTGTTGCAAGTTTTTACGTGGTTTGTAGGTTTCTAGCAAGAACATTTTCTTACCTACGTATGACCACAACGTGATTTGCCAATTTCTATTTACCCTTCATAAGGACCCTTTTCATCGAATCCGTTCCGACTAAAGTAGGAGAGACAGACACCCGCTAGCCACCTTATGCAACTAGTGCATGTCAGTCGGTGGAACCTGTCTCACGTAAGCGTACGTGTAAGGTCGGTCCGGGCCGCTTCATCCTACAATGCCACCGAAATAAGAAACGACTAGTAGCGGCAAGAAGAATTGGCAAACTCAACGCCCACAACTGCTTTGTGTTCTACTCGTGCATAGTAACTACGCATAGGCCTGGCTCATGATGCCACTGTTGGGAATCGTAGCATAATTTTAAAAAAATTTCCTACGTTCACCAAGATGCATCTATGGAGTGTACTAGCAACGAGGGGAAGGGAGTGCATCTACATACCCTTGTAGATCGCGAGCGGAAGCGTTCCAATGAACGTGGATGACGGAGTCGTACTCGCCGTGATCCAAATCACCGATGACCGAGTGCCGAATGGACGGCACCTCCGCGTTCAACACACGTACGGTGCAGCGACGTCTCCTCCTTCTTGATCCAGCAAGGGGGAAGGAGAGGTTGATGGAGATCCAGCAGCACGACGGCGTGGTGGTGGATGTAGCGGGTCTCGTGCAGGGCTTCGCCGAGCTTCTACGAGAGAGAGAGAGGTGTTGCAGGGGGAGAGGGAGGCGCCCAAGGCTGTTGTTTGCTGCCCTCCCTCCCCCCACTATATATAGGGCCAAGGGAGAGGGGGGGGCGCAGCCTTGCCCCTTCCTCCAAGGAAGGGTGCGGCCAGGGGGGGAGTCCTTCCCCCCCAAGGCACCTCGGAGGTGCCTTCCCCCTTTAGGACTCTCCCTTCTTTCTTATCTCTTGCGCATGGGCCTCTTGGGGCTGGTGCCCTTGGCCCATATAGGCCAAGGCGCACCCCTTACAGCCCATGTGGCCCCCCGGGGCTGGTGGACCCCCCGACCCCTTTCGGCACTCCCGGTACAATACCGATAAAGCACGAAACTTTTCCGGCGACCAAAATAAGACTTCCCATATATAAATCTTTACCTGCGGACCATTCCGGAACCTCTCGTGACGTCCGGGATCTCATCCGGGACTCCGAACAACTTTCGGGTTTCCGCATACATATATCTCTACAACCCTAGCGTCACCGGACCTTAAGTGTGTAGACCCTACGGGTTCGGGAGACATGCAGACATGACCGAGACGCCTCTCCGGTCAATAACCAACAGCGGGATCTGGATACCCATGTTGGCTCCCACATGTTCCACGATGATATCATCGGATGAACCACGGTGTCGAGGATTCAATCAATCCGTATGCAATTCCCTTTGTCAATCGGTATGTTACTTGCCCGAGATTCGATCGTCGGTATCCCAATACCTTGTTCAATCTCGTTACCGGCAAGTCTCTTTACTCGTACCGCAATGCATGATCCCGTGACTAAAGCCTTAGTCACATTGAGCTCATTATGATGATGCATTACCGAGTGGGCCCAGAGATACCTCTCCGTCACACGGAGTGACAAATCTCAGTCTCGATCCGTGCCAACCCAACAGACACTTTCGGAGATACCCGTAATGCACCTTTATAGTCACCCAGTTACGTTGTGACGTTTGGCACACCCAAAGCACTCCTACGGTATCCGGGAGTTGCACGATCTCATGGTCTAAGGAAAAGATACTTGACATTGGAAAAGCTTTAGCAAACGAAACTACACGATCTTTTATGCTATGCTTAAGTTGGGTCTTGTCCATCACATCATTCTCCTAATGATGTGATCCCGTTATCAATGACATCCAATGTCCATAGTCAGGAAACCATGACTATCTGTTGATCAACGAGCTAGTCAACTAGAGGCTTACTAGGGACAGGTTGTGGTCTATGTATTCACACATGTATTACGATTTCCGGACAATACAATTATAGCATGAATAATAGACAATTACCATGAACAAAGAAATATAATAATAACCATTTATTATTGCCTCTAGGGCATATTTCCAACACTTACTTCACAGATGATTTGAGTAGATGCTAAGAATATTTACTTGATGAAACACAAGTCTGAATTATTGAAAGGTTCAAGTAATTTCAGAGTGAAGTTGAAGATTGTCGTGACAAGAGGATAAAATGTCTGTGATATGATCATAGAGATGAATATCTGAGTTACGAGTTTGGCACACAATTAAGAAATTGTGGAAATTGTTTCACGACTAATACCGCCTGGAACACCATAGTGTGATGATGTGTCCGAACATCATAACTGCACCCTATTGGATATGGTGCATACCATGATGTCTCTTATCGAATTACACTATCATTTATGGGTTAGGCATTAGAGACAACCGCATTCACTTTAAATAGGGCACCACGCAATTCCATTGAGACGACACCGTGTGAACAATGGGTTAGAGAAACCTAAGCTGTCGTTTCTTAAAAGTTTGGGGCTGCGACGCTTATGTGGAAAAGTTTCAGGCTAATAAGCTTGAACCCAAAGCGGATAAATGCATCTTCATAGAATACCCAAAACAATTGGGTATACCTCCTATTTCAGATCCGGAAGCAAAGTGATTGTTTCTAGAAACAGGTCCTTTCTCGAGGAAAAGTTTCTCTCGAAAGAATTGAGTGGGAGGATGGTGGAGACTTGATGAGGTTATTGAACCATGACTTCAACTAGTGTGTAGCAGGGCACAGGAAGTTGTTCCTGTGGCACCTACACCAATTGAAGTGGAAGCTTATGATAGTGATCATGAAACTTCGGACCAAGTCACTACCAAACCTCGTAGGTCGGCAAGGATGCGTACTACTTCAGAGTGGTACATAATCATGTCTTGGAAGTCATGTTGCTAGACAACAATGAACCTACGAGCTATGGAGAAGCGATGGTGGGCCCGGATTCCAACGAATGGCTCGAGGCCATAAAATCCGAGAGAGGATCCATGTATAAAAACAAAGTATAGACTTTGGAAGAACTACTGATGGTCGAAGGCTATTGGGTGCAGATGGATTTTAAAAGGAAGACAGACAATGATGGTAAATGTCACCATTAAGAAAGCTCGACTTGTCGTTAAGATGTTTTTGGGCAAGTTCAAGGAGTTGACTGCGATGAGACTTTCTCACTCGTAGAGATGCTAAGAGTCTGTTGGAATTATATTAGCAGTTACTGCATTATTTATGAAATCTTGCAGATAGGATGTCAAAACATTGTTTCCTCGACGATTTTCTTGAGGAAAGGTTGTATGTGATACAACCAGAAGGTTTTGTCAATCCTGAAAGATGCTAACAAGTATGCAAAGCTCTAGCAATCCTTCTAAGGATTGGAGTAAGCATCTCGGAGTTGGAATGTACGCTTTGATGAGATGATCGAAGATTTTGGGTTTTTACAAAGTTTATGAGAAACTTGTATTTCCAAAGAAGTGAGTGGGAGCACTATAGAATTTCTGATGAGTATATGTTGTTGACATATTGTTGATTAGAAATGATGTAGAATTTCTGGAAAGCATACAGGGTTATTTGAAAAGTGTTTTTCAATGGAAAACCTGGATTAAGCTACTTGAACATTGAGCATCAAGATCTATAAGGATAGATCAAAAACGCTTAATAGTACTTTCAAATGAATACATACCGTGACAAGATTTTGAAGGAGTTCAAAATAGATCAGCAAAGAAGGAGTTCTTGGCTGTATTACAAGGTGTGAGTATTGAGTAAGACTCAAGACCTGACCACAACAGAAGAGAGAGAAAGGATGAAGGTCGTCCCCTATGCTTTAGACGTAGGCTCTACAGTATGCTATGCTGTGTACCGCACCTGAAGTGTGCCTTGCCATGAGTTAGTCAAGGGGTACAATAGTGATCCAGGAATGGATCACATGACAGCGGTCGAACTTATCCTTAGTAACTAGTGGACTAAGGAATTTTCTCGATTATGGAGGTGGTAAAAGAGTTCGTCGTAAAGGGTTACGTCGATACAAACTTTGACACTAATCCGGATGACTCTGAGTAGTAAACCGGATTCGTATAGTAGAGAAGTTATTTGGAATAGCTCCAAGTAGCGCGTGGTAGCTGCATCTACAAGATGACATAGAGATTTGTAAAGCACACACGGATCTGAAAGGTTCAGACCCGTTGACTAATAACCTCTCTCACAAGCAAGATATGAACAAACCCCATGGGTGTTGGATTCATTACAATCACATAGTGATGAGAACTAGATTATTGACTCTAGTGCAAGTGGGAGACTGTTGGAAATATGCCCTAGAGGCA
This sequence comes from Aegilops tauschii subsp. strangulata, assembly GCF_002575655.3. Taxonomy (NCBI): domain Eukaryota; kingdom Viridiplantae; phylum Streptophyta; class Magnoliopsida; order Poales; family Poaceae; genus Aegilops; species Aegilops tauschii. The sequence goes on from NC_053040.3 coordinate 465,741,102, forward strand.
ATGATAAAATGGTTATTATTGTATTTCCTTGTTCATGATAATTGTCTATTGTTCATGCTATAATTGTATTAACTGGAAACCGTAATACATGTGTGAATACATAGACCACAACATGTCCGTAGTAAGCCTCTAGTTGACTAGCTCGTTGATCAATAGATGGTTATGGTTTCCTGACCATGGACATTGGATGTCATTGATAACGGGATCACATCATTAGGAGAATGATGTGATGGATAAGACCCAATCCTAAGCATAGCACAAGATCGTGTAGTTCGTTTGCTAAGAGCTTTTCTAATGTCAAGTATCATTTCCTTAGACCATGAGATTGTGCAACTCCCGGATACCGTAGGAATGCTTTGGGTGTACCAAACGTCACAACGTAACTGGGTGGCTATAAAGGTACACTACAGGTATCTCCGAAAGTGTCTGTTGGGTTGGTACGAATCGAGACTGGGATTTGTCACTCCGTATGACGGAGAGGTATCTCTGGGCCCACTCGGTAATGCATCATCATAATGAGCTCAATGTGACTAAGTAGTTAGTCACGGGATCATGCATTACGGAACGAGTAAAGTGACTTGCCGGTAACGAGATTGAACGAGGTATTGGGATACCGACGATCGAATCTCAGGCAAGTAACATACCGATTGACAAAGGGAATTGTATACGGGATTGATTGAATCCCCGACATCGTGGTTCATCCGATGAGATCATCGTGGAACATGTGGGAGCCAATATGGGTATCCAGATCCCGCTATTTGTTATTGGCCGGAGAGGTGTCTCGGTCATGTCTGCATGGTTCCCGAACCCGTAGGGTCTACACACTTAAGGTTCGGTTACGCTAGAGTTGTTATGGGAAATAGTATGTGGTTATCGAAGGTTGTTCGGAGTCCCGGATGAGATCCCGGACATCACGAGGAGTTCCGGAATGGTCCGCGGTAAAGATCGATATATTGGACGAAGGGTATTGGAGTCCGGAAGTGTTCCGGGGGTACCAGGCTATGGCCAGCATGACTGAAAGATGTTTCGGTAGCCCCGGCAAGTGTTGGAGGGCCTCATGGGCCAAAGGGGAAGGGGAAAACCAGCCCACTAAGGGGTCGTGCGCCCCCCACACCCTTTCCCACGTTACTTGGGGAGGTGGGGCGCCTCCACCAGGCTTGGGAGGCAAGCCTCCACCTGCTTGGCTTGGGGGGCAAGTCTCCCTAGGATTTTCCCTAGGGAGATCCAATCTGCTTGGCCGCCGCCCCCTAGGGGAAACCCTAGGGCGCCTCCCCCTCTCCCCTTGCCCCTATATATAGTGGAGGGGTGGGAGGGCAGCCGCACCTCTTCCCTGGCGCAGCCCTCCCTCCTCATACACCTCCTCCTCCTCCTCCTCCTCCGTAGTGCTTAGCGAAGGTCTGCCGGAGAACCACGAGCTCCATTGCCACCACGCCGTCGTGCTGCTGGAGTTCTCCCTCAATTTCTCCTCTCCCCTTGCTGGATCAAGAAGGCGGAGACGTCCCCGGGCTGTGAAGGAAATATGCCCTAGAGGCAATAATAAAGTATTATTTATTTCCTTATATCATGATAAATGTTTATTATTCATGCTAGAATTGTATTAACCGGAAACATAATACATGTGTGAATATATAGACAAACAGAGTGTCACTAGTATGCCTCTACTTGACTAGCTCGTTAATCAAAGATGGTTATGTTTCCTAGCCATAGACATGAGTTGTCATTTGGTTAACGGGATCACCTCATTAGGAGAATGACGTGATTGACTTGACCCATTCCGTTAGCTTAGCACTCGATCGTTTAGTATATTGCTATTGCTTTCTTCATGACTTATACATGTTCCTATGACTATGAGATTATGCAACTCCCGTTTACCGGAGGAACACTTTGTGTGCTACCAAACGTCACAACGTAACTGGGTGATTATAAAGGTGCTCTACAGGTGTCTCCAAAGGTACTTGTTGGGTTGGCGTATTTCGAGATTAGGATTTGTCACTCCGATTGTCGGAGAGGTATCTCTGGGCCCACTCGGTAATGCACATCACTATAAGCCTTGCAAGCATTGTGACTAATGAGTTAGTTGCGGGATGATGTATTACAGAACGAGTAAAGAGACTTGCCGGTAACGAGATTGAACTAGGTATCGAGATACCGACGATGGAATCTCGGGCAAGTAACATACCGATGACAAAGGGAACAACGTATGTTGTTATGCGGTCTGACCGATAAAGATCTTCGTAGAATATGTAGGAACCAATATGAGCATCCAGGTTCCGCTATTGGTTATTGACCGGAGAGGTGTCTCGGTCATGTCTACATAGTTCTCGAACCCGTAGGGTCCGCACGCTTAAAGTTACGATGACAGTTATATTATGAGTTTATATGTTTTGATGTATCGAAGGTTGTTCGGATTCCCGGATGTGATCACGGACATGACGAGGAGTCTCGAAATGGTCGAGACATAAAGATTGATATATTGGACGACTATATTCGGACACCGGAAGTGTTCCGGAGAAGTTTCGGATAAAACCGGAGTGCCGGAGGGGTTACCGGAACCCCCCGGGGAAGTATTGGGCCTTAGTGGGCTTGAGGGGAGAGAGAGGGCAGCAGCCCAGGAGGTGGCGCGCCCCCTCCCATGAGGAGTCCGAATTGGACTAGGGGAGGGGGGCGCAGCCCCTCTTTCCCTCTCCTTCTCCCTCTCTTTCCTTCCCCCTTCTCTCTTCCTAGTTGGACTAGGAAAGGGGAGTCCTACTCCTACTAGGAGGAGGACTCCCCCCTCTTTGGCGCGCCCCAAGGGCCAGCCGGCCTCCCCCTTGCTCCTTTATATACGGGGGCAGGGGGCACCTCTGGACACACAATTGATCTACGATCTTTTAGCCGTGTGCGGTGCCCCCTCCACCAGATTACACCTCGATAATATCGTTGCGGAGCTTAGGCGAAGCCCTGCATCGGTAGAACATCATCATCGTCACCACGCCATCGTGCTGATGAAACTTTCCCTCAACACTCGACTGGATCGGAGTTCGAGGGACGTCATCGAGCTGAACGTGTGCTGAACTCGGAGGTGCCGTGCGTTCGGCACTTGATCGGTCGGATCGTGAAGACGTACGACTACATCAACCGCGTTGTGATAACGCTTCCGCTTTCGGTCTACGAGGGTACGTGGACAACACTCTCCCCTCTCGTTGCTATGCATCACCATGATCTTGCGTGTGCGTAGATTTTTTTTTGAAATTACTACGTTCCCCAAAAGTGGTATCAGAGCCTGGTTTTATGCGTTGATGCTATGCACGAGTAGAACACAAGTGAGTTGTGGGCGATATAAGTCATACTGCTTACCAGCATGTTATACTTTGGTTCAGCGGTATTGTGAGATGAAGCGGCCCGGACCGACATTACGCGTACGCTTACGCGAGACTGGTTTCACCGTTGCGAGCACTCGTTGCTTAAAGGTGACTGACGGGTGTCTATCTCTCTCACTTTAGTTGAACCGAGTGTGGCTACGCCCGGTCCTTGCGAAGGTTAAAACAGCACCAACTTGACAAACTATCGTTGTGGTTTTGATGCGTAGGTAAGAACGGTTCTTGCTAAGCCCGTAGCAGCCACGTAAAACTTGCAACAACAAAGTAGAGGATGTCTAACTTGTTTTTGCAGGGCATGTTGTGATGTGATATGGTCAAGACATGATGCTATATTTTATTGTATGAGATGATCATGTTTTGTAACCGAGTTATCGGCAACTGGCAGGAGCCATATGGTTGTCGCTTTATTGTATGCAATGCAATCGCCATGTAATTGTTTTACTTTATCACTAAGCGGCAGCGATAGTCGTAAAAGCAATAAGTTGGCGAGACGACAACGATACTACGATGGAGATCAAGGTGTCGCGCCGGTGACGATGGTGATCATGATGGTGCTTCGGAGATGGAGATCACAAGCACAAGATGATGATGGCCATATCATATCACTTATATTGATTGCATGTGATGTTAATCTTTTATGCATCTTATCTTGCTTTGATTGACGGTAGCATTATAAGATGATCTCTCACTAAAATTTCAAGATAAAAGTGCTCTCCCTGAGTATGCACCGTTGCGAAAGTTCTTCGTGCTGAGACACCACGTGATGATCGGGTGTGATAGGCTCTACGTTCAAATACAACGGGTGCAAAACAGTTGCACACGCGGAATACTCAGGTTAAACTTGACGAGCCTAGCATATGCAGATATGGCCTCGGAACACGGAGACCGAAAGGTCGAGCGTGAATCATATAGTAGATATGATCAACATAGTGATGTTCACCACTGAAACTACTCCATCTCACGTGATGATCGGACATGGTTTAGTTGATATGGATCACGTGATCACTTAGAGGATTAGAGGGATGTCTATCTAAGTGGGAGTTCTTAAGTAATATGATTAATTGAACTTAAATTTATCATGAACTTAGTCCTGATAGTATTTTGCATATTATGTTGTAGAACAATAGCTCGCGTTGTTGCTTCCCCGTGTTTATTTTTGATATGTTCCTAGAGAAAAATTATGTTGAAAGATGTTAGTAGCAAAGATGCGGATTGGATCCGTAATCTGAGGATTATCCTCATTGCTGCACAAAAAAATTATGTCCTTGATGCACCGCTAGGTGACAGACCTATTGCAGGAGCAGATGCAGACGTTATGAACGTTTGGCTAGCTCAATATGATGACTACTTGATAGTTTAGTGCACCATGCTTAACGGCTTAGAATCGGGACTTCAAAGACGTTTTGAACGTCATGGACCATATGAGATGTTCCAGGAGTTGAAGTTAATATTTCAAGCAAATACCCGAGTTGAGAGATATGAAGGCTCCAACAAGTTCTATAGCTAAAAGATGGAGGAGAATAGCTCAAGCAGTGAGCATGTGCTCAGATTGTCTGGGTACTACAATCGCTTGAATCAAGTGGGAGTTAATCTTCCAGATAAAATAGTGATTGACACAATTCTCTAGTCACCATCACCAAGTTAGTAGAACTTCGTGATGAACTATAGTATGTAAGGGATGACGAAAGTAATTCCCGAGCTCTTCGCGATGCTGAAATCGACGAAGGTAGAAATCAAGAAAGAGCATCAAGTGTTGATGGTTAACAAGACCACTAGTTTCAAGAAAAGGGCAAAGGGATAGAAGGGGAACTTCAAAAAGAACGGCAAGCAAGTTGCTATCAAGTGAAGAAGCCCAAGTCTGTACCTAAGCCTGAGACTAAGTGATTCTACTGCAAAGGGACTGGTCGCTGGAAGCGGAACTACCCCAAGTATTTGGCGGATAAGAAGGATGGCAAAGTAAACACAGGTATATTTGATATACATGTTATTTATGTGTACTTTACTAGTGTTTATAGCAACCCCTCAGTATTTGATACTAGTTCAGTTGCTAAGATTAGTAACTCGAATCAGGAGTTGCAGAATGAACAGAGACTAGTTAAGGGTGAAGTGACGATGTGTGTTGGAAGTGGTTCCAAGATTGATATAATCATCATCGCACACTCCCTATACTTTCGGGATTAGTGTTGAAACTAAATAAGTGTTATTTGGTGTTTGCGTTGAGCATGAATATGATATGATCATGTTTGTTGCAATACGGTTATTCATTTAAATTAGAGAATAATTGTTGTTCTGTTTACATGAATAAAACCTTCTATGGTCATACACCCAATAAAATGGTTTGTTGGATCTCGATCGTAGTGATACACATATACATAATAATGAAGCCAAAAGATGCAAAGTTAATAATGATAGTGCAACTTATTTGTGGCACTGCCGTTTAGGTCATATTGGTGTAAAGCGCATGAAGAAACTCCATACTGATGGGATTTTGGAATCACTTGATTATGAATCACTTGATGCTTGCGAACCGTGCCTCATGGGCAAGATGACTAAAACGCCGTTCTCCGGAACTATGGAGAGAGCAACAGATTTGTTGGAAATCATACATACTGATGTATGCGATCCGATGAGTGTTGAGGCTCGTAGCAGGTATCATTAATTTCCGACCTTCACAGATGATTTGAGCAGATATGGGTATATCTACTTAATGAAACAGAGGTCTGAAACATTTGAAAAGTTCATATAATTTCAGAGAGAAGTGGAAAATCATCGTAACAAGAAAATAAAGTTTCTACGATCTGATCGTGGAGAAGAGTATTTGAGTTACGAGTTTGGCCTTCAGTAAAAACAATGTGAAATAGTTTCACTACTCACGCCACCTGGAACACCACAGTATAATGGTGTGTCCGAACATCGTAATCGTACTTTATTAGATATGGTACAATATATGGTGTCTCTTACCGATCTACCACTATCGTTTTGGGGTTATGCATTAGAGACAGCTGCATTCACGTTAAATAGGGTACCATCTAAATCCGTTGAGACGACATCTTATGAACTGTGGTTTGGCAAGAAACCAAAGTTGTCGTTTCTTAAAAGTTTGGGGTTGCGATGCTTATGTGAAAAAGTTTCATCCTGATAAGCTCAAACCCAAATCGGAGAAATGTGTCTTCATAGGATACCCAAAGGAGACAGTTGGGTACACCTTCTATCACAGATCCGAAGGCAAGACATTCGTCGCTAAGTATGGATCCTTTCTAGAGAAGGAGTTTCTCTCGAAAGAAGTGAGTGGGAGGAAAGTAGAACTTGATGAGGTAATTGTACCTGCTCCCTTATTGGAAAGTAGTTCATCGCAGAAACCAGTTTCTGTGACGCCTATACCAATTAGTGAGGAAGTTAATGATGATGATCATGGAACTTCAGATCAAGTTATTACTGAACCTCGTAGGTCAACCAGAGTAAGATCCGCACTAGAGTGGTACGGTAATCCTGTTCTGGAGGTTATGTTACTAGACCATGACGAACCTACGAACTATGAAGAAGCGATGGTGAGCCCAGATTCCGCAAAATGGCTTGAGGCCATGAAATCTGAGATGAGATCCATGTATGAGAACAAAGTATGGACTTTGATTGACTTGCCCAATGATCGGCGAGCCATTGAGATTAAATGGATCTTCAAGAGGAATACGGACGCTGATAGTAGTGTTACTATCTACAAAGCTAGAATTGTCGCAAAAGGTTTTCGACAAGTTTAAGGTGTTGACTACGATGAGAGTTTCTCACTCGTATCTATGCTTAAGTCTGTCCGAATCATGTTAGCAATTGCCGCATTTTATGAAATCTGGCAAATGGACAAACAAAACTGCATTCCTTAATGGATTTATTAAAGAAGAGTTGTATATGATGCAACCAGAAGGTTTTGTCAATCCTAAAGGTGCTAACAAAATATGCAAGCTCCAGCGATCCATCTATGGACTGGTGCAAGTATCTCGGAGTTGGAATATACGCTTTGATAAGTTGATCAAAGGATATAGTTTTATACAGACTTGCGGTGAAGCCTGTATTTACAAGAAAGTGAGTGGGAGCACTACAACATTTCTGATAAGTATATGTGAATGACATATTGTTGATCGGAAATAATATAGAATTATTCTGCAAAGCATAAAGGAGTGTTTGAAAGGAGTTTTTCAAAGAAAGACCTCGGTGAAGCTACTTACATATTGAGCATCAAGATCTATAGAGATAGATCAAAACGCTTGATAAGTTTTTTCAATAAGTACATACCTTGACAAGATTTTGAAGTAGTTCAAAATGGAACAGTCAAAGAAAGAGTTTCTTGCCTGTGTTACAAGGTGTGAAATTGAGTAAGACTCAAAGCCCCACCACGGCAGAAGATAGAAAAAGAATGAAAGTCATTCCCTATGCCTCGGCCATAGGTTCTATAAAGTATGCCATGCTGTGTACCAGATCTATTGTATACCCTACACTGATTTTGGCAAGGGAGTACAATAGTGATCTAGGAGTAGATCACTAGACATCGGTCAAAATTATCCTTACTGGAATAAGGATATGTTTCTCGATTATGGAAGTGACAAAAGGTTCGTCGTAAAGGGTTACGTCGATGCAAGTTTTGACACTAATCTAGATGACTCTAAGTCTCGGTCTAGATACATATTGAAAGTGGGAGCAATTAGCTAGAGTAGCTCCGTGCAGAGCATTGTAGACATAGAAATTTGCAAAATACTAACGGATCTGAATGTGACAGACCCGTTGACTAAAATTATCTCACAAGTAAAACATGATCGCACCGTAGTACTTTTTGGGTGTTAATCACATAGCGATGTGAACTAGATTACTGAATCTAGTAAACCCTTTGGGTGTTGGTCACATGACGATGTGAACTATGGGTGTTAATCACATGGTGATGTGAACTATTGATGTTAAATCACATGGCGATGTGAACTAGATTATTGACTCTAGTGCAAGTGGGAGACTGAAGGAAATATGCCCTAGAGGCAATAATAAAGTATTATTTATTTCCTTATATCATGATAAATGTTTATTATTCATGCTAGAATTGTATTAACCGGAAACATAATACATGTGTGAATATATAGACAAACAGAGTGTCACTAGTATGCCTCTACTTGACTAGCTCGTTAATCAAAGATGGTTATGTTTCCTAGCCATAGACATGAGTTGTCATTTGGTTAACGGGATCACCTCATTAGGAGAATGATGTGATTGACTTGACCCATTCCGTTAGCTTAGCACTCGATCGTTTAGTATATTGCTATTGCTTTCTTCATGACTTATACATGTTCCTATGACTATGAGATTATGCAACTCCCGTTTACCAGAGGAACACTTTGTGTGCTACCAAACGTCACAACGTAACTGGGTGATTATAAAGGTGCTCTACAGGTGTCTCCAAAGGTACTTGTTGGGTTGGCGTATTTTGAGATTAGGATTTGTCACTCCGATTGTCGGAGAGGTATCTCTGGGCCCACTCGGTAATGCACATCACTATAAGCCTTGCAAGCATTGTGACTAATGAGTTAGTTGCGGGATGATGTATTACGGAACGAGTAAAGAGACTTGCCGGTAACGAGATTGAACTAGGTATCGAGATTGAACGAGTAAAGAAGGATGATTATATGCTTTTATTGTGGAGGATCATTGTTGTATATATGTAGACAATCCTGAGAAGTTTGGGGTGCTTCATACTTCTTTAAGAACATGATAGGGTTTTTCTTATAGCTTTATACGGATGAGTAGTGTTGTAATTCTGTGCGATATATTTTCCTTTTATTTTGAAGACTTGTTGTCTCCGAGTACTGTAGTTATTGATCTTCAATATCATCCCTGGAGTTTAGTGAAACTAGGCAACATTGGTTGTACTTGGCTTGCCTTTTTTGTTTGTAATAATGAACTGCATTGGCTAGGTGTCACCTTTAAATCTTGATCTTGGTACAGAGTTCCGAATGGAATATATACTACTCCCTCCGTAAACTAACATAAGAGCATTTAGATCACTAAAGTAGTGATCTAAATGCTCTTGTATTAGTTTACAGAGGGAGTATCATTCTTCCTAGTAAGGAAATTCATTGTTTGTTTATAGAATTGTTAAAGCTCTCACACCTGCTAACCTACCAAGGACCAAGCTCATGGGTTTCTTAGCCCCAATTCTTTTCAGCTATCCACCTACAGGAGTAGAAGTTTAAGATGGGAAGTACTAGGCCAACTATTATTGACCGACCGAAGGACCAATCGCTTCATGTCACTCCCTACCATCACCATCCAAGTTCTTTTATAAGGAGCAATGCTTCTGTAAGTGAAAGATGAATATCTTATTTAGAATTTTACATCTTTGCCTTGGAATTAAACAATTCTACCGTTGTGCATTAGTAATTTGTGTCTATACACACACATGGATATGAAATTGATAGGTATGGGCATAGGAGGCACCGGGAACTACCGATGCATTACTGGATCAGAACTTTCATTTCCTACCGACGCACCCGTCTGTCCGAGCTATCCAATTAGCCACCATCTCCTGCCATTTTGAGGAAGCAAAAATTCTCCAAGCTTGGCTGGGATGGATGGCTAGAGAAAGTAGGCGTCAGAGTCTGTCGATGGACCTGGAAGAGCAACAGTACAACAATGAGCGCGAGCTTCGAAAGTACTCAAAGATGAGAGATGGCTTGACTCACATGTCAAGAGAGGCGTACTTGCCTTTAGCCCAACTTGCAAGATAGCACTTCGCGGTGGCTTGGAACGTTGCATCGACCCATGATTTATGGTGGTAGATGATAAGATCATGAGCGTAACAGTGACTGTACTGTTTGTTGGCCTTCATTAGCCGAATCAGCATTTTGGAGCACTGCTACATGTACGATATTTTCCAGTCGATTTCCATACGACACAGGCATGCATCCCATTCGTTCAGTGGTCCACAACCGTATTTTCGGGCGTCAACCATTGTATGCACAACAATTCCGCTACATAAATGTCGCCCTTAGCATTCACACCATACATATTATAACTTCACAAGCTTTAGATGTTTGAAAACCTAGCTCGTTGCTGCATATGGTTGGCCTTATTGCTAGCAGGAGTTAAATGCACGAAATGTCCCCAAACTATTTTGGAGGTGTCAGGTAAGCCCTTAGTTTTTTAAAAATCGGCATCTAGATCCAAGTGCAGTAAGCGTGTCATTCAAATCCAAATCAACATCTTTAGCGTTTAGCCGTAAAACACCTCCAATCTTGACTCTATTGTGCCGGTATGTTGGAGCCTTGGAGGGCGCGAAGCCCAACGGTGCCCGAGCGGGAGGCTACTTGTCAGTTCAGCTTGTTCCTTATAGCACGTACGAAGCTGGCTACCTAAGCAAGTTGATTGATCACAAGGAACTTGCATGTTAGGGCGTGAAGCAACCATTGAAGCCAACACTAGAGATTCAATTGCTAAGTGTAGAACTCACAAGATACCGTCTCCATTTTTTACTTTGAAATGGATGCAAACAGCAACACTGGCAAATTGCACCCCTTAACTACACAACTGAGATAACCCAGAAGGAGAAGAGCGTGTTAGCACCAAAGCAATCAACAGTCTACTGCTCCCTCCGTCTCGAATTAAGTGACGCGGAGGGAGAGGTGAGCTAGTACAAATTTGTATACAAATGACGTCAATTAAATCGGGACAGAGATAGTATTATACTAGTAGGTTTCAAAGCAGAAAATTTGCAAAAAAAAAAGTTTCAAAACAGAAGAATGTGTCAAAGCTAGGAAGTAACATGCAAACTCTCCTGCTTATTCAGTTGTTGACCCAAAAAAAAAAAGAATCCAATGCACATCTCTTGAGTTTGAATATATAGTTTGAAACTTTGAAGTTTGAAGCACCAAGGTGTCTAGATACTAATGAACCCGCATGGTTTTCCTATTGGCGTCGCCTGGCCAGCTTTGAGGCGCGTTCATGTCCAGTCGGTTACTAGCACCATCCCGGACGGGTCCGCGTCTCTGCGAGGTCAGACTCCACCCCGTAGCTCGACGAGGTACACGCTGCCGATGTCGCCGTAGCCCGTAGCACACCCCCGCCTGAAGTGGCCCAGGCTGAGCCGGGACTCGCGCGCGTCGGCCGCTCGGGTCGTCAGGGGCGACTTTGCTACTGCACGTCTCGGTTCCGCCATGCCAGCCCGGAGTCCCCACGCGCGCGGCCCACAACGGCGCAGTAGTTCTGAAGCGCCGTAACGTGGCGTCGTCGGTTTCCATGAGCGCCGGCCACGCTCTTGCCCCAGCGGCCAGCGCGTGCGTTGGCGAGATCCCGACATTCGTGCTGCACTGGTCCTCGAAGCCAGTTCGACGGAGTGCGTCTTCTGTGTTGGAGTATAATATCCAGCCCTTTTCATAGTTCGGACTTTTGAAATAACTAGCTGGAGCATGAATTCAATATTCTGCGCGTTCGGCGACGACAACAAGCTGCTTCTGGGCACGTGCCACGGCGACGGTTGGCTGTGGTACACGCGAACTCCAGTCCACCTAAAACGAAGGCCGGTACGTACGGCGCATGCGGCATGCCCCTGGTGTTGAACTTGAACACAAGCATCTTGGACGACATACCGTCGGCTGCTGTGGCTCTCGTCGTGCACGAAGCAGAGTACATGCTTGTCGTCCTCCGCGCAGCCGGGTCTTCGTGTCGTTCCAGATGCTGAGCTGGCATGGCCTGGAGCTCAGCGCCGGCGTCACCAGGGAAATCATGGAACGGCGGTGGTGCGAGGACAAGGACAAGCAACTCGGGGGCCACATGCGATGGCATTGCCAGGAGATGGCACTCAACGGCGGGGTTGGCCTGACATTGCACGCCAAATGCTCGATAAAATGTCTACTGCAATGAGGGAGGGGATAATATGAAGAAGATGGCGAGGTGGATGTCAACTTAGCCAGCTCTGGTCAAAACCATGTCAGAGTCAGCATGGAAACTGCTTTAACTAGGTCAAGGGGTAAAACTTGTACTATTTTTGATAGCTCAAGGTTTAAGTTATCTGATTTTGAAGGATGAAAATGTACCGTGCGACTACTTTCGAGGGACAAAAATACTTTTATGTTTGATTGAATGGAGACAATGATAAGAGCAAAATCATCTTGTTTACAAGAATCATAAATCGCTCGCAGTCGCTAACCTACCAAGGACCAAGCTCATAACCAAGGGATTCTTAGACATTGAGTCACTTGAGGACCAATGCCTACTACCCAAGTCTTTATAAGGAGAAAGACATCCCTGAGCAAAGGTTGAATAGCCCATTTTGTAGTTTGCATTTTACTCGTGTCATTGGAATTACGCCGTCCCACTTTGTGCATGATTTTTTTTCTCTCTACACGCTAGGGATATGATTTTTTGATATGTATAGGCATAGAAGACACCAGGAAATACCGATGGATCACCAAAGTCACGACATGTACTCTACGTATTTGTTGACCATCATTGTGTCCTCGTCACGCTGGCTCATACACCACGCTTTCATGCCATCTCGAGGAAGCGGCGTGGTGATATTCACTCTTTTGGGCTGTGATAGGATGTGAAGGTTATAAATTGACTTAGTACACCCCAAAGTATGAAACTAAGGATACTGGTCTTTTGATTCTTGCATAATTAAAGTAGGCGACGCGGCGGCTCTATATGTGGTGCTCGCCGGAGAGCCACCTGATTTGCTAGTTTTTTTCGTGGAGTTTGATGGATAAAGGTATACACATAGAGATTTTCTACATCTTAGTATCTCACATAATTACCAGTCACAGAAATATTGTCCTTACACAACCAAACTACATTTTACAACTTCACAAATGGACCCATGATGCAGCCACCTTGGCAATAAAGATACCTTCAAGGGGTCATGTTCATCCATTGGCACAATAAATTCTCCTTCAATGAAATTCAAACACAATTCAACAAATGAGTTACGGGAGGTGAGTCAGTTGATTAAACCAACTATGCTCATAATATGCATATAACTAGTTGAAGCGAATGGGAAGATGGTCTAGTCTGTGCACAACTATTTTATGCTTGGATGCAAACTGATTCATGCTAAGGCATCCTTAGGTTTGTAGGAATTTTGTAGGAACTCTATAGGATAGGATTTGCAAAGGAAAAATTCCTTTGAAACCCTTTGGTTTATAGGAATGGATTCCTATTCCTACGTAGGATAGGAATTAATCCTTCACATTTTGGAGGAAAAAACATTACCCTAGACTCAATGAAAAAATTCCTATCCTATGCACCAAATGGCATCTCTTTCTTTATAACAATTGAGATGCATGTCATCTCACTACCTATGATTTTCCTATTCCTATAAAATTCCTATCCTATGAACCAAAGGAGGCCTAAGCCTAGTTTCTTTCCATAACAAATAAATGAGTCAAGTGAAAGGTGGATAAATATAGAATAGAGAAAATACCGTCTCCAATTTTTCTTTGGCTGAACCCAAACAACTATACATGGTCAAACTAAGCCCCATCAATTACATTCTTAACTATGCAAACCATCGGTCCTAAATGGTTGGCGCTTATCTCTAACATATACATGCAGGCAACTGGCATAACCCAATGAAAATAATAGCATGTTAGCACCGAAACTATCAATTGTCTGATATTTTAGGTTGGGAAGTAAATTGACTAGTACAATGTGTATTTAGATTTGCATTACAAAATTAAGCTGCATCGATTAAGTCTCGTACTTATCCAGTTGTTAGCAAAAATAATAATTCAATGCAGTTCTCTTGAATGTAGTACTTTGGATAAGTAGATAATCAAAACAAGTCTTGGAGAAGAATAAGTTAATTAGCATCAGTATCAATAGCACAGGACAGACATACTTATTATGGTTGGACTGCACCGTGAAAAACATGTCCAGCATGGATGTAAATTGCTCTGACTTCAATATGTGCATGAGTACTTGTCATATTTGATAGTTAAAATTTGAAATATTTGAGCAATATAAAAAAGCTATGATTTTCTTAGAAACTACCACATGAGATTGATTGGCCGGCATCAGCGAGAAAGTAAATATAAGAACTGATGAGTAGATAATACACACTTTGCCCAAAAACTTTCAACTAATTACATTATCACTCCAATGACAAGCTTCTATTATAGATACCAAAATCATGTTATCTCAACAACATCAGAAAAAAAACATCAGATCCATAATAATTGCTGATATCTGAATCGAGGTCGAAACCATAATCCCGATTTCGCTCCCATGAAATGGAGCTAAAAATGGTATGCTAATTCTGATTAGCAAGCATGCATTTATTTAAATTGCCAATTACGCACAACCATCGTCTAGAAGGAAGAGTTTCATATTCCCTTTGATATTTCATGGTGATTTCTCATTTATTATTATTATGAAGCGTACAGATCTCATTGCATAGGTACCACCAACTCAGCCTATTGACACTCTTCTCCACATAAGGTTTGAAGCATATCAGTGACAAAAGAGCAAAGAATTGACACTTTTTGCCCTGTTGATACAATGTTCAAAGTGAATTAGTACTTTGTTATGAGAAGCGACTGCTTCTCAATGGAGACGAAGGTTTCATGTTATTGTGGTAGACCTCCATTGTGGCTACCAAGGAAATGAGTCTGAGGATTCTAGAGGGCCGGGTTTCATACTTTTAGAGGCAGATGCAATGGCTCTATAGCCTCATAGGGATGCTCAGTGATGTACTACCGAGATATATTATTTCTCCTTTAAGACTTCTTGTCCCCTGGTACTGTTATTCATCTTCAATACCTTCTAAAACTAGAGAACGTTGGCTCTACGTACCTTGTTTTTTCCCTCTTTGAGGACAGAATGATAACCATTGGGATTTATTTTCATCAACTTTGTAATAATGAGGAACGTTGACTAGGTGCATCATCTTGATCTTGGTATAGAGTAAAAAGGGCAATGCAAATATTTTTTCTTTCAAGAAAGAAAAGGTAAGGAAGTTCATCTTTTGCTTAGACATGAGAAAAGTTTATTTTTCGTGCTAGAGAAAGCCCCCGTGGTGTCGGCGGTGGCAGGTAGCATCTCCTCCTCGGTTCGGCCCTGGGGTTGGCGCGAGACAACCTGGCCGGGCGGTGGCACCGTGCTCGCGTGGGGCCGGCAGCGCGACCGCAGGCACGCGTGGCAATGGCATGCGCTGCGACGCAGGTGCCGACGACATGGGCGTGGGCGGGCTGTGCGGCGGCTGCGTGCGGTGGACCTGTAGCGGGTGCGTGCACCATAGGGTCCCCTGATCTAGTGGCCTGGTGGGCGACACGGGATGCGGGTGGTGACCTGGTGCCGGCCATGGTGCTGCGCGGGACGTGGCCGAGATGGCGCCCCCGCTGCGGATCTAGCAAGGCTTCGGGCAGGCCCCGTGCGGTGTGTGGGGCTAGCGGCAGCCCGACGTGGTCGTCGGTCTAGTGGTTAGCGCGTGGGCGCCATCGGGGCGCGCACATGGAGTGTGTAGCGTGCGTGGCTCCGGCTGCTTCTTCTCCTAGCTGCGGGTGTGTGTGTGTGGAGGTGAAGACTGGTTGTTGTTTGGTGGAGCTCAAAGAGGGCTGGAGGCGGTGGCTGGATGCAAGGGGAGGGCAAGGCTGGCCTTTGCCTCTACCCCGGCAGTCGGAGTTGCCGGCTGTTTAGGGCATCCCCCCTCTGGATTTGAATGGACATATCTGATGGAGGCAGTCTTCACTTCTCTTGGCGGCATTGTCTTGCAGTTGGCGGGCGGTGCCACCGGTCCCATGGCCACCTCCAACGATGTCGAGTTGGAGTTTGTTGGTTGTTTGGGGTGACGTCCACACATTATGGCGTCAGTGTAGGGGTGGCGACGGGTTCCTGGTCCGTGGTGGTGGATTCGCGACATCGGTCCGAGTTTCACTCAGGTAATGCTGTGTCATCAACCGGATCGGCGTCGAGGACCACATATGTGGCGGTGCTCAAGCATCCCTAGCAGCAGCCGTCAGTAGTCGCTGGGTTGTATCCCCCCGGTCCACCGGGACCGGCTGGGGATGTGGGTATGGGCGCTTCCTACGGTGGGGGCGCCAACCCTGGCCTGGTGGCTGATGTCGAGCTAGAGGTGAAAAGCTGCCCCTTTCTCTTATACTATCGTGCTCGGGTGGTTGAGAGGTGGATGGTTGGGTGGTGACATGTCTCCTTCGTATCTATATTTTTTATTGTTCCATGCCAATATTATACAACTTTTACATACTGGCGAACATCTTCTAGAAGCATGGACTGAATAGTAAAGCCTTGGCTTGCCTTAGGACAACCGAAACAAAATTATCAACAACACATTGCTTAGGATATTCTTTTGTAATGACATGTTATGCGGCTCTGGGTGACAGCGATGGGTTCATGAGACTGTGAGAGGATAGTAAATGTGTCCCAGGTAGAATCCCCGCTGCTAACTACATGACTGCTATTCTGTGCTTGATAAAAGTTGGCGACATTACTGGGCTGAGTGGATTTTTGGAAGCTGGGAACCGGAGTGCAGGAAGCATGATGTGTGGGTTTCAAATGTTCTTATAGGTGCTTATGTGAGGAACGGGTGGATTGAAAAGGATGAGAAGCTTCATCTGCACATGCTCGAGAAAGGTGCATAGCCAAACTTCAAGACGTGGGAGATATTGATGGAGGGATTTGTTCAGAGTAGGCAGATGGACAAGGCTGTCAATGCCATGAAGAAAGCTTTATCTTTAATGAAGAGCTGCCATTGGAGACCTCCACTCAAAATGGTTGAGGCCATCGCAGCATTCTTCAAGGAGCAAGGAAACACCGACGATGCAAGCAGATATATTAAGCTTCTTCAAAAGTTTAACCTGACAAGCTTGCCCCTGTACAAGTCCGTGCTTCGAGCATATATTAAAGCTGGTACCATGCTGCCAACAAACATTTCCGAGATGGTAGCAAGAGATGACATCATTATGGATGAAGAAATGGACCACTTGATCATACGTGCTAGCCAGATAGATATCAGAGGCGATGTGTAACCATGAAATGTAACAACCTGTGACCTAGTCACATGCTATATAGCATTTCAGCTGACGTCACAAAATAGAACTGCAGATTAGACCGGGAACAATACATGACAAAACATCTTTTCATTGCTTAGCAGACAAGCAAAGTGAATTCTTGTCTATGTGAAGTGATGATTTCTCACAGTGATGACAATTATATGCTTTTATTGTGGAGGATATCTGTTGTATGTACTTGAGACGAGCATGAGAAGTTTGGAGGGCTTCATACTTTTGTAAGAACTGTACAAGAGGTTCTTATAGCTTTATTGGGATGATTAGTCATGAGCAAAGTGAATTCTTGTTTCTTAACAGAGATGACGATTATATGCTTTTGTTGTGGTGGATCTCTGTTGTATGTACAAAGATGATCCTGAGAAGTTTGGAGGCCTTCATATTTCTGTAAGAACCCGATAAGGTGGTTCTTATAGCTTTATAGAGATGTGATACGTCTCCAATGTATCTATAATTTTTGATTGTTCCATGCTATTATATTATCTGTTTTGGATGTTTAATGGGCTTTACTATGCACTTTTATAATATTTTTGGGACTAATCTATTAACCGAAGGCCCAGTGCAAATTGCTGTTTTTTTGCCTATTTCAGTGTTTCGCAGAAAAGGAATATCAAACGGAATGAAACCTTCGGGAGAGTTATTTTTGGAACAAACGCAATCCAGGAGACTTGGAGTGGACGTCAAGGAAGCCACGAGGCAGGGAGGCGCGCCCCCACCCTCGTGGGCCCCTTGTGGCTCCACCGACCTACTTCTTTCGCCGATATATACTCATATACCCTGAAAACATCCGAGTGCACCACGAAACCCTATTTCCACTGCCGCAACCTTCTGTACCCGTGAGATCCCATCTTGGGGCCTTTTCTGGCGCTCTGCTGGAGGGGGGATCGATCACGGAGGCCTTCTACATCAACACCATAGCCTCTTCGATGATGTGTGAGTAGTTTACCACAGACCTTCGGGTCCATAGTTATTAGCTAGATGACTTCTTCTCTCTCTTTGGATCTCAATACAAAGTTCTCCTCGATCTTCTTGGAGATCTATTTGATGTAATTCTTTTTGCAGTGTGTTTGTCGAGATCCGATGAATTATGGGTTTATGATCAAGATTATCTATGAACAATATTTGGTTCTTCTCTGAATTCTTATATGTATGATGCAAGTCTCTTCGAATAATCAGTTTGGTTTGGCCTACTAGATTGATCTTTCTTGCAATGGGAGAAGTGCTTAGCTTTGGGTTGAATCTTGCGGTGTCCTTTCCAGTGACAGCAGGGGCAGCAAGGCACGTATTGTATTGTTGCCATCGAGGATAAAAAGATGGGGTTTATATCATATTGCTTGAGTTTATCCCTCTACATCATGTCATCTTGCCTAATGCGTTACTCTGTTCTTATGAACTTAATACTCTAGATGAATGCTGGATAGCGGTCGATGTGTGGAGTAATAGTAGTAGATTCAGAATCGTTTCGGTTTACTTGTCGCGGACGTGATGCCTATATACATGATCATGCCTAGATATTCTCATAACTATGCGCTTTTCTATCAATTGCTTGACAGTAATTCGTTCACTCACCGTAAATTATTCTATCTCGAGAGAAGCCACTAGTGAAACCTATGGCCCCCGGGTCTATCTTCCATCATATTATTTTCCTATCAATTTACTATTTCTTCCATCTTTTATTTTGCAATCTTTACTTTCCAATCTATATCATAAAAATACCAAAAATATTTATTTATTATCTCTATCAGATCTCACTTTTGCAAGTGGCCGTGAAGGGATTGACAACCCCTTTATCGCGTTGGTTGCAAGGTTCTTATTTGTTTGTGTAGGTACGAGGCGACTTGCGTGTAACCTCCTATTGGATTGATACCTTGGTTCTCAAAAACTGAGGGAAATACTTATGCTACTTTGCTGCATCACCCTTTCCTCTTCAAGGAAAAACCAACGCATGCTCAAGAGGTAGCAAGATGATTAGTGATGTACTTGTGAGTGTATTTCCTTTTTTAGGCCGGTCATAGTGGGAGTAACATAGCAAGTAACATAACATATCCCGAGACAAGTTTGCTTATGTGGCAGCTAGTTAATAAGTGAGGTGTTTGGAGTAACATATTATGTTACCTTCACATAGCGTTTCCCAAGAAAAGTTGTGTCTACAAGCTAATAAATGCAACCATATATGTTACTACTTCTATGACACTTTGCACTATAAGGGTAATAACATAGACTAGTGTCATATGCATGACACTAGTCTAAGTTACTCCCCACTATGACTAGTCTTAAAGATTTGTTGTCTCTGAATACAGTAGTTATTCATCTTCAATATCATTGATGCGGCTTGAAGCTACGTCAGTATTTCCCCAAAGAGGAAGGGATGATGTAGCACAGCGACAGTAGGTATTTCCCTCAGTGATGAGACCAAGGTTATCGAACCAGTAGGAGAACCAAGCAACACTACGTAAACAGCACCTGCACGCAAATAAAAAATACTCGCAACCCGACGTGTAAAAGGAGTTGTCAATCCCTTTCGGGTAGCGGCGCCTGAAGATAGGCAAACGGACGTGAGAGAGTTGTAAATATTGATAGATCGAACGCCAAATAAAATAAATTGCAGCAAGGTATTTTTGTATTTTTTTTGGTTTAATAGATCTGAAAATAAAAGGCAAATAAAGTAGCTCGCAAAGGCAAATAATATGAGAAAGAGACCCCGGGGCCGTACGTTTCACTAGTGGCTTCTCTCGAGAAAAAAATAGCAAACGATGGGTAGACAAATTACTGTTGGGCAATTGATAGAACTTCAAATAATCATGACGATATCCAGGCAACGATCATTATATAGGCATCACGTCCAAGATTACTAGACCGACTTCTGCCTGCATCTACTACTATTACTCCACACATCGACCGCTATCCAGCATGCATCTAGTGTATTAAGTGCATGGAGAAACGGAGTAATGCAATAAGAACGATGACATGATGTAGACAAGATCTATTTATGTAGAACTAGACCCCATCGTTTTATCCTTAGTAGCAATGATACATACGTGTCGGTTCCCCTTCTCTCACTGGGATCAAGCACCGTAAGATCGAACCCACTACAAAGCACCTCTTCCCATTGCAAGATAAATAGATCAAGTTGGCCAAACAAAACCCAAATATCGGAGAAGAAATACGAGGCTATAAGCAATCATGCATATAAGAGATCAAAGAAGACTCAAATAACTTTCATGGATAAAAACATAGATCTGATCATAAACTCAAAGTTCATCAGATCCCAACAAACACACCGCAAAAAGAGTTACATCATATGGATCTCCAAGAGACCATTGTATTGAGAATCAAACGAGAGAGAGAGGAAGCCATCTAGCTACTAACTACGGACCCGTAGGTTTAGAAAGAACTACTCACGCATCATCGGAGAGGCACCAATGGACATGATGCACCCCTCCGTGATGGTGTCTAGATTGGATCTGGTGGTTCTAGACTCTGCGGCGGCTGGAATTGATTTTCGTCGACTCCCCTAGGGTTTCTGGAATATTGGGGTATTTATAGAACAAAGAGTCCGTTCAGGGGGCACCCGAGGTGGGCACAACCCACCAGGGCGCGCCTAGGCCTCCTGGCGCGCCCTGGTGGGTTGTGCTCCCCTCGGAGCACCCCCCAGGCGCTTCTACGGCCCACTGGATGTCTTCTGGTCCAAAAAAATCCACAAAAAGTTTCGCTGCGTTTGGACTCCGTTTGGTATTGATTTCCTGCGATGTAAAAGACATGCAGAAAACAACAACTCGCACTTGGCACTATGTCAATAGGTTAGTACCAAAAAATGATATAAAATGACTATAACAGATTGTAAAACATCCAAGAATGATAATATAACAGTATGGAACAATCAACAATTATAGATATGTTGGAGACGTATCGGCATCCCCAAGCTTAATTCCTACTCGTCCTCGAGTACGTAAATGATAAAAACAGAATTTTTGATGTGGAATGCTGCCTAACATGTCATATCATATTCTTTTCTTTATAGCATGGACATTTGGAATTTTATATGGTTCAAAGCAATAGTCTATTTTTGACATGAGACTCAAATACTCAAGCATATCAACAAGCAACCATGTCTTTCAGATTATCAACGCTAAAATAAGTTATCCCTAGCCCATCATGCTCAATCATTGATCCATTCATGAAACACACTCGCATATTAGCTACACCCAATGCTCAAGTACGATCATAGTGCCCCCTAGTTGGTGCTTTATAAGAGAAGATGGAGACTCAAATTCAAAATAAAAATTGCATAAAGTAAAAGAAAGGCCCTTCGTAGAGGGAAGTAGGGATTTGTAGAGGTGCCAGAGCTCAAAGCGAAAAATATAGAGATAAAAACATTTTGAGAGGCATACTTTTCCCACCAATGAAAACGACTTAGAGCTCCCAACACTTTCCATGCTAGATATATCATAGGCGGTTCCCAAACAGAAAATAAAGTTTATTCCTTTTTCCACCATACTTTCACTTTCCATGGCTAGCCGAATCCACGGTTTCCCTCCATACCAACACTTTCCAAGGAATTTATTATTTGACAACATAAAGTAAATTCATTTTTCATTTCGGGACTGGGCATCCCTAGTACCTTTGCCTTACTCTCGTGCAATGACAAGTGAATAAACACTCATCGTGAGAATAACACATCTAGCATGGAAAATATTGGCCACCCCTCACCGCCTCGCGAGTGGTACGAGCACACAAAAGAGAAGTTTATTTTGAAATTTAGAGATGACACATACAAATTTGCTTAGAACGGCAAAGAATACCGCATATAGGTAGGTATAGTGGACTCATGTGGCAAAACTGGTTTAAAGGATTCTAGATGCACAAGTAGTGATCATACTTAGTGCAAAATGAAGGCTAGCAAAAGATTTAGAAGCGACCAACCAAGAAACGAATAATCTCATAAGCGAGCATTAAGCATAACTAACACCGAATAATGCACAACAAGTAGGATGTAATTTCATTGCATGACTATTGACATTCGTACTTGCATAGGGAATCACAAACCTTAACACCAATATTCTTACTAAAGCATAATTACTCATCAACATGACTCACATATCACGTCATCATATCTCAAAACTATTACAAAGAATCAAGTTTATTTTGTCCAATGATCTTCATGAAAGTTTTTATTATATCATTCTTGGATATCTATCACTTTGGAACTAATTTTCATGTGTTTCTTTTGATAAGCTCAAACAAATATAAGTGAAGATCATGAGCATAGTATTTCTTTCTCTCAAATTAATTTAAGTGAAGCAAGAGAGAATTTCTCAAAGTTTTTACTAACTCAAATAAATCTAAGTGAAGCAAGAGAGCATTTCTTAAAAAATAACAAAGCACGCCGTGCTCAAAAAGATATAAGTGAAGCACTAGAGCAAATCCATAGCTCATAAAAAATTTAAGTGAAGCATAGAGAGCAATTCTAACAAGTCATGGCATAATTTTGGCTCTCTCAAACAAGTGTGTCCAGCAAGGATTCATGACTTAGAACACAAAGCAAAACAAGCAAAGACTAAAATCATACAAGACGCTCCAAGCAAAACACATAGTATGTGACGAATAAAAATATAGCTTCGAGTAAAATACCGATGGTCATTAGAAGAAAGAGGGGATGCCACTCGGGGCATCCCCGAGCTTAGTTGCTTGGTTCTCTTTGGATAATAACTTGGGGTGCCATGGGCATCCCCAAGCTTAGGCTCTTCTTACTCCTTATTCCTTCATCCATCGTAAGATAACCCAAAACTTGAAAAACTTCAATCACACAAAACTCAACAAAACCTTCGTGAGATCCGTTAGTATAAGAAAACAAATCACTACTATAAGTACTATAGAAAAGCAATTCATATTTTATTTTTGCATTATATCTACTGTATTCCAACTTTTCTATGGCAAAAACTCGTCAAATAAAACCATAGAATCATTAAAACAAGCACACAACGCAAAGAAAACAGAATCTGTCAAAAACAGAACAGTCTGTAGCAATCTGAATATTGCGAATACTTCTGAAACTCAAAAAATTCTAACAAATTAGGACGACCTGATCAATTTGCATATTAATCTTCTGCAAAAAGAATCAGGGCAAAAGAACGTTTCTGTGATTTATGAAAATTATTTTCGTGAGTGCATAAGTTTCTGTTTTTCAGCAAGATCAAACAACTATTACCCAAGAAGATCCTAAAGGCTTTGCTTGGCACAAACACTAATTAAAACACAAAAAATACAATCATAACAGTAACATAATTGTGCAAACACTCAAGAACAGAAAGCAAAAAGCAAAAATAAATTTTATTCATTGGGTTGCCTTCCAACAAGCGCTATCGTTTTATGCCCTTAGCTAGG
The DNA here is from genome assembly GCF_002575655.3 of Aegilops tauschii subsp. strangulata. Classification (NCBI taxonomy): domain Eukaryota; kingdom Viridiplantae; phylum Streptophyta; class Magnoliopsida; order Poales; family Poaceae; genus Aegilops; species Aegilops tauschii. The sequence continues at coordinate 465,764,893 of NC_053040.3, forward strand.
CATAAAGCAAGGATCTAAGTTTTGTCCTCCGTAGTTTTGACAACTTTTGTGAGGGTTTTCTCAAACCCGGGAGGCTTTTTACGCTTCCCTAAATTCTCTGGAAAAGATACCATACCGAGATCTAAAATATCCAACCACTTATTGCAAAGAGTAATCAAAGTATTCATGCGATTGATACTACCATTAAGATGCTTGAGAGGTTCATTATAATTTTGCAATTCAACCATATGTTTGTGCAAATCACCAAGTTTGTCCAACATTTGAACTCCCTCTAGGGTGAAAGAGAACCCCTTCTTTTGAGGTGGAACCCCCAAAATTCCTTCTAAAATTTCATAGGCAACATTTGCATCAAGCTCGATAAAATTCCCTTTAGTGGAAAAATCGAAGAGTTGTCTATGATGCAAAGCCAGTCCTATGTAAAAATTACGAAGTAAAATCTTTGCATCTCCTTTTAGGTTGCAAATACGATAAGATTCCATTAGCCTATACCAAACATCTTTCATATTTTCTCCTTGTCGTTGCTTGAAGTATAAAACTTCAAAATCTGGTGACAAAGGAGGAGTAGGTGTCGGTGTCAAAACCGGCGGATCTCGGTAGGGGGTCCTGAACTGTGCGTCTAAGGTCGATGGTAACAGGAGACGGGGGACACGATGTTTACCCAGGTTCGGGCTGTTGGGGATCGTAGCAGAATTTTAAAATTTCCTACGCATCACCAAGATCCATCTATGGAGTATACTAGCAACGAGGGGAAAGGATTGCATCTACATACCCTTGTAGATCGCGAGCGGAAGCGTTCAAGTGAACGGGGTTGATGGAGTCGTCCTCGCCGTGATCCAAATCACCGATGACCGAGTGCCGAACGGACGGCACCTCCGCGTTCAACACACGTACGGAGCAGCGACGTCTCCTCCTTCTTGATCCAGCAAGGGGGAAAGAGAGGTTGATGGAGATCCAGCAGCATGACGGCGTGGTGGTGGAAGTAGCGGGGATCTCGGCAGGGCTTCACCAAGCTTCTGCGAGAGGGAGAGGTGTTGCAGGGGGAGAGGGAGGCGCCAGGGGCTGTGGTGCTGCTGCCCTCCCTTCCCCCCACTATATATAGGCCCCCTGGGAGGGGGGCGCCGGCCCTGGATCCCATCTACAAGGGGGGCGGCGGCCAGGGGGGAGGCTTGCCCCCCAAGGCAAGTGGGGCGCCCCCCACCCCTAGGGTTTCCAACCCTAGGCGCAGGGGGAGGCCCAAGGGGGGGTGCCCCAGCCCACTAAGGGCTGGTTCCCTTCCCACTTCAGCCCATGGAGCCCTTCGGGATAGGTGGCCCCACCCGGTGGACCCCCGGGACCCTTCCGGTGGTCCCGGTACAATACCGATAACCCCCGAAACTTTCCCGGTGGCCGAAACTGGACTTCCTATATATAATTCTTCACCTCCGGACCATTCCGGAACTCCTCGTGATGTCCGGGATCTCATCTGGGACTCCGAACAACTTTCGGGTTTCCGCATACTCATATCTCTACAACCCTAGCGTCACCGAACCTTAAGTGTGTAGACCCTACGGGTTCGGGAGACATGCAGACATGACCGAGACGCCTCCCCGGTCAATAACCAACAGCGGGATCTGGATACCCATGTTGGCTCCCACATGTTCCACGATGATCTCATCGTATGAACCACGATGTCGATGATTCAATCAATCCCGTATACAATTCCCTTTGTCAATCGGTATGTTACTTGCCTGAGATTCGATCGTCAGTATCCCAATACCTTGTTCAATCTCGTTACCGGCAAGTCTCTTTACTCGTACCGTAATGCATGATCCCGTGGCTAACTCCTTAGTCACATTGAGCTCATTATGATGATGCATTACCGAGTGGGCCCAGAGATACCTCTCCGTCACACGGAGTGACAAATCCCAGTCTCGATCCGTGCCAACCCAACAGACACTTTCAGAGATACCCGTAGTGTACCTTTATAGTCACCCAGTTACGTTGTGACGTTTGGTACACCCAAAGCACCCCTACGGCATCCGGGAGTTACACGATCTCATGGTCTAAGGAAAAGATACTTGACATTGGAAAAGCTCTAGCAAACGAACTACACGATCTTTTGTGCTATGCTTAGGTTTGGGTCTTGTCCATCACATCATTCTCATGTGATCCCGTTATCAATGACATCCAATATCCATAGTCAGGAAACCATGACTATCTGTTGATCAACGAGCTAGTCAACTAGAGGCTTACTAGGGACACGTTGTGGTCTATGTATTCACACATGTATTACGATTTCCGGATAACACAATTATAGCATGAACAATAGACAATTATCATGAACAAAGAAATATAATAATAACCATTTATTATTGCCTCTAGGGCATATTTCCAACACGGGCCCTCTCTATGGAGGTAATACCCTACTTCCTACTTGATTGATCTTGATGAATATGGGTATTACAAGAGTTGACCTACCTTGAGATCGTAATGGCTAAAACCCTAAAAGTCTAGCCTGTATGACTACGATTATGATTCTCCCCTCTACGGACTAAGCCCTCCAGTTTATATAGACACCGGAGGGGACTAGGGTTGTACAAAGTCGGTTACGGAGAAAGGAATCTTCATATCAGGGCGCCAAGCTTACCTTCCATGCCAAGGAGAGTCCCATCCGGACACGGGAGAGAGTATTCGGTCTTGTATCTTCACAGCCCATCAGCTCGGCCCACGTACCATAGTCCGGACGCCCGAGGACCCCTTAATCCAGGACTCCCTCAGTAGCCCCTGAACCAGGCTTCAATGACGAGGAGTCCGGCGCGCAAATTTTCTTCGGCATTGCAAGGCGGGTTCCTTCTCCGAATACTCCAACACAGTCTTTGGACACAACGACCGTGTCCGGCTCTGCAGAACAAGTACCACACACAACCGTAGAGAGTATAATATTTCACGAGTCCAATCTGCTGACAACTTTTTGTAGCGTGGCACCACACCACCACCCGGTCATTATTTCGAACCTTTTTTGGCCCGCCGCTTCATATTTCGAGAAGCGGTTTTATTGTCACGTCTTGTCAAAGCAGAGATTGTGTCCCCTTATTGCGGGATTCTCATCAATACGGCGTGGGTAATCCAACCGTGCCATCTGCACAGCCCTTGGGAACAGGTGAGTTTTAAGGCGAGTGGGGAGGCGCTTGATATTCACCGCCCTTATAAGGAGATAAGGATTCCTTTCCTTCACCCACACCTTCTTTCTCTCTGCCCTCCCATTCTCGAGCTCCAGCGCCCAAGTCCTCATCTTCTCCACCTCAAGAAAGCACTCGACCATGTCCGGATCTGGAGCGCAAGGCAAGTGGATGGCCTCCTCCGTCAAGGAGAAGGATATCACCAAGCTTCGGGAGGCTGGGTACCTGGCGAAAGAAATTGCCCACCGACTTCCGACCAAGGGGCAAATCCTCCCCACCCCGAAGCCCAATGAGAGGGTGGTGTTCATCCACCACTTCGTCCGCGGGTTAGGGTTTCCTCTCCACCCTTTCGTCCGCGGACTCATGTTCTATTATGGGCTAGATTTCCATGATCTAGCCCCAAACTGCTTCCTCAACATCTCGGCATTTATTGTCATGTTCGAGGCCTTCCTCCGCATTCCACCCCACTTCGGACTGTGGCTTAAGATCTTCAACGTGAAGCCGAAGGTGGTGGATGGCCAACACGCAAAGTGCGGAGGTGCCATGGTGAGCAAGATGCCCAATGTCACATGGCCCAAAGGTACCTTTGTGGAGACCGTCAAAGAGTGGCAGAAACCATGGTTCTATATCACAGAGCCCCGCGACGCCACCTGGGCCGTGGCTCCCGAATTCAAATCCGGAGCCCCAATGCGGCTCACCTCCTAGCTAGAGAAGGGCCTGAATTGGACTTCTTCGGACGAGCTGACAGCGCTGCAAACGCGCATCCAGAGCATGGTGAACAAAAACATCAAGCTCGTCAATGTGATCCAGGTGATGCTGGTTCATCGGATCCTTCCATGCCAGAGCCGGACTTGCCATCTATGGGAGTTCAATCCGGCCGAGCACCAGACCCTGCAACAATTCTTTGGAACTACGCACGAAGATATCTGGAAGGTGCTCTTCAAGGGCAATGAGACGCCGCCGGAGACGACCGAGGACCGTGGGCACGCCCTGGGCCATCCCGCCAGTGCGGTAAGTCTTTCACGTTTCAAGGTGTATCCTTTACTTGCTTGTTCAGGGAAGATACCCAAACCTTATCGTTTATTTTTTCAGGGATGGACAGAGAAAGCGGAGCGGATTAAGTGTCCGGCTCCGCTGCCCGAGGAACCAGCCATCCCGCTTCTGATGAAGATGCTGGTCCCGGCGCCTTACCAGGCGCCGGAGAAGAAGGCCAAGGGGGGCAGAAGTGGCCTCCGCCGCAAGGGAGCTTCGGACATGACGTCCGAAGACAACGAGACTCACTCCTCCGCCGCCAAAGACGATGACGAGGAGGAAGAAAGCAACTCTCCCCCTGAGGGGGGAAGGAAGAAGAGGGCGGCCTCCACAAATCTGGAGGCAGAGGCGTCCAAGAGGGGGAAGGGCCCCCTCGCGGATAACTCCGCGTGGGACGTTGACAGCAGCCCAGAGCCGCGCCCCTGAAACAAGCCCCTGGCCGAATCATGAGTACTAAAAAACCCGGATGCATCCATATATCCGGCCTCTCTACTTCATAGTCTTAATATGTTGGATTATGCAATTGCAATCCGGCCCATGACAGCTCCCTGCGATCCTCATCAGGGGGTTCGCTGGATTCAAAGGCGATAGCCAGCGAGTCACCGCCGGCGGCTTACTCTCCCAAGGCCAAGGGCGACGCCGAGGTGCTGTCCCGAAGGACCTTCCCAGGCCAGGGAGAGGTTCAGGAGGCCATCAGGGTGGCGCCAGAGGGTGACCCCTCGGCCGCCGGACACCTGGGGGAGGAAACCCCCATGGAGACTGGCGATGGGGGCCATATCCAATTCGGCCCCCAGCCGGATACCATCCCAGAGACCTACACGGCTCCGGAACCAAGCAAGCAGCCTCCTCCAAAGGGAGGAGGTGCGCGTATTCCGCCGGTGACCTCTGTCCATCCAGAGGCACCGGATAATCTTCTGGAAGCGCTATGAGGCGCTTCCATTGTGGAGGAACACCGTATCCTTATGGGTACGGTGGTTGAGAGGGTTCAGTCCGTTAAGAGCGGACTGACCGAAGCCTGCACCAGCCTGCTGACAGGCTTTGAGGTAAGTGACACAAAAAAAGAAAGTCATAGTACAGACAGTAGCCCCTGAGACACTGTCTGGAGTTGGAAAAGAAAAGCCGGACAGAGGATCAAGTAATATTCGCAGGAAACTAACTAAATATGTCTTATGTGAATAAGCAGGCATCGTTGCTGGCCGCAACCTCTCATGCTGCTGTTGGGGAACGTAGTAATTTCAAAAATTTTCCTACGCACACGCAAGATCATGGTGATGCATAGCAACGAGAGGGAAGAGTGTTGTCTACGTACCCTCGTAGACCATAAGCGGAAGCGTTATGACAACGCGGTTGATGTAGTCGTACGTCTTCACGATCGACCGATCCTAGCACCGAAGGTACGACACCTCCGCGGACTGCACACGTTCAGCTCGGCGACGTCCCACGAACTCACGATCCAGTAGAGCTTCGCGGGAGAGTTCTGTTAGCACGACGGCGTGATGATGATGCTACCAACGCAGGGCTTCGCCTAAGCACCACTACGATATTACTGAGGTGGATTATGGTGGAGGGGGGCACCGCACACGGCTAAAAGATCAACTGATCAACTTGTGTGTCTATGGGGTGCCTCCCTCCCCCGTATCTAAAGGAGTGGAGGAGGGGAGGGGCCGACCCTCTCTATGGCGCGCCCTAGGGGAGTCCTACTCCCACCGAGAGTAGGATTCCCCCTTCCCTAGTTGGAGTAGGAGAGGAAGGGAAGGAGGAGTAGGAGAGAAGGAAAGGGGGGCCGCCGCCCCCAAACCTATTCTAATACGGCCTCCTGCCCAAGGGGGTGCACTAGCCCCTTGTGGGCTGGTGTGCTTCCTTCTTATGGCCCATAAGGCCCATAACTTCTCCCCCGGGGTTCCGGTACCCTCCCGGTACTCCGAAAAAATGCCCGATCCACTCGGAACATTTCCGATGTCCTAATATAGCCTTCCAATATATCGATCTATACGTCTCGACCATTTCGAGACTCCTCGTCATGTCCGTGATCTCATCCGAGACTCCGAACAACCTTCGGTACATCAAATCACATAAACTCATAATATCAATCGTTACCAAACGTTAAGCGTGCGGACCCTACGGGTTCGATAACTATGTAGACATGACCGAGACACGTCTCCGGTCAATAACCAATAGCGGAACCTGGATGCTCATATTGGCTCCTACATATTCTACGAAGATCTTTATCGGTCAAACTGCATAACAACATACGTTGTTCCCTTTGTCATCGGTATGTTACTTGCCCGAGATTCGATCGTCGGTATCTCAATACCTAGTTCAATCTCATTACCGACAAGTCTCTTTACTCGTTTCGTAATGCATTATCCCGCAACTAACTCATTAGTTACATTGCTTGCAAGGCTTATAGTGATGTGCATTACCGAGAGGGCCCAGAGATACCTCTCTGACAATCGGAGTGAAAAATCCTAATCTTGATCTATGCCAACTCAACAAGTACGATCGGAGACACCTGTAGAGCACCTTTATAATCACCCAGTTACGTTGTGACGTTTGTTAGCACACAAAGTGTTCCTCCGGTATTCGGGAGTTGCATAATCTCATAGTCATAGGAACATGTATAAGTCATGAAGAAAGCAATAGCAACGTACTAAACGATCAAGTGCTAAGCTAACGGAATGGGTCAAGTCAATCACATCATTCTTTAATGATGTCATCCCGTTAATCAAATGACAACTCATGTCTATGGCTAGGAAACTTAACCATCTTTGATTCAACGAGCTAGTCAAGTAGAGGCATACTAGTGACACTCTGTTTGTCTTTGTATTCACACATGTACTAAGTTTCCGGTTAGTACAGTTCTAGCATGAATAATAAACATTTATCATGATATAAGGAAATATAAATAACAACTTTATTATTGCCTCTAGGGCATATTTCCTTCAGTCTCCCACTTGCACTAGAGTCAATAATCTAGTTCACATCTCCATGTGATTTAACACCAATAGTTCACAGCACCATGTGATTAATATCCATAGTTCACATCGTTATGTGGCCAACACCCAAAGGGTTTACTAGAGTCAGTAATCTAGTTCACATCACCATGTGATTAACACCCAAAGAGTACTAAGGTGTGATCATGTTTTGCTTGTGAGATAAGTTTAGTCAACGGGTCTGCCAAATTCAGATCCGTATGTATTTTGCAAATTTCTATGTCTACAATGCTCTGCACGGAGCTACTTTAGCTAATTTCTCCCACTTTCAATATGTATCCAGATTGAGACTTAGAGTCATCTGGATCAGTGTCAAAACTTGCATCGACGTAACCCTTTACGACGAACCTTTTGTAACCTCCATAATCGAGAAACATATCCTTATTCCACTAAGGATAATTTTGACCGCTGTTCAGTGATCTACTCCTAGATCACTATTGTACTCCCTTGCCAAACTCAGTGTAGGGTATACAATAGATCTGGTACACAGCATGGCCTACTTTATAGAACCTATGGCTGAGGCATAGGGAATGACTTTCATTCTCTTTCTATCTTCTGCCATGGTCGGGCTTTGAGTCTTACTCAATTTCACACCTTGTAACCCAGGCAAGAACTCTTTCTTTGACTGTTCCATTTTTAACTACTTCAAAATCTTGTCAAGGTTTGTACTCATTGAAAAAACTTATCAAGCGTCTTGATCTATCTCTATAGATCTTGACGCTCAATATGTAAACAGCTTCACCAAGGTCTTTCTTTGAAAAACTCCGTTCAAATACTCCTTTATGCTTTCCAGAAAATTCTACATTATTTCCGATCAACAATATGTCATTCACATATATTTATCAGAAATGCTGTAGTGCTCCCACTCACTTTCTTGTAAATACAGGCTTCACCGCAAGTCTGTATAAAACTATATGCTTTGATCAACTCATCAAAGCGTATATTCCAACTTCGAGATGCTTGCACCAGTCCATAGATGGATCGTTGGAGCTTGCACATTTTGTTAGCACCTTTAGGATCAACAAAACCTTCTGGTTGCATCATATACAACTCTTCTTTAAGAAATCCATTAAGGAATGTAGTTTTGACATCCATTTGCCAGATTTCATAAAATGTGGCAATTTGCTAACATGATTCGGACAGACTTAAGCATCGCTACGAGTGTGAAAATCTCATCGTAGTCAACACCTTGAACTTTGTCAAAACCTTTTTCGACAAGTCTAGCTTTGTAGATAGTAACACTACTATTAGTGTCCGTCTTCCTCTTGAAGATCCATTTATTTTCTATGGCTTGCCGATCATCGGGCAAGTCAACCAAAGTCCACACTTTTTTTCTCATACATGGATCCCATCTCAGATTTCATGGCTTCAAGCCATTTCGCGGAATCTGGGCTCATCATCGCTTCCTCATAGTTCGTAGGTTCGTCCTGGTCAAGTAACATGACCTCCAGAACAGGATTACCGTACCACTCTGGTGCGGATCTCACTCTGGTTGACCTAGGAGGTTCAGTAGTAACTTGATCTGAAGTTACATGATCATCATCATTAGCTTCCTCACTAATTGGTGTAGGAGTCACAGGAATAGATTTCTGTGAAGAACTACTTTCCAATAAGGGAGCAGGTATAGTTACCTCATCAAGTTCTACTTTCCTCCCACTCACTTCTTTCGAGAGAAACTCCTTCTCTAGAAAGGATCCATTCCTAGCAACGAATGTCTTGCCTTCGCATCTGTGGTAGAAGGTGTACCCAACTATCTCCTTTGGGTATCCTATGAAGACGCATTTCTCCGATTTGGGTTTGAGCTCATCAGGATGAAACTTTTCACATAAGCATCACAACCCCAAACTTTAAGAAACGACAACTTTGGTTTCTTGCCAAACCACAGTTCATATGGTGTCGTCTCAACGGATTTAGATGGTGCCCTATTTAACGTGAATGCAGCTGTCTCTAATGCATAATCCCAAAACGATAGTGGTAAATCGGTAAGAGACATCATAGTTTGCACCATATCTAATAAACTACGGTTACGATGTTCGGACACACCATTACGCTGTGGTGTTCCAGGTGGCGTGAGTTGCGAAACTATTCTGCATTGTTTCAAATGAAGACCAAACTCGTAACTCAAATATTCTCCTCCACGATCAGATCATAGAAACTTTATTTTCTTGTTACGATGATTTTCCACTTCACTCTGAAATTATATGAACTTTTCAAATGTTTCAGACTTTTGTTTCATCAAGTAGATATACCCATATCTGCTCAAATCATCTGTGAAGGTCAGAAAATAACGATACCTGCCGCGAGCCTCAACACTCATCGGATCGCATACATCAGTATGTATTATTTCCAATAAGTCAGTTGCTCGCTCCATTGTTTCGGAGAACGGAGTCTTAGTCATCTTGCCCATAGGGCATGGTTCGCAAGCATCAAGTGATTCATAATCAAGTGATTCCAAAATTCCATCTGCATGGAGTTTCTTCATGCGCTTTACACCAATATGACCTAAACGGCAGTGCCATAAATAAGTTGCACTATCATTATTAACTTTGCATCTGTTGGCTTCAATATTATGAATATGTGTATCACTACGATCGAGATCCAACCAAACATTTTCATTGGGTGTATGACCATAGAAGGTTTTATTCATGTAAACAGAACAACAATTATTCTCTAACTTAAATGAATACCGTATTGCAATAAACATGATCAAATCATATTCATGCTCAACGCAAACACCAAATAACACTTATTTAGGTTCAACACTAATCCCGAAAGTATAGGGAGTGTGCGATGATGATCATATCAATCTTGGAACTACTTCCAACACACATCGTCACCTCGCCCTTAACTAGTTTATGTTCATTCTGCAACCCCCGTTTCAAGATACTACTCTTAGCAACTGAACCAGTATCAAATGCCGAGGGGTTGCTATAAACACTCGTAAACTATACATCTATAACATGTATATCCAATATACCTTTGTTCACTTTGCCATCCTTCTTATCCGCCAAGTATCTAGGGCAGTTCCACTTCCAGTGACCATTTCCTTTGCAGTAGAAGCACTCAGTTTCAGGCTTGGGTCTAGCTTTGGGCTTCTTCACGGGAGCAGTAACTTGCTTGCCGTTCTTTTTGAAGTTCCCCTTCTTCCCTTTGCCCTTTTCTTGAAACTAGTGGTCTTTTCAACCATCAACACTTGATGCTTTTCTTGATTTCTACCTTCGTCGATTTCAGTATCACGAAGAGCTTGGGAATCATTTCTGTTATCCCTTGCATATTATAGTTCATCACGAAGTTCTAGTAACTTGGTGATAGTGACTAGAGAACTCTGTCAATCACTATCTTATCTGGAAGATTAACTCCCACTTGATTCAAGTGATTGTAGTACTCAGACATTCTGAGCACATGCTCACTAGCTGAGCTATTCTCCTCCATCTTGTAGGCAAAGTACTTGTCAAAGGTCTCATACCTTTCGACATGGGCACGAGACTGAAATACTAATTTCAACTCTTGGAACATCTCATATGCTCCGTGGCGTTTCAAAAACGTCTTTGAAGCCCCGATTCTAAGCCGTAAAGCATGGTGCACTAAACTATCAAGTAGTCATCATATCGAGCTTGCCAAACGTTCATAACGTCTGCATTTGCTCCTGCAATCGGTCTGTCACCTAGCGGTGCATCAAGGACATAATTCTTCTGTGCAGCAATGAGGATAATCATCAGATCACGGATCCAATCCGCATCATTGCTACTAACATCTTTCAACTTAGTTTTCTCTAGGAACATATTAATAATAAAACAGGGGAGCTAAACGCGAGCTATTGATCTACAACATAGATATGCTAATACTACCAGGACTAAGTTAATGATAAATTAAAGTTCAATTAATCATATTACTTAAGAACTCCCACTTAGATAGAGATCCCTCTAATCATCTAAGTGATCACGTGATCCATATCAACTAAACCATGTCCGATCATCACGTAAGATGGAGTAGTTTTCAATGGTGAACATCACTATGTTGATCATACCTTCTATATGATTCACGCTCGACCTTTCGGTCTCCAGTGTTCCGAGGCCATATCTGCATATGCTAGGCTCGTCAAGTTTAACCCGAGTATTCTGCATGTGCAAAACTGGCTTGCACCCGTTGTATGTGAACGCAGAGCTTATCACACCCGTTCATCACGTGGTGTCTTGGCGCGACGAACTTTCGCAACGGTGCATACTCAGGGAGAACACTTGTACCTTGAAATTTAGTGAGAGATCATCTTATAATGCTACCGTCGATCTAAGCAAAATAAGATGCATAAAGGATAAACATCACATGCAATCTATATAAGTGATATGATATGGCCATCATCATCTTGTGCCTTTGATCTCCCTCTCCAAGGCACCTTCATGATCACCATCGTCACCGGCGCGACACCTTGATCTCTATCGTAGCATCGTTGTCGTCTCGCCAACTATTGCTTCTACGACTATCGCTACCGCTTAGTGATAAAGTAAAGCAATTACATGGCGATTGCATTTCATACAATAAAGCGACAACCATATGGCTCCTGCCAGTTGCCGATAACTTCGTTACAAAACATGATCATTTCATACAATAAAATTTAGCATCATGTCTTGACCATATCACATCACAGCATGCCCTGCAAAAACAAGTTAGACGTCCTCTACTTTGTTGTTGCAAGTTTTACGTGGCTTCTACGGGCTGAGCAAGAACCGTTCTTACCTACGCATCAAAACCACAACGATATTTCGTCAAGTATGTGCTGTTTTAACCTTCACAAGGACTGGGCGTAGCCACACTCGATTCAACTAAAGTTGGTGAAACTGACACCCGCCAGCCACCTGTGTGCGAAGCACGTCGGTAGAACCAGTCTCGCGTAAGCGTACGCGTAATGTCGGTCGGGGCCACTTCATCCAACAATACCGCCGAATCGAAGTATGACATGCTGGTAAGCAGTATGACTTGTATCGGCCACAACTCACTTGTGTTCTACTCCTGCATATAACATCTACGCATAAACCTGGCTCGGATGCCACTGTTGGGGAATGTAGTAATTTCAAAAAAATTCCTATGCACACGCAAGATCACGGTGATGGATAGCAACGAGACGGAAGAGTGTTGTCTACGTACGCTCGTAGACCGTAAGCGGAAGCGTTATGACAACGCGGTTGATGTAGTTGTACGTCTTCACGATCGACCGATCCTAGCACCGAAGGTATGACACCTCCGCGGACTGCACATGTTCAGCTCGACGACGTCCCACGAACTCACGATCCAGTAGAGCTTCACGGGAGAGTTCTGTCAGCACGACGGCGTGATGACGGTGATGATGATGCTACCGACGCAGGGCTTCGCCTAAGCACCACTACGATATTACCGAGGTGGATTATGGTGGAGGGGGGCACCGCACACGGCTAAAAGATCAACTGATCAACTTGTGTGTCTATGGGGTGCCTCCCTCCCCCGTATATAAAGGAGTGGAGGAGGGGAGGGGCCGGCCCTCTCTATGGCGCGCCCTAGGGGAGTCCTACTCCCACCGGGAGTAGGATTCCCCCCTTCCCTAGTTTGAGTAGGAGAGGAAGGGAAGGAGGAGTAGGAGAGAAGGAAAGGGGGGCCACCACCCCCAAACCTATTCCAATTCGGCCTCCTGCCCAAGGAGGGCGCACCAGCCCCTTGTGGGCTGGTGTGCTTCCTTCTTATGGCCCATAAGGCCCATAACTTCTCCCGGGGGGTTCCGGCAACCTCCCAGTACCCCGAAAAAATGCCCGAACCACTCGGAACATTTCCGATGTACAAATATAGCCTTCCAATATATCGATCTTTACGTCTCAACCATTTCGAGACTCCTCGTCATGTCTGTGATCTCATCCGAGACTCCGAACAACCTTCGGTACATCAAATCACATAAACTCATAATACCGATCGTCACCAAACGTTAAGTGTGCGGACCCTACGGGTTCGAGAACTATGAAGACATGACCGAGACACGTCTCCGGTCAATAACCAATAGCGGAACCTGGATGCTCATATTGGCTCCTACATATTCTACGAAGATCTTTATTGGTCAAACCGCATAACAACATACGTTGTTCCCTTTGTCATCGGTATGTTACTTGCCCGAGATTCGATCGTCGGTATCTCAATACCTAGTTCAATCTCGTTACCGGCAAGTCTCTTTACTCGTTTCCTTATGCATCATCCCGCAACTAACTCATTAGTTACATTTCTTGCCAGGTTTATAGTGATGTGCATTACTGAGAGGGCCCAGAGATACCTCTCCGACAATCGGAGTGAGAAAATCCTAATCTTGATCTATGCCAACTCAACAAGTACCATCGGAGACACCTGTAGAGCACCTTTATAATCACCCAGATACGTTGTGACGTTTGGTAGCACACAAAGTGTTCCTCCGGTATTCGGGAGTTGCATAATCTCATAGTCATAGGAACATGTATAAGTCATGAAGAAAGCAATAACAACATACTAAACGATCAAGTGCTAAGCTAACGAAATGGGTCAAGTCAATCACATCATTCTCTAATGATGTGATCCCGTTAATCAAATGACAACTCATGTCTATGGCTAGGAAACTTAACCATCTTTGATTCAACGAGCTAGTCAAGTAGAGGCATACTAGTGACACTCTGTTTGTCTATGTATTCACACATGTACTAAGTTTCCGGTTAATACAATTCTAGCATGAATAATAAACATTTATCATGATATAAGGAAATATAAATAACAACTTTATTATTGCCTCTAGGGCATATTTCCTTCAGTCTCCCACTTGCACTAGAGTCAATAATCTAGTTCACATCGCCATGTGATTTAACACCAATAGTTCACATCACCATGTGATTAATATCCATAGTTCACATCGCCATGTGGCCAACACCCAAAGGGTTTACTAGAGTGAGTAATCTAGTTCACATCGCCATGTGATTAACACGCAAAGAGTACTAAGGTGTGATCATGTTTTGCTTGTGAGAGAAGTTTAGTCAACGGGTCTGCCAAATTCAGATCCGTATGTATCTTGCAAATTTCTATGTCTACAATGCTCTGCACGGAGCTACTTTAGCTAATTGCTCCCACTTTCAATATGTATCCAGATTGAGACTTAGAGTCATCTGGATCAGTGTCAAAACTTGCATCGACGTAACCCTTTACGACGAACCTTTTGTCACCTCCATAATCGAGAACCATATCCTTATTCCACTAAGGATAATTTTGACCGCTGTTCAGTGATCTACTCCTAGATAACTATTGTACTCCCTTGCCAAACTGAGTGTAGGGTATACAATAGATCTGGTACACAACATGGCATACTTTATAGAACCTATGGCTGAGGCATAGGGAATGACTTTCATTCTCTTTCTATCTTCTGCCGTTGTCGGGCTTTGAGTCTTACTCAATTTCACACCTTGTAACACAGGCAAGAACTCTTTCTTTGACTGTTCCATTTTGAACTACTTCAAAATCTTGTCAAGGTATGTACTCATTGAAAAAACTTATCAAGCGTCTTGATCTATCTCTATAGATCTTGACGCTCAATATGTACACAGCTTCACCGATGTCTTTCTTTGAAAAACTCCTTTCAAAAACTCTTTATGCTTTCCAGAAAATTCTACATTATTTCCGATCAACAATATGTCATTCACATATATTTATCAGAAATGCTGTAGTGCTCCCACTCACTTTCTTGTAAATACAGGCTTCACCGCAAGTCTATATAAAACTATATGCTTTGATCAACTCATCAAAGCGTATATTCCAACTTGGAGATGCTTGCACCAGTCCATAGATGGATCGTTGGAGCTTGCACATTTTGTTAGCACCTTTAGGATCGCCAAAACCTTCTGGTTGCATCATATACAACTCTTCTTTAAGAAATCCATTAAGGAATGTAGTTTTGACATCCATTTGCCAGATTTCATAAAATGTGGCAATTTGCTAACATGATTCGGACAGACTTAAGCATTACTACGAGTGTGAAAATCTCATCGTAGTCAACACCTTGAACTTTGTCAAAATCTTTTTCGACAAGTCTAGCTTTGTAGATAGTAACACTACTATCAGCGTCCGTCTTCCTCTTGAAGATCCATTTATTTTCTATGGCTTGCCGATCATCGGGCAAGTCAACCAAAGTCCACACTTTGTTCTCATACATGGATCCCATCTCAGATTTCATGGCCTCAAGCCATTTCGCTGAATCTGGGCTCATCATCGCTTCCTCATAGTTCGTAGGTTCGTCCTGGTCAAGTAACATGACCTCCAGAACAGGATTACCGTACCACTCTGGTGCGGATCTCACCCTGGTTGACCTACGAGGTTCGGTAGTGACTTGATCTGAAGTTACATGATCATCATCATTAGCTTCCTCACTAATTGGTGTAGGAGTCACAGGAACAGATTTCTGTGATGAACTACTTTCCAATAAGGGAGCAGGTACAGTTACCTCATCAAGTTCTACTTTCCTCCCACTCACTTCTTTCGAGAGAAACTCCTTCTCTAGAAAGGATCCATTCTTAGCAATGAATGTCTTGCCTTCGGATCTGTGATAGAAGGTGTACCCAACTATCTCCTTTGGGTATCCTATGAAGACACATTTCTCCGATTTGGGTTTGAGCTTATCAAGATGAAACTTTTTCACATAAGCATCGCAACCCCAAACTTTAAGAAACGACAACTTTGGTTTCTTGCCAAACCATAGTTCATATGGTGTCGTCTCAACGGATTTAGATGGTGCCCTATTTAACGTGAATGCAGCTGTCTCTAATGCATAATCCCAAAACGATAGTGGTAAATCGGTAACACTACAAAAAAATACACTTCCGTGATGATACGTGTTTGTCACAGTAGGTCACGTTTTCTGTCATGCATGTACATCCATGACAATTTTATGACAGAATCAAGATAGTCATACCTGTGCTGTCGTAGAAGTGTTCCATGACATTACCAAAATTATCATCACGGAAGTGTCCACTTCCATGACGATAAATCGTGCGTCACAGAAGTGCTTTCGTCAAGGGTGACCGATACGTGGCATCCACCGTAACGGAACGCCCTTAAGCTATCGGGTCCGGTTTTGGATTTGATAACCCGCTAACAGCCTTGACCAATGGGGATTTTCCACATGTAAAATCATCATTGGCTGGAGGGAACACGTGTCGGCTCGCCGTTGGGACAGATGTCATCCACTCATTGGACCCAAAGCGCCTATGATACGTCAACACGTGGCACGGCCCAACAGAGGCCCATTCCTGTGAAAAGGCCGGCCCACGGCAAGCCTGTTAACGGCATGTTCGTATATAGCCCATTTACAGCCCGCTAACCAAGGGCCCGTTTACGCCCTATCCGAATTAGGCCCAGTAGCGTCATCTGGGCCGTCCAATATAATTCCAGCCCGTTTTAACTTTCGGCCCTTGTATGGCCCATGACGTATTTCGGCCCATATGAGGCCCTTAACCCTCGGCCCATTAACGGCCCGTGGTAAAACTTGCCCGTAATGAACACTGTATCACTTTATACCCATTAACGGCCCATTATTCCGTTGGGCCGATTCCAGCCCATGTTATCTTTCGGCCTTCTCAGGGCCCATTTATTCTTGGGCTCATTTCCAGCATTCGTTGACTTTTGGCCCGTTACTGTCATTTTCTGCCTGTGGGCCAAATTCAGCCCGTGGTTACAGTCGGCCCGTTTGTGGCCCGTTAATACGTTGGGCTGTTTTCATAGCGTCATCAAATACGGCTGATTAACGACGGCCCGTTATGGTCGGCCCATGAACGGACGATTTCAACTCTAGCCCATTTACGGCCATAATGTGGTCTATTATTGGCCCATGTTTGGCCAACCGATCATACAGCCCGTAGAAGGCCCATTAATGATACGACCCATAGAAGGCCCATTGTGTCTACGCCCCGTAGAAGGCCCATTGTTTCTACGGCCCTTAGAAGGCCCATTGTTTCTACGGCCCGTAGGAGGCCCATGTTAACTACAGTAAATATGTAGCTCATGGTTAATGTGGCCTAGTTTTAAAAAATAGGTTATTGCGGCCACTAGCAAACCGCGGAAAAAGAACTGCACTGACTACAAGAAAACAAATAAACAAGACAATAAGGAAGTAAATAAGCAAGCAACTTATGCTAGGCTATCACGGCTATTACACATATTACATCCACTGGGCATCAAAGTTCGCCACAAGTGCAAATATAGGGAACAAAGCAGCATATAAACACCGCATCAAAACAAGTCCAGAACTAAAACCACTTTAGAAGAGCTCAAGAAACAATATCCTGGGTACCCATAATGCTGGCAAGATGCTTAGCAAGCTTATTAACTTTCTCTTGTTTGGCGCTTAAATCCTCCAGCACTTGCTGTTGCACTAGAAAGTATGCATCTGAATTCTACAGGGACTTCCTCAGTCCTTCGGCTTCCTATCGCATAACATCTGATCGATGTCTTTCAACTTGAAGTTGAGACTCAAGAAGCCGAACAGATTCAGGCAGCGAGTTCGAAGAGCTGGTGCCAGCAGTAGTAGCCAGTAACTCAAACACTACATCAAGACAGGACTTTGGGGTTGTCTCAGTGTCTTCAATATAGTTTTTATCAGCTTTCTTGTTGAACAACAGGGATGTCTCACTATCTTGAACCTTATCTGCATTACTTCCTTTACCATTGCATAACGGGGTACTCTTCTCCAATATTTTATCCGCGTTCTAAAAGAGAAACAAACAAACACATCACAGGTTTACAATGTAGTATATGAAACTCATTTTGGTAAACCAGTTCAGTAGTAAGGTGGACAGGATAACAACATGAAACAAACATATATCTATGTAGTATGGTCACTGTATGGTCTATATCATTCTAGTTTATGTTGCCAAATCAAGATAGATACAGTTTGAATCATATCTATTTAAGACAAAGCAGCATAGACAGAATATAAGTGTGGGAAACTACACAACAATAACAACACTTGTAATGTGCATGGCATGAGAACATAACTGTTTATTCAATTGAAACTGAAATCAACATAGAGCAAGTTACAACAGCAAACACGTTAAAGAAACAGGTTTAAAACACACCTGTTGCGCCATTGGAGTTTCAACTGCATCCTTCAAATTTGAAATTAGTTGGTATGAGTAAATACAGTGATGCACAAGCAAAGTAGTATGAACCATAGCTACGGAACCTGACATGAGAATAATTCTTCTTCTGCTTTAAGCATTGACTTTGGGTTCGGAGTGGTGGTCCTCGTGCTTTGGGCACTGCAGTTGCCTTACTAACTGATCGTGTTTGGGTGCTCTATGGTGGAGACGGTGCTGTGTCAACGGGAACTGGGGTACTATCTGCTGGGGTTGGGGTTAGAAGGGGTGTAGCTGGTTCTCTGTCCAACTGGGTAGGGGTACAATCTGCGTGAGTCTGGGTTATGTGTGGTGGGGCTGGTTCTTGGGCAAGTACAACCGTGGTTCTATCTCCATCGACAGGTAGCACGATCTTTTCTGAAGACCGTATTTTTACTCCCACAGATACTGCCATCACCCCCTCCAATTGAAATGGCCGATAAACAAGAAAAGTAATTGAATGTACATACATTGTAAGATAGACATGTGCAATGGATAGTAGGGAAGAAAACAGGGCATGAAATAATTCACATTTATGTTGTCTAACCAAACAGAATAGCAGGACATATTTCAAATATATGATGGCTAATTAAACAGGATAGCATGACACAATTTCACATGTATGATGGCTAACTAAACAGGATAGAATGACATACTTCAAAATATGATGACTATGTAAACAGGATGACATGATATAACTATACGATGTGTCTATTAAAGTGGTTGGCATTCCATAAATCACAAACATGCCGTCGATGGAAACATGATGGCATGATATAATTCACGGATAGAATGACATAATTCAAAATATGATGACTATGTGAACAGGATGAGATGATATAACTATATTATGTCTTTAGAAAATGGGTTGGCATGCCATAATTCAGATACAAGCTGTCTATGTAAAGATCATGGCATGATATGATTCAAATATATGATTTATATACTAAGGAAGTGAGCAGAGGGCAATCGCATATATGATGTGTCAACTAAGGAGATGACATTCAATATCGGGTATATGACGTAAAAACTAAGCATTGCAATACAACATATGCATGATATGAGTAATATAACCCTGCCAAGTTTGAGCATACACCTCAGGGGGATAATAGGACTGGTTATCTGCCTCTGAATCCTCCTCTGAAGAGCTATCTGTAACCAGCAAGATATCTGCTTCACCAGGTAGCATTGTCTGCTCTGAAGACCTTGTTTTCACTCCAGATTTCTCCATCACCAATTCAAATGGCTGATGCACAGGAAGAGCAGTTGAATATACAAACATTGTCGACAAAAGCAATGAGAAATACAAAAAAAAGGATGGCATGATATAATTCACATATATGACGCTTGGCTAAACAGCATGGCATTGCATAATTCACATATATAATGCCTTGATAGCATTGCATAATTCACATATATAATGTCTTGCAACAAGATGGCATTGCATAATTCACATATATGGTAATTAGACACTAAACAAGTGGCATTCACACAAAGCATGTCTAAACTAAGCAAATGACATAGCAATGCAAGATACCATATGCACGATATGAGCAACATAACCCTGCCAAGTTAGAGCATGCACCTCGGGGGGGGGGGGGAATAGGACTAGTCATCTGTCTCTGAATCCTCCTCTGAGGAGCTATCTGTAACCAGCAAGACATGCGCTTCGTCAGATAGCATTGTCTGCTCTGAAGACCTTGTTTCCACTCCAGATTTTTTCATGACCGTGCCGAATGGCTGATGCACAGGAAGAGTAATTGAATGTACTAAAATTGTTGACAAATTTAACACGTAATAAAAAATGATGTCATGATATAATTCACATATAAGATGACTGGCTAACCAAGGTGGCATTGCAAAATTCACATATATGATGCCTGGCTAAACAAGATGGCATTGCATGATTCACATATACGACAAAGAAACTAAACAGATGGCATTGACACAAAGCATGTCTAAACTAAGCAGATGACATCTTTGATGTATACAGTAAGCAATGCAAGGCACCATATGCATGATATTACCAACATCAGCATGCCAAGTTAGAGCGAAGACCTCATGGGGTAAATAGGAGTGGTCTTCTGCTTCTGAATCCCCCTCAGAACAATTATCTTCCTCTTGATTACGATCCAAAATGGGTGGAGGGGGGGCTGCCTTTGCGCCCACCATGGAGCGACGTTTGCATGAAATTTTATTGCCATGCAAGGCTCGTCTCTTTTGCTCTACATGTTCAGTTCGATTGTGTACAATAACTGACATGCATAGGAATAAAACATAGTGAGATTATGTAAGGAGTGCATGCACAAATCCAGAGTGATGGTAGCAAACTGTGGATAGACCCAAAACAAATGATAGCAGGCAGATAATAGCTTTAGTTAAAAATACAGATAATGGCTCCTTTAATGTTTGTCTGCACCCAACATGAAACTCATAGTAGACACCCGAGATTAACCAGATAGTAGACAGATAGTACTGATTGCTGCCCCAATATGTACCCCACAACCATTTAAAAACTCAAGTTTCAGCATAAATTTGGACCTGAGTCGGAGTTTAATAGGTGAACACGACGATAAAGTAGCATGTCATCATATTAAGCGATGCATAACGTAAGCAGACACGGAAGAGTGCGACCTCTCTTGCGGACCCGTGTAGTCCTCAAGGTCATCTGCTCAGTTGATGATGGTAATGCAGTTGTCGCGGCTGCCGCCGGCGGGGAAGAAGATCTGAGGCGGCAAAAGATAGTCTGGAGAGCGGATCCCTGCTGTGGTGAACCCTTTCGTCGTTGGAGCAGCTGAACTGGGGTGGAACACAACACCGCAGGAGCAGGACAAACCACACAAGGTTTTTTTTGACACATATCTGTAACAGAAGTAATTGTGTAAGGGCTTGTTTGAATTTGAGGATTCTAACAATGCAGGGATAGGAAATAGACAGGAATAGGATAGGAATGCACGTGCAAAATAGAGAATTTAAAAACACAGGATTTCTGCCAATCTGGGTGTTTGGTTCACAAGAATTGGAAGATCACAGGATGCAAAGAAGCATGGTGAGATTAAGTCAAACCACAAGAAGTGTACCACCTCTTTGGCAAAGCCATGTCGATCTCAGCGTGATTGGGTTGGCCGGTGAGGATGCTCCGGCTGACTTGGCTGTCAGAGGAGGGGAAGAAGATCTTAGGCGTCTGGAGATGGAGCCCGAGGTACTGCTCCACTGTGATGGAGGGTTTCGTCGTTGGTACAGCTCCGGTGAGTTGTACGACGCCGAGGCTGAAGCAGGACAAGAGAGACAACGTTAACCTGAGTGGAATTCTAATAGCATCTCCAATAGATGACGTAAAATACATAACCACAAAGTGCTAGATGTATACATCAGTCGCTAATCTCTGAACTTAACTGTCGAAACTGAATTTAACTGTCGAAACTGAACTTAACTGTCGAAACTGAATTTTGCTGTCGAAACTAAATTTTACTGTCGAAACTGAACGCACTAGAGGTGAGGCTACACGTCAGTCGACTGACTTTTTCATCTCTGGTCAGTCGATTTTGCAGCCGTTGGATACGAAATCAAGGGCCTGCAGTTCATCTTCAACCTCCACCCCCCTGAGCCGCCAGCCACCACCGGCCAAATAGCCGCCCCCCGCCGCCCCGCCCACCCCGAAAACACTCCCCACCACCGGTCCGCCGCCGCCCCGGCCATCCCTCTAGGCCCCCCCCCGTGCCGAGCTTTTTCTCCGGCGATCCCCACGCCACCGCCCCACCACTGCGGCGACCACCGCCCCCACCCTGAACCCTAAGATAGATAGTGTGGTACCTCTCCGGCGAGCCCCCCTCCCCGCTGCGGCTGGTTCTTCCTTAACTCCGGCGAGCCCCCCCACCCCCTGAAAATCGACTGACCCAAAAGTCGATTCAGTCGACTGAAGTGTAGCTAAATCGGAGCAGCATCGCAAGCAAGAGCAAGAGCGAGAGCAGCAGCGCGAGCAAGAGCAGACCAGGCAGGGGACCGAGAGCAAGAGCAGAGTAGCAGTGCGAGCGAGAGCTAAAGCAGCAGCAGCTCCTACTGATGTGGACGTCACCGCCGAGGGAGCGATGCCATGGAGGAAGTGGCCGGTGACGCCGCCGTGGATGGAGCCGCGTCGTGTCGGTTCGGGACCGAGCGCCGGCAGCACCGTGAGATCAAATCAAGAAGAAAATGCGGCTATTAGTGTACAAACTCTTTTGTGGCGCCGATTAGGCCGCAGCTTCATCTGAGGAAACGCTGATGATGATGCTCTTCCGGTGGTGCAGGTGAAGACGGCGGTGTGGGAATGGAGGTGGCGCGAAAGACGAGGGAACATCGGGGCAGCTCCTTGGAGGTGGAGGATGGGGTGGCTGAACCGGCGGGACGACCAGATCGACGACGGATCCTCATCTGGTACGGTGGATGAGGGACGTCGAGGTGTTGCTGTGGACGACGTCATCGGGGAAGAGGCTCCGGCTGGGTGGCGGACGGAGGAGGGTGTGGGGCTTCGCGGGTTTTCCCGGCCTCGGTGTACGAATGGGTGGGCGGATGGGATGGGAGTGGGGAACCATGGCTTAGGGAAGCTTGTCCGAAATGTGGGGTAAGTTACAAAAGTACCCCCACCGATTTGAGGCGGTTCTTTCGGTTCAGGGGTATCACGGGCATTTCGCGTGTCGGTATTTCACAGGAGGTGGGAGTTTTCGCGCGCGTTGTAATTTTGGAATAGCAAGGCGC
The DNA here is from genome assembly GCF_002575655.3 of Aegilops tauschii subsp. strangulata. Lineage (NCBI taxonomy): Eukaryota > Viridiplantae > Streptophyta > Magnoliopsida > Poales > Poaceae > Aegilops > Aegilops tauschii. Next base: position 465,787,945 of record NC_053040.3, read on the forward strand.
GGGTTGAGATGGAGGAGTTGTCGGAGCACAACGAGACAAAGATATATCTTAAATATTTCGGGCTAACAAGGCGCGGGTTGAAGAGGCGGGAGTTTCGTAGCACGATAGACAGAGACGCTATCTTGAAATTTCGGCATAACAAGGCGCAGCTTGAAATTTCGGGAGAACAAGCTTAACGTGTACCCAAAAGAAAAAAAGACAATTTATACTAGTATGATATACTACGTACAATGTGTTTAACACGCACAACACACACACAGACACCATTTAGACTAGTAAGGTACACGTGCATTGCACGCATGAGATTTGGCAACCAAATTATGAATAAATACCACATTATAGCATGTAAGCTTTGAGTCATATATGCATGATGTAGATGTTCGTTTAATTCTTACAGTTCATTTCATTCAAAATCATCTAGTTTTTATAAGAAGCTAATCTATTTTAGGATTCATTGTATTGTCTGTTGTAAGGCATACAGTAAAAACAAATCATGTAGAAAAACATTTGGGCAATTCTGATACGGAAGATTCTAGAAAAAAGAAGAAGTGCTTGTGTTTTGAGGTTTGTGCATTATGCTTAAGTTCAACCATAGAGTCTTCTAGATTGTACATATGGCAAAATCTGGTGGAATCTAGATGATATCCAACGGCCAGTAGTGCTCAAATTTGCCAGCTCTGCACCATTGATTTCGCCTCATCCAACGACCATCTTTCAAAGTTAAAGTTATCCGCACACTATATAAAAAATATAAAATATAATATATATATAGGGGTATAGATATAGATATGTGATGCGAAAGCCACCCATCATCTCCAATTAGAATAGTGTGTCCATGCACGGATGCAATGTGGCCAAACGATGTCTGCCATCGGTATCTCAAATTCAAACCAGTCTGACCTTGTTCAATGTGTATACATTACAACATGCTCGTTTCCAAACCACACCGCGCAAATCTCCGTTATATTCATGCATGCATGGGTTTCAAACATCATGATCTCTTATTCAAATATTTGAATTCAACTTTACATTGATTATGACCTCACCTAGTCTTTTACACCCACACATTGGTCTTCTCTTTATAATTGTACCACTAGCTTTCTCTTGTGCATGCATGCACACACACTACCAGTCGACATTATCCATCGCACACATGCAATCTTTTTCTTTAGGTCGGTCTCCCATGAAGGCACAGACACACACATCCCCCTCTCCATCATATCGGGCATTCTTTATCTCTCACGTGCATGCGCAACGATCGATGTTCCTCTATGTGTGTGTATATAGCTAGGTCTTTCATAGTTTTCCACATAAACCGATCAATCTATATATCTAGTGAGGTCTCACCCTCTTTCCCACGTCCACATCGATGAATCTATACCTCTCTATATAGGATTACATATATAGCTAACACACCCACATTAATTATATATCCAACGCCCCCCTCTCATCATCCATGCCTTCCGCTTCATCTCTCAGACGCGCGCACAATGGCGAAGACAGGGGGCAGCAAGGGCCCCGCCCCCCCTAACATCACTATATATCGAGGCTAATATGAATGTGATCATTAGACAATTGCTGGTAAAAATGGTTTAAGTTGATGAATTGGCCCTCCTCATAAAGGATTAGCAATGCTTGGCCCCCTAGCTCATGGGACATTTTTCATGGCTCCGCCACTGCGCGCAACAGCGCACGTTCTCGCCCCCTCTCTCTAAATATCGATCTCGCAGTTGTGCACTCCTTCATAGTCTCCCTCCACTCGGCCCCTCGCACCATCTTCTAGCCCCCCACCGGAATTTTCCACATGTACAATCTAGCAGACTCCATGGTTGAACTTAAGCATAATGCACAAATCTCAAAACAATAGTGGTTCTCTTTTGTTCTAGAATCTTCCGTATCATAACTGCCCAAACTTTTTTTCTAGTTGAGTTGCCATTATTTGTTTTTACTTTATGCTTTACAACGCACAATTCCATGAATCATAAAATAGATTAAGGGCTTCTTTGATTCAAAGGATTCTCGAAGGACTTTTGGAGGATTCTAATCCTTAGGAATTTTTCCTATCTTGGTTGTTTGATTCGTAGGATTGTAAACCATCGGAATTTTTCCATAGATTTCATAGGAAACATCCCATCCACTAAAACCTATTTGAAAGAATTCTGCGTTTTTTCTATGCACAATCAAACACTCGTACCATCCTGTAGGATTCAAGACGACATTACACTCTAATCCCATGTTCTTCCTATTCCCGTGTTTTGGAAATCCTACGAATCAAAGAGGCCCTAGGTTTTTTATAAAAACGAATTGATTTTGAATGAGATGAAGTATAAGAATTAAACAAAGGTCTACATCAGGCATATATGACTCAGAGCTTACATGCTACAGTGTGGTATTTATTCATAATTTGGTTGCAAAATCTGACGCGTGCAATGCACGTGTACCTTACTAGTACTTCGAGTATGTGCAAAACACAATGGCACGCTACATAGTGTATCTCTTACAGTTCATGAAGCCACGTGGCACATGTGGAGGCGTTGTCACAACATCCTTGTGTGGATTGATCACAGTGACGTGCTACTGGTTCCAGAAGAATGTACTCGTCCTCCCTGAGGCGCACTGGCGGTACATGCACGAAGCGAAGATGTGCACGCACGCCACGCACGCACTCATTCCCTCACACGCACACGCGGGTACACGGGTGGATGCAATTTTGTACCAAGATCCACCCCATGTGATAATTTGACGCGTGTAAAGTCCTTCACTTCATTGATGGTCAATTAATAGAGCACACGCAAATTGAGTGGACGTGAGGGCGGAAGAAAGACATTACTACTCCACTGCGCGCATGCGAGTAGTTAAATCATGGGTTGCTAGTAGTACTTCCATTGGTCTCCTTCGTATTTTGTGCCAATTTTTGACAGTAACATAATATTTACGCATCTGAGCAGTGTAGTCTACTTGAAATTTATGTTCCACTAAACTCATTGGGAGCCGTTTCGGGCCTCGAAACCAAAAACCATCAATTAATCTTTACCTTGTTCCCATCACATTCGAAAGTACTAGTGCTACAATTAAGTGCAAGCCTGCTCACACCTACCAGTACGTACCAAACCTGAACGTGTTCCCACTATGCAGGTATTAGTACTAGTGCTAGTACTTCGGTTATAAAAAGGGGAACTACCTAACCGAAAATTACTGTACCTTCCTCCTCATAAGCCCTCCTTCTTCATCCGTCCTTGCCATGGCCGGTGTGCAGAGCTCTAGGTCGAGAACTACTCGTAACAAGGGAGCGGCAACCAAGGCTGCGGAAAAAAAGAGAGGGCTCGCCGCCACGCAGAGACCTCGAAAGATCTCTCACGGGCAGGCGATGGCTCCCAGGAGCGCCCTAGACGCGGAGGCGAACATGCCGAGCTGGCGGCGCTGGAGTCGTTATCCCTCGACGGCATGCCCGATAAGCTCAATAAGCACCTCAATAAGCAGAAGGAGTTCATCCACGGCTTGCTGGAGCTGCTGAAGGAGAGCCTCGACGACATGCCCGTTGAGCTCAATGAGCAGGGGGAGTGGAACGCCGGCTTGGTGATGCTGCTGAAGAAGAGCATTGCCTCGGAGAAGAAGGTGATCGGCGAAATCTGGAACTTCAGGAGGACAAGGCGAAGCTCTGCCACGAGCTCGACCTGCTGAAGGAGGAGAATGCCGGCTGGAAGAAGCTGCATGAGAATAGTAGTTCCTCGATGAAGATGTTGCAGGATCTCGTCATGGAACAGAAGGAGGAGTTGGCAAAGCTCCGCATCGAGCACCCGACTGCTGTCAAGGTACGTAATGCGGCCGTGGAACAGATGATGAAGGCTCGCGTCGAGCAATCCCGCGTCATGGACACAATGATGAAGATGGCGGAGGAGACGCGCAAGGAGATGGAGGTTGTGGAGGCGATGAAGAAGCAGTTACGACTCCGCTGCCAGCAACCCTTCATGTAGTGAGAGCAGCGCCCCAGACTTGTGTGTGCGTCTTCCTTCTTTTTTTGGGGTGATAATCCTCCTTCTTCTTTTGCTCCTGTGTTTCTTATTTTGCTTTGGGTGTTTCGCCGCACGTGTCACCTTCTCTGCGAGGCATGAATAGAACAATGCTAAAAATGAGATGACTAGCAAATTAGATCATTCTTTATCGCCAATAGAACAACGCCTCTTGCTAGTAATATATAATAAGAGTAGAGAGTAGAGGATATGGAACTGGGCTGCCGTGTTTCGTGCTGCTCCGTCGTACTCTAGTGGAAAACTTGAGTATACCGCACGGTTCTTTGCTCCTCCTCAGGTCGTCGGCACATTTATAAGAGCAGTCAAATCACAAGGCCCCGCCTTCGAGCAGTAATGAGCCGTCAAATCACAAAGCCCCTCACCTCTCGTGAAAAGGACCAAGCTAGACTGCCCCGCCCTCTAGCCTTTTAAAAAATGTATACATTTGTACAGTAGTATCGATGGATTGCGCCATGGAGCAAAACTAACAAGATGTAATTAAAGAAAAAAGGTGGTACATATAGAGAGCACTCGTTGCCAAATTATGCATATACTATATGACACTACCCACTATGAAGGTACTAGTAACATAGACTAGTAACTAGTCTATGCTACTCTCCACTATGACCAGCCAAAGTCGAGGCGCGGATACCAACGAGGGCCTGGTTGTGTCTATACTTGGACAACTCACCTGACTGCATGCGCACCAGGCAGACGAAGCTCGTGTCGTGTTGGTGCCGTGTGCGGCCCGCACATTAACCAAAACCTCATGCCTCCATCTTAGCCTCCGCGTTTTAAACTTCTCAATCTCAAGGCCAAGGAGCAACGTGAAACCTATGATAGAGCCAATCGGATGGTTGAGAACACTACAAAGGTATAAAGAAATAAAGAAATTAGCATACCTATTTAATTCTTGGGTTCTTATTATTTATGCCACTAGTTGTGTATCACTACTCAGTTTTGCCATTAGAAGTTACAACTACTAAAAAAATGCCATCGATCCGTGAGATGCCTGCTCAAAAAATGCAATTAGATATCTAAAAAATGCCATCGTTAAGTTAGATGTTTGCTCAGAAATGCTATTAGACATTGTTATTTTCACGTCAAACCCGTTGACCATGTTACATGACAAAAGTAAGCCGATTCTCACAATGATAAGTTAATGGTGTCCAGCACAACACACCCCTCAAATAAAACTAAGCACCCTGGAATTCTTTGACAAAACTAAGCACCCTGAAATTCTTTGACAACTAAACTGCCGATAAATCACGAGTGGACATGGTGCCAAGCGAGGTCGGTATCCCGCCCGCCCATTCCCACGTGATTCGTGCATATATTATACGGTGAGCATGTATATTCATTTCTCTGCACCATATCCAACCTGTATAGCTTTCGTATTTTGTCTCACAGGTTAGGTCTGCTGCATGCAAAGAAACCAGACGCATTGAATCACTCATTTGTTGCAACAGCTACCTGCACCATGCTCCCCTCCGTCTCTTTAATCCATTCGGCCTTGTTGCTTCGGCTGTCCAACCATTCTGCTCGGCACTCGTTCTCGCTCTCTCTTGCAACCATCCTCCCATTGCAGGTCGGAACCATGTGTTCATCCATGTCCCAGGGAAGCTCTCCACCACATTCATCTCATGTCATCTCCAACCAGGTCGCCTCGCTCTCTCTCATCCGTTGCCCTGAGTGCAAAGCCGGGCATGTGGTCTGGTTCATTTCAGGCAGTAGTAATCCCGGGGAGGCATTTCGACAGCTGTGATTGCCATGGTGTAGTAAGTTCATCATCTACTGTTCCATACATTGTTTGCACTTTGTCCGACTAACGCAAATGAGGATGTAGACTTTGGAAGCGGAAGAACAAGTATCTACAGTACATGAGTGCTAGATGGAGCCACCTAACATAGGAAACATCCGTCTTGCTTGGAAATGCTCATGCTGCCCAACCCTTCTTCATCAGTTCTCCTTGTTCATTTCTCACAGCGTGCCGCAGGCCACCACAATGTGTTCATCCAAGTCCCAGCTTATCTCCACACCTCCTGAAGAACCTTTTCATCTTGGGCGTTGCGAACATGCTGCTAATGGCCATGATCTGCATGCACAAATTCTGAAGCGACCCCTCGTGCCATGGATTTGATCTTGTTCCCATATGTACCCCACGAGATGGATTGGTTGTAGTTCCTCTATGTACCCAACGGGCAATGGGTTCGCTCTAGTCCCCTTATGTATTTTTCTTCCCTTCTTCTCCATGTACTGCATGTATCTGCCAGTCCCAGCTGCGTCATACGTTCGCAGCAGGCTGCCCTATCAATAATACATGTCCATTGTTTGTGAGCATGAAGCATTAAGTCCGGCTAATCGTGTGAGGCAGTGCAAAATTAATTACTAAACTACACAACCACTAGAGGCAGGGAGGGCATTGATCCCACCTGCAATAATGCTCGGCCAGCCGACTTGTGATGGGAATCAATACACTCAGCTGCCATGCAAAACATCAAAGCACCCAGCAAGCCATTAATGTGTCATCAACGCAACGACCTTTTCCATCGCCGGGGACGCGCACGTGGCTCGTGTATTCATACGAATGTAAATGACACCCTGGGCCACACGGCATGGCGTATAACGCGATATATTCGTGAAGTTGGTAATTAACCTGTCAAGTATTTGCGAATGCCCTATAATAAGTAGGCATCGCGACGCGCGGGTGGATGGACTGGATTACGGCAGCGCGTGGCTGCATGTCCCAAAAATTCACGTCCCTAAACTGCTGGCTATATGATGTTGGCCATATATATTGTACGTATATAATGTCAAGAAACGAGTGGTAGTACTATACCAACTAAAAGATGAAATGTACGAAATATAACAAGAAGAAACATAACATAGTTCTGCTGGGGGCTGAGCACAACACACCCCTCAAATAAAACTAAGCACACCAGAAATTAAACTAAGCAACTAATCCGGTAAACACTGCATTAGAACCACCATGAGCAACGACACTGCCACCTTACTCGGAGTCCTCGTCCACGTCCTCGACTTCATCCTTGTCCCTCTTCCCCTTGGGCGATACTTCTTTGCTTGAACCGCACACTTGGCTCTTGCTCTTCATCCAACCCTTGTAGATATTGAAACAAAGGTAGCCATCCATTGCAGCATAGTAGATGTGGTCTATATCTAGTACAGTCCACTGCCATGCACGATGAAACGTGTGCGGAGGTTTCTTTAGTTCACCGTACGAAGGATGAACCATGGCTCCTGCCAGAGTCAGCATTGAAGGCTAATCAAGGGAGGGCACTAGCCCTTCCTTCTGGAGGTCGAAGGGGTCGCCTACAACGAGGCCTATCCGACCCAGGATTTCCTTGTCGTCCCTAAAGTCTATAGTAACGAATTTGACTCGGCCGCCCTTGAGGAACTTCTTAAATTCCTCGCACTCAACGTCAGCATGGCATATGTGGTAGACCAAGCATAAGTCATGCACGCAAACCTGGATCATGGCGGGCTTCTTATTCTCTGCCTCCTTTAGTTTCTTCTCGCTTCCCAAGACTGTGGTGTACTCAACATCTAGCCCAGCGACCCACTCATCATTTGAGTTTTCGAACATGCGTTTGAAGCCAGCAAGGCATTCTTTCACCGTTGCGGAAGAACGGGTGTAGATGACGTCGAACTCATCGCCGGTGATGGTTCTAACCTTGTCCTCACCGCCGAGCATGGAGATTTGGGACGCCATGGATTTGGGTGGTGGGTTAGGATTAGTGGAACTGCCGTAATGTGAAAGGACGGGACGACTAGGAGCGGTTTATCGATTGTAAAAATGTCGAGTGGGGGGGGGTGCGTGCGAATGGCAGGGTAGTGGCTTGCCTGGTGGATAAATGGATTCATGCACAGTACTATGGGGGCCCAATTAGATGTCATGTCTACTCGATGCCCAATTAAATGGCTTTCGATGTCATGTCAAGCGTCGGGAAAATTACAGGTGATACGAAGCTTTCCATTCTCCCATGATACGGGCTTCCGAGAGCCCTTGGATCTGAGATCGAACGGTTGCATGGCGTGATTCTAGACCTATGGGTGAATATCCTATCCTGGAGGGTTATTCTGCAAATTTTCAGCAACTTAGCATGCGACCGTTCGATCTCAGATCCAAGGGCCGCCAGCAGCCCGTATCATGGTCGCGCCTACCACGACCGTCGCCTCGCTCGCACGGTTGCGCCCTTGGAGATTTAACACGGTGTGTTAGGCTATCTGATGTTGGCATGTCATACATAGTCATCACTTAGTCACTCATACAACAAGGTTAGCTATAAGGTTGGCTATAAGAGTATTTTTTGTTTACTTCTCTCTATCTCTTTCTTCGTAGTATTTATTGCATTTGCCAAGGAGTGACCTCTTCCAATGAAATGGTGCTTAGATGAGGTGCTATGGGCATTAAATGGCTTAGCAACTTAAGTCCCCAATGCATAGGTGCTTAGTTTTTTGTTCCTAAGTTTGCTTCATCTAGGTACACGCGCTTATCACCGTTTCTTCCCGGGGTCACCAAACTAGTCTCTCTCTTCTTAATTAACTTGCCACATCAGACTTTATGCCTATGTGGCAGGCTTAGCACCTGTAGGATCAAGTACAATAGTGGGCTATAAGCCCACTTTACATGGCATTTTTGCATATGTGGGGGAAAGAGGCAAGGAAAAAGTGCAGGAGTGGGCTCTCAAGCAAGAGCCAGCCTCTACATGGTGGAGCATCGGGAGAGGCACCTGTATGGAGGTGGTCAGGAATCGGGAGACTCAAGCCGGTCGCAGCGCCGCAGTTAAAATGATAATGGCAAGTCAAATCACCAGGCCCCACCTGTCCAGCAGTAACTCACTGTCAAATCACACAGCCCTATGTTTGCAGCAGCCTACTCCCTCATCTTCTCGCGTCTCTGTCAAACTGACTAGGCGGAACTGCCCCGCCTACCGCGCGGGAAAAGCCCCGCCCTCGAATTTTAAATAGTACAGTATACTAATTTTGTATCCATGGATTGCGCCATGGAGCAAAGCCTCAAGAAAACAGTGGTACACATGTACGGAGTATACATCACGCCCGTCGCGTTCGCGTCGCACCCCAGACGGTCAGTCAGTCTGGCATGCCGCTCTCCGAATGGAACGCGCGTCATATTGCGTTTGCACACACATGTGGGACCGCAATTGAGAACCGACCATAGGCACACTCCCCGGCCCCGCAAGTCAGGTGAGTTAATAGAAGTACATACGTTGGTACCTGGACGATCCCTGCAAGACATGGAAGATCAGTTCATCCATGCATGTGACCAGACTCCAGCAGACACACCTGGATTGGCTATCGTCTACATATCGTGCAGGCTGTGTTGTACAGGGCTGTAGTTCTGGTGAGAAATCTAAAAAAAAGGTTTCATGTCATCTTGCAAAATTAGGTGTCATGTGCTTCGGATCACTGCGAGGGTTAAACAGCGACAACTGAGTTGGGCTAGTCATTGGGGGCACATGCATGAAGACTATTCGGCTGCCATCTAGGTCAAGCCGGCTATGTTAATTAGGACATCTATCGACGGACCCCTTTTCTACGAGCTTATCTTTAATTTGAGCTTTGATCCTCGTCTAGTTTGTCCGTCGGGATTCATCTTGTCTCCTTTGGGCAGTGAGGTTATGATTTCTTATCATGTGGCATTTTTTCGTGTTATATGTTATAATCTTGTGCTTCAGATCAAAATGACGACAACTGCGCCTCCGGGGCACATGCATGAAGACTTCTCGACAGTCAGTGCCGAGGTCAAGCCGGCTCCGGCCGGTAGACAAAAGAAAACTAGTGCTCCACTATATAGGCAGGAGCCTCCACGCTTGCTTGCTAGTGTTGCTCTCTTCACACTGTCTGATCCTCTCCAGATCTAAACACGACAGCGGTGGCCACACACTCTCTCTCTCTACTCACCGCTGGTCACAGATCCAGCCGGATCCTCTCTGCCGGGGAAGGTGAGAAGGTGCAACGTTCACGCGGTCGTCCTCGGCGACGGCTCTTGCCCACAGCCGACGCGTCCCGATCAGCGTGCCTTGCCGTTCTCTCCCAAGCATCGCTGGCGAGGGAGGGCCTCCCACCCCTTCTTCCTCGCTGCCGTATTGTAGGCAGATCCGGCCTCCCGCCGCCCACCTAGGGACATCCCGGTGACCCTCAGGTATAACTTCCTTCGAAACCGGCCTTGCTCTACTTCCCGAGCTCCTGACGTCGCTGCATTTGTATCTTTTACTATTTCTCAGGCCCCCTCGTGTAGATAGGATTGATCGGCTATTCGAAAACCACCTAATTTTTTACTATTAAGAGGTAAAACTAGTTCATGCACTCGAATCTAGTAGTACTTGGTTCAAACAAGGAAGAAAGGGGGTGGGGGTGGGGAAGATTTGTTACCTGAATCTAGGACTTGGTCGAAAGAGGAAATAATGGGGGCGAAAAGTAGCAGAGACTGGCTATCCAACTGGTCTCTAGGTCTAATAATGAAATAAAGGGAACGCAGTACAAACTCAATATAAACCCGATCTATTGGTTGAAAAAGGAAAGAAAGCGGGGACTGGGGGACAAGTCAACAGAGTAAGTCCAGCACTAGATTTGCCAGCCTCACACAGTATAAGGTGGCTATATACCGAACAAAAATGGGACCAACCCAGATATCCTCTTCTGATGTTTGTTGCCCCGAGCCGCTCTTATGTAATGCCACTGGTAAAATGTAGCAGTCGCACTGTTAAAAGTAAGGACACGTTAAACCAATGTTGTTTTCAATGTAATGCCTCCAGTAATATGAATCAATGGCACTTTTTTTCATGTCCTGCTAAATTTCCCATTAAGATAAGTTGCTTCTTTTCGTTAGAGATGCAACTGTCCTGGTCCGCCTACTCTCCAGGAGCTTCACGACCAACCTTGATGTTGCTCAATTTTATTGCAACTAATGAAGAAGAAGCTCTGTGGGTTTCGTTTTCTGATGGAAATGGAACCGGGGTTGGAGCCCTTTTCTTAAAAAGAAGAAGAAGAAGAAGAAGAAGCTGCTAGCTCATGGGACATTGCTTCATTTTAGGTGAACTGCACCAAAAGGTCCCATGAATTGAATCATCCATGTTGGTGACTGGTGTCATCCCTTCTATGATGGCGTTGACTGCAGATATGGTTCCCATCACGTGGTATGTTCCTTTTTGGTCTGACCGTTTGCCAAAGATCCTGCATGTTGATCCTGCTCTTGTGCTACTGTTTTGGCACTGCCATGATAAAGCAGTAATGTTATTATTTCGCACCTTAATCTAGTGGCACTATTAATTTGAGGCAATGTTTTGGCACCGCTAATGCCACTGTTTTTTTATATATATCGAAAGAGGAGGTTCCCTCCAATTTCATTAAAGAAACCCAACCATAGAGAACCATTATCCGACAACATCTCAGTGTAAACGGGCAGTTATGCAACTACTACTAGAACGGACTGAGTACTAGCAGGAGACAAGTTTGCCACATAAGCTATGCAGGTAGGGGGACGCAGCACCAGCTCGACCAAGTTTGGATTACAACTCAAATGCTACCACATAAACATCAGGGGGAACATAGGGACTGAAAGAGCCAGCTTCAGCATCCCAGTCTAAGCACCCCCGGCCTTCATCCTTGCGACGCACGGTACACCTCGTTTGCCACCTGCTCGACCCTAGTGTCACTGATAAAATGAACTAATAATACAGTTAAAATAGAGCGAGTGTCCTCTCTATCATTATATTTCCAATGTAGATAAAGAAAGTGCTTCTCTTTGTTAATGTATGTTTCATCAACTAGTCCCATTATTAATGTTTAAGCATTTCTGCAAACTGGGGTGCTTAATTTTAGTGGATTTGCACAAAAATAGAGATTTGAATGTCTCAAGGCCCCTCCTTGTACTACCGCTGTACATTGATGTTCATCACTGGCAGAAGGTGTATCGGGGAGACTTGTGATGATTTCCAGTAGGGGGCATGGCGTACCATATGAGGCGTCGCAGGGCCCATCTCGCCCTCGCAGCATGGCATACTATGATACTATCACAATATTTTCTTCTATTTATTTTGCGTGTTTCATCAACTAGTGCCACTATAATGTAATCACGCTTTTTCATTATCTGTGCAAACAGGGTTATTCAGCTGCATTTTGGTGGAACTGCACAAATGTACGGATGGAACCGGCATATATGCAGAGTGCAAGGTGTGCCAAGTAAAAATTAACGACACCAACCATGCTCCATGCACGCATTGGCATCCACCACCACCAGTGGGATGTGTGGCGCTCTCTGTGGACGGATCTTTCTCGGCAGCAAATCCTCTAACCAAATACTAGTAGCTTATATTGCCAGTTTTCTAGGGAGTACTCTATTTTGAAAGAAGCACCAATTTATTTTCCTTTATTTGTACACAATGTCACAACTTTGACCCAAAGGTCTAGAGGGATTTAAGGGTGATTAGCGTAGTACTCAGAGACTGATTGTAATCATGATTTTCATTAGCTGTCACACTGATTGTAAGCATGAGCAGGTGGAAGATTAGGTTAGTGCGAAGCTTACCTTAAACCGTACCGTCCTCGAAATCTCCCACTCATTGTCAAACCACGTAAGGATCTCCTTCAACCTGGCTAACTTTGCCTGGTCGCCGCCGGCGATCTGCCTGATTCGGTGCTAGCTTTGGAAGATGGGAGGAGAGACGGTGGTCTTGCAATTGAGAAGAGGGAGAGGCGAGACGGTGGTTTTGGAATGGAAATGATGGAGAGGAGAGGAGGTGGTTTTGCAATGGAGAAGAGGGAGAGGCGACACGGTGGTTTTGGAATGGGATGATGGAGAGGAGAGGAGGTGGTTTTGCAATGGAGAAGAGGGAGAGGAGCGTGCGGCAGCGATTTAGGATTGGACGAGAGGGCCGGCGCGCTATGACTGGATCAAAATCAAAATCAGTTTACCCTTCAATTAAGAAAGCGACCCCACATTAACTAGTCTCCCTTTTATTCTGGGTCATAATTGACCATGATTTTCACAAATAAAATATATGTTATACGTTGCAAAAATAATATAATTTGAAAGTACATTCAGATACGAACCAAACTATACAATTTTTGGTGACATGCATTCACATTTTGCTTGCCAAATACAGTACGTGGTCAAACTTTGACCCAAAATACGCAAAACAAAAAAATACTTCCAAGACCAGCGCCGCTCCTCTCCTCTTAAACCACTGCCGCTCCTCTCCTGTTCCAATCTAAATCCAGCGTCGCTCCTCTCCTCTTCCATTTCAAAACAACCGCCCCTCCTCTCCTGTTCCAATCCAAAACCAGCATCGTTCCTCTCCCGTTCTAAACCAAAACCAGCACTGCTCCTCTCCTCTTCCATTCAAAAACCACCGCCGGCGAGTGAAGGTGTTGTGGAGAAGTAGATCGATGGAGGAGTACAACCGATACGTGAGGATCGCTGACGGCGACCCTGTGAAGCTAGCTAGGATGTTGGAGATACAGTCTTGGTTTGACAACAAGGACCGACTAGCGGCGACGGCGACATCCATGGCCAAATATATGCAACAGAGCGAAAAGGCGGCGATACTCCCGAAGGGAGTCACGCGGGAGTACATAGAGCTGCTCCTCTGGGCCCTGGAGCAAAAAGATTCACTGAATCTGATCGTGAGGGAGCGGCGGTGGGAGTATCGATCCCTGATGGAGCATCCACCAGAGATTGAAGGATCGAGCATCTACAGGGTGCTGTTTGTGAGGGTGTCGTGCCAGAGGGAGCCGGTGGAGTCTTCGTCGACCGAACCCAACTGCAAGAGGAGAAAAACAGTTGGCCCGACGACGCTTCCCCACCATCCTCTGCCTCGTCGTTCACATCATCTCACGGGACGACTGTCTGCCGCCGAGGAATAGGAGGGATTGCCGCCCCAGACCAATATTCGGGCAGGTTGTGAATTGTCAGGAGGAGCTTAGGGTTGTTAGTATTTGCAGGTTGTGAATTGTGTTTTGTGTTGTTTATTTTGAGAGTACTTTCAGATATGAATGTCGTTTCAATTTCAGATTTGCAGTATTGAGCATATGAAGTATTTTATGAATTCTAGAGATCTATTTTTAGCACTTCAAAAAATGTAGTTTCATAGGAGTATAAAAGTGCAGACAATGTGATTCTCAGAGAAGAAACTGCAAGTTTCATTTTCAGATAAGAAACTCCATGTTCAGTTTCAGATAAGAAACTGCAACTTTCAGAGGCAGAGCATTTATATTAACACGGCCTTTTCAAACAGTGTTAACATCATGCTGGAAGTTTTAGTCATGGTCGAAACTGGAACTACCAGCCAGTTAACATCATGTTGATCAACATTCATGCATAGCACATCTTCATATGATGCACAGTCAAAAAGATATGCTATTTTCAAGATGCCCACACAATGTCGAGTGTGCGAAAAAACAGAGAAAACGAGGGACGAAGTTTTGGCAAGTGTTGGACGTGGTGTGCGTAGATGACAATTGGGACCCACATGTCAATAAAGGCAGAGGCAAAATTTTTGGAGATATTTTCTCTGCACAGGTGGAATCGAACCCGGGCGGAACAGCTGTCAGGTAGTGTCACTCGGCCACTAGGCTAGTTCAGTTGTTTCGTTACTATAAGGCAGTTCCTCAGGTGGTCGGATCTCCTCATGCGCCTTTGTGTGCTCGCCGCGACGCCGCTGTCTGCCATTGTGAACATGCTGAACAAACGAGAGGAATCTGGAGAGGACTGTACGTGGAGAGGCGGACAGTCGGGACCCACCAGGTCTATGGCCGTACGCAAGCACGTGCCTCATCAAAAAAAATACTTCCTCCTAATGCTATATTGACGTTGGGGCCCACGGGTTTGTCAACATAGTTACATTTTTTTAGGTGCTTCAACGTAGTTACTATAGGAGATAAATTCACAACGAAGCCGGGGAGCTGGCAGGTATCATTTATTATCTCACTGGGGCAGCAGGTATCAGCTGGGTTTTGGGCTGCCCCGTCTAGGCTTTCTTTTTTAACATGCGCAGCCCACGACCTTGGATGGGAGGTCCATAGGCCTGTTTGTATTTTCTTGAGGGCCGTCATGTATCGACCGGCCTATGGACCTCCCATCCGAGGTTTTATTTTTCCTGAAACATCGGCAGCCCAATTTATGTATTTTTTTTGAAGAAAACGCAGAGGTCTGTTCTATTTTTCTATATAAGAATAGGAACGCCTGGTCCAACTTATGTTTCTCTTCTAACTATATTGTATATATTTAAATTATTTTATATGTTATTATATATTATTGTTATTGTCATCATATATTTAACAGGTACTTACATATGTAAGAAAACAATATCCCACATCTTATTAACTTACAAAAATAATTTCTTAACAATAAAATCCTGGATTTTTTGGCAACGAAAATCCTGGTGATTGTGTACAAAAGCTTGGTAAGATTTAACGATCAATGTAATAATAAATCACTTATTATTTATATATATATATATATATATATATATATATATATATAACAAAATGCTCAGCCCCTGTTTATTTTTTGATAACATTGCTGCGCCCACCCCAACATTATAATTAGAATAAGCCCAGCAAAATCGTGTATTTTGAGAAAGTGCAAATGGCCTGTATTTTTTTAGGAAAAACATAAATGGGCCGCATGGACGCTACATTATTTGTTCACCCAGCCCAGCTAATGGACTGTAATTCAAAAAAAAGAGATCAAATGGACTATAAATTCTACCCCGCAAAAAAAGACTGTAAATTCTGAAAAATGGGTTGAATACGTGCCACATTTTTGGAGGCTGAAATGTGGGCCAATAGGTCGAAGCCAATGCAAGTCCTTGTCAACTTAGTCAAAAAATGATTTTGACATCGTTAGCCGTTGGATTTACATCCAACAACCGGCATCCATCTTTAATCTCTCGTCTTCTTCCTCCAGCGCCGCTGGGACCACCTGCTCCCGCCTCCTCCTGCTAGCAGCTCTGCTTAGCATGCTTCGCTGTGAAGTGCTACTCCACCGTTGGCCAGGCCATCCCTCCACCCCTCCACACCTCCCGTTCTTCTCCACCGACTGCCGAACCACACCGCACCAGAACCAGTTAACCCTCGTACACCTCTCTGTCTACGACTCTACTCCCGCGTCTTCCCATCTTCGGCTCGTTGCTGTCCGGGGCCTCGCCGTCGTCCACCACCTTGGATGCGCTCAGCGCGGAGTGGTCAACATGGTCAACGAACGACACCATTGGAAGTAGACTGTGCGTGGAGAGGCTAACAGCTGGGTCCATGGCCGCACGCAAGGAAATGCCTCCTTATTACGCGCAAAATAATGATTCCTCCACCTGACAGCTGGGACCCACCGGAAGGGCCTCTGTATTTCGTGAAAAAGTTCCCACTGCTGACAGGTTGGACCCACCACCTATATCTTCGCACGCAAGGAAGTGCCTCCTTATTACGCACAAAAAAATGAATACCCCCTGCTAGCTGGGACCCACAATAGTGGGAGGCTGACTTGTGGGCCAACTAAGTTGACGGGGACGGAGAGCTTTGTCAACTTAGTCAATATGAACGATTCTAGCTCCAGTGACCGTACAATGTCCATCCAACGGCCATAGTGCTTCTTCAACCTCTGGTCTTCTTGCTCCAGCCGCCCAAAGCAGCGCCAGTTGTGCCTCGTGCTCCTGCCTCCCGTGGCCGGTTGCGATGCCGCGGAGGCCTCACCGCCCCCTACTACTCCCACCGCTGGCCAGGCCATCCCTCTAGTCACCCACACCCCCTGTTATTCTGCGGCGACGGCAGCCTCACACCGCAGCGAACCAGTGAACCCTCATACTCCTCTACGCGTGGGCATCCACTGCCGCGTCTTCCCTCGCTCCGCGTCGTCCCCTTCCCAGGCCTTGCCGTCGTCCACCGCCTTGGTGCTCTCGGCGCGGCGTGGTCAACATGGTCAAGGAACGGCTTCCATCGGACGTGGACTGTACGTGGAGAGGCTGACAGCTGGGTCCACGGCCGCAGCAAGGAAGTGCCTCCTTATTATGCGGAAAATAATGATTCCTCCACCTGACAGCAGGGACCCACCGGACGGGCAACCGTATTTCGCGAAAAAATGTTTCCCCCCTGACTGCTGGGACCTACCAGTGACATCTTCGCACGCAAGGAAGTGCGTCTGGGCAAAAAAAAATGATTCGCCCCCCTGACTGCTGGGACCCACCAGCTATATCTTCGCACGCAGGGAAGTGCCTGACAGTCGGGACCCACCTGGTCGAAATGTACATAGCATTGTCATTCTGGTCGCGAACGTGTACGTACATACTAGTCGATGTAGAGCGTGCACGTGTCGTAGTAGAGGCGCGCATGTAGCATGTACACGTACGTACAGTGGCCAGTGTGCAAGAAAGAAAATACGGCCACGTACGTATATACGGGCGGGGTCTCGAACGCCTACTCGCGCATACGTACGACTAGGGCTCGTGTGCATGGCTGGGTCGGAATGGAGAAACTGCGTCGTCGTCGTGTTCATGGGGAGGCAACAGAATGCGTCGTGTTCATCGGGAGGCAATAGAACACGTGGGAGCCAACCAGCTTGGACGGAACAGCCGATGGAAACGAGGCCTGGTGTACCATAGAACGGAGGAAACGACCTTGTGTTTGACCGGCCACATTCGAAACAGGATCTTGTTCATCGGGAGGGGTCTGGCGTACCGCAAAACGGAGGAAACGGACCTCCTACGATCGAAACGGGGGTCCTATTGATCGAGAGGGGTGTGGCGTACCGCAAAACGGAGGAAACAGACTTGTGTTGGAGCGCTATGGTCGAAACGGGGGTCCTGTTCATCGGGAGGGTTGTGGCGTACCGTAAAACGGGACTCCACGGGATACTGTTCATCTCCACCGTCGACCCCCTCCAGCCTCCACGGGTTACTGTTCATCCACTGTCGACCTCCTCCAGCCTCCACCTGCGACTGTTCATCCACGGGCTCCTGTTCATCCAGCCTCCACCGCGCGCTACTCCACCGGCTACTGTTCAACCACCCCTCCACGGGCTACTGTTCATCCAGCCCTCCACCGTCTACTGTTCATCCAGCCCTCCACGGGGTGGTCCTGTTCATCCAGCCCTCCATGGGATCCTGTTCATCCAGCCCCAACCGGCTTGATCGATCGGGGTCCTGTTCATCTAGAGGCAACACCACAGGGTCCTATTCATCCACCCCCACCGGGAACTGTTCATCCAAACCCCCTCAGCAACGCTCACTGTTCATCCAGAGGCAGCATCGATCGGCTTCAGTTAGCAGCAGTAGCGAAGGAATCTGGGACTTGTAATTCGGTAACAACCCTACATGATGTTTGTGGCTAGGCCACGACAGTTGGCCCCCACCGTGGGGCAAGCGCACGGTGGTGTTGAGTTCTTGGAGGGATCCAATTAAGGTTTCGAGAAGTTTGCCAAATTTCCAGATGAAAAAAAAATCTCCAGGAGAGGGCCCGCTGCCACCGCGAGCCGCCGACACAAACCTCCATGCGGTTCAATGTTTTCTGAGTCAAATTCGATGGGGGAGCGCCGCTATTACTAAGTCGCCACCGGTCTGAATCGGATAAGGCTTTGCGGGCGAACACGAGGTGGTCGTATGCTTAGAAGAAAAACAAATCTGCGAACGGATCAGTCCCCGAGAGGCAAACATAATCCGAGAGCAGATCAGCTGACGAAAATCACCAAAGATACGTACTGGGTTCGGACAAGTCAATATCATGGAATAGTTCTTCAAGCAGACGAGGTCAGGTTAGTTATGACCCGGCGCCGTTGCCGAGCGACAACAGATTTTTACCCTGAGTCATTACCATGACCCGCCTCGGAGCTGCTGACCTGCCGCTCTGATCTAAATCGCCATCTGCTGAACCGCCCCGGATGTGAGTTGCCTCAACATCCCTGCCGCTGCGAACTGCCCCCGCCGGAGTGGCCTCGAGCAGCCCACCTCCGATCGGTCGCCCAGCGTGACCTGTACCGTGGTCTTGGGGTGCCGTCCGTCTCAACTGAAGCTGGGAGATAGTCATCGGCCGCCTCGTTGACCACTTCCGGTGGAGCTCCTGCGAGACCCGCCGCTGACCCGGTCATGTGGCTTCTTCAACAAGCGGCTTCGCCGGCTCAATGGTGTCGCCGTCCGAGATCTGCTGCCGGTTCACTCCTTCGCTCAAGCTGCCCTACTGAGCCGGCCCCATCAAGTCGCCGTTGCATCATCGTCTTCGCGCCTTGCTACTGCAATCACAGCCACGACACGATAAGCCGCCGTTTGCATCAACCACGACTCGGAGAAACAAAGATGGATTGACCAGAGCGGCTCCAACCCGAACTCCTCTACCACCACGGGCCACACCTCGCCATCGGGCCTCGCCTCGTCTCCGGTTCAAGTCGTCGTCGGGCCTCGACTTGTCTCTGGTTCAAGTCACGGTCGGGTCGCGTCTCGTCTCCGGTTCCAGTCGCCTGCTGAGAGTCGCCTACTGTTTTTTGATTCGTCGTCCCTGGTTGTCTACACCACGGCGCCTTACTCTGTGCTGAGCCGCCGCGTAACTCCAAACCGCTGGCCTTCGTCGGGTCATAACACGCCCTGCAGGCTGGCATCATCAAACCGCCCCGCTGACCCGCCAGCTGGGGCAGTCGCCGCGCGCCTCCACCAAGCGCCTGCGCTCGCATCTGAGTTACCCCTACCGTTGCGGCCCCGCGCCGCTCCGCCCCCACGCGAGCCGGCTGCGTCCGCGCCTGGCCTCCCGTCCGCTCCGAGCTGGCAAGCCCCTGCGTCATCGTGGCCATGGCTTGCCAGTGCCTCCGTGCCGTTCTCGTATCATCCGCCGGCTCAGCGCCGTCGAAAGAGCCACCTGGCGCAGCTCTGGCTTCTAAACCGCCGTCGCCGTCTTCTGCTCCGAGTCGACTTCATGACCTCCGCCGAGCCACAATTGGGGCCGCCCCCCATTGTAAGTCAAACAACAACGCGGACGAGGACCTCGCATCGAGCCACCGCCTCGCGCCATCCGTTCCTGTGCCAAGTTGCCGCCAGACCGCGTCCGCGCCTGTGCCGTCCCGAGACGGCCCGGCGCCCCACCTAGCCTCACGGGCTCCCCAGTCGGCTGCCGCCCCGCTCTGTCCGCATAGGCTGCGACCCGCGCCGCCGCACCTTGGATTCGCCTCCTCCGTCGCCGTAAAGTCACCGCGGCCGAGAGGCCCCGCCTCGTCGCTACCTCGCGCTGATGCGGCCGCGTCCTGCTCCTGAGCCACCTTCGCCAGGGGCCTCCTCGGCTGCGTCCGCGCCGAGTCATCGGCCTTGCCGCCGTCTCAGCCGTGGCCCCCCCTCTGCGCGCCCCTGCCGCGCTGCCCCTGTGAGTGGACCGCGCCTCGCCTGGCCACCGTAAACCGCCGTGGGTTGCTTCTGCTGCAGGCCGCCTTCAAAACAATCGCCACCCCAAACGCCGTGGCCTCGGGCCTCCTTTACAAGTCATCATCAGGATGCCCCGTGGTCGCCATTGAATCACCCGCTGGCGCTTAATGATTCGCGCTCTCGCGCGCCTTGCTTCCTCAGCGGAGGCCGCGCTGGGCCGGCCTCGCTTTCAACCCGCCGTCGGTCGAACAACCGCGCCGGTCCCGCTTCTAAACCGCCCGCGCCGTGAGTCGCCGTTTCCACTACTCCTTCCCCAACAGCTGTGAACCGGCTGACTGAAATGACCCGTGACCCGGAGGTGATCTACGGCCATGGACACCAGCAGGGAACAAAAGATTATTTGCTCAGTCTACGGGCATGGACGCCAGAGCAGGAGCCTTGCTTCCCCTGTGCTTGCTCTGCCTGGAAGAAGGAAACGAAGAAAAAGTCAAGGGCGGTTCAAAAAAAAGACTATCAAAAGAAAAGCCAGTAGTCAGCTTGTACATGCGTGTACGGATGACAAAGCACATGCATGGGCAAACCTGTAAACTGGTTGCCGTTCCAAATCGTCGCTTCCAAGCCTCTTCGACCCGGCCTCTGCTACTGTTGAGCTGCCGCGGCCGCCGGGTGAGTTTTGCTATTGTGAGCCGACCACTGCTACTCCACTGTTCACGTTCATCCGACGAAAATACCAGGTGCTATCCTTTCTATAAATCTTATCAGTATATATTACATTGTTTGAAAAACAATTACTCTGGTCTGTGGTATTTTTATTTCGTAGGACCATTATTTATTACAAAGGTGTGGCAAAGGGGCGTAAGCCAATATTGTTTTTGCACTCGTGCTTGTCCGTGCCATACAGCTGGACGGATACGTGAGCAAGTTGCCGCCCCCGCTACATCAACACACGCGACTGACTCATCGTCCGCGCCCACAGCCGACTCGCCCGCCTTTACCGGGGTGATCATCAACTCCGCGGTTTATAATTTCTGGCCTGACATATCAGGTGAAATCCATCCAGTATATTTTTCTATTATATATTGCTTTCTTTAAAAAGAGCAATTACTCCGGCTTGCAAAGTTATCTAATGCAGGACCCTAAATCGCCATATTGGTGAAAATTTAAAGGCCGTCAATTTTCGGCTTAAAAAGAAGGATTCCGGTTTAAAATCCGGCTCAAGGGAAAGCTATCTCCCACAAAGCTTTGAAGCTCTCAGTAGCCGGTTTAAGAATTTCCGGTTCAAAAAGAATAATCTCTCGCAGGTTCGAGTTCTCAGGAAAAATTAAAGGGACCAAAGAGAGTCTGTTGCAAAAGCACAGCTCAAACATAGGTGCCCCTTGAGCACAGCTCACAGTATCATTTGGGGGCTTGGTCGTATTCGAACCATAGCTACACCTCTTGATCTGGCTATCAAGCCAATATTATCATAAGAGCACAGCTCTGGTTACTTCGGTAATCCGGCTATCAAGCCATTATTATCATAAGGGGCCAAAGAGAGTCTGCTGCACAGCACAACTCAAACATGGGTATCCCTTGAGCACAGCTCACAATATCACTTGGGGACTATATTCGAACCATAGTTGCACCTCTTGATAGGCTTAAGGCCACTAGGGAAATCACTTGGGGGCTATGGGTTCGAACCATAGTTACATCTCTTCATAGGCTTAAGGCCACCAGGGAAATCACTTGGGGGCTTGGTCATATTCGAACCATAGCTACACCTCTTGATAGGCATAAGGCCACCAGGGAAATCACTTGGGGGGCTTGGTCGTATTCGAACCATAGCTACACCTCTTGATCGGCGCAATGCCACAATTATGACTACTTGGGGGCTCTGGTCGTATCCAAACCATAGCTTAAACCCTCTTGATCATACACATACATATATATTGTATCATACATTGCATCATCATTACATCATCATAAGCATGTATCATATGTGCACGAATATACCGGTTTATATGGCAGGAATCGGTTTTCAAACCAGGTTATATTATTCAAATCTTTAATAGCCAACATGGCTGGACTTTCATTGTGGTTATCAATAACCAATGTTATGATTGAGATTTTCAAAGTTGCTTCAGCGTAATGGCTATTATTTTATCAATGGATATGATTTATTCTACAATGAAGGAATAGTCCCGAGTCGCTGCAGGCTTACGACCCGGCACTTGGGGGCTACATTATTCAAGTTGAGATTACATCAAATATACAAGTCTCATGTCGCTGCAAGCATGCACCATGACACTTGGGGGCTAATGCAAAGTCATTTTTTGCTCACCTTATTGAAGACCCAACTCATCACATTGTAATGAGCCGGCCCTTGGGGGCTACCAATTGCTCCTGTCCAAAATTCAAGGTAAACAAGCCTTATTCCATTATATTGAAGGGTCCATTGCTCAGTTGATAAAGCACAAAGATCTTAAACCTTGTGGACGTGGGTTCAAGCCCTATGATGGAGGCTACATTATAAGATGTTATTTTCATTGAAGTATATATATAAGTGCCAGCTCAATATTATCTTACTGAGCCGGCCCTTGGGGGCTACACGTTGCTGTTCAAAGTTTACATGATCATATTTATAAAGTCCCTGCTCATTATTTCATAATGACCCGGCCCTTGGGGGCTACACTGGTTGAAGTTTTTATGAGCATAAGGCAATTATAAGTCCCAGGTTGCTGCAAGCATGACAACCCGACACTTGGGGGCTACATATGTGGAATACTCAGTTTATGACTCATGACCGAGATGAACAAATCGGATTTCTTCAAGCTTGTGACATTCATATTGACGCAATTCTTAAGCTGTTACTATGTTACCTTCTTAAGACTTGGGGGCTACAAGTGATAGGCATATAAGGGGTATATTTTCAAAGCTGATGTTAACAAACAGTTATGACCCGGTGCCATCAATATTTATAAATCGGCAATTTTGGCAATGATAAACCGGCAAGTTCTATATCCTTAAACCGGCTGAAGATCAGATGAGTATTTCAAGGACCAATATTTCTGGTAAGCATTGGGAGCTGAGTCAAATGAATTATTCTTCATAATATTTTTCTGTGACAAACCAATGTCAGCAAATTGATTATGGCCTATTGACCCGGATTTTCTAGAAGGAAATGACAAGGATTTAAGGATGCTCAGGATCAGTTTAACATGGATAAATCCAAATTAAACTGGGGGCTAGTGTCGCGGATATACCCCGCGGTATGAACGGGCCGGAGTTATAACCCGGCTGATACTTGATAACCCGGCAGGAGTTAAGTCAGATGATAACCCGGCAGGAGTTAAGCCAGATGGTAAACCGACAGGAGTTAAGTCAGATGATAACCTGGCAGGATTTGTCAGATGATAACCTGGCAGGAGGTAAGCCAGATGATAACCCGGCAGGAGTTAAGTCAGATGATAATTCGGCAGACAATCATAAACCAGCAGACTATCATAAACCGGCAGACAGTCATAACCTGGCAGACAGTCATAACCCGGTTGACAGTCATAACCCGGTAGACAGAGTCGCCTGGGATTAGTAAGCCCGAGACGTTATGAAGCCCAAGACGTTAAGAGGCCCATGAAGAGAAGTCAGAATAGTTTAAGTCTTAATCCGAGTTGGACTCTACATGTAACCCGCCCCTTCAACTTATATAAGGAGGGGCAGGGCACCCCAAGAGGGGAGAGGAATAATCTTAGGGCTAGACATAATTGGGAGAGCCGGTTTATGGTGACTCCCTCGTGATGATAATGAGACCTAGCCACAAACAGCATGTAGGGTTGTTACCAGATGATGTTTCCCGGGGCCCGAAGCTGTCTAAACCCTTGTCTTGTGTCGCGTCTCTCGATTCCGCTCAACCCCTCTCAAGCTACCACATATATGCGCTGGCCTCACGACTAAGTCCTCACACTAGGACATCTGTCGTGACAATTCCATGACAGGTTAAGTTAACAGCCATCGATCGATCACTCGGGATCAGTAACGCGTAGCCTGCAGTGCAATCGCTCGGGTTCAGTTAGAGCCCAACGCCTCGCTCAGGTTCAGTTAGAGCCCAACGCCTCGCACCCATGCGCGTGCGTGTACGAGAGAAACGCGCATCGCTCGGCCCCGACCACCCACCGTAACCGGAAACACCCCGATATTTTCCTCGCCCTCGCTTCAACCACGGTTTTTTCCGTCATGGACGGCCCAAAGAATGTCATGCAGCTGTGTCTCCGGCCCGCCCAGGACGAAAAGCCCATTTTCTATCATGATTTTTTGTCATAGAAGTAGGAGCCCACCACATCTGTGATGATACCGGGTTTTGTCACAATTATCGTCATAGAAGTGTCATAAGTATGACAGAAAAAAAAATTCGTTCGGCCCAAAATGTCACGGATGTGTCTTTTTTTGTAGTGTAAGAGACATCATAGTTTGCACCATATCTAATAAAGTACGGTTACGATGTTCAGACACACCATTACGCTGTGGTGTTCCAGGTGGCGTGAGTTGCAAAACTATTCCGCATTGTTTCAAATGAAGACCAAACTCGTAACTAAAATATTCTCCTCCACGATCAGATCGTAGAAACTTTATTTTCTTGTTACGATGATTTTCCACTTCACTCTGAAATTATATGAACTTTTCAAATGTTTCAGACTTTTGTTTCATCAAGTAGATATACCCATATCTGCTCAAATCATCTGTGAAGGTCAGAAAATAACGACACCTGCCGCGAGCCTCAACACTCATCGGATCGCATACATCAGTATGTATTATTTCCAGTAAGTCAGTTGCTCGCTCCATTGTTCCGGAGAACGGAGTCTTAGTCATCTTGCCCATAAGGCATGGTTCGCAAGCATCAAGTGATTCATAATCAAGTGATTTCAAAATTCCATCAGCATGGAGTTTCTTCATGCGCTTTACACCAATATGACCTAAACGGCAGTGCCATAAATAAGTTGCACTATCACTATTAACTTTGCATCTGTTGGCTCCAATATTATGAATATGTGTATCACTACGATCGAGATCCAACAAACCATTTACATTGGGTGTATGACCATAGAAGGTTTTATTCATGTAAACAGAACAACAATTATTCTCTAACTTAAATGAATAACCGTATTGCAATAAACATGATCAAATCATATTCATGCTCAACGCAAACACCAAATAACACTTATTTAGGTTCAACACTAATCCCAAAAGTATAGGGAGTGTGCGATGATGATCATATCAATCTTGGAACTACTTCCAACACACATCGTCACCTCGCCCTTAACTAGTTTCTGTTCATTCTGCAACTCCCGTTTCGAGTTACTACTCTTAGCAACTGAACCAGTATCAAATGCCGAGGGGTTGCTATAAACACTAGTAAAGTATACATCAATAACATGCATATCCAATATACCTTTGTTCACTTTGCCATCCTTCTTATCTGCCAAGTATCTAGGGCAGTTCCACTTCCAATGACCATTTCCTTTGCAGTAGAAGCACTCAGTTTCAGGCTTGGGTCTAGCTTTGGGCTTCTTCATGGGAGCGGCAACTTGTTTGCCGTTCTTTTTGAAGTTCCCCTTCTTCCCTTTTCCCTTTTCTTGAAACTAGTGGTCTTGTCAACCATCAACACTTGATGCTTTTCTTGATTTCTACCTTCGTCGATTTCAGTATCACGAAGAGCTTGGGAATCGTTTCCGTTATCCCTTGCATATTATAGTTCATCACGAAGTTCTAGTAACTTGGTGATAGTGACTAGAGAACTCTGTCAATCACTATCTTATCTGGAAGATTAACTCCCACTTGATTCAAGTGATTGTAGTACTCAGACATTCTGAGCACATGCTCACTAGCTGAGCTATTCTCCTCCATCTTGTAGGCAAAGTACTCGTCAAAGGTCTCATACCTTTCGACATGGGAATGAGTCTGAAATACTAATTTCAACTCTTGGAACATCTCATATGCTCCGTGGCGTTTCAAAAACGTCTTTGAAGCCCCGATTCTATGCCGTAAAGCATGGTGCACTAAACTATCAAGTAGTCATAATATCGAGCTTGCCAAATGTTCATAACGTTTGCATTTGCTCCTGCAATCGGTCTGTCACCTAGCGGTGCATCACGGACATAATTCTTCTGTGCAACAATGAGGATAATCCTCAGATCACGGATCCAATCCGCATCATTGCTACTAACATCTTTCAACTTAGTTTTCTCTAGGAACATATTAAAAATAAAACAGGGGAGCTAAACGCGAGCTATTGATCTACAACATAGATATGCTAATACTACCAGGACTAAGTTCATGATAAATTAAAGTTCAATTAATCATATTACTTTAAGAACTCCCACTTAGATAGACATCCCTCTAATCATCTAAGTGATCACGTGATCCATATCAACTAAACCATGTCCGATCATCACGTGAGATGGAGTAGTTTTCAATGATGAACATCATTATGTTGATCATATCTTCTATATGATTCACGCTCGACCTCTCGGTCTCCAGTGTTCCGAGGCCATATCTGCATATGCTAGGCTCGTCAAGTTTAACCCGACTATTCTGCGTGTGCAAAACTGGCTTGCACCCGTTGTATGTGAACGCAGAGCTTATCACACCCGACCATCATGTGGTGTCTTGGCATGACAAACTTTCGCAACGGTGCATACTCAGGGAGAACACTTGTACCTTCAAATTTAGTGAGAGATCATCTTATAATGCTACTGTCGATCTAAGCAAAATAAGATGCATAAAGGATAAACATCACATGCAATCAATATAAGTGATATGATATGGCCATCATCATCTTGTGCCGTTGATCTCCATCTCCAAGGCATCGTCATGATCACCATCGTCATCGGCGCGACACCTTGATATCTATCGTAGCATCGTTTTCGTCTCGCCAACTATTGCTTCTACGACTATCGCTACCGCTTAGTGATAAAGTAAAGCAATTACATGGCGATTGCATTTAATACAATAAAGCGAGAACCATATGGCTCCTGCCAGTTGGCGATAACTTCGTTACAAAACATGATCATTTCATACAATAAAATTTAGCATCATGTCTTGACCATATCACATCACAGCATGCCCTACAAAAACAAGTTAGACGTCCTCTACTTTGTTGTTGCAAGTTTTACGTGGCTTCTACGGGTTGAGCAAGAACCATTGTTACCTACGCATCAAAACCACAACGATATTTCGTCAAGTATGTGCTGTTTTAACCTTCACAAGGACCGGGCGTAGCCACACTCGATTCAACTAAAGTTGGAGAAACTGACACCCGCCAGCCACCTGTGTGTGAAGCACGTCGGTAGAACCAGTCTCACGTAAGCGTACGCGTAATGTCGGTCTGGGCCGCATCATCCAACAATACCGCCGAATCAAAGTATGACATGCTGGTAAGCAGTATGACTTGTATCGCCCACAACTCACTTGTGTTCTACTCGTGCATATAACATCTACGCATAAACCTGGCTCGGATGCCACTGTTGGGGAACGTAGTAATTTCAAAAAAATTCCTACGCACATGCAAGATCAGGGTGATGCATAGCAACGAGAGGGAAGAGTGTTGTCTATGTACCCTCGTAGACCGTAAGCAGAAGCGTAATGACAACGCGGTTGATGTAGTTGTACGTCTTCATGATCGACCGATCCTAGCACCGAAGGTACGGCACCTCCGCGGACTGCACACGTTCATCTCGGCGACGTCCCACGAACTCACGATCCAGTAGAGCTTCGCGGGAGAGTTCTGTCAGCACGACGGCGTGATGACGGTGATGATGATGCTACCAATGCAGGGCTTCGCCTAAGCACCGCTATGATACTACCGAGGTGGATTATGGTGGAGGGGGGCACCGCACACGGCTAAAAGATCAACTGATCAACTTGTGTCTATGGGGTGCCTCCCTCCCCAGTATATAAAGGAGTGGAGGAGGGGAGGGCCGTCCCTCTCTATGGCGCGCCCTAGGGGAGTCCTACTCCCACCGGGAGTAGGATCCCCCCTTCCCTAGTTGGAGTAGGAGAGGAAGGGAAGGAGGAGTAGGAGAGAAGGAAAGGGGGGCCGCCACCCCCAAACCTATTCCAATTCGGCATCCTGCCCAACGAGGGCGCACCAGCCCCTTGTGGGCTGGTGTGCTTCCTTCTTATGGCCCATAAGGCCCATAACTTCTCCCGGTGGGTTTCGGTAACCTCCCAGTACTCCGGAAAAATGCCCGAACCACTCGAAACATTTCCGATGTCCGAATATAGCCTTCCAATATATCGATCTTTACGTCTCGACCATTTCGAGACTCCTCGTCATGTCCGTGATCTCATCCGAGACTCCGAACAACCTTCGGTACATCAAATCACATAAACTCATAATACCGATCGTCACCAAACGTTAAGCGTGCGGACCCTACGGGTTCGAGAACTATGTAGACATGACCGAGACATGTCTCCGGTCAATAACCAATAGCGGAACCTGGATGATCATATTGGCTCCTACATATTCTACGAATATCTTTATCGGTCAAACCGCATAACAACATACGTTGTTCCCTTTGTCATCGGTATGTTACTTGCCCGAGATTCGATCGTCGGTATCTCAGTACCTAGTTCGATCTCGTTACCGGCAAGTCTCTTTACTCATTTCGTAATGCATCATCCCGCAACTAACTCATTAGTTACATTGCTTGCAAGGCTTATAGTGATGAGTACATTACCGAGAGGGCCCAGAGATACCTCTCCGACAATCGGAGTGACAAATCCTAATCTTGACCTATGCCAACTCAACAAGTACCATCGGAGACACCTGTAGAGCACCTTTATAATCACCTAGTTACGTTGTGACGTTTGGTAGCACACAAAGTGTTCCTCTGGTATTCAGGAGCTGCATAATCTCATAGTCATAGGAACATGTATAAGTCATGAAGAAAGCAATAGCAACATACTAAATGATCAATAGCTCGGGTCCGACCCAGTGGCGTGTATCGTTCTTGCGTTTACCTAAGCTAGTCTGCTTTTCATGCTTAACCTATCTGTGATTATCACCTGCTTGACTGTCACCCACCATGGGAGCCGCGCGCCGATCGTCTTTCTTCAGGACCCTTTGCATAGGAAGGCTAGGCACGGCGTCTGTGCTCGGGGCCGTCCCTGTAGCGTTGATAAATCCAACGCTTGAGCTCTGTCTGGTGGGTCAGTCCTGTTCATGTCACCTCCTGGGGTCGTTGGTGCTTGGCCTTCTCATGCGATAACCTCGGGAGATTCGTTCGGTGCCGGTTGTCTAACCATTTCGCAGAACCGCCACAGCCATCAAGAACCAAGACCAGGTGCAACCCGCCTGGAGGTAGGGCCTCGTGAGTCCCGCGCTGGCTCACGAGAGCGCAGAGACACCTCGTCTAGCCCTGCCGTGCAAGCCACGTGTCAAGGCGGGGCTGTACACGCCCCGGGGGCTCTCCACATTAGGGAGTCCCCTCCCACGTACCAGTGGAAGCACCATGCTCCGCGCTAGCCGTCGACACTGCCGAGGAGCGGCTATGCCCGTGCAAGTGCAGAAGCGCTATGCTCCGCGCTGGTGATAAACAACTGAGGGTGGCCCCACGGCCGTATCAACCTCAGGGAACCCTTGAGCTCAGTGTCCGGCCTCATCGAACACCCCCCCTCGGGAGAGTCGCGCGAGGGGGCTGGGCACGGGGGCTGCACTTGGGTCACGCCCAAGCGTACGCCACCCAGCCAGGTCCCCCGGACCTGGTCGTCGCGTGCCCCTCCCGATCCGAGCCTCGGTGGGGACAAAGGTATGAAGGTCGTTTGAGCGTCAAGGGGGACTCCTGAGCATCGCGACTTAGGAGCCTAACTGGCCACATAGCCCCTCACTCCTTGGTCTCGTCCTGGCGATATGGACAACCCAATGGCGGTTGAGGTATGCGTGGGGTCGGGCCCTGCCGACGCAGAACACTAGACCTACCCTTGCATCTCCTTTCCATAAGCTGTTTGCGCGTCAAGGGGGACTCCTGACCATCGCGACTCAGGAGCCTAACTAGCCATGTTGCCCCTCACTCCTTGGTCTCGTCCTGGTGATCCGGACGACCCAACGGCGGCTGAGGTATGCGCGGGTTCGGGCTATGCCGACGTAGAACGTAAAGCAAATGGGAAGGAAATCGCAAAATCTCAAAGCAAATATTACAAGACATATTGTTCTCCGAGTATCAAACACAAGTTTACAACGCCTCCACGAGGCATGGTACATGTTGCAGGAGTTTAACAGGAAAGGAGCCGCAAGCAAGTCATCCCTGGGCACCGTCGACGCCCGCAAGAGGCACTCCTCCCTTGGTGGCGTCGCCTTCACCTGTACCACCGGCCGGGGCTGCAGGATTAGTACACCGCTGGTTGAAGGCGTGGGAGCGAAGGCGCGGAACTTCTTCAGCAGGGCCTCCACCTGACCCTTCACGGCTGCAGCAGCGGCTGCGCAGTGCTCGTCGTCCACAGGCTCCGGGTGGTGTCACCGTATCCTCCTTCCTCTTCTTTGCCGCAGGCGGCGGCCTGGCCAACCAACGGTGAACGTCAAGAATCAGCAGCATAATCAAGAACAAGATGGGGCACAAACACTTACTAGACCACCGCGGTGTAGTCCACCCTCCTCTTGCTAAGCTTGAAGCCCAAGAGCCTCACAACCCGGGGCGCGGGCGCCCCAGGAGCAGAAGGAGTAGCAGATGGGCCGGAAGCGGCTCCAGGCGGCGTCGGAGTAGAAGCAGCACCTCGGGAGATCAGCGCCGACCTGCCCCTCATCGGGATCATGGGCGGCCCCTCTTTCCACTGGGGGACGTCGGCCTCGTCATCGTCAGGAAGGGTGCGGAGGATGTCGGCCTTGCTCAAGGGGGGGGTCTCCCCCATCCTCTCGGGGTTCACCTCCGAGTCATGCTCCTCCTCTTCCTCCTCTTCCCCCTCCCCGCGGGAATCGCCCGAAGACACGTCCACCGGCGCCGTCGCCTTCGGGACCGTAAGGGGCGCTGGCGGCACCAGGCCGCGCTCGTCGAAGGTGGGCATGGCGGCCACAACCTGCGCCCCGTCCTTGCGATGAAACAAGGGAACGATGGCGCTCGACGGATACTCTTGGTCGTCCCCGACCAAGAGGCGGAGAGCTACAGCCAGCTCCTCGTCAGACAAGGCCCCCGGGCTCAGGCAGAGCTTGTCTTCTTCATCCCCAAGCGTCCACAAGGGGCGCGAGCGCACCTGAAGCGGAGCCACCCGCAGCATCAGGAACTCCCTTAGGAGCACGGCCCCCGTCAGCTTCGCCGCCTTCGCGTTACCCGACTTCAGGTCTGCGTTCATCTTCTCCAGCACCAACGTCGCCCGGTCGTCAGTAAGCTTCGCACGGGACCACCGCGCATCACACTGGGGCATCTCCGTCGGCAACCTCAAGCGTGGGTGGACGCACTTGGCATCCATCATGACCCACTTGCTCCTGAAGCTGTCGGCCTTCTTCCCAGCCTTCGAGATCGCGTTGGCCTTGCCGGCCGCGATGAAGTTGGCGCACCCGGAAGTACGACCCTCGTTGATGCGAAGGAAGAAGAAGTGGCGTAGCAGAACCACGGACGGCATCACACCGACATACCCCTCACAGTAGAAAGCAAAGATCGACAAGAGAAGGATGGAGTTGGGATGGAGGTGAAGGGCTTGTAACCCGTAATGGCGGAGGATGGCGTAGAAGAAGTCAGAGAAAGGGGGAACCAGGCCCGCGATGATGCTGCTCATAAAGAAGGGGTAGAAGGTGCTGTTCGAGGCCTCCGGCTTGGCGGAGCCAGCCCGGAGCTCAGTCTTCCCCCTCTCGTTGCTCTCCCCCGCCGTCAGCAGGCGCGTGGCGGCGAGGTTCTTCTCCGAGACGTTGGGCGCGTCCAGAGCCGACTCGTACCAAGCCGGCAACGAAGCGGCCTTGACCTTGCGGGGTGCCATTGGTCGGAAGCTCGAAAGGGGATTGAAGCAGATCTAGAGATTTCGGAAGCAAGGAGCGAGAGAAAGGCGATCTGGAGCAAGGCGAAGGGAAGCAATGAAGGCAAGCGTTGCCCGCGCCAGCCTTTTGTCAGACGGGCAGATGCCGAGGCAGCGTGGGGAAGCGGAGAAGCCCACGTCCAATCAATCACCATGCATCGACCAAGGCCGCATGATGTTGGGGCCCGCGGCGCTCCGCACTTGCCCTTTGGCTTCGCCTCGAAGCCAAGTCTAAGCGCGCCTTGGGCCCGGGGGCTACTGTCGGCGTTCTGGGAACGGGGGTCCCCAGACTTGCCTGCCTGCGGTCCACGGCGTGGCTCCACTCACGGCCCAGTACGGCCCGTCTTCACCAACAAACACTCAAGACCCTCACGAGGGGCCAAGCCTCGCGAGGCGGACGACACAAGACCCCCTCGGGGGCAGCCTCACCAGGCTGGCCCGCGAGGGGTGGAGAGATCAAGGCAAGGCGAACCTCGCGAGGTTCCAATGACGTAAGCCGTGACGACCAAGACCAAGCGGGCGCCAGCGTGCACAGTGTCCTTGTTTCCTCTTTGGTGCTAAGGAGGCAAGCGTAGGCGAGGAGTACCGAGGCATCAAGCAAAGGTTTCCATATCGGTGCAACAAGACCAAGACCAGCAGGACGGCAGGACGGAGGTCACCGTGGAGCCCAAGATGGCGTCACCACCAGAGCCTTTGGCAGGCGAATACCACCTTTAGTCAGGATAGCTTGTACTAGTTGTCCCCCTTCAAATTGGCCATTGTGGCATCCCTTCCCGCTCAATATTTGGGGAGAGGGCCAGGCCTCTATAAATAGGACTAGCCACCACAGTAGGAGGCATCTCAAACTGATTTTGGACTGGATCCACTCCATCCTCACACCCACCAAGCACAAGAACACCTCTCCTCAGGAGGCTGTTCTTCCCCCTTGTACTGTTCATCGTCAGCCCAAGAGGCAATCCACCACACCACACTGGAGTAGGGTATTACACCACAACGGTGGCCCGAACCAGTATAAATCCCGTGTCTCTTGTGTTGCGGGTTCGTCGAGCTAGGATTTGAGATCGCGGTGAGGCTGAGGGCCTGATTTGGTAGGGGAAAATCTTCGTGCACACCCCAGTGTTCGAACCTCAAGGGTTTTGCCGGAACCCGAAATCCGACAGAACCGGATATAATTCGGCTGTGAGTCCCCCGCTAAGGAGAGTGTTTTTAATGAGTTTAGCATGTCACCTAAAGGCGAGTGCCGAAAGATGTCTGCGGAGCTGAATTCGACGATCGATGCCTGATCAAGCTCGACATGCGCGGACGCACATGGTTCGGAACCTGTAGCCGGAAACGAGTCCGAGGTTTCGGTGACACAGATCCCACTCGAGGTTGGGTCTGTGTGCGGCTTCAACGCCGCTGAGTCTGCGGCTTCCGTGGCGGGGCTGAGCCACCCGTCCTTGGATGGCGCGATCTGCTTTGGATGTAGGGCCAGAGCAGTTACAGGTTCTATCTCCTGGGTATGGTCCGATGACAGATTTAAGTCATGTTCATCGCAATGGCAGGAAGCGGCTGCCGTGGGCGCGAATCCATTGAAGATCAAGTCCCCACGGATATCAGTGATGTAGTTCAAGCTTCCAAATCTGACCCGATGGCCAGGGGCGTAGTCGTCGTTCTGCTCTAGATGGCCGAGCGAGTTGGCCTGCAGCGCAAAGCCGCTAAATACGAAGATCTGTCCGGGGAGGAAGACCTCCCCCTGGACAGCATTGTTGTAGATAATTGACGGGGCCATCGAACCTTTTGAAGATGACGTAGCGGAACTCTCAATGAAAGCACCAATGTCGGTGTCAAAACCGACGGATCTCGGGTAGGGGGTCCCGAACTGTGCGTCTAAGGTCGATGGTAACAGGAGACAGGGGACACGATGTTTACGCAGGTTCGGGCCCTCTCTATGGAGGTAATACCCTACTTCCTGCTTGATTGATCTTGATGAATATGAGTATTACAAGAGTTGATCTACCTCGAGATCGTAATGGCTAAAACCCTAAAAGTCTAGCCTGTATGACTACGATTATGATTCTCCCCTCTACGGACTAAGCCCTTCGGTTTATATAGACACCGGAGGGGACTAGGGTTGTACAAAGTCGGTTACGGAGAAAGGAATCTTCATATCAGGGCACCAAGCTTGCCTTCCACGCCAAGGAGAGTCCCATCCAGACACGGGAGAGAGTCTTTGGTCTTGTATCTTCACAGCCCATCAGTTCGGCCCATGTACCATAGTCCGGACACCCGAGGACCCCTTAATCCAGGACTCCCTCAGTGGGAACGCTAGCCATTATGACTAGAAGGCAAGAACAAGGATAGATCTGAGGAGAAAATGGCGAACGAAAAAGAGGGCGAATAAAACGGCAATTTTTTGTGAAGTGGGGAAGAGGAAAACGAGAGGCAAATGGCGAATAATGTAAATTACGAGGAGATGAGATTTGTGATTAGGAACCTGGTAGATGTTGAAGATCCTCCCCGGCAAAGGCGCCAGAAATTCCTTTTGATGCGGCTTGAAGCTACGTCGGTATTTCCCCAAAGAGGAAGGGATGATGCAGCACAACGACGATAGGTATTTCCCTTAGTGATGAGACTAAGGTTATCGAACCAGTAGGAGAACCAAGCAACTCTACATAAACAACACCTGCACACAAATAACAAATACTCGCAACCCGACGTGTAAAAGGGGTTGTCACTCCCTTTCGGGTAGCGGCACCTGAAGATAGGCAAACAGACATGAGAGAGTTGTAAATATTGATAGATCGAACGCCAAATAAAATAAAATGCAGCAAGGTATTTTTGTATTTTTTGGTTTAATAGATCTGAAAATAAAAGGCAAATAAAGTAGATCGCAAAGGCAAATAATATGAGAAAGAGTCCCGGGGGCCGTAGGTTTCACTAGTGGCTTCTCTCGAGAAAAAAAAAAAAACGGTGGGTGAACAAATTACTGTTGGGCAATTGATAGAACTTCAAATAATCATGACGATATCCAGGCAATGATCATCATATAGGCATCACGTCCAAGATTAGTAGACTGACTCCTGCCTGCATCTACTACTATTACTCCACACATCGACCGTTATCCAGCATGCATCTAGTGTATTAAGTTCATGGAGAAACGGAGTAATGCAATAATTACGATGACATGATGTAGACAAGATCTATTTAAGTAGAAATAGACCCCATCGTTGTATCCTTAGTAGCAACGATACATACGGGTCGGTTCCCTTTCTATCACTGGGATCAAGCACCGTAAGATCGAACCCACTACAAAGCACCTCTTCCCATTGCAAGATAAATAGATCAAGTTGGCCAAACAAAACCCAAATATCGGAGAAGAAATATGAGGCTATAAGAAATCATGCATATAAGAGATCAAAGAAGACTCAAATAACTTTCATGGATAAAAACATAGATCTGATCATAAACTCAAAGTTCATCGGATCCCAACAAACACACCGCAAAAAGAGTTACATCGTATGGATCTCCAAGAGACCATTGTATTGAGAATCAAACGAGAGAGAGGAAGCCATCTAGCTACTAACTACGGACCCATAGGTCTACAAAGAACTACTCACGCATCATCGGAGAGGCACCAATGGACATGATGCACCCCTCCGTGATGGTGTCTAGATTGGATCTGGTGGTTCTGGACTCTGCGGCGGCTGGAATTGATTTTCGTCGACTCCCCTAGGGTTTCTGGAATATTGGGGTATTTATAGAGCAAAGAGTCGGTTCAGGGGGCACCCGAGGTGGGCACAACACACCAGGGCGGGCCTGGGCCTCCTGGCGCGCCCTGGTGGGTTGTGCTCCCCTCGGAGCACCCCCCAGGCGCTGCTCAGGCCCACTGGATGTCTTCTGGTCCAAAAAAATCCACAAAAAATTTCGCTGCGTTTGGACTCCATTTGGTATTGATTTCCTGCGATGTAGAAAACATGCAAAAAACAACAAGTGGCACTTGGCACTATGCCAATAGGTTAGTACCAAAAATGATATAAAATGACTATAAAATGATTGTAAAACATCCAAGAATGATAATATAACAACATGGAACAATCAAAAATTATAGATACGTTGGAGACGTATCAATCATCCTTGGAGTTTAGTCAAACTAGGCAACGTTGGTTGTACTTGGCTCATGTTTTCTGTTTGTAATAATGAATACCATTCTTCCTACTAAGGAAATTCATTATTTGTTTAAAGAATGGTTAAGCTCTCGCACCCGCTAACCTACCAAGGACCAACCTCATGGCATTTTTTGCCACGATTCTTCTCAGCCACTGACCTACTGGAGTAGAAGTGTAAGATGAGAAGTGCTAGCTATTGACCTACCGAAGGACCAATTGCTTCATGTCACTCCCTACCTTCACCTTCCAAGTTCTTTCATAAAGAGCAATGCTTCTCTAAGGGAAAGATGAATATCTTATTTACCATTTTACTTCTCTGCCCTGGAATTAGACAATTCCAATCTTGTGCATTAGTTATTTGTGTCTCTACACACATAGGGATATGAAATTGATAGGTATGGGCATAGGATGCACCGGGAACTACCGATGGATTATCGGATTGC
Organism: Aegilops tauschii subsp. strangulata; assembly: GCF_002575655.3. Taxonomy (NCBI): domain Eukaryota; kingdom Viridiplantae; phylum Streptophyta; class Magnoliopsida; order Poales; family Poaceae; genus Aegilops; species Aegilops tauschii. Next base: position 465,824,889 of record NC_053040.3, read on the forward strand.
AACTTTTATCAAAGAAATCTCACAGAAGAACGACTGCCACCTTCTGGACGGCTTTGACACAAGTACACGACTGATCGTAGTTGCTGAATGTCTGAAGAATTCAACATGTTCAATTAATTCAAACACTGTACCGTTCCGGTGGCAAGCTATCTGCATCATCCATTCATTGTGCATCTTTGATCCAACGCCGACTACATCACATACCGCTTTAGGCATTCGGGAATGACTATTGCCTGTGGGTCTCCAATCGGACAGACATCAAGCTCCCCTGCGTTACTATATATTAACTTTCTGAAACTCCGCTACTCTGTCCTGTTACCTGCTCCCTACCTATTCTCTTTTACCATGGACTTGTAAGGCTATAAAGAGAACATTCTAGAAACATATAGGCCATTCTCTATGTACTGGGTTAAACCTTAGCCGTCAGTGTTTTTGGACGGCCCTTAGGCGTCTTTGAAATCACACTAAGTTCTTCGAGTTCTTCCTCCAAATTTTGACCTTTGGTTGTTCAGTTGAGTAGAACTTTTTTCATTTTCTTAATCAAACGACCTATGTTATCATAATTTGATTTCAATTTTGAAGTAAGTTGCTTACCAAGAACTTGTGAGCTCAGTTGTTCTATACAACATGTACGAAGCGGCCTAACTAAGCAAATTGATTGATCTCGGGAGACTTGCATGTATGAAGAGAACAAAGCTAGCTGGAGTGATCCGCCGCTTGACGAGCACACACATGCGACACATGACACCTCGATTTGATGGCATCAATACTGACACAGGATGCACTGAATCTAGGTGGATCAATCCATGCCTTTGTTCGGCTAGTACAGTAGTACACGCGTGTTGAAAGAAGCTACATATCACCGGCGCATCAGTTGACACTGCCGTGTGTGGATATTGCTCTGTTGTTGAAAGGGGGATGTTGATATCATGGTGCGCGGGGGATTCCTGGAAGTTGCCTCTTTGCCGCTTTGATGTCCCTGAGAAGCGGGAGCGTTCAATCTGATCATACTTTTGTGGTTATGTTGACTTTGTTCTTTTGCTCATTGTCTTGTGAAATTGTTATGGTGTTATTTGGTGATTGTGGTGCTATCAGATTTTTATCCTGTGATAGATGTTTCGAGGTCGAGCATTTATAGTGGGTTTCCTGGTAGTGCTCCAACTCGCTTTCTCTTTCCTAGTTTCCTGCTTTAGTATGTTGCTTAGTAGTGTTGGGGATGGTTGTAATAAGGATGAAAACTCTGTTATCTTTCTATTGAGTGATTAATGAAAAAGGGGATGCCTGGTTGAAAGAAAAGTACAGTAGGCAGATGTGCAGGTTGCAGGAAGAGGATAAGTTGGAGATGGTTTTAATAAGGATGAAAGCGTTTTAGCATGGTTGGAAACTCTGATGAGAACCCTATGGTTGGATATTTGGAAGCTGGGAAGCGGAGTGCAGGAAGCATGATGTGCGGGTTTCAAATGTTCTTCTAGGTGCATATGTGAGGAATAGGTGGACTTGAAAGGCTGAGAAGCTTCATCTCCACATGCTACAGAAAGGTCCACGCCCAAACTAGAAGACGTGGGAGATATTGATGGAGGGATTTGTTTGGAGTAGGCAGATGGACAAAGTTGTCAATGTCATGATGAAAGCTTTATCTTTAATGAAGAGTTGCCATTGGAGATCTCCAGTTAAACTGGTTGAGGCCATCGCAATGTTCTTCGAGGAGCAAGTAAATGCGGACGATGCAAGCAGATACATTAAGCTTCTTCAAAAGTTTAACCTAATAAGTTTGCCCATGTACAAGTCCGTGCTTCAAGCATATGTTAAAGTGGATACCACGCTGCCAATAAACTTTTCGGAGATGGTGGCAATATATGACATGGTTACAGATGAAGAAATGGACCAGTTGATCATACATGCTAGCAAGATAGATATAACTGGCAATGCATAACTACGAAATGTAACAACCTGTGACCCAGTCACATGGTATATAGCATTTCGGCTGGCGTGGCAAAATATAACTGAAGATTAGACCGAGAACATCACATGACTAAACAACACTTCATTACTTAGCAGGCAAGGTTAATTCTTGGCTTTGCTTTGTGAAGTAATTGTTTCTTAAAGAAGGATGATTATATGCTTTTATTGTGGAGGATCATTGTTTTATATATGTAGACAATCCTGAGAAGTTTGGAGTGCTTCATACTTCTTTAAGAATAGGATAAGGTGGTTCTTATAGCTTTATAGGGATGAGTAGTGTTGTAATTTTGTGCGATATATTTTTCTTTTTTTTGAGACTTGTTGTCTCCGAGTACTGTAGTTATTCATCTTCAATATCATACCTGGAGTTTAGTGAAACTAGGCAACATTGGTTGTACTTGGCTTGCCTTTTTTTCTTTGTAATAATGAACTACATTGGCTAGGTGTGTCACCTTTAAATCTCGATCTCGGTACAGAGTTCCGAATGGCAATATATACTACCATTCTTCCTAGTAAGGAAATTCATTGTTTGTTTACAAAATTGTTAAAGCTCTTGCACCTGCTAACCTACCAAGGACCAAGCTCATGGGTTTCTTAGCCCCAATTCTTTTCACCTATCTACCTACACGAGTAGAAGTTTAAGATGAGAAGTACTAGGCTAGCTATTGACCGACCGAAGGACCAATCACTTCATGTCACTCCCTACCATCACCGTCCAAGTTCTTTTATAAGGAGCAATGCTTCTCTAAGCGAAAGATGAATATCTTATTTACCATTTTACATCTCTACCTTGGAATTAGACAATTCCAATCTTGTGCATTAGTAATTTGTGGCTATACACACAGGGGTATGAAATTCATAGGTATGGGCATAGGAGGCACCGGAAACTACCGATGGATTACCGGATCAGAACTTTCATTTCCTACCGACGCACCCGTCTGTCCGAGCTATCCAATTTGCCACCATCTCCTGCCATTTTGAGGAAGCAAAAATTCTCCAAGCTTGGCTGGGATGGATGGCTAGAGAAAGTAGGCGTCACAGTCCGTCAATGGACCTGGAAGAGCAACAATACAAAAATGAGCGCGAGCTTCGAAACGTACACAAAGATGAGAGATGGCTTGACTCACATGTCAAGAGAGGCGTTCTTGCTTTTAGCCTAACTTGCAAGATAGCACTTCGCGGTGGCTTGGAACGTTGCATCGACCCATGATTTATGGTGGTAGATGATAAGATCGTGAGAGCAACCGTGACTGTACTGTTTGTTAGCCTTCGTTAGCCAAATTAGCATTTTGGAGCACTGCTACATGCACGATATTTTCCAGTCTATTTCATACGACACAGGCATATATCCCATTCTTTCAATGGCTCACAACCGTCGATCATGAGTGTTGTACGACTTTCGGGCGCCAACCATTGTATGCGTAGCAATTCCGCTACATAAATATCGCCCTTAGCATTCACACCATACATATTATAACTTCACAAGCTTTAGATGTTTGAAAACTTAGCTCGTTGCTGCAGATGGTTGGCCTTATTGCTAGCAGGAGTGAAATGCACCAAATGTTCCCAAACTGTCTTGAAGGTGTCATGTAAGCCCTTAGTTTTGAAAATCGGCATCTAGATCCAAGTGCACTAAGCGTGACATTCAAATCCAAATCAACCTCTTTAACGTTTAGCCGTAAAAGGCCTCCAATCTTACTCTATTGTGCCAGTCTGTTGGAGCCTTGGAAGCCGCAAAGCCCAACAGTGCGTGAAAGGAGGCTACTTCAGTTGAGCTTGTTCCTTAGAGCATGTACGAAGCTGACTACCTAAGGGAATCTTCAACGCTGACCCGCATATTTGCTCTGCTATCTGTCCGCGGATATGGATGCGGGAGCCGGCCATCCAACGCTACCGCATACATTTCAACCACTATTTAAAATAAACAGACGAAATTCATGCAAACACGATGAAATTCATTCAAGTCCGGTTATAATTTATATAAAAAGGTCGTTATTTCGACCGTTTAATCAAAAAACTAGATAAAATACCTAAACCATATACCGGACGACCACCTCGTATGCGTGGTCGCCCTGCCCTACCGCACCGCCGTCGCCGTCCGTGTCGTCGTCGTAGTAGTCGTCATTGTGGTCCCTCCAACGGTGGAATGACGCCGGAGGGCCATGGTAGCCTTGTCTGGTGGCTGTCTGCCCCTCGTGAAGGAGCGCTCTGCCTCCTGCTGCGCGGTGAGGAGGACCGCCGCCGGCACTGCCGATGTAGACTTCGGCCCGGACCGCACTCGACACGCCCAGTGCGTGCTCACACACGCACTGGACTTGGCCCGCCGTGGCTAATTACCCAACACACACGCTGCCGATGTCACCGTAGCCCAGCCGCTTCAGAAGCCTGAGTGGCCCAGGCTGAGCCGGGACTCGCGCGCGTCGGCCGCTCGGGTCGTCAGGGGCGACTTTGCTACTGCCCGTCTCGGCTCCGCCATGCCAGCCCGGAGTCCCCACGCGCGCGGCGCGTCCTGAGCCGCCCCTCAACGGCGCAGTAGCTCTGAAGCGCCGGAACTTGTCATTGTCGGTTTCCATGAGTGCCGGCCACGCTCTTGCCCCAGTGGCCAGCGCGTGCGTCGGCGAGATCCCGACATCCGTGTTGCACTGGTCCTCAAAGCCAGTTCGACGGAGTGCGTCTTCTGTGCGTTTGGCGACGACAACAAGCTGCTCCTGGCGCGTGCTTGCTGTCCAATGAGACGGTGCGCGACGCGTGCCACGACGACGGGCGGCTGTTGTACACGCAAACTCACTTCACCTGAAGCGAAGGCCAGTACCGCGCATGGCCCCGGTGTTGACTACACGCATCTCCGGAACCATGATGTCGGCTGCCGTGGCTCTCGTCGTGCACCAAGCAGAGTACATGCCCGTCGTCCTCCGCGCAGCCGGGTCTTCGTGTCGTTCCAGATGCTGAGCTGGCATGGCCTGGAGCCCAGCGCCGGCGTCGCCAGGGAAATCATGGAGCGGCGGTGGTGCGAGGACAAGGACAAGCAACTTGGGTGCCACGTGCGGTGGCACTGCGAAGAGATGGCACTCAACGGTGGCGGTGGCCTTGCGCGCCAAGTGCTCGATAGAATTTCCAGTGTAACGAGAGAGGGGTCTAATGAAGAAGATGACGAGGTGGATGTCAATTTAGCCAGCTCTGGTCAAAACCATGTTGAATCAGCATGTAAACCGCTTTAACTAGGTCAAGCGGTGAAACTTGTCCTATTTGGAGAGCTCAGGGCGTAAGCTATTTGATTTTGATGGACGAAAATGTACCATGCGACTAGTTTTGAGGGACAAAAATAGTCTTTTATCTTGATTGAACGCAGACAACGATAAGAGCAAATTCATCTTGTTTGCAAGAATAATAAATCGCTCGCAGTCGCTAATCTACCAAGGACCAAGCTCATAACCACTGCCTACTACGCAAGTCTTTATAAGGAGAAAGACTTCCCTGAGCAAAGGTTTTTACTTGTGTCATTGGAATTATGTCATCCCACTTTGTGCATGATTTTTTTGGTCTCTACATGCAAGGGATATGTTTTTTTATATGTATAGGCATAGAAGACACCAGGAAATACTGATGGATCACCGAAGTCACGACATGTACTGTACATGTTTGTTGACCATCATTGTATTCTCGTCACGCAGGCTCATGCACCACGCTTTCATGCCATCTTGAGGAAGCGGCGTGGTGATATTTACTCTTTTGGTTTGTGATAGAATGTGAAGATTATAAATTGACTTACAATACCCCAGAGTATGAAACTAATGATACTAGTTTCTTTATCCTGGCGTAAAATTAAAGTAGGCGACGTAGTGGCTCTATGGTGATGTCTGGAGAGCCACCTGATTTGCTAGCTTTTCTCACGGAGTTTGATGGATAGAGGTATACACATAGAGATTTTGTACATCTTAGTATCTCACATAATTACCGGTCACAGAAATATTGTCCTTACACAACCAAACTACATTTTACAACTTCACAAATAGACCCATGATGCAGCGCCCTTGGCAATTAATAAAGATACCTGCAAGGGGTCATGTTCATCCATTGACACAATACATCCTCCTTCAGTGAAATTCATACACAACTCAACAAATGAGTTACGGGAGGTGAGTCGGTTGATTAAACCAACTATGCTCACGATATGCATATAACTAGTTGAACCGAATGGGAAGATGGTTTAGTCTGTGCACAACTATTTTAAGCTTGGATGCAAACTGATTCATGCTAAGCCTACTTTTTTTCCATAACAAATAAATGAGTCAAGTGAAAGGTGGCTAAATACATAATTGAGAAAATGTCGTCTACAATTTTTCTTTGGCTGAACCCAAACAACAACATGGTCAAACAAAGCCCCATCAATTACCTTCTTAACTATGCAAACCATCGGCCCTAAATGGTTGGGCTTATCTCTAACATACACATGCAGGCAAGTGGTATTACCCAATGAAAATAAGAGCATGTTAGCATCGAAACTATCAACTGTCTAATATTTTAGGTTGGGAAGCAAATTGACTAGTACAATGTGTATTTAGATTTGCATTAAAAAATTTAAGCTGCATCGATTCACTCTCGTACTTATTCAGTTGTTAGCAAAAATAATAATTCAATGCAATTCTCTTGAATATAGTACTTTGGATAAGTAAATAATCAAAACAAGTCTTGCAGAAGAATACATTAATTAGCATCAGCATCAATAGAGCCTGACAGACATACTTATTATGGTTGGACTGCACCGTGAAAAACATGTCCAAAATAAATTGCTTTGACTTCAATATGTGCACGAGTACTTGTCATATTTGATAGTTTAAATTTGAAATATTTGAGCAATATCAAAAAGTTATGATTTTTTTAGAAACTATCACATGAAATTGATTGGCCAGCATCAGCGAGATAATAAACACTTTGCCCGAAAAACTTTCAACTAATTACATTATCAGTTCAATGACAAGCTTCTATTATAGAAAACAGAATAATGTTATCTCAATAATAACATCAGAGAAAAAAAAATCAGAAATTACAACATCAGATCCATAATAATTACTGATATCTGAATCGAGGTCGAATATATAATCCTGATTTCCCATGAAATGGAGCTAAAAATGGTATGGTAATTCTGATTAGCAAAGCTGCATTTATTTACATTGCCAATTACGTACATCCATTGTCTAGAAGGAAGAGTTTCATATTCCCTTCCATATTTCATGGTGATTTCTCTTTTATTATTATTATTATTATAAAGTGTACAGATCTCATTGCATAGGTACCACCAACTCAGCCTATTGACACAATGATCTTCTCACATAAGGTTCGAAGAATATCAGTGACAAAGGAGCAAAGAATTGGCACTTTTTGCCCCGATGATACAATGTTCAAAGTGAATTACTACTTTGTTATGAGAAGTGACCGCTTCTCTACGGAGACGAAGGTTTCATGTTATTGTGGCAAACCTCCATTGTGGCTACCAAGGAAACGAGTCTGAGAATTCTGGAGGGTTTCATACTTTCAGAGGCAGATGCAGTGGCTCTTATAGCCTCATAGGGATGCTCGGTGATGTACTACTGATATTTTTTTTCTCCTTTAAGATTTCTTGTCCCCGGGTACTGTTATTCATCTTCAATACCTTCTAAAACTACATACCTTTGGCTCTACTTACCTTTTCTTTCCTCTTTGGGGATGGAATGGCAACCATTGGGATTTATTTTCATCAACTTTGTAATAATGAACTGCGTTGACTAGGTGCATCATCTTGATATTGGTACAGAGTTAAAAGGTCAATACAAATCTTTCTTTCATGAAAGAAAGGTAAGGAAGTTCATCTTTCGCTTAAACATGAGAATAGTTTATTTTTCGTCCCTCAACTCTACTGATAGTTTAGATATGATCTCTCAACTCAAAAACCAGGAAAAAGTAATCCCCCAACTACCAAAAATCGGATATTATTCATCCCTTGCCCTATTTTGGATGGTTTTGCACTGACATGGCATGGTTTTTTTACTCTCTCTCTCTCCACCACATGGCCGCAAGTCACCACCATGTCTGCGTCGGCACCAAGGCTAACAATCTCATGGTTAGTCAGTGAGCACCAATCAAGAACGTTGTCAGATCGCCATCAGCCTCCCCTCAGTCACCACTTGCCATCGAAACTCTCGAGCTCTGGTAGAAAAAGAGGCTTCCATACGCCCCCATTAGTCCCCAAAACAATCGAACCGCGACCAAAGGGGTCTTTAGTCGCGGTTCGGGAGGAGACCCGCGACCAACTATCTGGGCCCAGCACGCTCGATCGACAGCTGGCGGACGGGAGGGGCTTTAGTCCCGGTTGGCCTGGCCAACCGGGACTAAAGGTCCCCGAAGGCCTTTAGTCGCGGTTGGCCAGGCCAACCGGGACTAAAGGCCCATCCAGCTGGCGGACGGGAGGGGCTTTAGTCCCGGTTGGCCTGGCCAACCGCGACTAAAGGTCCCCGAAGGCCTTTAGTTGCGGTTGGCCAGGCCAACCGGGACTAAAGGCCCATCCCTATATATAGGACTCAGCTCACTGCACTTCACTCAGCTCACTTCACAATTTTCAGAAGGGGGTGGTGGGTTTGCTTTTGGTTCCTCCTATGCACACAAGGTGTTTGATGAAATGCCCGAGAGCCTGAAACAAACATGATATGAAGTGTCCGAGGCACACTTGAGCTTTCTCATTTATTTTTCCTCCGCGATCGCGGTTAGCAACTTGAACCTTTCATGTGTCATTGATAAAATATGCATGTGTGTAGTTCATTGTTTAATTTGTATTATTTCTAGATAGTTAGTTTAACAAATGCATGATGGTTAATTATATACTTTATATAATAATAATGCAGATGAATCGGCAATGGATGTACGGTCCCCGACTCTCCGGCGAGTTCACTACGGGTTTGAAAGATTTCCTCGTAGTGGCAAATGCGAACAAGCAGCAAGGTTTTATTATCTGTCCATGTGCTGTCTGTAAGAATCAGAAGGGTTACTCCTCCTCAAGAGACGTTCACATGCACCTGCTTCGGCACGGTTTCATGCCAAGCTATAATTGTTGGACCAAGCATGGAGAAAGAGGGGTTAGAATGGAAGAAGATGAAGAAGGGGATGATATCGATGACAACTATCATGATCATTTCGATGATACTTTCATGGAGGATGATGCTGAAGGTGGGGAAGGGTTAGGTGAAGGTGAAGAAGAGGCACATGATGAGCCCGCTGATGATCTTGGTCGGACCATTGCTGATGCACGGAGACGCTGCGAAACTGACAAGGAGAGGGAGAATTTGGATCGCATGTTAGAGGATCACAAAAAGTCGTTGTATCCAGGATGCGATAATAGTCTGAAAAAGCTGGGCTGCACACTGGATTTGCTAAAATGGAAGGCACATGAAGGTGTAGGTGACTCATCATTTGAAAATTTGCTGAAAATGTTGAAGAATATGTTTCCGAAGAATAACGAGTTGCCCGCCAGTACGTACGAAGCAAAGAAGGTTGTCTTCCCTCTAGGTTTAGAGGTTCTGAAGATACATGCATGCATTAACGACTGCATCCTCTACCGCGGTGAATACGAGAATTTGAATGAATGCCCTGTATGCACTGCATTGCGTTATAAGATCAGAGGCGATGACCCTGGTGACGATGTTGAGGGCGAGAAACCCAGGAAGAGGGTTCCCGCCAAGGTGATGTGGTATGCTCCTATAATACCACGGTTGAAACGTCTGTTCATGAACAAAAAGCATGCCAAGTCGTTGCGATGGCACAAAGAGGACCGTAAGTCCGACGGGGAGTTGAGACACACCGCTGATGGAACGCAATGGAGAAAGATCGACAGAGTGTTCAAAGATTTTGCAGCTGACGCAAGGAACATAAGATTTGGTCTAAATACTGATGGCATTAATCCTTTTGGCGAGCAGAGCTCCAGCCATAGCACCTGGCCCGTGACTCTATGCATCTACAACCTTCCTCCTTGGTTGTGCATGAAGCGGAAGTTCATTATGATGCCAATTCTCATCCAAGGCCCTAAGCAACCCGGCAACGACATCGATGTGTACCTAAGGCCATTAGTTGAAGAACTTTTACCGTTGTGGGCCAGACCTGGTGTACGTGTCTGGGATGAGCACAAAGGAGAGGAATTTGACCTACGAGCGTTGCTTTTTGTAACCATCAACGATTGGCCTGCTCTCAGTAACCTTTCGGGACAGACAAATAAGGGATACAATGCATGCACGCACTGCTTACATGAGACTGAAAGTGTACGTTTGGTTAATTGTAAGAAGAACGTGTACCTGGGTCATCGTCGATTTCTTCCCCGAAATCATAACGTAAGAAAGAAAGGCAAGCATTTCAACGGCAAGGCAGATCACCGGCCGAAGCCTGCGGAACGTACTGGTGCTGAGATATTTGATATGGTCAAGGATTTGAAAGTCATCTTTGGAAAGGGTCCTGGCGGACAATCAGTTCCGCGGGGAGTTGACGGGCACGCACCCATGTGGAAGAAGAAATCTATATTTTGGGAGCTAGAATATTGGAAAGTCCTAGATGTCCGCTCTGCAATCGACGTGATGCATGTTACGAAGAATATTTGCGTGAACCTGCTAAGCTTCTTGGGCGTGTATGGGAAGACAAATGATACAAAGGAAGCACGGCAGGACCAGCAACTTTTGAAAGACCCAGATGACCGGCATCCGGAATGGTTTCAAGGTCGTGCCAGCTACGCTCTTACCAAAGAAGAGAAGGTCATTTTTTTGAATGCCTGAGCAGTATGAAGGTCCCGTCTGGCTTCTCGTCGAATATAAAGGGAATAATAAACATGGCGGAGAAAAAGTTCCAAAACCTGAAGTCTCACGACTGCCACGTGATTATGACGCAATTGCTTCCGATTGCTTTGAGGGGGCTCCTACCGGAAAATGTTCGAGTAGCCATTGTGAAGCTATGTGCATTCCTCAATGCAATCTCTCAGAAGGTAATCAATCCAGAAGATCTACCACGGTTACAGAACGATGTGGTCCAATGCCTTGTCAGTTTCGAGTTGGTGTTCCCACCATCCTTCTTCGATATTATGACGCACCTCCTGGTCCACCTAGTCCAAGAGATTTCCATTCTCGGTCCTGTATTTCTACACAATATGTTCCCCTTTGAGAGGTTCATGGGAGTATTAAAGAAATATGTTCGTAACCGTGCTAGGCCAGAAGGAAGCATCGTCAAGGGCTATGGAAATGAGGAGGTAATTGAGTTCTGTATTGACTATGTTCCTGACCTTAAGCCGATTGGTATTCCTCAATCGCGGCACGAGGGGAGACTAAGTGGAAAAGGCAAGATCGGAAGGGAATCCACGATATGTATGGACGGTCATTCTATGACTGAAGCACACCACACAGTTCTGCAAAATTCCAGCTTGGTGGCTCCGTACTTCGAGCAACACAAGAATATTTTACGCTCGGACAACCCGGGGAAGCCTGAATCCTGGATTAGAAAGGCCCACATGGAGACTTTCGGCAGTTGGTTGCGAAAACATTTAATGAATGACAATGATGTTGGAGATCAGCTGTACATGTTGGCCAAGAAACCATCTTCGACTATAACGACTTTCCAAGGGTACGAGATAAATGGGAATACATTTTACACCATCGCCCAAGATAAAAAGAGCACCAACCAAAACAGTGGTGTCCGCTTTGATGCAGCAACCGAGAATGGGCAAAAGGTCACATATTATGGTTACATAGAGGAGATATGGGAACTTGACTATGGACCCTCCTTTAAGGTCCCTTTGTTCCGGTGCAAATGGTTCAAGCTAACAGGAGGTGGGGTAAAGGTGGACGAGCAATACGGAATGACAATGGTGGATTTCAACAATCTTGGTTACCTTGACGAACCATTCGTCCTTGCCAAAGATGTCGCTCAGGTTTTTTACTTGAAGGACATGAGTAGCAAACCGAGGAAACGGAAAGATAAGAAAACGATCAGTACATCATGCGATGATCCAAAGCGCCACATTGTTCTTTCAGGGAAAAGAAACATCGTGGGAGTGGAGGACAAGACAGACATGTCAGAAGATTATAATATGTTTGGTGAAATTCCGCCCTTCAAAGTGAACACTGACCCAAGCATTAAGTTAAATGATGATGATGCTCCATGGATACGGCACAATCGTAAGCAAGCAGGGACACAAGGGAAGAATTGATGTGTAATAATTTATTGTACCAAACTTTGTATTTGGTCGATGAACTGAATGATGTATCAAACCTTTTGTCAAACCTTCAAGGGATTTTAAAATGAATTAGTTTTATTTTTCTGATTTTTTTGATATATAATTGTATTTTTAAGATTTTAAAATGAATTAGTTTTATTTTTCTGATTTTAAAAGGAAAAAAGAAGAAGAAGAAAGAAGGAAAAAGGAAGAAAAAAACAGAAGAAAAAATCAGAAGAAAAAAGGAAAAACAGAAGAAAAAAACAAACAGAAGAAAAACATAAGAAAAAAACAAACAGAAGAACAAAACAGAAGAAAAAACAGAAGAAAAAAGGAACAAGGAAAAAAGGAAGAAAAACAAGAAAAAGGAAGAAAAAAACAGAAGAAAAAAGGAAGAAAAAAAAGAAGAAAAACAAGAATTTAAAATGAATTAGTTTTATTTTCTGATTTTTTTGATATATAATTGTATTTTTAAGATTTTAAAATGAATTAGTAACAAAATAATATAAACTTTAATAAAATATATAAGTACAAACAAAATAAAAAATATGCTTCCTACTGGGCCAGCACGGCGTGAATACGACTAGAAACCCATCAATGGGCCAGGATTCAGGCCCGCAGAAGGCCCAATAGGCCCACAAGCACATAGTGACAGAATAGGCCCGTAAGCCTGCATTTGAGAGGAGCTCAAAGTGGTGAGCGCAGCCGCGCTTATAAACCACTGTCGAAGCCTCTCGGCTAGCGAGGTGGGACTAAACATCCCACCGCACCGCGCCAGTTCCAGCACAACGCCTTTAGTCCCGGTTGGGGAGGCGGACCGCGACTAAAGGGTACCCTTTAGTCGCGGTCCGCCTCCCCAACCGCGACTAAAGGGTCTTTCTGCGCGGGAACGAAAGCGGCGCCAAAACCCTTTAGTCCCGGTTGGGGAGGCCGACCGCGACTAAAGGGTACCCTTTAGTCGCGGTTGGTGTTGCCAGCCGCGACTAAAGGGTACCTTTAGTCGCGGTCCGCCTCCCCAACCGCGACTAAAGGTGCGTCTATAAATACTGCACTTGGCAGTTTCGCCACTTCCCATTCTCCTCTCTCTCGACGCCGAAGCGCTGCCCCGACGCCGATCGACGCCGAAGCCCTGCCCCGACGCCGACGCCGAAGCCCTCCCCCGACGCCGACGCCGAAGCCCTGCGCGCCGCCGCCCCCGTCCCGAGTGAGCGCCGCCTCCGCCCGTGCCCTGCCCTTGCCCGCCGCCCGTGCCCTGCGCCCTGCGCCCTTGCCCGCCGCCCGCCGCCCGCCGCCCGACGCCCGACGCGCTGCCGCCCGCCGCCCGCCGCCCGCTGCCCCTGCCGCCCGCTGCCCCGCCGCCCGCTGGCCCTGCCTGCCGTCCTCCGCGCGCCGGCAGAAAGAAGAAGAAGGAAGAAGAAAAAGGAAGAAGAAGAAAGAAAAAGGAAAAAGGAAGAAGAAGAAAGAAACAGAAGAAAAAACAAACAGAAGAAAAAAACAAAAAAAAGGAAAACACAAGAAAAAAGAAAAAGGAAAAAGAAAACAAAAGAAAACACAAGAAAAACATATAGAAGAAAAAAACAAAGGAAGAAGAAAAAAGAAAGAAGAAAAAAAGGAAGAAGAAAAAAAGAAAGAAGAAAGAAAGAAGAAAAAAAGAAAGAAGAAAAACAAAGGAGGAAGAAAAAAAAAGGAAGAAGAAAAACAAAGGAAGAAGAAAAAAAGAAAGAAGAAAAAAAAGGAAGAAGAAAAAAAGAAAGAAGAAAGAAAGAAGAAAAAGGAAGAAGAAAAAAAGGAAGAAGAAAAAAAGAAAGAAGAAAGAAAGAAGAAAGAAAAAGGAAGAAGAAAAAACAAGAAAGAAAAAGGAAGAAGAAAAACAAAGGAAGAAGAAAAACAAAGGAAGAAGAAAAAAAGAAAGAAGAAAGAAAGAAGAAAGAAAAAGGAAGAAGAAAAAACAAGAAAGAAAAAGGAAGAAGAAAAACAAAGGAAGAAGAAAAACAAAGGAAGAAGAAAAAAAGAAAGAAGAAAGAAAGAAGAAAGAAAAAGGAAGAAGAAAAAACAAGAAAGAAAAAGGAAGAAGAAAAAAATGAAAACCAAATGAAAACCAAAAGAAAGAAGAAAGAAAAAGGAAGAAGAAAAAAAGAAGAAGAAAGGAAGAAGAAAGGAAGAAGAAGAAAGAAAGAAAAAAGAAAAAGGAAGAAGAAGAAAGAAAGAAGAAAGGAAGAAGAAGAAAGGAAGAAGAAGAAAGAAAGAAGAAGAAAGGAAGAAGAAGAAAGAAAGAAGAAGAAAGGAAAAAGGAAGAAGAAGAAAGGAAGAAGAAGAAAGAGGAAGAAGAAAGGAAGAAGAAGAAAGGAAAAAGGAAGAAGAAGAAAAAAAAGAATTTTTACTTAAAGAATTTTTTTTAATTCCTCCTCCTCTATGTCCCCTTAATCTTATTTTTAATTCCTTTATACTTAAAGAATTTTTACTACATGCAGGAGTGACATATGGCGGACGATAGAACCGAGCCGCTTAGGGATCCGGAGGCTGAACGTTATTTAATGGGCATCATCAACAACGAGATTCCTTATGTGCCGGGCTCAGAATATGAGCAACAAGAGGATGTAGTCTCTTCTTATCTGAACCTTGACGGTGGAACAGAGATTGTCGATGATCAAGAAGGTGAAGGAACGGACATTATCGACGAAGGTCAACCGTCAACAACCGACGATCTCGAATTGCAAGTAGCAACCACCTCCGGCGAGGTATATATATACATTGAGCCTCTCGTGATACAAACTTACTGAAATGTGAATACATATGTATTAACGCGCGCGACTCTCTTTCTTTTTTTAGCCCTCCGGATCGAGTACGACAAAGCGTGGCAAATCCAAGGCGATGAAAACAGGAGAAACATATGCCATTGAGTTTGTCAGTGAAACCGGCAAGCCCCTACAGCACACCTCAAAGTTTATCAACCAATGCGGAGTCGTTGTTAGAGACAACGTCCCGATCACCGTCCAGGAATGGAAGGAGCCAAAGAAGGCACGTCTTGGTTTCAGTTTTGTCGACAAGAGAACGAAAAAGGATTGCTGGAGAAAGCTTATGGAACATTTCATTCTACCTCCGGAATACAACAAAGTCGATGAATTCGGTAACGAGGTTCCGGGTGGACGTCAGAGGAGGAGGCTAGTTAAAGAGTTCGCTCTTCAGAAGATGGGCGAAGCATTCCGGAACTTCAAGAAAAATTTAACCCGTGACTATGTCAACAAGGGCAAGACTCCGGATTTCAATGGACAACATGAGAAACTGAAAGATGATTGGCCAGAATTTGTCAGGCAAAAGCAATCGGAGCATTTCAAGGAAATATCGAAAAAAATAAGGATAATGCGAGTAAGAAAAAGTTCCATCATATTATGGGGCCAGGAGGATACCGCCTTTCGGAGCCTAGGTGGCCGAAGATGGAGGAGGACCTAAGGGTGCGAGGAATCCCTCTAGGTACAGAGGGATGGGACCCAAGGGCCAAAAGCTGGTGGTACGGGCATGGGGGATCGCTAGACCCGGAGACAGGGGTGTGTGTTCACCGGCAGAGACAGTTTGCTCCCACCCAAGCCCTTATTGACGCAATGACCCAAGCTCAAGAGGGCTTGATCAAGTTCAACAGAGAGAAAGACGCACTGACAACAGCCCTCGGGAATGATGAACACGGAGGACGTGTACGAGGCAAAGGCAAAGTTCCGTGGAAAGTAGGGTTTTCCCAGGACGATGACCAGTACTGTTACAGAAGCCGTAAGAGAAAGACGGACCGGGATGCAGATCTTATGACGAAGTTTGCATCGGAACTCCATGAGTTGAAGCAGACCGTGCATGAACTAGTGAAAGAAAAATCGGCTGCAG
This sequence comes from Aegilops tauschii subsp. strangulata, assembly GCF_002575655.3. NCBI lineage: Eukaryota > Viridiplantae > Streptophyta > Magnoliopsida > Poales > Poaceae > Aegilops > Aegilops tauschii. Next base: position 465,840,937 of record NC_053040.3, read on the forward strand.
GGCCGCATGAAGATCATGAAGCGGATCGCGGAAGCCAGCAGCGGAGAAGCAGCGTGGCTTCCACGGATGCCCCGCCTGGTGCTAGTGCACCGATGATCGAGATTCGTGCACCGGAGCCTCACTACCCCGTGGATGATGTAAAGGAGATGAAAGAATGTGATCTGCATTATCCCGTGGGGAACGTTTCCACGAAGGTAGATAGCGGCAGTGCTTTACCCTGTACACCTGGAGCACTCCACCACAACAACCCCATTGCATATGGCTATGCTCGTGTCACAGTGGAAGACATAGTCCAAGGGTTTGAGGACCTGGAGATTGACAAACCTACACCCGAAGGGGAGAGTAGACTTGGAGATGTCAAGCGCCAGTTCATTCTATGGAAAAAGAAGTACATAGTGTTTCCAGGCGAGGCGCCAAGGCTAGCAAGTCCACCCCCCTCCGATGGTGGTGGTGGTGGTGGTGGCGGTGGTGGCGGTGGTGGTGGTTCACCTACACCTCCTTCACGCCATTCGACGCCGTCCCCCGATCCACAACCTCCGGCGGGTACGACACCCCCCAATCCTCCTCCGGCGGGTACGACGCCCCCCAATCCACCTCCGGCGAAGAAGCAGAAGCAGGCGGACAGCAAGGAAACCCGCTCCTGGACTATTAACCCGGACCCTTATGTACCTAAGACCACAAGGGTACCGGAGCCATCACTGAAGCCTCTCCTCCCAAGGCCTGGGGAACTTAGTGAAGCTGAAACCAAATTGGCCGCGTCTGCTGATTATGAGAAATGGAAGGCGGATATGAAGGCGAAAAAAGAGCCTGAGCCCAAGCAAGTATTCACTGAGAAGCAAAAGAAGTGGGCTAAGGATTTTTTGACGACACCGTCCCAAGCCGAGCTGAATATGCCTGACGACTATGGACATGAACTTCGTAGGCAAGCAAAAATATTGAAGGAGAAAGAAGAAAGTAAAAAAAGCGGGAAACAAGTTGACCAGCTCGGGATGCAGAAGAAACAATCGATCCCCCCGCTCATAGTGAAAGCCGGTCCGGAAGAGGACCCCGAGATCATAGCAGCTGCGGCAGCACTTGGATTGACTGTAGCGAGTGCCATGAAACAAGCGTCCGAGATGGGTTTGACTCTTCGTGCCTTCTTAGGCCTTGAGGATGCGCCAGTATGTGAGATAGCATTACAATATGTGCGGAATGGGCCTCTCGTCGAGCCTGCGCGGGAAAAGAGTCTACCACCACAAATGGGAAATCTGCTACGTTGGTACAAGCAATTCATAACATGAGCCGACAAAGAATATATTTATGCGGATGTTACAGATGAGCATCACACCAAACGGTACTCTGTAGAAGTTCATATGAGTGAATTGTTCCAGCTGTTCAATCTGCGCGACCTCGACAAATCTATGCTAAGTTGCTACGTTCTGTAAGTGATTTATTTCTACCTCATCTCGTTCTTCATTGCCTGCACTATATATATATATTGTCCTAACTATATTGTTGCGTACGCTATTATGCAGATTGAAGATTTGGGAATGCAAAATAAGAAACATCCATGATGTTGGGTTCATTGACCCACATATCGTTAATGGACATGTGTTACAACATCACCCCGAAGACGTGGAGAAAGACTTGTACAAGTTTCTTAGAAAGCATCAACTCAAAAGTCATATTTTATTTCCTTACCATTTTGGGTGAGTGTTTCTCTCTTGTGCCCATTCTCTTTTGTTTACTCCATGCATGGTATGTCTAATCGATGAGTTATGCATGACTGTGCATGTAACGTGTCCGCAGGTTCCACTGGATTCTGCTAAATATTGAACTTCACACCTCCAGAGTTCTAATCATGGACTCTATGGATTCGGATCCAAAGCGTTGGGCCGACATGAGAAAAATGCTGCAAAAGTAATTATTTTCAATCATTTGAGCTCTATATCGATCGGTCTCTTTCGTTCATTTCCTAATATCAAGTAACTAATAACTCCCTTGTTCATTTAATTTTCTTTGCCCTGTAGGGTTTGGAGACGGTTCTCAGAAGAAATTGTCGGTGAATTCAAACATGAGCTAGATTTCAGAAGGTTAGTTAATGTGGATAAGCAGCCACCGGGGACCAATCTATGTGGATACTATGTTTGTGAGAACATCCGGAGACACACCTCTGAGCGGAAGGCATCGGATAGCGTGCGGAACGCGACGGATAACTTGCGGAGGAGGCTTAGTCCAGAAGCTCGCTTCCGACCAATTCAAGAAGAATTAGCAGGATTTTTCATGAGGGAAGTCATCAATCCTAAAGGAGAACACTATACCGAGGACGAAGAAATTTATATGCATACCCGAGATTGAAACTTGTATGAAGTTGTATATGGTCATCCATCCTAATTGTGTATGGAAACTTGTTCGAAGTTGTATATGGTCACCCGAGATTGAATATATATTATATATTCCTCTTGAATTCTTCTTGTTTGAAATTTCATATGCATGTATATAGTAGCGTAGAATATGTGTACTGAAATTTTATCAAAATTAAAATAAAACACAAAATATAATATAAAAGAAATAAAACACTCCAAACTAAAAAGAAACCAGGTTTAGGGGGGCTAAAACCCTAAACCTGCGGAGGAGCCCTTTAGTCCCGGTTGGCCACGAGAACCGGGACTAAAGGTCCTCCGCCCCGACGGACCACGGGCGCCCACGTGGACGGGCCTTTAGTCCCGGTCAGCCACAAGAACCGGGACTAAAGCCTTTAGTCGCGGTCCGTAAGAGGCGCGACTAAAGGGGGGTCTTTAGTCGCACATATTTAGTCCCGGTTGCACAGCCGGGACTAAAGGTTGTTGAGAACCGGGACTAAAGGGCTTTTTTCTACCAGTGAGACCATTATTCCCATGTGTGCCCATATCATGCAACTGCATTGCCGTGAAGTTGCTGGCGTGAGGCCGCGAGAGCATTGAAGCATGACTGGAATATTTTGTTCTGAGAGAAATGTGTGACTTCTTGTTGGGAAGAGCAAGATACCACACAGTGTTTGATAGCTTGGCAGTGTGGTTCACGACCGGTGAGGCAGCAATGCTGAGGCGCTAACAGGCATCACATCGGGACTCGGGAACCACTGGTTCGAGTTGCACATGACCTACTTTTACTAGCGTGCTTGATATCGGCATGGGGTTCGAGAGCTTGAGCTTTAACGACTGCATTGCTCAGTGCTCGTCAATGCGTGGTTCGTCGATCAACACTGGGCAATGGAGTGGTTGCCATAGTACACATCGCCATTGGGCGTACAAGGGCACGGGACACACACGACAGTGATGGTCACATGGCTGTCGTGGCCAGGGCTAGCGTCTTATGCCTCGGAGTTAGGATTGTGCATGGCATGACTCCCGGTGCGCATGTGGCCATGTACTCCCTTCGTTTTTAATTACTTTGCATATTAAATTTGACTGAAGTCAAACTTCATAAAGTCTGACCAAGTTTATAGAAAACAATATAAATATTTATCATAACAAATGTATATAATGTGAAAGTACATTCAACAATGAATCTAATGGTATTGATTTGTTATTGTATATGTTAATATTTTTTTATAAACTTTGTCAAAGTTTGCAAAGCTTGACTTTGACCAAAGCTGATACGCGGGCTAAATAAAAAAGGAGGGAGTACAAGGTGGTGCTGGTTCAACATATGTTTCGGCTCTAACATACACGTCGAGATGGATGACATGGTTTGCAACTGCGTCGACGTGTTGTATTCTCTCTTGGCAGCTTCTCCATCCCTGTCTTTGGGGACATCATGACCATCGGAAAATATCGTGCACTGCGTGCAACATCTCCATCGTATGCACCGTCGTGAACAACCCTCCCGAGCTAGGATTTAAATGATTTTGAAGTTCAAGGACCATTCCTAAATTGATTGAGGGCGAAAATAACTTCTCCCATTATTAAAGATTGATAAGGGTCTCATAGTCCCTGACCTACCCAAAGGACCAATTCATGATCAATGAATTCTTAGACCAAGGACCAATTACATTATGCCTCCTTCTAGCACTAGCACCCAAGTCTCCTATAAGAAGTCGGGCTTCCGCAAGCAACGAGAAATAACTTATTTATCATGTTACTTCATGTTAGAATTATCTAGTCCCATTTAATATGTTGTTTGGCGTGTCTCTAACACTAGGTATATGAATAAAAATAGGCATGGAAGGCACTAGGAATAACCGAGGCGTCAGTGGAATCACAACATGCACTCTTGGGTATATACAGCCTTTGTGCCTCTCCATCCTACTCCACCATATGAACTATTCTGACCCAGCCAATGCTCTTCGAGCTGTCCCTATGCCCCGCTCTCATGCCATCTTTAGAAGCATCATTGCTTGGCTTTATTTCATTGCTGGGGTGGAACATTGATACGCGGAGATTGATTCACATATGGCAAATCATCTGGTAGGCATAACTGAGCCAACCCATGGTTGATGACCGGAGACACATGTTTTCTTACTTTTCTACCGGTTTGTAGGATAGATATAATCACAGTTACTTGGAATTCCACTAAAAAGCAGTGGCTTTGACGGAAGATGTTATTAGCGACCGTGAATTGCTTAATCAGAATTTCTGATAAAATGTCGTGTAAAGATCAGAAACCTTAGCATCCACACTACACATCTTACAACTGCACATACACAAGTCTAAAACCTAGGTCGTTGCTTCAGATGGTTAGCTTTCATTCTAGTTACCAGCATTGCCACAATCAGAAAGTTAGTGGAATGTTAATCATGTTGATCAACTGAAATTGCATAGTAAAATGAAATCATGCACAGAACTCGGCAATTGAGTAGAAGTGTAGAACAACAAGACTGCACCATCTTCAAAAAGGCCCCGCTAGACAAGTATAGTGCCAGGCAAGCCTGCATAAACTCAAGATTGTTTTGTAATGTTTCTGGCTACCCAAACTTGTCAAGCTTCAGTGATTTCTACTTTGTAAGCTCTCTTTACAGACTTCTTTTGGAATAGCTCTCTTAATAAACTGACAAAGGACAAACTATTCGAAAAAGATAAACAAAACTATGCTCACGGTGAAGAATATAACAAATTGAATGGAACAGAAAGATGATACATTAGTCTAACCTTGGTATCTGAAGCTTGGACGCAAACTGATTTGAGCTAAGACTAGTTCTTTCACGAGAGATTATCTGCTAGAACATGCATATGAATCAACTAAGAAGTGGCTAAATGTAGAACCGAGAAGATAGACAAATTGCACCCCTCAATAAGTGTCTTAGTTATGGAAAGCCATCAGTGTTGAATGGTCTAGCATTTATCGCCAATAGAAACATTTAAGCAACTGGCTATAACACGATGACAAGAAGAGCCTGTTTGTACAAATACAATCAATAGTCCAATATTCTAGGTTGCAAAGCAAAATGACTAGAAAGATACAGAGGCAATAGCCACTAGTAGAAAACAGGGCTTTGGTTGGGGCCTGGCCAGCCCATTAGTCCCTATTGTCGAGACCAATGGGCTTTGGTTGAACCAGAAATTCCAACCGACCCTATTGTCGAGAGGTTAAATTTAGTTGAAGAAGAAAACAATTATTTGAAGGAAAAAATAAAAAATTTGAGGAGGAGAAGATGATATTGGAGTTGCATGTTGCGGATGTCGTCGATGACCACAATATCAAGATGGACGCAATGCGGTTGAAGATTAGAAAGATTGGAAAATATGCCATTCGTACCGAGGCTTGGTATCATTATGCCGTTGGATCAATTGTTACCTTGGTTGTGATTATGATCGCATTTGTTGTTACATTGAAAGGTTTTACATAGTTTCAATGTATGGTTTAATTAGATGCTCTGGAGAGCTATATGTTGTTCAATGAGAACTATGTATGTACTTTGGTTTTAATGTGATGATGAACTTCTATTAATTTGGTCACTTATCTATCCATGTGAATCTCTAATGGTTTTGGACACACATAATTATATGTAATGCACGCATTGAACCCGCAATGGATGTACGGTGACAGACACACCTCCGAATACGTTAAGGGCGTGCATAATTTTCTCGAAGTGGCTGAGGCAAACAAGCAGAATGGTTTTATGTGCTATCCATGCCCTATATGTGGGAATACGAAGTCTTACTCTGACCGGAAAATCCTTCACACCCACCTGCTTTATAAGGGTTTCATGCCACACTATAATGTTTGGACCAGGCACGGAGAAATAGGGGTTATGATGGAAGACAACAAAGAAGAAGAGGACAATGACAACTATGTGCCCCCGGAATACGGTGATCCTACAACAGGGGAAGCTGCTGAAGATCAAGAGGAACCAGACGATATTGTGCCCGATGATGATCTCCGCCAGGTCATTGTTGATGCAAGGACACAGTGCGAAAGTGAAAAGGAGAAGCTGAAGTTTGATCGCATGTTAGATGATCACAAAAAAGGGTTGTACCCCAATTGCGAAGATGGCAACACAAAGCTCGGTACCGTACTGGAATTGCTGCAGTGGAAGGCAGAGAATGCTGTGCCTAACAAAGGATTTGAGAAGCTACTGAAAATATTGAAGAAGAAGCTTCCAATGGATAACGAATTGCCCGACACTACGTACGCAACAAAGAAGGTCGTATGCCCTCTAGGATTGGAGGTGCAGAAGATACATGCATGCCCTAATGACTGCATCCTCTATCGCGGTGCGTACGAGGATTTGAACGCATGCCCGGTATGCGGTGCATTGCAGTATAAGATCAGATGAGATGACCCTGGTGATGTTGACGACGAGCCCCCCAGGAAGAGGGTTCCTGCGAAGGTGATGTGGTATGCTCCTATAATACCACGGTTGAAACGACTGTTCAGAAACAAAGAGCATGCCAAGTTGATGCGATGGCACAGTGAGGACCGTAAGAAAGACGGGAAGTTGAGAGCACCCGCTGACGGGTCGCAGTGGAGAAAAATCGAGAGAAAGTACCGGGCTGAGTTTGCAGGTGACCCAAGGAACGTATGGTATGTTTTAAGCGCGGATGGCATTAATCCTTTCGGGGAGCAGAGCAGCAATCACAGCACCTGGCCCGTGACTCTATGTATGTACAACCTTCCTCCTTGGATGTGCATGAAGCGGAAGTTCATTATGATGCCATTTCTCATCCAAGGCCCTAAGCAACCCGGCAACGACATTGATGTGTACCTAAGGCCATTAGTTGAAGAACTTTTACATCTGTGGATTGGAAAAGGTGTACGTGTGTGGGATGAGCACAAACAGGAGGAATTTGACATGCATGCGTTGCTGTTTGTAACCATCAACGATTGGCCTGCTCTCAGTAACCTTTCAGGACAGACAAACAAGGGATACCACGCATGCACGCACTGTTTAGCTGACACCGAAAGTATATACCTGGACAAATGCAGGAAGGATGTGTACCTGGGCCATCGTCGATTTCTTCCGACCAACCATCAATGTCGAAAGAAAGGCAAGCATTTCAAAGGCGAGGCAGATCACCGGAAGAAGCCCGCCATGCGTACCGGTGATCACGTACTTGCTATGGTCAATGATTTACACATAATCTTTGGAAAGGGTCCCGACGGACTATCTGTTCCAAATGACGCTGAGGGACGCGCACCCATGTGGAAGAAGAAATCTATATTTTGGGACCTAACCTACTGAAAAGACCTAGAGGTCCGCTCTTCAATCGACGTGATGCACGTGACGAAGAACCTTTGTGTGAACCTGCTAGGCTTCTTGGGCGTGTATGGGAAGACAAAAGATACACCAGAGGCACGGGAGGACCTGCAATGTTTGCACGAAAAAGACGGCATGCCTCCAAAGCAGTATGAAGGTCCTGCCAGCTACGCTCTGATAATCCCCAAGTGCAGGGAATCATCGTAGCAATTTCCAAAGGTGGAAGTGATAAGTATGGAGTGTCGAACCCACAAGGAGCTAAAGGTAAGATCAATATTCTCTCAAGCCCTATCTGCCACTGATACGACTCTACGTGCACCGACCGTTTGCTTCCAACTAAAAATAAGAAATAAAACTACGTTCTGGGTATGAAGAGGATAACTTTGCATGGTATCGGAGAGCTAAAATATAAAAGTAGGTGCTGTTATCATAAAGTTAGAATATATTACTAAATATTATAAATAGCGAGTGTGGAATAATGATGGATCGGTGTGCGGAATTGTCCTAGGCAATTGTTAACAAGACCGGTAGTCGTCATTGCAATCTCATATGAGGGAGAGGCATAAGCTAACATACTTTCTCTACTTGGATCATATGCACTTATGATTGGAACTCTAGCAAGCATCCGCAACTACTAAAGATCATTAAGGTAAAACCCAAACATAGCATTAAAGCATCAAGTCCTCTTTATTCCCATACGCAACAACCCCCTTACTCGGGTTTGTGTTTCAGTCACTCACCAACCCACTATAAGCGAATCATGAACGTATTGCAACACCCTACAGCGGGAATCCCTCACGCTTGTGCGACACGGAGGGCACCATAGGACAGCACCAAAATAAAACATACAACTCGTACCAATCTAGATCATCAATCAACCCAAAGACAAAGGATATCTACTCAAAACATCATAGGATGGCAACACATCATTGGATCATAATATGTGGCATAAAGCACCATGTTCAAGTAGGGATTACAGCGGGGTGCGGGAGAGTGGACCGCGTAAAATAGATGATGATGGTGATGATGATGGTGATGTTGATGAAGACGATCACCGCGGCGATGATTCCCCTCTCAATGGCACTCTGGTGCCACCAAGAGAGAGGAGGAGAGGTTCTCCCCCTTGTGCTTCCTCCTCCATGGCCTCCCCCCTAGATGGGGAGAGGTTCTCCCTCTGGTCCTTGGTCTTCATGGCGATGATGGCCCTTCCGGGATCCTCCTCCATGGCCTCCGGTGATGATGGCCCCCTCCGGCAGGGTGCCAGAGAGGGCCTAGATTGATTTCTCGTGGCTACAGAGGCTTGCGGCGGCGGAACTTCCGATCTAGGTTAATTTTCCGAGGTTTCTGTATTTATAGGAATTTTTGGCGTCGGTCTCACGTCAAGGAGGTGCCCGAGGCGTCCACGAGACAGGCCCATGCGCCTGGGGGGGTGGGCGCGCCCCCCACCCTCGTGGACGCCCCGGGACTCTCCTGGCCCAACTCTTTTACTCCCGGGTCTTCTTTTGGTCCATAAAAAATCGTCAAAAATTGGCACGTCAATTGGACTCCGTTTGATATTCCTTTTCTGTAAAACTCAAAAACAAGGAAAAAACAGAACCTGGCACTGGGCACTAGGTTAATAGGTTAGTCCCAAAAATCATAATAAATAGCATATAAATGCATATAAAACATCCAAGGTTGATAATATAATAGCATGAATACTTCATAAATTATAGATACGTTGGAGACGTATCAGCATCCCCAAGCTTAATTCCTACTCGTCCTCGAGTAGGTAAATGATAAAAGAAATAATTTATGAAGTGTGAATGCTAGGAAGTGCATAAGTTTCATCAATGATAGTTTCAATCACTTTTCTAGCATCATTATATATCATAACAGTAGCTCATTTTCATAAAACTTTTCATGATCAAGTAACAAGCTATTCACATGTTAAAGTATAGATCATAAACTTTCTTGAAACTAACAAACTATATTCTCAGTCATCAAACAATTGCAATTCATCTTATTTTCAGGAAGGGTCTATGTCAGAGCTTTGATTTAGCAAACTCCACATACTCAACTATCATTTAATCTTTCATAATTGCTAACACTCACGTGATATTTATGGGTTCAAAGTTTTAACCGGACACAGAGAAAGACAGGGGCTTATAGATTCGCCTCCCAACCTTTTACCTCAAGGGTAATGTCAACAATAATAGTTCATGATAAATTACATCCAATTGGATATATATACCAGGATCTTTCCAACACAATGTGCTTGCCAAAGGATAAAATGTAAAAAGGAAAGGAGAAGATCACCATGACTCTTGTATAAGGATAAAAGTAAAAGATAGGCCCTTCGCAGAGGGAAGGAGAGGTTGTTAGGCGCTTTTATGGTTGGATGCACACAATCTTAATGCAAAAGAACGTCACTTTATATTGCCACTTGTGATATGGAACTTTATTATGTAGTCCGTCGCTTTTATTCTTCCACATCACAAGATCGTATAAAGCTTATTTTCTCCACATTAATAGATCATACATATTTAGAGGGCAATTTTTATTGCATGCACCGATGACAACTTACTTGAAGGATCTTACTCAATCCATAGGTAGGTATGGTGGACTCTCATGGCAACACTGGTTTAAGGAATGTTTGGAAGCACAAGTAGTATTTCTACTTGGTGCAAAGAATTTGGCTAGCATGAGGGGGAAAAGCAAGCTCAACATGTTGGATGATCCAAGACAATATACTTTATTTCGGATATAAGAAAACATAACCCATTACGTTGTCTTCCTTGTCTGACATCAACCTTTTAGCATGTCATATTTTAATGAGTGCTCACAATTACAAAAGATGTCCAAGATAGTATATTTATATGTGAAATCTCTCTTCCTTCAATATTCTTTCATGAATTGTTCAAGTGACCAATTCTACGTTTGCTAACTTTCAATAAGTTTACTACCTATACTTATTTTATGTGAAGTCATTACTCCCCATGGTATAGGCATACGAAACATATATAAATTCATATTTATGATATTCAATTATTCAACCATTTACTCATAGGATATACGTGAAGCACGTGAATAAATGACAAACTACTTCAAAAGATAATAGTGAAGGACACTGAGTAGTCAAAAAATTAACTAGCCATGGGAGGATTATTTTTCATTTAATAATTCAGATCCAATGATTTTATTCAAACAGCAAGTAAAATTGAAAATATGCTCCAAGCAAAACACATATCATGTGACGAATAAAAATATAGCTCCGAGTAAGGTATACCGATAGTTTTGAAGACGAAAGAGGGGATGCCTTCCGGGGCATCCCCAAGCTTAGGCGCTTGAGTCTTCCTTGAATATTACCTTGGGGTGCCTTGGGCATCCCCAAGCTTAGGGTCTTTCCACTCCTTATTCTCCTCATATCGATATCTCACCCAAAGCTTGAAAACTTCAATCACACAAAACTTAACAAAACTTCGTGAGATAGGTTAGTATGATAAAGAGTAAACCATCCACTTTGGTACTGTATAAGACAAGGTTCATAATTGTTCCCACACAATGTCTACTGTACCATATCATTTCTACAACTTATATTGAGAAATATAAGCCATAGAAACTAGAAAACAAGCAAACTATGCAATGAAAACAGAATCTGTCAGAAACAGAACAGTCTGTAATGATCTGAACAACAACCATACTTCCGCTACTCCAAAAATTATGAAATAAATTGGTGGACGTGAGGAATTTGTATATTAATCTTCTGCAAAAAGAATCAACTCAAAATCTCTCTTCTGTTAAAAATGACAGCTAATCTCGTGAGCGCAAAGTTTCTGTTTTTTACAGCAAGATCACATTTCTTTCACCCAAGTCTTCCCAAAGGTCTTACTTGGCACTTTATTGAAACAAAAGCTATAAAACATGATTACTACAGTGGCTTAATCATGTAAACACACAAAAACAGTAAGGGTAAATATTGGGTTGTCTCCCAACAAGCGCTTTTCTTTAATGCCTTTTAGCTAGGCATGATGATTTCAATAATGCTCACATAAAAGATAAGAATTGAAACATAAAGAGAGCATCATGAAGAATATGACTAGCACATTTAAATCTAGGCCACTTCCTATGCCTAGGGATTTTGTGAGCACATAATTTATAGGAACAAGAATCAACTAGCATAGGCAGGCAAAACAAGTATAACTTCAAAACTTTAAGCACATAGGGAGGAAACTTGATATTATTGCAACTCCTACAAGCATATATTCCTCCCTCATAATAATTTTCAGTAGAATCATGAATGAATTCAACAATATAACCATCACATAAAGTATTCTTTTCATGATCTACAAGCATAGAAATTTTTCTACTCTCCACATAAGCAAAATTTTTCTCATTCGGAATAGTGGGGTTACTAATTCCTAAAGTTGACACTCTTCCAACCCCACTTTAGATTATAGTATTATTCATACTCCAAATTATATAAGTGAAGTTCATGGAGAATTTTACAATTACTATATACTAACCAATATCCAAGCTCAAAATATGTAAGTGAAGCACATGAAGCATTCTATAAAACCATACTCAAAAGATTTAAGTGAAGCACAAAGAGCAATTGTATAAGATCATACTTAAAAGATATAAGTGAAGCACATGAAGTATTCTATAAATTGATGAAGGGACATCTCATACTAGCATGGTTCTTAAAGAAAAAGAAAAACACAAAGGACACAAATCATGTGAACAAAACAAAAACCGAGGTATACCGATATTTGTTGAAGAAGAAAGATGGGATGCCAACCGGGGCATCCCCAAGCTTAGATGCTTGAGTATCCTTTGAAATATTTACTTGGGGTGCCTTGGGAATCCCCAAGCTTGAACTCTTGCCTCTCTTTATTCTTCTTCTCACATCGGTAACTCCTCGTTCTTCGAACACTTCATCCACAAAAACTTTGTGATATCCGTTAGTATAACAAAGCAAATCACTACTATAAGTACTGTTGCAAACCAATTCATATTTTGTTTTTGAATTATAGCTACTGTAATATAACTTTTCCATGGCTTAATCCACTGATAGAAATCGATAGTTTCATCAAAACAAGCAAGCAATGCATCAAAACAGAATCTGTGTTAAACAGGACAGTCTGTAGTAATCTGGAAGTTTAGCAAACTTATGTAACTCCAAAAATTATGAAATAAATTTGACAATTTGTACAGAAGTAATGTGCAAAAAAGTTTCAGACCCATTTGACGTTCCAGTAAAAAATGTAAATTCATGCACTACAGCCAAAGTTTCTGTTTTTGTTCTGCACATAGTAAACAACCAATCTAATCATCCTAAAACCAAAGCTTGGCACATTATTTTTATAATACAATGGATATATACAAGGGGATAATTATTTACAGAGAAACTTCCATGAAAAATTCTACATTGTTTCCGTGAGCATGAACACAAGTGCTCAAGGTCGACCCTCACTTCTTCAATGCATAACTTTCCAATCACTTCTCTTTTTGAAAAACTATTTAGGCATGAGAGGCAAGTAATAATTTTTTTGTATTTTCATTCTTTTAAAAAAAAATTGTATGTTTCACCCACAACTAACAGAAACAAAAAGTAAAAACAAAATCTACTTAGTGAAGAAATCAAACAAGCACACACGAGAATATCAACCCCACGCTAATGCTCCCCGGCAACGGCGCCAGAAAAGAGCTTGATAATCCCCAAGTGCAGGGAATCATCGTAGCAATTTCCAAAGGTGGAAGTGATAAGTATGGAGTGTCGAACCCACATGGAGCTAAAGTTAAGATCAATATTGTCTCAAGCCCTATCTGCCACTGATACGACTCTACGTGCACCGAACGTTTGCTTCCAACTAGAAACGAGAAATAAAACTACGTTGTGGGTATGAAGAGGATAACTTTGCATGGTATCGGAGAGCTAAAATATAAAAGTAGGTGCTGTTATCATAAATTTAGAATATATTACTAAATATTATAAATAGCGAGTGTGGAATAATGATGGATCGGTGTGCAGAATTGTCCTAGGCAATTGTTAACAAGACCGATAGTCGTCATTGCAATTTCATATGAGGGAGAGGCATAAGCTAACATACTTTCTCTACTTGGATCATATGCACTTATGATTGGAACTCTAGCAAGCATCCGCAACTACTAAAGATCATTAAGGTAAAACCCAACCATGGCATTAAAGCATCAAGTCCTATTTATTCCCATACGCAACAACCCCCTTACTCGGGTTTGTGTTTCAGTCACTCACCAACCCACTATAAGCGAATCATGAACGTATTGCAACACCCTACAGCGGGAATCCCTCACGCTTGCGCGACACGGAGGGCACCATAGGACAGCACCAAAATAAAACATACAACTCGTACCAATCTAGATCATCAATCAACCCAAAGACAAAGGATATCTACTCAAAACATCATAGGACGGCAACACATCATTGGATCATAATATGTGGCATAAAGCACCATGTTCAAGTAGGGATTACAGCGGGGTGCGGGAGACTGGACCGCGTAAAATAGATGAGGATGGTGATGATGATTGTGATGTTGATGAAGACGATCACCGCGGCGATGATTCCCCTCTCAATGGCACTCCGGTGCCACCAAGAGAGAGGAGGAGAGGTTCTCCCCCTTGTGCTTCCTCCTCCATGGCCTCCCCCTAGATGGGGAGAGGTTCCCCCTCTGGTCCTTGGCCTTCATGGCGATGATGGCCCCTCCGGGATCCTCCTCCATGGCCTCCGCTGATGATGGGCCCCTCCGGCAGGGTGCCAGAGAGGGCCTAGATTGATTTCTCGTGCCTACAGAGGCTTGCGGCGGCGGAACTTCCGATCTAGGTTAATTTTCTGAGGTTTCTGTATTTATAGGAATTTTTGGCGTCGGTCTCACGTCAAGGAGGTGCCCGAGGCGTCCACGAGACAGGCCCACGCGCCTGGGGGGGGGGGGGTGGGCGCGCCCCCACCCTCGTGGACGCCCCGGGACTCTCCTGGCCCAACTCTTTTACTCCGGTGTCTTCTTTTGGTCCATAAAAAATCGTCAAAAATTAGCACGTCAATTCGACTCCGTTTGATATTCCTTTTCTGTAAAACTCAAAAACAAGGAAAAAACAGAAACTGGCACTGGGCACTAGGTTAATAGGTTAGTCCCAAAAATCATAATAAATAGCATATAAATGCATATAAAACATCCAAGGTTGATAATGTTGGGGAACGTAGTAATTTCAAAAAATTTCCTACGCACACACAAGATCATGGTGATGCATAGCAACGAGAGGGAAGAGTGTTGTCCACGTACCCTCGTAGACCGACAACGGAAGCATTATCACAACGCGGTTGATGTAGTCGTACGTCTTCACGATCGGACCGATCAAGTACCGAACGTATGGCACCTCCGAGTTCAGCACACGTTCAGCTCGATGACGTCCCTCGAACTCCGATCCAGCCGAGTGTTGAGGGAGAGTTTTGTCACCACGACGGCGTGGTGACAATGATGATGTTCCACCGACGCAGGGCTTCGCCTAAGCTCCGCAAGGGTATTATCGAGGTGTAATATGGTGGAGGGGGGCACCGCACACGGCTAAAATATCGTATATCAACTTGTGTGTTCATGGGGTGCCCCCCTGCCCCCATATATAAAGGAGCAAGGGGAAGAGGGCCGGCCAAGGGGAGGTGGCGCGCCCAAGGGGGGAGTCCTACTCCCACCGGGAGTAGGACTCCTCCTTTCCTTGTGGGAGTAGGAGAAGGGAAGGGGGAAGGAGAAAGAAGGAAGGGGGCGCCCCCCCTCCCTAGTCCAATTCGGACTAGCCCATGGGGAGGGGTGCGGCCACCCTTTGGGGCCTTTCTCTCCTTTCCCGTATGGCCCATTAAGGCCCAATACGAATTCCCGTAACTCTCCGGTACTCCGAAAAATACCCGAATCACTCGGAACCATTCCGAAGTCCGAATATAGTCGTCCAATATATCGATCTTTACGTCTCGGCCATTTCGAGACTCCTCGTCATGTCCCCGATCTCATCCGGGACTCCGAACTCCTTCGGTACATCAACATACATAAACTGATAATAAAACTGTCATCGTAACGTTAAGCGTGCGGACCCTACGGGTTCGAGAACTATGTAGACATGACCGAGACACCTCTTCGGTCAATAACCAATAGCGGAACCTGGATGCTCATATTGGTTCCCACATATTCTACGAAGATCTTTATCGGTCAGACCGCATAACAACATACGTTGTTCCCTTTGTCATCGGTATGTTACTTGCCCGAGATTCGATCGTCGGTATCTCGATACCTAGTTCAATCTCGTTACCGGCAAGTCTCTTTACTCGTTCTGTAATACATCATCCCGCAACTAACTCATTAGTCACAATGCTTGCAAGGCTTATAGTGATGTGCATTATCGAGTGGGCCCAGAGATACCTCTCCGACAATCGGAGTGACAAATCCTAATCTCGAAATACGCCAACCCAACAAGTACCTTTGGAGACACCTGTAGAGCACCTTTACAATCACCCATTTACGTTGTGACGTTTGGTAGCACACAAAGTGTTCCTCCGGTAAACGGGAGTTGCATAATTTCATAGTCATAGGAACATGTATAAGTCATGAAGAAAGCAATAGCAACATACTAAACGATCGGGTGCTAAGCTAACGGAATGGGTCAAGTCAATCACGTCATTCTCCCAATGAGGTGATCCCGTTAATCAAATGACAACTCATGTCTATGGCTAGAAAACATAACCATCTTTGATTAACGAGTTAGTCAAGTAGAGGCATAGTAGTGACACTCTGTTTGTCTATGTATTCACACATGTATTATGTTTCCGGTTAATACAATTCTAGCATGAATAATAAACATTTATCATGATATAAGGAAATATATAATACTTTATTATTGCCTCTAGGGCATATTTCCTTCAGTCTCCCACTTGCACTAGAGTCAATAATCTAGTTCACATCGCCATGTGATTTAACATCAATAATTCACATCACCATGTGATTAACACCCATAGTTCACATCTCTATGTGACCAACACTCAAAGGGTTTACTAGAGTCAATAATCTAGTTCACATCGCTATGTGATTAACACCCAAAGAGTACTAATGTGTGATCATGTTTTGATTGTGAGATAGTTTTAGTCAACGGGTCTGTCATATTCAGATCCGTAAGTATTTTGCAAATTTCTGTGTCTACAATGCTCTGCACGGAGCTACTCTACCTATTTGCTCCCACTTTCAATATGTATCTAGACCGAGACTTAGAGTCATCTAGATTAGTGTCAAAACTTGCATCAACGTAACCCTTTACGACGAACCTTTTGTCACTTCCTTAATCGAGAAACATATCCTTATTCCACTAAGGATAATTTTGACCGCTGTCCAGTGATCTACTCCTAGATCACTATTGTATTCCCTTGCCAAAATCAGTGTAGGGTATACAATAGATCTGGTACACAGCATGTCATACTTTATAGAACCTATGGCCAAGGCATAGGGATGACTTTCATACTCTTTCTATCTTCTGCCGTGGTCTGGCTTTGAGTCTTACTCAATTTCACACCTTGTAACACAGGCTAGAACTCTTTCTTTGACTATTCTATTTTGAACTACTTCAAAATCTTGTTAAGGTATGTACTCATTGAAAAAACTTATCAAGCGTCTTGATCTATCTCTATAGATCTTGATGCTCAATATGTAAGCACCTACACCGAGGTCTTTCTTTGAAAAACTCCTTTCAAACACTCCTTTATGCTTTGCAGAATAATTCTACATTATTTCGGATCAACAATATGTCATTCACATATACTTATCAGAAATGTTGTAGTGCTCCCACTCACTTTCTTGTAAATACAGGCTTCATCGCAAGTCTGTATAAAACTATATCCTTTGATCAACTTATCAAAGCGTATATTCCAACTCCGAGATGCTTGCACCACTCCGTAGATGGATCGCTGGAGCTTGCATATTTTGTTAGCACCTTTAGGATTGACAAAACCTTTCTGGTTGCATCATATACAACTCTTCTTTAATAAATCCATTAAGGAATGTAGTTTTGTTTATCCATTTGCCAGATTTCATAAAATGCAGCAATTGCTAACATGATTCGGACAGACTTAAGCATCGCTGCGAGTGAGAAAATCTCATCGTAGTCAACACCTTGAACTTTGTCAAAAAACCTTTTTCCGACAAGTCTAGCTTTGTAGATAGTAACACTACTATCAGCGTCCGTCTTCCTCTTGAAGATCCATTTATTTTTGGCTCGCCGATCATTGGGCAAGTCAATCAAAGTCCATACTTTGTTCTCATATATGGATCTTATCTCAGATTTCATGGCCTCAAGCCATTTCGCGGAATCTGGGCTCATCATCGCTTTCTCATAGTTCGTAGGTTCGTCATGGTCTAGTAACATAACCTCCAGAACAGGATTACTGTACCACTCTGGTGTGGATCTCACTCTGGTTTACCTAAGAGGTTTGGTAGTAACTTGATCTGAAGTTACATGATCATCATCATTAACTTCCTCACTAATTGGTGTAGGAGTCACAGGAACAGATTTCTGTGATGAACTACTTTCCAATAAGGGAGCAGGTACAGTTACCTCATCAAGTTCTACTTTCCTCCCACTCACTTCTTTCGAGAGAACTCCTTCTCTAGAAAGGATCCATTCTTAGCAACGAATGTCTTGCCTTCGGATCTGTGATAGAAGGTGTACCCAACTGTCTCCTTTGGGTATCCTATGAAGACACATTTCTCCGATTTGGGTTTGAGCTTATCAGGATGAAACTTTTTCACATATGCATTGCAACCCCAAACTTTAAGAAACGACAACTTTGGTTTCTTGCCAAACCACAGTTCATAAGATGTCGTCTCAACGGATTTAGATGGTACCCTATTTAACGTGAATGCAGCTGTCTCTAATGCATAACCTCAAAATGATAGTGGTAGATCGGTAAGAGACATCATATATCACACCATATCTAATAAAGTACGATTACGATGTTCGGACACACCATTACACTGTGGTGTTCCAGGTGGCGTGAGTAGTGAAACTATTTCACATTGTTTTAACTGAAGGCCAAACTCGTAACTCAAATACTCTTCTCCACGATCAGATCGTAGAAACTTTATTTTCTTGTTACAATGATTTTCAGCTTCACTCTGAAATTATATGAACTTTTCAAATGTTTCAGACTTCTGTTTCATTAAGTAGATATACCCATATCTACTCAAATCATCTGTGAAGGTCAGAAAATAATGATACCTGCTACGAGCCTCAATATTCATCGGACCACATACATCTGTATGTATGATTTCCATCAAATCTGTTGCTCTCTCCATAGTTTCGGAGAACGGCGTTTTAGTCATCTTGCCCATGAGGCACGGTTCGCAAGCATCAAGTGATTCATAATCAAGTGATTCCAAAATCCCATCAGTATGGAGTTTCTTCATGCGCTTTACACCAATATGACCTAAACGGCAGTGCCACAAATAAGTTGCACTATCATTATTAACTTTGCATCTTTTGGCTTCATTATTATGAATATGTGTATCACTACGATCGAGATCCAACAAACCATTTTATTGGGTGTATGACCATAGAAGATTTTATTCATGTAAACAGAACAACAATTATTCTCTAATTTAAATGAATAACCGTATTGCAACAAACATGATCAAATCATATTCATGCTCAACACAAACACCAAATAACACTTATGTAGTTTCAACACTAATCCCGAAAGTATAGGGAGTGTGCGATGATGATCATATCAATCTTGGAACTACTTCCAACACACATCGTCACCTCGCGTTTTACTAGTCTCTGTTTATTCTGCAACTCCCGTTTCGAGTTACTACTCTTAGCAACTGAACCAGTATCAAATACCGAGGGGTTGCTGTAAACACTAGTAAAGTACACATCAATAACATGTATATCCAATATACCTTTGTTCACTTTGCCATCCTTCTTATCCACCAAATAGTTGGGGTAGTTCCGCTTCCAGTGACCAGTCCCTTTGCAGTAGAAGCACTTAGTCTCAGGCTTAGGACCAGACTTAGGCTTCTTCACTTGAGCAGCAACTTGCTTGCCGTTCTTCTTGAAGTTCCCCTTCTTCCCTTTGCCCTTTTCTTGAAACTAGTGGTCTCGTCAACCATCAACACTTGATATTTTTCTTGATTTCTACCTTCGTCGATTTCAGCATCACGAAGAGCTCGGGAATTACTTACGTCATCCCTTGCATACTATAGTTCATCACGAAGTTCTACTAACTTGGTGATGGTGACTAGAGAATTCTGTCAATCACTATTTTATCTGGAAGATTAACTCCCACTTGATTCAAGCGATTGTAGTACCCAGACAATCTGAGCACATGCTCACTGCTTGAGCTATTCTCCTCCATCTTTTAGCTATAGAACTTGTTGGAGACTTCATATCTCTCAACTCGGGTATTTGCTTGAAATATTAACTTCAACTCCTGGAACATCTCATATGGTCCATGACGTTCAAAACGTCTTTGAAGTCCCGATTCTAAGCCGTTAATGCACTAAACTATCAAGTAGTCATCATATTGAGCTAGCCAAACGTTCATAACGTCTGTATCTGCTCCTGCAATAGGTCTGTCACCTAGCGGTGCATCAAGGACATAATTTTTCTGTGCAGCAATGAGGATAATCCTCAGATCACGGATCCAATCCGCATCTTTGCTACTAACATCTTTCAACATAATTTTTCTCTAGGAACATATCAAAATAAACATAGGGAAGCAATAACGCGAGCTATTGATCTACAACATAATTTGCAAAACACTATCAGGACTAAGTTCATGATAAATTTAAGTTCAATTAATCATATTACTTAAGAACTCCCACTTAGATAGACATCCCTCTAATCCTCTAAGTGATCACGTGATCCATATCAACTAAACCATGTCCGATCATCACGTGAGATGGAGTAGTTTCAATGGTGAACATCACTATGTTGATCATATCTACTATATGATTCACGCTCGACATATCCTAGGCTCGTCAAGTTTAACCTGAGTATTCCGCGTGTGCAACTGTTTTGCACCCATTGTATTTGAACGTAGAGCCTATCACACCCGATCATCACGTGGTGTCTCAGCACGAAGAACTTTCGCAACGGTGCATACTTAGGGAGAACACTTTTATCTTGAAATTTTAGTGAGAGATCATCTTATAATGCTACCGTCAATCAAAGCAAGATAAGATGCATAAAGGATTAACATCACATGCAATCAATATAAGTGATATTATATGGCCATCATCATCTTGTGCTTGTGATCTCCATCTTCGAAGCACCGTGCTCGTGATCTCCATCTCCGAAGCACCGTCATGATCACCATCGTCACCGGCGCGACACCTTGATCTCCATCGTAGTATCGTTGTCGTCTCGCCAACTTATTGCTTTTACGACTATCGCTACCGCTTAGTGATAAAGTAAAACTATTACATGGCGATTGCATTTCATATAATAAAGCGACAACCATATGGCTCCTGCCAGTTGCCGATAACTCGGTTACAAAACATGATCATCTCATACAACAAATTATATCACATCGTGTCTTGACCATATCACATCAGAACATGCCCTGCAAAAACAAGTTAGACGTCCTCTACTTTGTTGTGGCAAGTTTTACGTGGCTGCTACGGGCTTAGCAAGAACCGTTCTTACCTACGCATCAAAACCACAACGGTAGTTTGTCAAGTTGGTGCTGTTTTAACCTTCGCAAGGACCGGGCGTAGCCATATTCGGTTCAACTAAAGTGAGAGAGACAGACACCCGCCAGTCACCTTTAAG
This sequence comes from Aegilops tauschii subsp. strangulata, assembly GCF_002575655.3. Lineage (NCBI taxonomy): Eukaryota > Viridiplantae > Streptophyta > Magnoliopsida > Poales > Poaceae > Aegilops > Aegilops tauschii. The sequence goes on from NC_053040.3 coordinate 465,862,415, forward strand.
CAACGAGTGCTCTCAACGGTGAAACCAGTCTCGCGTAAGCGTACGCGTAATGTCGGTCCGGGCCGCTTCATCTCACAATACCGCCGGACCAAAGTATGACATGTTGGTAAGCAGTATGACTTATATCGCCCACAACTCACTTGTGTTCTACTCGTGCATAGCATCAACGCATAAAACCAGGCTCGGATGCCACTGTTGGGGAACGTAGTAATTTCAAAAAAATTCCTACGCACACACAAGATCATGGTGATGCATAGCAACGAGAGGGAAGAGTGTTTTCCACGTACCCTCGTAGACCGACAGCGGAAGCGTTATCACAATGCGGTTGATGTAGTCGTACATCTTCACGATCCGACCACTACTAGAAAAAGGCTTACTAGTGGCGCACCAGTTTTGCCTACTAATGGCGCACTACTGGTGCGCCACTAGCATCACGCCACTAGTAATTTTTACTAATGGCGCACCTCTGGTGCGCCATTAGTATCTGGTACTCTAATGGCACACCGGGCAGTGCGCCATTAGTATAGGCCACGGTGCGCCATTAGTATGCCTCCCAGGGGGCCATATATACCCATGTGCTTTGCCATACTAATGGCACACTACAGTGTGATGCGCCATTAGTATCCTTCGGCATACTAATGGCGCACTGCTGGGTGATGCGCCATTAGTACCCTCTGGCATACTAATGGCGCACTGCTCTGGGATGCGCCATTAGTATCCTTTGGCATACTAATGGCGCACGTTGGCGTGATGCGCCATTAGTATGTATATTAGGGATTATTTTTTTTCTTTTCTGATTTTTGCACAGATTACAAAATATATTATTGGACAGAAAATAAGCAGCAGGACACAGCAACAGCAGATTCATCGAATACAATAGAAGATTAGTCTCCGAATACAATTCATCATATTAGTCTCCGAATTCAAAAGACCGAACGAAGATAGAACATTACAAGTCTTGAGACCGCGAGTAGCGAGTTTGTCTTCACATTACAAGTCGATATCGATCATCTAAACTACCATCACATAGAAGAGAGATGCGGTCATCACGATGAGCATCATCGCGATGAAACTGGTCTTCATCCGGTTCCTCCAACGCTCCCTCCGCTCTCCCGCTAGATAGCGCGCGTATCTAGATTCCGCCTCCGCCCTAGTAGTGTACCCTTTGTAACTGTTACCGCTGAAACGGTGAACCTGTCTCCGACACTCCTCCCAGTCGTCGTAGACTCCGGGAACCTTACCCTTGTACACGACATACGACGGCATCTCTATGCACTAGCCAAACAACAGACAATACATAAGCAATATATAAGTATGCAACAAAAGGATCGGAAGAGAAAAGCAAGACATTAGTAGCACGATTCATGGTCCTACTAACAAATAGCATCGATTACATCTAAGTTGAACGACTGTCCAAACCAAAGAGACATACAAGTTCACTACAGTTTAATTACAACATGAGCTAATGAATGTTTCAGAACTACACATAGCATCACAACTTTCGACTCAACTCATGGGACCGGAGCGTGGATGAAGCCGCCGTCTGTCATGATGGTCATGAAGTCGCGGGTGTTGTCAGCCTGCATTTGTAGCGTTGTGTCTATCTCGCTGTTGGACGGTTGAAATTTGAGGTAGCACTGCCCCGAGGTACGAAGGACATCTTGATGGATGATTTCTGCAAACTCCGACTGGATGCGAAAGAATTCTTGTCGGATGTCCGCGTCCTGGATTGCCCCCAAGCTTGCGGCCCAATCTTTGAGATTATTTGGTAGCAAAAGGTGATTATGGTCCCGCACGATCGCCCGCATGTGATGGAGGGCGTAGTAGGCATCCTTCTGACCGCCAGGCGGCTTCTTGGCCTTTTTGCCTTTGCGACGACTTTCCGTGTCCTGCTTCGCCTCATCATCATCATCATCATTAGCGTGAAGCTCCTCCCTGATGCCCATTGATTTCAAGTCTGCCCTTGCTTTCGGCCCATCTTTGGTCCTCTCTGGCATGTTGAGCAGGGTACCAAGCAGACTCTCGCACACGTTCTTCGTGATATGCATGACATCAAGGCTGTGAGGCACACGGTGGATCTTCCAGTACGGCAAGTCCCAGAAAAAAGACCTCGTTTCCATACCTTCAGCAGTGGCTCTGGCGCCTTTCGCTTCTTTCCCGGCTCTGGCGCCTTTTGCTTCTTTCCCGGCAGTGGGCAATCTTTCCAATTTTTCAACAGCTCGTCTATTTCCTCGCCGCTCCTCGTACGCGGGCGTCTTCGGGGTTCGGTTTCACCATCAAACAGATCCTTGCGTTTCCTCCACGGGTCATCATCGCGAAGCCACCTTCGATGTCCCATGAACACGGTTTTCGAAGACCCGGGATCTCTATCTAGCTGGCGATACGTTGTGTCATCCATGCACCTGACACATCCAGAAAATCCGTGGACCACCTGCCCCACGAGATATCCGAAACCGAGATAGTCGTGCACCGTCGTGAGCAGTGCGGCTCTCATAGGGAAATATTCTTTCTCTGCGGCGTCCCACGTATTGGCTGGCGTTTTCCACAGCGTGTCTAGCTCCTCTTCCAGCAGCCCCAGATACAGATTGATGTCGTTCCCTGGTTGTTTCGGCCCTTCAATTAGCATACTCATGTGAATATACTTCCTCTTCATGCACAACCAGGGGGGAAGGTTGTACATCCACACAAACACAGGCCAGGTGCTATGTGTGCTTCTCTGGCTGCCAAACGGATTGACTCCATCGGTGCTCGCGCCCAGCACGATGTTCCTTGGATCGTTCCCAAATTCTGGGTGTTCGAAGTTCAACGCTTGCCACTGGCTCCCATCCTTAGGGTGACTCAGCATCTTGTCTTTTTTATTTATCTCCGGATCATTTGCGTCATCTTCTCGCTTCTTCTCCTCCCTATCCGCGTGCCAACGCAGGAGATTTGCTACCTTAGGGTCCGCAAAATACTGCTGCAGATGAGGAGTGATCGGAAAGTACCACACCACTTTTCGAGGAGCTTTCTTCCTCTTCTTGTATCGACTGACGCCGCACACCGGACATATGGTAGACTCCGTCTGCTCGTCCCGATAAATGATGCAATTGTTCATGCACACATGGTATTTCACGTGCGGTAAATCCAGAGGACACACGATTTTCTTCGCCTCCTCAAAACTGGTCGGGCACTTGTTCCCCTTGGGAAGACGTTCGTGCCAGAATGACATGTTCTCGTCGAAGCATGCGTCGGTCATTTTGTGCTTTACCTTCATCTCCAGAGCCATGAGCGTTACTTTCAGGCGGGTATCCTCGGGCCTGCATCCTTCATACAATGGAGTAAACGCGTCTATCTCCAGTTGATCCAGCTTGGCTTTCTCTCGGGCGGCAGCTCTTGCGTTATCCGTCTGCTTGAGAAGCAGCTCTTGAATATGAGGGTCCTGCACCCAGCCCATCGATGGTCCATCATCGTCTGCTCCGCCGGCATCTTCATCTTCATGATCATGCCCTTCGTCTGCTCCCGCATCTTCCTCATCATCATGTCTGGCATCTTCTACATGATGACTGTGTACAGCATCACCGTCGTGATCATGTCCTGGAGATTCTTCGTCTTCTCGTCCGCCCGAGCCGCGGTGGTTGTCTTGCTGCCCATCCTCATTTCTTGCCCGACCCCCATGGACGACTTCATAGTCATCTTCATCACCTTGCCACCGATAGCCATCCATGAAACCACGCAAGAGCAGGTGGTCCCGCACCTGCCCGGAATCCGGGTCCGCAATAAGGCTCTTCAGCTTGCATCTTCGACACGGACATCTTATCTCCGTCTCGTTCTTTTCAAGCATCTCGGCCTTCGCGGAGCTCAAAAACCTATTCACGATGCCTTCGGTCATCGTGCGGACCATGGTCGCCTGCGGGGTAGAGCAAAACGATATTTTAGAACCAAGAAAAAATTTGGCATGACTTTCCCTAAAAATAGGACCAAAAAGAATGCATAGTGCCAAAATTCTCGCCGAAACGGAAATGAATCAACATTCTGGCAAAATATTGGCAACTATCGCATTTCAAATACCGGTACCTGCAAACACAAACATATATGCAACACCACAAACATATGCAACACCACAAACATACATAGATCTAGCTAGGACATAAAAAGTGCATGTGCACGTTGTTGGAGGGAGAACAACATAAAGATAGCTTCGCCCTTACTTACCTATCAAAAAAAGGGGCTTTAACCACGTGATTTGGATGAATTTATGGTGCAAATGAGGTGAGGAGGAGGAGGCAGCCGAGACAAGCTTGGAGGAGGGAGGAGAGAATGAAGTGGGGAAAGTGAGTGGGTAGGTGTGGCTGTCCAGCTCGTCCCAGGTTACTAATGGCGCACCACCACATAATGCGCCATTAGTAACCACCTGCTGGTGGTGCGCCATTAGTAGTTTTGCAAAAAAACACTAATGGCGCACGAGGGAGCAGTGCACCATTACTAGCTTAAACTAGTAATGGCGCACTGCCCCAGGTGCGCCATTAGTAGTTTTGCAAAAAAGTAAGCCATTAGTATGTCTGGCAAAATAAATAAAAATTGTTACTAATGGCGCACCGTGTGTCTAGTGCGCCATTAGTGTATTTCACACTAATGGCGCACCAGCACATGGTGCGCCACTGCTACATAGCAATGGCACACCACATGTCTGGTGCGCCATTAGTGGCCATTCCATCTATAGCCCTTTTCCTAGTAGTGGACCGATCAAGTACCGAACGTACGGCACCTCCGAGTTCAGCACACGTTCAGCTCGATGACGTCCCTCGAACTCCGATCCAGCCGAGTGTTGAGGGAGAGTTTCGTCAGCACGACGGCGTGGTGACGATGATGATGTTCCACCGACGCAGGGCTTCGCCTAAGCTCCGCAACGGTATTATCGAGGTGTAATATGGTGGAGGGGGCACCGCACACGGCTAAAATATCGTATATCAACTTGTGTGTTCATGGGGCGCCCCCTGCCCCCGTATATAAAGGAGCAAGGGGAAGAGGGCCGGCCAAGGGGAGGTGGCGCGCCCAAGGGGGGAGTCCTACTCCCACCGGGAGTAGGACTCCTCCTTTCCTTGTGGGAGTAGGAGAAGGGAAGGGGGAAGGAGAAAGAAGGAAGGGGGCGCCCCCCTCCCTAGTCCAATTCGGACTAGCCCATGGGGAGGGGTGCGGCCACCCTTTGGGGCCTTTCTCTCCTTTCCCGTATGGCCCATTAAGGCCCAATACGAATTCCCGTAACTCTCCGGTACTCCGAAAAATACCCGAATCACTCGGAACCTTTCCGAAGTCCGAATATAGTCGTCCAATATATCGATCTTTACGTCTCGGCCATTTCGAGACTCCTCGTCATGTCCCAGATCTCATCCGGGACTCCGAACTCCTTCGGTACATCAACATACATAAACTCATAATAAAACTGTCATCGTAACGTTAAGCGTGCGGACCCTACCGGTTCGAGAACTATGTAGACATGACCGAGACACCTCTCCGGTCAATAACCAATAGCGGAACCAGGATGCTCATATTGGTTCCCACATATTTACGAAGATCTTTATCGGTCAGACCGCATAACAACATACGTTGTTCCCTTTGTCATCGGTATGTTACTTGCCCGAGATTCGATCGTCGGTATCTCGATACCTAGTTCAATATCGTTACCAGCAAGTCTCTTTACTCGTTCCGTAATACATCATCCCGCAACTAACTCATTAGTCACAATGCTTGCAAGGCTTATAGTGATGTGCATTATCGAGTGGGCCTAGAGATACCTCTCCGACAATCGGAGTGACAAATCCTAATCTCGAAATACGCCAACCCAACAAGTAACTTTGGAGACACCTGTAGAGCACCTTTATAATCACCCATTTACGTTGTGACGTTTGGTAGCACACAAAGTGTTCCTCCGGTAAACGTTGCATAATCTCATAGTCATAGGTACATGTATAAGTCATGAGGAAAGCAATAGCAACATACTAAACGATCGGGTGCTAAGCTAACGGAATGGGTCAAGTCAATCACGTCATTCTCCCAATGAGGTGATCCCGTTAATCAAATGACAACTGATGTCTATGGCTAGGAAACATAACCATCTTTGATTAACGAGCTAGTCAAGTAGAGGCATACTAGTGACACTCTGTTTGTCTATGTATTCACACATGTATTATGTTTCCGGTTAATACAATTCTAGCATGAATAATAAACATTTATCATGATATAAGGAAATATATAATACTTTATTATTGCCTCTAGGGCATATTTCCTTCAGATAATATAATAACATGAATACTTCATAAATTATAGATACGTTGGAGACGTATCACGCTCTTACCAAAGAAGAGAAGGAAATCTTTTTTGAATGTCTGCTCAGTATGAAGGTCCCGTGTGGCTTCTCGTCGAATATAAAGGGAATAATAAATATGCCAGAGAAAAAGTTCCAGAACCTAAAGTCTCATGACTGCCACCTGATCATGACGCAACTGCTTCCGGTTGCATTGATGGGGCTTCTACCGGAAAACGTCCGATTAGCCATTGTGAAGCTATGTGCATTCCTCAATGCAATCTCTCAGAAGGTGATCGATCCAGAAATCATACCAAGGCTAAGGAGTGATGTGGCACAATGTCTTGTCAGTTTCGAGCTGGTGTTCCCGCGATCCTTCTTCAATATCATGACACACGTCCTAGTTCATCTAGTCGACGAGATTGTCATTCTGGGCCCCGTATTTCTACACAATATGTTCCCCTTTGAGAGGTTCATGGGAGTCCTAAAGAAATATGTCTGTAACCGCGCTAGGCCAGAAGGAAGCATCTCCATGGGCCATGAAACAGAGGTTGTCATTGGATTTTGTGTTGACTTCATTCCTGGCCTTAATAAGATTGGTCTCCCTAAATCGCGGTATGAGGGGAGACTGACTGGAAAAGGCACGCTTGGAGGGCACTCAGTAATATGCAGGGACGGGCATTCTTGGTCTCAAGCACAGTACACAGTTCTACAGAACTGTACCTTGGTGACCCCGTATGTCGATGAACACAAGAACAGTCTGCGCTCCAAACACCCGGAGCAGTGTGACGACTGGATTACATGTGAACACATCAGGACTTTCGTCAGTTGGTTGGAAACACGTCTCAGAGGTGAGAACACTGTTTGTGATGAGCTGTACTCGTTGTCCAGGGGACCATCTTCGACTGTGTTGACTTACAAAGGATACGAGATAAATGGGAATACATTTTACACGATCGCCCAAGATCAAAAGAGCAGCAACCAAAACAGCGGTGTCCGCTTTGATGCAGTAACCAAGAGGGGAAAGGACACATATTATGCTTACATAGTGGACATATGGGAACTTGACTACGAACATGATTTTAAGGTCCCTTTGTTTAAGTGCAAATGGGTCAATCCAAGGGCGGGGCCAGGAATTTTCGCCATTTTGTTCACTTAATGGCTAATTATAAAGATTTTTTTTGCAGGGGTATACAGATTTTATATGAATCAATGAAATGTGAAGTCTAATTTTACATCATCTTGCAAAAAATGTATAATACTAAATAACAACATGACGAATATAAGGACAGCGTTTTCGAACTTGAGTTTATCTACACCAACTATGAACAGTAAATTTATAAAGAATCCTATTTTTTAAATACTGATTTTTTCGTGAAAGATGTTCGAGTAATCTAAGTGCCCAAAAAACTTGATCCGGGATAACATTTGAGAGTGCTAGACAAAATAAACAAAATCAAACCTCTCAAAAATCTTCAAAAATAGAAATTTGGAGCACTGATTTGGTTTTTTGTGCAGAGGGCACCACGGAAGTCACTTTGGAAGGAAACTTTCCATGCATCTAGAATACTTACCATCTTTGATGTCTAGAAATTTCAGATTTTTTAATCCTGTTTGCTATGTTTTTTTAGAATTTAGTGTTCTAGGAGTAGATAAGCTCGGGCTGAAATAGCAATTTTGATATTATTTCAATTATCCGGTATTCTGCTACAATAAAATTTGAAGGGTGCACGACATATAAATGCGCTTTTCCTGCGTCTAATTGGTGGCCATGGTGTGTCTGCATTATTATCTGAATCTGGTGATCGTTTTGTCTTTAAGATATAATGATCCATAACCTAGATCAAATCAAAGTACATGGAATAAGTAATTATAAGACGATTTGAACATAGATGATATGTGATGATTTGACTCATTACCTCGAATTTGGTCTACAATAACCGGCAGGCTCAGCGCTGGCAATGTAGGCGAGCATGAAAGAATAGATCGCAAGAGTCAACGAACCAAAAGAAAAGACGAAAGGTCCGGGACGGTTGGTGGCTGCCCCTGTACACGCACACGAGAATAGGAAATAGGGGCGGGAGGACACGAGCAGGCCTAGCAGGCTGGCACAGAAGGGCCCACCTTTGTGTGTTTTTGGGCTTAAGCTTTGCATCCTAAGTTAATGGGTTCAATCCTTATTTTTGATTGGGTTCAAGCACGTACGTATGTATACATATACCCGGCCAGGGAAAATATCGTTGGGTTCAGCTGAACCCAACACTCGTGTGTTGGCTCCGCCCCTGGGTCAATCTGTCAGGAGGCGGGGTACAGGTAGACCTACAGTATGGAATGACAACGGTGGATCTGAACAATCTTGGGTACACAGACGAACCGTTCGTCCTAGCCAATGATGTGGCACAGGTTTTTGTAACAGCCCCAAAATTGGGTTGACAATTTTTGTGCTGTTATTCCTTCCTGGCACTCATTTTCAAAATCCTTCTCCTGAGTTTGTTGGATGACTCTGAGAATTCTTGTCATTTCCAACCTTTCAAAACCTTGCTCATTTCTTTTTTAGTGGGCAAGACCTCATTTGCCTCAGCTCAAACCCTCTCAAACCATAATTCCAAATTTTTGGAATTTGAAGGTGACCTTTGTGATTACAAAGGAGCTATCATTCTCCTTGAGCTATTGATCCTCCCATCTGTTCCCAGAGACCCTCCTATCCTCCTAATCCTTGGATATGCAAAAATATTGCCAAGTCCCATGCAATATTTTTGAATTATGATTTATTCCTTTTCTTGCCTTTCTGAGGAATAAAATCCAAAGGCATAGCCAGCCATCTCCTAAATTCATGAGAATTGGTGGAGATGATATTTATGCCTAATCCAAGCTCTGGCAAAGATATTGGCCATAATCAAATAAGGAAATTTGCCTTTTCCTAGTATAAGCCAATATTGTATTTCTGCCATTTTCCAAAGGAACTACTATTTTTATAGCAGAGACAATTCCCACATAAATTGTGGAGGTTGTCCTTGCTATATAATCCCTAGTTCCATTCTTATATCATGCTCCTCAGTTCAAAAATTTGGCACATGATCCAATGCAAGTTTCTGCCTTCTCTGAAATTTTGCAAAGGAAGTGCCTTATTCCTAATTCCTATTGAGCTGAAATTTGGTAGGGTGATTAACCTTGATAAATCAACCATGAATAGCAAAGATGAGCTCAATCCATTCATCCTAGCTCCCTATGCAATTTTTCAAAGTTTCTGACCAGAATGCTACTTTGTGAAGGAAGTACCTTCATAGAGTTTCCAAATGATATGAAACTTTGCCATCCTCTCAAGTATTCCAAATCATTAGCCTCCACCCAAATTCAGTTCATTTCATTGAACTATGTGAGCACATGAGCAATTCTTGGTTTTTGTCCAAATTTTCAGTTTGTGAAGCAAGTCTATTTTATCTTGCTCCATTATGGCTGAAAATATTCCTAAGCCTTCTCCTATCCATATAACCTATCTCCAACAAATTTTGGCTCATTTCATGTAGCCCATATTTTCCTGGATTTTTCCAAAGTTTCTGGTCAGATGTGATGCTTATGAAACAAGTACCAATTTGGCAAGTCCATTTGGTATGATCTTTTGTAGCATCTAAATATGACCAAACCATGGAGATTTGCCAAGTTTTAGCCCAATCCAACACTCCTAGTGAGTGCTTCTTCATCATTTGCTTTCTGGGTCAGATTTGGCATTTGAACTGCAGCTATGCTAAATCCTTGCCCAAATCCCCTCCAACTTCCCAGGACCGTAGTCCTTGCTAGCCTAAACCTCTAGGACATCAAGTTTAGCCCTTAACCTCTCTGGTTTGATCACCAAGATGTGGCCAAGTTCGCAACAGCAAACTTGTCGAGCTTGGTTCCCTCTGCTCTCTACACCTATGCCCGTTCCATCACCTCCGCTTTATTGAGCCTTGGAAGGACTACGCTGTAGACATCATTTGGCACCAAGTAGGCGACCCGAGCGTGCGTTGTCGGTGGTGACCACGGGGCTATGCAGGCCAAATCGGTGGTCTAGCCACTTTTCTCGTCGGCACCCTTGCTCCGGCCGGTTCTGGCTCGTCCCAGCTTGTCAACCAGCTCAGCTTCCTCGTCGTCGTGCGCTTGGACCCGTTTCCCCCTTCGTTTGCTTCCTCGTTGAGCCGTCGCTGTCGTCGAACACAGTGAGCTCCCATGTGCGTGATACGTCCATTTTGCATCATGCTTTTATATCGATATTTATTGCATTATGGGCTGTTATTACACATTATGTCACAATACTTATGCCTATTCTCTCTTATTTTACAAGGTTTACATAAGGAGGGAGAATGCCGGCAGCTGGAATTCTGGGCTGGAAAAGGAGCAAATACTAGAGACCTATTCTGCACAACTCCAAAAGTCCTGAAACTCCACGAAAGTTATTTTTGGAAATAATAAAAAATATTGAGCGGAAGAAATACGTCAGGGGGGCCTCCACCTGGCCACGAGGGTGGGGGCGCGCCCTACCCCCTGGGCGTGCCCCCTGCCTCGTGGGCCCCCTGTTGGCCCTCCGGTGCCCATCTTCTGCTATATGAAGTCTTTCGTCCGAAGAAAAATCAGAAGCAAGCTTTCGGGACGAGACTCCGCCGCCACGAGGCGGAACCAATCTAGGGCTCCGGCAGAGCTATTCTGCCGGGGACACTTCCCTCCGGGAGGGGGAAATCATCGCCATAGTCATCACCAACGCTCCTCTCATCGGCAGAGGGCAATCTCCATCAACATCTTCACCAGCACCATCTCCTCTCAAACCCTAGTTCATCTCTTGTATCCAATTCCTGTCTCTAAGTCCGGGATTGGTACCTGTAGGTTGCTAGTAGTGTTGATTACTCCTTGTAGTTGATGCTAGTTGGTTTATTTGGTGGAAGATCATATGTTCAGATCCTATATGCATATTAATGCTCCTCTGATTATGAACATGAATATGCTTTGTGAGTAGTTACATTTGTTCCTGAGGACATGGGAGAAGTCTTGCTATTAGTAGTCATGTGAATTTGGTATTCGTTCAATATTTTGATGAGATGTATGTTGTCTATCCTCTAGTGGTGTTATGTGAACGTCGACTACATGACACTTCACCATTATTTGGGCCTAGAGGAAGGCATTGGGAAGTAATAAGTAGATGATGGGTTGCTAGAGTGACAGAAGCTTAAACCCTAGTTTATGCATTGCTTCGTAAGGGGCTGATTTGGATCCACTTGTTTCATGCTATGGTTAGGTTTACCTTAATACTTTTGTTGTAGTTGCGGATGCTTGCAATAGAGGTTAATCATAAGTGGGATGCTTGTTCAAGTAAGGACAGCACCCAAGCACCGGTCCACACACATATCAAATTATCAAAGTACCGAACGCGAATCATATGAACGTGATGAAAACTAGCTTGACGATAATTCCCATGTGTCCTCGGGAGCGCTTTTCTCTATATAAGAGTTTGTCCAGGCTTGTCCTTTGCTACAAAAAGGATTGGGCCACCTTTCTGCACTTTATTTGCTTTTGTTACTTGTTGCTCGTTACAAATTATCTTGTCACAAAACTATCTGTTACCTATAATTTTAGTGCTTGCAGAGAATACCTTGCTGAAAACCGCTTATCATTTCCTTCTGCTCCTCGTTGGGTTCGACACTCTTACTTATTGAAAGGACAACGATAGATCCCCTATACTTGTGGGTCATCAAGACTCTTTTCTGGCGCCGTTGCCGGGGAGTGAAGCGCCTTTGGTAGGTGGAATTTGGTAAGGAAAAATTTATATAGTGTGCTGAAATTTATTGTCACTTGTTACTATGGAAAGTAATCCTCTGAGGGGCTTGTTCGGGGTATCTTCAGTCCGACCAGTAGAGCAAAGATTTGCTCCTCAACCTATTGAACCTACTGAACCTACTGAAAATGAAAATGTCTACTTTGAAATTCCTTCGGGTATGATAGAAAAACTGCTAGCTAATCCTTTTGCAGGAGACGGAACAATGCATCCTGATGAGCACCTAATGTATGTGGATGAAGTTTGTGGATTATTTATGCTTGCAGGTGTGCCCGATGATGTTATTAAGAAGAAGGTCTTCCCTTTATCTTTGAAGGGAGATGCATTGACATGGTATAGGCTATGTGATGATATGGGATCATGGAACTACAAACGATTGAAATTGGAATTTCATCAGAAGTTTTATCCTATGCATCTTGTTCATCGTGATCGCAATTATATATATAATTTCTGGCCTCGCGAAGGAGAAAGCATCGCTCAAGCTTGGGGGAGGCTTAAATCAATGTTATATTCATGCCCCAATCATAAGCTCTCAAGAGAAATGATTATTCAAAAATTTTATCCTCGGCTTTCTGATAACAATCGAACCATGCTCGATACTTCTTGTGTTGGCTCTTTTATGATGAAGACTATTGATTTCAAATGGGATTTATTGGAAAGAATTAAACGCAACTCTGAAGATTGGGATCTCGACGAAGGTAAGGAGTCAGGTATGACACCTAAGTTTGATTGTGTTAAATCTTTTATGGATACCGATGTTTTCCGTAAATTTAGCACGAAATATGGACTTGACTCTGAGATAGTAGCTTCTTTCTCTGAATCTTTTGCTGCTCATATTGATCTCCCTAAGGAGAAGTGGTTTAAATATCATCCTCCCATAGAAGTAAAAGTAGCTGCACCTATTAAAGTTGAAGAAAAGACTATCACTTATAATGATCATATTGTTCCTACTTCTTATGTTGAGAAACCACCTTTCCCTGTTAGAATAAAGGATCATGCTAAAGCTTCAACAGTGGTTCGTAAAAGCAATATTAGAACTTATACACCTCCTGAGCAAATTAAAGTTGAACCTAATATTGCTATTGTTAAAGATCTCTTGGCTGATAATATTGGTGGGCATGTTATTTATTTCTGTGATGAAACTGCTAGAATTGCCAAACCTTGTGCTAAAGATAAACATAGACCTGTGGTAGGCATGCCTGTTATTTCTGTTAAAATAGGAGATCATTGTTATCATGGCTTATGTGATATGGGTGCTAGTGCTAGTGCAATACCTTTTGACTTATACAAAGAAATTATGCATGATATTGCACCAGCTGAGATAGAAGATATTGATGTCACAATTAAACTTGCCAATAGAGATACTATTTCACCAATGGGAATTGTTAGAGATGTTGAAGTCTTGTGTGGGAAAACTAAATATCCTGCTAATTTTCTTGTTCTTGGTTCCCCACAAGATAGCTTTTGTCCCATTATATTTGGTAGACCCTTCTTGAACACTGTTAATGCTAAGATAGACTGCAAAAAGGATGTCGTTACTATTGGCTTGGGTGATATGTCTCATGAGTTTAATTTCTCTAAATTTAGTAGACAACACCGTGAAGAGGAATTGCCTAGTAAGGATGAAATTATTGGTCTTGCTTCTATTCCCGTACCTCCTAGTGATCCTTTAGAACAATATTTGCTAGACTATGAAAATGATATGTTTATGAATGAAAGAAGGGAAATAGATGAAGTATTCTTTAAACAGGAACCTATCCTGAAACACAATTTGCCTGTTGAAATCCTAGGGGATCCTCCTCCACCCAAGGGTGATCCCGTGTTCGAGCTTAAACCGTTGCCTGATACTCTTAAATATGCTTATCTTGATGAGAAAAAGATATATCCTGTTATTATTAGTGCTAACCTTTCAGAGCATGAAGAAGAGAGATTATTGAAAACTCTGAAGAAGCACCGTGCTGCTATTGGATATACTCTTGATGATCTTAAGGGCATTAGTCCCACTCTATGTCAACATAAAATAAATTTGGAGAAAGATGCCAAACCAGTTCGTGATCATCAACGACGGCTGAATCCTAAGATGAAAGAAGTGGTAAGAAAGGAAATACTAAAGCTCCTTGAGGCAGGTATAATTTATCCCGTTGCTGATAGTCAGTGGGTAAGTCTTGTCCATTGTGTCCCTAAGAAGGGAGGTATTACTGTCGTTCCTAATGATAAAGATGAACTGATCCCGCAAAGAATTATTACAGGTTATAGGATGGTAATTGATTTCCACAAATTAAATAAAGCTACTAAAAAGGATCATTACCCCTTACCTTTTATCGATCAAATGCTAGAAAGATTATCCAAACATACACATTTTTGCTTTCTAGATGGTTATTCTGGTTTCTCTCAAATACCTGTGTCAGCCGATGATCAATCAAAGACCACTTTTACTTGCCCTTTCGGTTCTTTTGCTTATAGACGTATGCCTTTTGGTTTATGTAATGCACCTGCTACCTTTCAAAGATGCATGATGGCTATATTCTCTGACTTTTGTGAAAAGATTTGTGAGGCTTTCATGGACGATTTCTCTGTTTATGGATCCTCTTTTGATGATTGCTTGAGCAACCTTGATCGAGTTTTGCAGAGATGGGAAGAAACTAATCTTGTCTTGAATTGGGAAAAGTGCCACGTTATGGTTAATGAAGGTATTGTCTTGGGGCATAAAGCTTTTGAAAGAGGTATTGAGGTTGATAAAGCCAAGGTTGATGCCATTGAAAAGATGCCATGTCCCAAGGACATCAAAGGTATAAGAAGTTTCCTTGGTCACGCTGGTTTTTATAGGAGGTTCATTAAGGACTTCTCAAAAATTTCTCGGCCTCTGACTAATTTATTACAAAAAGATATACCATTTGTCTTTGATGATGATTGTGTAGAAGCATTTGAAATACTTAAGAAAGCATTGATCTCTGCACCTATTGTTCAGCCACCTGATTGGAATTTACCCTTTGAAATTATGTGTGATGCTAGTGATTATGCTGTAGGTGCTGTTCTAGGGCAAAGAGTTGATAAGAAATTAAATGTTATCCAATATGCTAGCAAAACTCTAGACAATTCTCAAAGAAATTATGCTACTACTGAAAAAGAATTCTTAGCAGTTGTATTTGCTTGTGATAAGTTCAGACCTTATATTGTTGATTCTAAAGTAACTATTCACACCGATCATGCTGCTATTAAATATCTTATGGAAAAGAAAGATGCTAAACCTAGACTTATTAGATGGGTTCTCTTGCTACAAGAATTTGATTTGCATATTATTGATAGAAAGGGAGCTGAGAACCCCGTTGCAGACAACTTGTCTAGGTTAGAAAATGTTCTTGATGACCCACTACCTATTGATGATAGCTTTCCTGATGAGAAATTAAATGTTATAAATACTTCTCGTACTGCTCCATGGTATGCTGATTATGCTAATTATATCGTTGCTAAATTCATACCACCTAGTTTCACAAACCAGCAAAAGAAAAAAAATTCTATGATTTGAGACATTACTTTTGGGATGACCCACATCTTTATAAAGAAGGACTAGATGGTGTTATTAGACGTTGTGTACCTGAGCATGAACAGGAACAGATCCTACGCAAGTGTCACCCCGAGGCTTATGGAGGACACCACGCTGGAGATAGAACTGCACATAAGGTATTGCAATCCGGTTTTTATTGGCCTACTCTTTTCAAGGATGCTCGTATGTTTGTCTTGTCTTGTGATGAATGTCAAAGAATTGGTAATATTAGTAGACGTCAAGAAATGCCTATGAATTATTCACTTGTTATTGAACCATTTGATGTTTGGGGCTTTGATTATATGGGACCTTTTCCTGCCTCTAATGGATACACACATATTTTAGTTGCTGTTGATTACGTTACTAAGTGGGTAGAAGCTATTCCAACTAGTAGTGTTGATCATAACACTTCTATTATGATGCTTAAAGAAGTTATTTTTCTGAGGTTTGGAGTCCCTAGATATTTAATGACTGATGGTGGTTCACATTTTAGTCATGGTGCTTTCCGTAAAATGCTTGCTAAGTATGATGTTAATCATAGAATTGCATCTCCTTATCACCCATAGTCTAGTGGTCAAGTAGAATTGAGTAATAGAGAGCTCAAATTAATTTTGCAAAAGACTGTCAATAGATCTAGAAAGAATTGGTCCAAGAAACTTGATGATGCATTATGGGCCTACAGAACTGCATATAAAAATCCTATGGGTATCTCTCCGTATAAAATGGTTTATGGAAAAGCATGTCACTTACCTCTCGAACTAGAACATAAGGCTTATTGGGCTATTAAAGAGCTCAATTATGATTTCAAACTTGCCGGTGAGAAGAGGTTATTTGACATTAGCTCACTTGATGAATGGAGAACCCAAGCCTACGAGAATGCCAAGTTGTTTAAAGAAAAGGTTAAAAGATGGCATGACAAGAGAATACAAAAGCATGAGTTCAATGTAGGTGATTATGTATTGCTATACAACTCTCGTTTAAGATTTTTTGCAGGAAAAGTTCTCTCTAAATGGGAAGGCCCTTACGTTATCGAGGAGGTCTATCGTTCCGGTGCCATAAAAATCAACAACTTCGAAGGCACAAATCCAAAGGTGGTGAACGGTCAAAGAATCAAACATTATATCTCAGGTAATCCTATAAATGTTGAAACCAATGTTATTGAAACCGTAACCCCGAAGGAATACATAAGGGACACTTTCCGGAACGTTTCAGACTCCGAAAAGGAATAGGTATGTGGTACGGTAAGTAAACCGACTCCAAAACAGTTTTTATGGCAATATTTCTCCGTTTTGGAATATTTAGAAAAATAGAAAAATAAGAAGCAGTCCGGGAAGGACACGAGGCCTCCACGAGGGTGGAGGGCGCGCCCTACCCTACTAGGCGCGCCCCCCTACCTCGTGGGCACCTCGTGTGCTCTCCGGACTCTGTTTTCTTGCACGATACGTATTTCAGACGGTAAAAATTCATTATATAATCTCCCGAAGGTTTTGAAACTGCAAGAAATATGTCAACTTGTGACCCTCACTATTGGTCCCTGAAAGGTCATTGATTTTCATTTGCGACCTTTTTTTGACCAAAAACAGATGGTCAAAAGCTGGCAGTCGTAAACTGAAATTAACGACCTTCTCTGTGAGAAGGTCATAGACGTTTACGACCAAAACAGAAGGTCGTTGAACCCATGACCTTTTGTTTTGGTCACTGGCTGTCTGCCCAGGCCACGTCGGATCCGACGTGGCAATCTGACGTGGCAAAATTGCGACCAATTCAAAAGGTCGTTACTTAGAATCAGCCCGGTCCATTTCGGTGCTTTAGATGGGCCGTGCCCATTAATTCAGTCTTTTTAATATATTTTTCTGTTAATTTTCGCTAGCTACATGGGCCTGGCCCAGTAATTCGGCCTTTTAAATTTCTTTGCCTATTCCTTTTGACAGTTTTTTTGGTCTTGTTTTTTCTGGGCCATTTCTTTGCTGGGCCTCTCAAGTTTTCCCCTCAGAAATAATTGTTCAATATATCTTGGGCTGGGCCAAAATAATTGATCCAATCCAACTTCTTTTATTATGCCATTGACATTACAACACATCACACTACAAGTTATCTTGGGCCTAGCCCAGTTTCGATACATTTTCAAAGCAACATGGAATACTATAGGAGCCCAAAATATCTTTACATGCATTCATTCTAGCAGTACATATCTTTATGTCCAAGGAACCAGTAAGTGCCAAACAAAACTATTCTACAGCAAAGAAAAGAAAATAGAAAGACATCACAGAAGTTCCTATTGTCCTCCTCCTTCAACATTTGAAAACCTTCACCTGGCAATAGATCAATCATGAGTGAGAAACAATACAGCAGCAAAAAAATGTTCAGACGATGCAAAAAATAACAGTCATTACACATGGTATTCGCGTACAGATTGTAAGTCATGGATCCATTACACATAGTTTTTGTGTTGTGGACTATCTTCATGCAATTGCTACTTGGTAAGGCATTACAATGCTCCAGGAAGTGTACCACACTACAGTAACAGTCTACAGTATGCACAGCTAGGAATTGTAAGTCACATTGCATATCCACACCAGAAACTAAGTCAAACATGCATGCTACTAATCCACTGTCCTGTAGTTGTGTCAAACCCACCAGCATCAGTATTCAGTAGTACTCAACCAATGACAGTAGAAAAATGTACTACCTCATCACCCATTTCGCGCAGGTGCTTGACGAAGTTCTGGAACTGGTTCTTGTACCCAGAGATGTAGCTGCAAACATGCATGGAAGACGCACGCAAAATTAGTTCACATATACTAGGAAATTAACAGAATATTTTATTCGACTAGTGCCATCAAGTTACACCAATTCACGACAAGGAGAAGAAAGGAGCATGACACGACATATTTATGTAAGATGTTGATTATTCAGAGAAGTTAAACTAAGTGCAGGTCACCCAAAACTGAATTTCTTGCAATCCAAACAACACAAACAGCACGGAGATGGTTGCATAGATACAAATCCATGTGGTAGCAGCAAAATTGACCAATCTGGACTGCATCTTCTCTGTTTGGTACTAACTAAATAAAAAAACTGGACTTGTTCATACAAATCCCTCTTGAATTCCTTGACACAACCAGGATTTGCATCAAATATTCCTTAATTTAGCAGCATTAGTAAGCAGAGAAAGAGGGGGAGGGAGATGGGGATGCTACCTGCCGTGGTGGGTCATCGTGGCCGTGCTTGATCTCGGGCAGGACCTCTTGGTCGCACTAGGGGCAGAGGAGAAGGCCTCTCATGCCCCTCCTCCTCGAGCAGAGCAGGGCCGACGGCTAGGTGCGCCCCTCATCCTCATCCTCCTTTAGCAGGGCAGCATCTGTTATAATTTGTGTTAAAATCTCCTAGGAGTTCAAAGGCTGGAAACAATCGTCTAGTTAGATTGTCAAAAAAGATCAAGTAATACCAAAAAGAACAGAAACCTGTTCTTAGCAAGCATAGTACGCTTCAGCAAACATGCAAGCCAGCAAACATAAAAGATACGTACTAGACTTGGGTACACGAGATCAGTTACTGGAAAAATTACACCAGGTCAGATTATCGAAGAAAGGTGCAACCAACACCATATTCTTCTATGCAGGACCAAGTGATGTGGCGCAAGAAGACATATCTGCGCAAATACTTGACTAACAGTATGATGGTTTATCTGTGCAAGAAGACATACATGTCCAGCAAGCCTAATTAATAGTGTCAAACTATAGCTATAAATAGCACATCAGTAGCAGCATAATATCAGAGATGTGATGCCACCGTTTACTAGTGCTAATGAAAATTGCTACACCAATTTTGACTAGCAGGTAAAGGTTCCAGCAATAGTTTGGAAATCTACAAACAGAAGACTGAGGCAATGGTTGCTTGGTACTTTTCCTGTTTGAAGATCAACCTTTCGCATTGATTACTGTCAAACATAAGAGATGGCAATACATATTCAGTGCTTCGGAGAATTAGATAGTTCTCAGAAAGTTCTTAGAATAATAATACAAGAACAAAGGAACACACACATCATGCAGCATATAAAAGAATTATGCATCGATCATCCATTAGGGGTCCAAGATCATGTTATAAGTTCTCCATAATTCAGAATAGTTGCCACTTAGAGTCATCAATACCAACACAACAACAGTCAACTAAAACTACGGCTACCTGATTGTCACTGTAATTTTAGTCAAACCAAGATTAATATTAGGAAAGATTATATCACGAGTTCTTGAGAGGAAATATACAAAATCAAGCAGAGGAGGGAGGCAGAGGTCGTGAAAGGAATTAAAACTGAATGCATGACACCAATCGATAGTTCACATCTCCCTGCTGGAACCAACCCAACCCAAACGAAACAACAGTAGCAAACCACACATGTAAAGAAAAAGCGACTATCTCTCGGGGGTCGTAGACGGCGGCGATGACACTGGTGTTGCCCATCTCGAACAGCTCCGACCCATCAGCCCCGGAGAAGACGCCGACCTCGCCCTAGAGCTACCACAACTGCAAGGCAAGGCAACAAACGGGAAGTATCAGAGGCTGCTCTAACTGAATCTTGTTGCTCAAGATGAGATCATGTTGTTCCTCGGGAAGGGACAAAAAGATCACTCCCTGAAAGTGTTGGCACAATGCCAACAACCTGAAGAAGGGACGACCGATGCTCTCCTGCGACTTTGACATCCGTGTTCATATGCTGAAGGAGCTTGACGAGGACACCAGACACCAACGACGCCTTTGATGCAACTCCTTAAGTGCATTACTCTGCAATGTTCAAAGAGATTCAGCAGTTAGATAAATAACATGAGTGTCTAAAGAATCAGAACCAAGCTAAGTTAGTTATCAGTTCACTGCTAGCCAACCTGGCCGGCTGCCCCTGTTCAAAAGTGAAAGCCATGAACCCGGTTACAGTAATGGCTGCAGGGAAACCTGGGTCACAAGGAACTTAAAGCAGGAACCTCCCAATAGCAAGACCGGCTGCATTTCCTAATATAACTGGTGAACCACAATAACAAGTGGATCAGCTATTGTTCCTTCCTGTTGGAAACCATCAGCTATTTTGCTCTAGAGTGTTATGTCAGAACTATCAACAAGACAACGACTCGAGGAAAACAGCATGATGATATTCTAGCGCACAGAGTATATGTACAAGTATATATACAAGGATTCTAACACCACAACATTGACAATAGGAAGCATGATGATATACTAGACGACGACTCAAAGAAAACAGCATGATGATATTCTAGCACACAGAGTATATATACAATATATATACAAGTATTATAACACCACAGCATTGACAGTAGGAAGCTTAGGCAGAGATGAGTCCGCCAGTAGCGGTCGATGATGTTCTTAAAATAAACCATGGCGAGCAGGCTCACGTCCTCGCGGCAGGACAAGCCCCTCGCAGAGATGATCTCCTACAGAAGCACCAGATCAACAAGTCAGCGGGCTCGGACCCGTAGCACCGCCCCCAGTCGCCAGTCGATCGTGCCGGAGGAGGAAAAGCCCTAGAGCGAATGAGGGGAGGGATACGCGGGAATGGGGCCGCTTACCAGGAGGTAGGAGCAGAACCCGGGGCGGAGCTCGCACTGCGCGAGGGCCGACTCCGCGGGGTTCCGCATCGCCTCGTCGGGGCTGAGCGGGTTGGCGAGGACCGTGTGCTGGCACGTCACCGGCAGAGAGGGCCACCGCCTCCATGGCCGGCTTGGTAGAACACGCCCACCATCTTCCCCAGATTCGTCCCCGCGGCAGCGCGCGATGGGCCTAGGCGTTGGGTCGATGGGATCGAGGAGTGCGGGCGGGGAGGCGTGCGGGCGCGTTCGTGCAGGTACAACGAGAGTTGTAGGCGTGTTGCGATGGCGAACGAGGGGGAGGAGGGGGCGGTGGCGGAGGGACTAGATCTGGATCGGAGAGAGGGAGAGAGAGGAGGCGGCGAACGAAGCCCTAGCCAGATCTCGCCGGACAGGAGGGAGGAGCGGAGCATGGGGGTCCTGTTGGTGTGCTGGGCACCGTCGATTCCGGCCTGAGGTCGCCGGGATCGGGCGATGGAGGCGGCGGCGGCAGGGAGGAGCTGATAGCTAGGGTTCGCGCAAGAGGGAGAGAGGCGGGCTGGATCGATGGACGGATGGGGTTCACGCAAGAGAGAAGGGTTGGGTGGGGTTCACGAGAGAGAGGGGGTTTGCTGCCGTCGGATGGGATGGATCGATGGACGGATGGATGGACTGATGTTTGCCAGGTCATCGATCCAAGCCACTAGTGATTCCACCAATCAGAATTAAGCTTCGGTAGTTTTGTTTTTTCTTTTGTTTCTCTTATAATTTTCACCCTCTAATTCAGGGTAAACATTCAACATATTAACCACTTATAGTTTGCTAAAATGAACCAATAGTGTGCACATGTGTGTATCTTGGGATGACAAACAATGTTGCTTTGGGGGGTTTTCACTTTCATTGCACAAAAGAGCCATTTTCCATTTTTTTAGTGCCCAAAATAAGTTTTTTTAATATCTACCATATATTTGTTGCAAAATTGGACCAAATCATTTTTCTAAAATATTAGGTCATATTTAATGTATAATTGACCAAATGGTTGGGTGTAAAAAGTTTTGATCCACCTCTCGTGAAAAAGACAAATTTCCGCCGATTCATCTGAAAGCGGGTCAAATTTGAACTGCAACTACCTTATACTTTGCTCTTTATTTTTTCCAAAAATCATTTATAGGTAGATAAGTATCTATTTCATTAGAGATATTTCAAAAGATTTGCAAGATTAAACCCCTAGCTACGAACGGTTATGCCCACCATTTTGACCGCATTTTGAAATGGCCATAAAAAATTCAAAAAAAATCAAAAAACTGAAAAACCTTCGCATTGTGTCATTATATGTGACAAATTTACTAGGAAAAATAATAAACTTGTACTACTGTAATTATTTTAAAAAAAAGTGTTCACAGAAATGAGCTATCATGTGTGAAGATTAATGGCTTTCAACCCAAATGCTCAATCTTATGGCCACATTCATGGTATAGTTTGTTCAAATGATATCATATTGTGCACAAGGGTGCATATTGGAATGACAAACAATGTTGCCTAAGGAAGTTTTCATTTTATTTGGACGAAAAATCAATTTTCCATTTTTCGAGTGCCCAAAATGAGTTTTTTTGTGAAGGACCTACCATATATTTGCTGCAAAATTGGACCAAGTCATTTTTCTAAAACACTAGGACATATTTAATGCACAATTTACCAAATGGTTGGGTGTAAAAAGTTTTGATCCACCTCTCGTGAAAAAGACAAATTTCCGCCGATTCATCTGAAAGCGGGTCAAATTTGAACTGCAACTACCTTATAGTTTGCTCTTTATTTTTTCCAAAAATCATTTATAGGTAGATAAGTATCTATTTCATTAGAGATATTTCAAAATATTTGCAAGATTAAACCCCTAGCTACGAACGGTTATGCCCACCATTTTGACCGCATTTTGAAACGGCCATAAAAAAATTCAAAAAAATCAAAAAACTGAAAAACCTTCGCATTGTGTCATTATATGTGACAAATTTACTAGGAAAAATAATAAACTTGTAATACGGTAATTATTTAAAAAAAAGTGTTCTCAGAAATGAGCTATCATTTGTGAAGATTAATGGCTTTCAACCCAAATGCTCAATCTTATGGCCACATTCATGGTATAGTTTGTTCAAATGATATCATATTGTGCACAAGGGTGCATATTGGAATGACAAACAATGTTGCCTAAGGAAGTTTTCATTTTATTTGGACGAAAAATCAATTTTCCATTTTTCGAGTGCCCAAAATGAGTTTTTTTGTGAAGGACCTACCATATATTTGCTGCAAAATTGGACCAAATCAATTTTCTAAAACACTAGGACATATTTAATGCACAATTGACCAAATGGTTGGGTGTAAAAAGTTTTGATCCACCTCTCTTGAAAAAGACAAATTTCCGCCGATTCAGCTGGAAGCGGGTCAAATTTGAATTGTAGCTGCCTTGTAGTTTGCTCTTTATTTTTTTTCAATAATCATTTCTGGGTACATAAGTATCTATTTAATCAGAGAAAGACCCAAAAATTTCCAAGATTCAACCACTAGCTAGGAACGGTCATTCCCGCCGTTTTGACCGCATTTTGAAACGGGCATAAAAAATTCAAAAAAAAAATCAAAAAATTGCGAAACCTTCTCATTGTGTCATTATATGTGGCCAAGTTCCCAGGAAAAATAACAAACTTGTAATACAACAATTATTTTAAAAAAGTGTTCTCAGAAACGAGCTATCACGTGTGGAGATCAATGGCTTTCAAGCGAAATGATCAATCTTATGGCCACGTTTATGGCATAGTTTGTTCAAATGATCTCATATTGTGCACAAGGGTGCATATTGGAATGGCAAACAATGTTGCCTAAGGAAGTTTTCATTTTCTTTGGACGAAAAAACCATTTTCCATTTTTGGAGTGCCCAAAGGCGGTTTTTTTGTGAAGGACCTCCCAAATAATTGTTGCAAAATTGGACCAAATCAATTTTCTAAAATACTAGGACATATTTAATGCACAATTGACAAAATGGTTGGGTGTAAAAAGTTTTGATCCACCTCTCGTGAAAAAGACAAATTTCCGCCGATTCAGTTGGAAGCGGGTCAAATTTGAACTGCAGCTGCCTCATAGTTTGCTATTTATTTTTTCCAAAAATCATTTATAGTTACATAAGTACCTATTTAATCATAAATACATGGTTTGGTAGCGATACGTCGAGGTTTGGGCGGTGGCCGAGGGCCCCAACTCTAGAGCGCGTAAACTCGCATGCCCGCCGCGTGGTCACCGCATGACCGTGGCGTTGCCATGTGTTCTGGGCGGCCTAGGCATGTCTAGTGGGTTGGGCACTCCCCAGGTAGGTGCTAGGAAGAAAATTACAACAGAAGATTCTTACGAGGAGACCGATCAATGCTCAAACATGAATTAGGAGCCAAGTGTTTGATTAGCGGTACGGGAAATGTACATGGCTAATGGGCGTGAGTTTTGGCTGAGGATGATCAGTTACTAAGAAGACCGTCTTCACAAATTTTCAGCCCAAAAGGAGGAGCCTAGGTGGTACTTGCTTTGCAAAGTACCACACTGGACTTAAATACGAATGTTGAAGCTGGGCTCAAAATAATGAATGGATTGAGCTGGCATTTGATGGAGGATGGTTATTTGGGCATAGGAAAGCACTGTAGAAAATGGATACTATTTGGACATGCCAAAGTGGTACTTCCTTCACAAAGTGTTGTTTTGAACAGAATAGGAAAATGAATATTGTTGAATTATTTTAGAACTAGGCAAGGAAGGTTTTTTACATATTTGACGAAGATATGACCCAAAGAATTTATGAGATTTTTTTGGGAATTTTGGGAATGACAGAAATATAGGTTGCTTCACAACCTGGGGCAAAAATTGCCACATGGACATGACACATAGGCAAAACTGATGAGGTGGCGCCTAGTCATAGCAACCCACCACAATTTACAAGGTTATGACCATCTATATTGGTCGTGATCAGCTAGAAATAAGGCAGCGGACCAGTGCTATCTGCTTTATGACTATTTCGTGTAAGGAAATTACGACCTTTCTGACCGAAATGGTCGTTATAGTTTAGGGTTTGGAGCCCCCCAAACAGCTTTTGACCAATTGGTCTGAAATGGTCATAGATCTATGACCAATTCTTCCAGGGTCACTGACAGAAGGTCACTAGTTGACATATTTCTTGTAGTGTGACTCCCGTATCACGCTATTGTCTTCTTTTCTTGTTTCGAGTTGTTGCTGCTGCAGACTAGAACAAGATGTCTTCTCAAGAGTCAGTCGGGGAGAGCCGGGTGTCTCATCCGGCATCGAGACCAAGGACAAACAGCGATACTGACCACTTTGGGCCAGCCACGGAGGAAGATATGGAGGCTGATTTGACGAGGATAGATGCCATGGAGGAGGATCAAGAAGTCACTTCTCGCTTCTGGGCTGGATTCACGATGGGGGAACTACAGAGCTCAGCTATTCCAAACTCGGTTATCCCTTCCAATGTTAGATTTCTTTCTTATGAAAATATGAAGAAGAGTGTCACTTGTTCTCCCGCAGCTATGCAACACCCTTGGGTGAAAGGAGCTTTAGCCGTTACAGGAAAGCTTCGTAAGGAAATAATGGACCTCAAGCCGCAAGACAATAAGCTCGAGGAGGAGAATCGTATCCTGAGGGAATCATCGCCAAGAATATTACACCATCACCAAAAAGGGAGACATAATCACATGGGTATGGGCACTCCCCTTGGCAACTGCCAAGCTTGGGGGAGGTGCCCTGGTATCGTATCACCATCACACTCCTATCTTTACCGTTTTTCTTAGTTCGATCCTTTTAGTAATATCTTGATCTAGTAGAATAAAGTTTTAGTATGATCTAGTTTTGATTTTTGCTTTATGATCCCTCTATGTAATCGAGTCCGTGAGCAATATATAATAAAGATTAGTGTTGAGTCAAGGGCTTGATTATTTTGCCATGATCTTGAGAGAATAAAAGAAAAGAGAAAAGAATAAAAAGAAACAAAGAGATCATATTGATCTTATGGAGAGTAATGACTTCACATAGAAAGAGTATGATAATTAAAAATTGTTGAGAGTTGACAAACATAGCTTTGGTCATCGTTGCAATTAATAGGAAGTAATAAAGAAAGAGGGGTTTCACATATAAATATACTATCTTGGACATCTTTTATGATTGGGAGCACTCATTAAAATATGACATGCTAAAGAGTTGATGTTGGACAAGTAAGACAACGTAATGGGTCATGTTTTCTTATATCTGAGATAAAGTATATTGTCATGGATCATCCAACATGTTGAGCTTGCCTTTCCCCCTCATGCTAGCCAAATTATTTGCACCAAGTAGAGATACTACTTGTGCTTCCAAAAACCCTTAAACCAGTTTTGCCATGAGAGTCCACCATACCTACCTATGGATTGAGTAAGATCCTTCAAGTAAGTTGTCATCGGTGCAAGCAATAAAAATTTCTCTCTAAAAATGTATGATTGATTGGTGTCGAGGAAATAAGCTTTATACGAT
Organism: Aegilops tauschii subsp. strangulata; assembly: GCF_002575655.3. Classification (NCBI taxonomy): domain Eukaryota; kingdom Viridiplantae; phylum Streptophyta; class Magnoliopsida; order Poales; family Poaceae; genus Aegilops; species Aegilops tauschii. The sequence goes on from NC_053040.3 coordinate 465,889,162, forward strand.
CTTGTGATGTGGAAGAAATAAAAGCGACGGACTGCATAATAAAGGTTCATATCACAAGTGGCAATATAAAGTGACGTTCTTTCGCATTAAGATTTTGTGCATCCAACCCTAAAAGCGCATGGCAACCTCTGCTTCCCTCTGCGAAGGGCCTATCTTTTATTATTATCTTCTACCTTATGCAAGAGCCATGGTGATCTTCACCTTTCCTTTTTATATTTTTATCCTTTGGCAAGCATAGGATGTTGGAAAGATCCTGATATATATATATATATATATATATATATATATATATATATATATATATATATATATATATATCTAATTGGATGTGGGTTAGCATGAACTATTATTGTTGACATTACCCTTGAGGTAAAAGGTTGGGAGGCGAAACTATAAGCCCCTATCTTTCTCTGTGTCCGATTAAAACTCCGTAACCACAAGTATTGCGTGGGTGTTAGCAATTATGAAAGACTAAATGATAGGTGAGTATGTGGACTTGCTAGAAAGCTCTGACATAGACTCTTTCTTATGTTATGATAAATTGCAATTGCTTCAATGACTGAGATTATAGTTTGTTAGTGTTGGGGATCGTAGCAGAATTTTAAAATTTCCTACGCATCACCAAGATCCATCTATGGAGTATACTAGCAACGAGGGGAAAGGAGTGCATCTACATACCCTTGTAGATCGCGAGCGGAAGCGTTCAATGAACGGGGTTGATGGAGTCGTACTCGCCGTGATCCAAATCACCGATGACCGAGTGCTGAACGGACGGCACCTCCGCGTTCAACACACATACGGAGCAGCGACGTCTCCTCCTTCTTGATCCAGCAAGGGGGAGGAGAGGTTGATGGAGATCCAGCAGCACGACGGCGTGGTGGTGGATGTAGCGGGATCTCGGCAGGGCTTCGCCAAGCTTCTGCGAGAGGGAGAGGTGTTGCAGGGGAGGAGGGAGGCGCCAAAGGCTGTAGTCTTGCTGCCCTCCCTCCCCCCTTTATATAGGACCCCTGGGAGGGGGGGCGCCGGCCAAGACCCCATCTATGGGGGGCGGCCAAGGGGGGGAAACTTCCCCCCCCCCCCAAGTCAAGTGGGGCGCCCCCCCCCCACCCTAGGGTTTCCAACCCTAGGCGCAGGGGGGAGGCCCATGGGGGCGCCCCATCCCACTAAGGGCTGGTTCCCTTCCCACTTCAGCCCATGGGGCCCTCCGGGATAGGTGGCCCCACCCGGTGGACCCCCGGGACCCTTCCGGTGGTCCCGGTACAATACCGATAACCCCCGAAACTTTCCCGGTGGCCAAAACTGGACTTCCTATATATAAGTCTTCACCTCCGGACCATTCCGGAACTCCTCGTGACGTCCGGGATCTCATCCGGGACTCCGAACAACTTTCGGGTTTCCGCATACTCATATCTCTACAACCCTAGCGTCACCGATCCTTAAGTGTGTAGACCCTACGGGTTCGGGAGACATGCAGACATGACCGAGACGCCTCTCCGGTCAATAACCAACAGCGGGATCTGGATACCCATGTTGGCTCCCACATGTTCCACGATGATCTCATCGGATGAACCACGATGTCGAGGATTCAATCAATCCCGTATACAATTCCCTTTGTCAATCGGTATGTTACTTGCCCGAGATTCGATCGTCGGTATCCCAATACCTTGTTCAATCTCGTTACCGGCAAGTCTCTTTACTCGTACCGTAATGCATGATCCCGTGACTAATTCCTTAGTCACATTGAGCTCATTATGATGATGCATTACCGAGTGGGCCCAGAGATACCTCTCTGTCATACGGAGTGACCAATCCCAGTCTCGATCCGTGCCAACTCAACAGACACTTTCGGAGATACCCGTAGTGTACATTTATAGCCACCCAGTTACGTTGTGACGTTTGGCACACCCAAAGTACTCCTACGGTATCCGGGAGTTGCACGATCTCATGGTCTAAGGAGAAGATACTTGGCATTGGAAAAGCTCTAGCAAACGAACTACACGATCTTTGAGCTATGCTTAGGATTGGGTCTTGTCCATCACATCATTCTCCTAATGATGTGATCCCGTTATCAATGACATCCAATGTCCATAGTCAGGAAACCATGACTATCTGTTGATCAACGAGCTAGTGAACTAGAGGCTTACTAGGGACACGTTGTGGTCTATGTATTCACACATGTATTACGATTTCCGGATAACACAATTATAGCATGAACAATAGACAATTACCATGAACAAAGAAATAAAATAATAACCATTTATTATTGCCTCTAGGGCATATTTCCAACAGTCTCCCACTTGCACTAGAGTCAATAATCTAGTTACATTGTGATGAATCGAACACCCATTGCGTCCTGGTGTTGATCATGTTTTGCTCTAGGGAGAGGTTTGGTCAACGGATCTGCTACATTCAGGTCCGTATGTACTTTACAAATATCTATGTCTCCATTTTGAACACTTTCACGAATGGAGTTGAAGCGACGCTTGATATGCCTGGTCTTCCTGTGAAACCTGGGCTCCTTCGCAAGGGCAATAGCTCCAGTGTTGTCACAGAAGAAAGTCATCGGGCCCGACGCATTGGGAATCACCCCTAGGTCGGTAATGAACTCCTTTATCCAGACTGCTTCCTGTGCTGCCTCTGAGGCCGCCATGTACTCCGCTTCACATGTAGATCCCGCCACGACACTTTGCTTGCAACTGCACCAGCTTACTGCCCCTCCGTTCAAAATATACACGTATCCGGTTTGTGACTTCGAGTCATCCTGATCTGTGTCGAAGCTAGCATCGACGTAACCCTTTACGACGAGCTCTTCGTCACCTCCATATACGAGAAACATATCCTTAGTCCTTTTCAGGTACTTCAGGATATTCTTGACCGCTGTCCAGTGTTCCATGCCGGGGTTACTTTGGTACCTTCCTACCAAACTTATGGCAAGGTATACATCAGGTCTGGTACACAGCATGGCATACATAATAGACCCTATGGCCGAGGCATAGGGGATGGCACTCATCTTTTCTCTATCTTCTGCCGTGGCCGGGCATTGAGCCGTGCTCAATTGCACACCTTGCAATACAGGCAAGAACCCCTTCTTGGACTGATCCATATTGAACTTCTTCAATATCTTGTCAAGGTACGTACTATGTGAAAGACCAATGAGGCGTCTTGATCTATCTCTATAGATCTTGATGCCTAATATATAAGCAGCTTCTCCAACGTCCTTCATTGAAAAACACTTATTCAAATAGGCCTTTATACTTTCCAAGAATTCTATATCATTTCCCATCAATAGTATGTCATCCACATATAATATGAGAAATGCTACAGAGCTCCCACTCACTTTCTTGTAAACACAGGCTTCTCCATAAGTCTGTGTAAACCCAAACGCTTTGATCATCTCATCAAAGCGAATGTTCCAACTCCGAGATGCTTGTACCAGCCCATAGATTGAGCACTGGAGCTTGCATACTTTGTCAGCATTCTTAGGATCGACAAAACCTTCCGGCTGCATCATATACAATTCTTCCTTAAGGAAGCCTTTAAGGAATGCCGTTTTGACGTCCATCTGCCATATCTCATAATCATAGTATGCGGCAATTGCTAACATGATTCGGACGGACTTCAGCTTCGCTACGGGTGAGAAAGTCTCATCGTAGTCAACCCCTTGAACTTGTCGATAAGCCTTAGCGACAAGTCAAGCCTTATAGATGGTCACATTACCATCGGCGCCTATCTTCTTCTTAAAGATCCATTTGTTTTCTATGGCTCCCCGATCATCGGGCAAGTCAGTCAAAGTCCATACTTCGTTTTCATACATGGATCCTATCTCGGATTTCATGGCTTCTAGCCATTTGTCGGAATCCGGGCCCGCCATCGCTTCTTCATAATTCGAAGGTTCACCGTTGTCTAACAACATGATTTCTAGGACAGGGTTGCCGTACCACTCTGGTGCGGAATGTGTCCTTGTGGACCTACGAAGTTCAGCAGTAACTTGATCCGAAGCTTCATGATCATCATCATTAACTTCCTTTCCAGTGGGTGTAGGCACCACAGGAACATCTTCCCACGCTGCGCTACTTTCCGGTTCAGAAGGGGTGACTATCACCTCATCAAGTTCCACTTTCCTCCCACTCAATTCTTTCGAGAGAAACTCTTTCTCCAGAAAGGACCCGTTCTTGGCAACAAAGATCTTGCCTTCGGATCTGAGGTAGAAGGTATACCCAATGGTTTCCTTAGGGTATCCTATGAAGATGCATTTTTCCGACTTGGGTTCGAGCTTTTCAGGTTGAAGTTTCTTGACATAAGCATCGCATCCCCAAACTTTTAGAAACGACAGCTTAGGTTTCTTCCCAAACCATAATTCATACGGTGTCGTCTCAACGGATTTCGACGGAGCCCTATTTAAAGTGAATGCGGCAGTCTCTAAAGCATAGCCCCAAAATGAGAGCGGTAAATCGGTAAGAGACATCATAGATCGCACCATATCCAATAGAGTGCGATTACGACGTTCAGACACACCGTTTCGCTGAGGTGTTCCAGGCGGCGTGAGTTGTGAAACGATTCCACATTTCCTTAAGTGCGCACCAAACTCGTGACTTAAATTTTCTCCACCACGATCTGATCGTAAGAATTTTATTTTCCTGTCACGTTGATTCTCAACCTCACTCTGAAATTCCTTGAACTTTTCAAAGGTTTCAGACTTGTGTTTCATTAGGTAGACATACCCATATCTACTTAAGTCATCAGTGAGAGTGAGAACATAACGATATCCTCCGCGAGCCTCAACACTCATTGGACCGCACACATCGGTATGTATGATTTCCAATAAGTTGGTTGCTCGCTCCATTGTTCCGGAGAACGGAGTCTTGGTCATCTTACCCATGAGGCATGGTTCGCACGTGTCAAATGATTCGTAATCAAGAGACTCCAAAAGTCCATCTGCATGGAGCTTCTTCATGCGCTTGACACCAATGTGACCAAGGCGGCAGTGCCACAAGTATGTGCGACTATCGTTATCAACTTTACATCTTTTGGTATTCACACTATGAATATGTGTAACATCACGTTCGAGATTCATCAAGAATAAACCATTGACCAGCGGGGCATGACCATAAAACATATCTCTCATATAAATAGAACAACCATTATTCTCGGATTTAAATGAGTAGCCATCTCGAATTAAACGAGATCCAGATACAATGTTCATGCTCAAAGCTAGCACTAAATAACAATTATTGAGGTTTAAAACTAATCCCGTAGGTAGATGCAGAGGTAGCGTGCCGACGGCGATCACATCGACCTTGGAACCATTCCCGACGCGCATCGTCAGCTCGTCCTTTGCCAGTCTCCGTTTATTCCGCAGTTCCTGTTTTGAGTTACAAATATGAGCAACCGCACCGGTATCAAATACCCAGGAGCTACTACGAGTACTGGTAAGGTACACATCAATTACATGTATATCACATATACCTTTGGTGTTGCCGGCCTTCTTGTCCGCTAAGTATTTGGGGCAGTTCCGCTTCCAGTGACCACTTCCCTTGCAATAAAAGCACTCAGTCTCAGGCTTGGGTCCATTCCTTGGCTTCTTCCCAGTAACTGGCTTACCGGGCGCGGCAACTCCCTTGCCGTCCTTCTTGAAGTTCTGCTTACCCTTGCCCTTCTTGAACTTAGTGGTTTTGTTCACCATCAACACTTGATGTTCTTTTCTGATCTCCACCTCCGCTGATTTCAGAATCGAATATACCTCAGGAATGGTCTTTTCCATCCCTTGCATATTGAAGTTCATTACAAAGCTCTTGTAGCTTGGTGGAAGCGACTGAAGGATTCTGTCAATGAACGCGTCATCCGGGAGATTAACTGACAGCTGAGACAAGAGGTTGTGTAACCCAGACATTCTGAGTATGTGCTCACTAACAGAACTATTTTCCTCCATTTTACAGCTGAAGAACTTGTTGGAGACTTCATATCTCTCGACCCGGGCATGAGCTTGAAAAACCATTTTCAGCTCTTCGAACATCTCATATGCTCCATGTTTCTCAAAACGCTTTTGGAGACCCAGTTCTAAGCTGTAAAGCATGCCGCACTGAACGAGAGAGTAATCATCAGCACGTGATTGCCAAGCGTTCATAACGTCTTGGTTCTCTGGGATTGCTGCTTCACCTAGCGGTGCTTCTAGGACATAATCTTTCTTGGCAGCTATGAGGATGATCCTCAGGTTTTCTCTAGGAACGCGTTGAAGTTGAGGACAACATGGGCCATTTGATCTACAAGACATATTGTAAACATTTTAGACTAAGTTCATGATAATTAAGTTCATATAATCAAATTATTCAATGAACTCCCACTCAGATAGACATCCCTTTAGTCATCTAAGTGAAACATGATCCGAGTTAACTAGGCCGTGTCCGATCATCACGTGAGACGGACTAGTCAAGATCGGTGAACATCTCCATGTTGATCGTATCTTCTATACGACTCATGCTCGACCTTTCGCTCCTCCGTGTTCCGAGGCCATGTCTGTACATGCTAGGCTCGTCAAGTCAACCTAAGTGTATTGCGTGTGTTCCGAGGCCATGTCTGTACATGCTAGGCTCGTCAACACCCGTTGTATGCGAACGTTAGAATCTATCACACCCGATCATCACGTGGTGCTTCGAAACAACGAACCTTCGCAGCGGTGCACAGTTAGGGGGAACACTTTCTTGAAATTATCATAAGGGGTCATCTTACTTACTACCGTCGATCTAAGCAAATAAGATGCAAAACATGATAAACATCACATGCAATCAAATAGTGACATGATATGGCCAATATCATTTTGCTCCTTTGATCTCCATCTTCGGGGCACCATGATCATCTTCGTCACCGGCATGACACCATGATCTCCATCATTGTGTCTTCATGTAGTTGTCATGCCAACGATTACTTCTACTTCTATGGCTAACGCCTTTAGCAACAAAGTAAAGTAATTTACATGGCGTTATTCAATGACACGCAGGTCATACAAAATAATAAAGACAACTCCTATGGCTCCTGCCGGTTGTCATACTCATCGACATGCAAGTCGTGATTCCTATTACAAGAATATGATCAATCTCATACATCACATATATCATTCATCACATCATCTGGCCATATCACATCACATAGCACATGCTGCAAAAACAAGTTAGACGTCCTCTAATTGTTGTTGCAAGTTTTTACGTGGCTTGTATAGGTTTCTAGCAAGAACGTTTCTTACCTACGTAAAACCACAACGTGATATGCCAATTTCTATTTACCCTTCATAAGGACCCTTTTCATCGAATCCGTTCCGACTAAAGTGGGAGAGACAGACACCCGCTAGCCACCTTATGCAACTAGTGCACGTCAGTCGGTGGAACCTGTCTCACGTAAGCGTACGTGTACGGTCGGTCCGGGCCGCTTCATTCCACAATACCGCGAAACAAGATAAGACTAGTAGCGGCAAGAAGAATTGGCAACATCTACGCCCACAACTGCTTTGTGTTCTACTCGTGCATAGTAACTACGCATAGGCCTGGCTCCGATACCACTGTTGGGGATCGTAGCAGAATTTTAAAATTTCCTACGCATCACCAAGATCCATCTATGGAGTATACTAGCAACGAGAGGAAAGGAGTGCATCTACATACCCTTGTAGATCACGAGTGGAAGCGTTCCAATGAACGGGGTTGATGGAGTCGTACTCGCCGTGATCCAAATCACCGATGACCGAGTGCCGAATGGACGGCACCTCCGCGTTCAACACACGTACGGAGCAGCGACGTCTCCTCCTTCTTGATCCAGCAAGGGGGGAGGAGAGGTTGATGGAGATCCAGCAGCACGACGGCGTGGTGGTGGATGTAGCGGGATCTCGGCAGGGCTTCGCCAAGCTTCTGCGAGAGGGAGAGGTGTTGCAGGGGAGGAGGGAGGCGCCAAAGGCTGTAGTCTTGTTGCCCTCCCTCCCCCCCTTTATATAGGCCCCCTGGGAGGGGGGCGCTGGCCAAGACCCCATCTATGGGGGGGGCGGCGGCCAGGGGGGGGACTTCCCCCCCAAGTCAAGTGGGGCGGCCCCCACCCTAGGGTTTCCAACCCTAGGCGCAGGGGGGAGGCCCATGGGGGGCGCTCCAGCCCACTAAGGGCTGGTTCCCTTCCCACTTCAGCCCATGGGGCCCTCCGGGATAGGTGGCCCCATCCGGTGGACCCCCGGGACCCTTCCGGTGGTCCCGGTACAATACCGATAACCCCCGAAACTTTCCCGGTGGCCAAAACTGGACTTCCTATATATAATTCTTCACCTCCGGACCATTCCGGAACTCCTCGTGATGTCCGGGATCTCATCCGGGACTCCGAACACCTTTCGGGTTTCCGCATACTCATATCTCTACAACCCTAGCGTCACCGATCCTTAAGTGTGTAGACCCTACGGGTTCGGGAGACATGCAGACATGACCGAGACGCCTCTCCGGTCAATAACCAACAGCGGGATCTAGATACCCATGTTGGCTCCCACATGTTCCATGATGATCTCATCGGATGAACCACGATGTCGAGGATTCAATCAATCCCGTATACAATTCCCTTTGTCAATCGGTATGTTACTTGCCCGAGATTCGATCATCGGTATCCCAATACCTTGTTCAATCTCGTTACCGACAAGTCTCTTTACTCGTACCGTAATGCATGATCCCGTGACTAACTCCTTAGTCACATTGAGCTCATTATGATGATGCATTACCGAGTGGGCCCAGAGATACCTCTCCGTCATACGGAGTGACAAATCCTAGTCTCGATCCGTGCCAACTCAACAGACACTTTCGGAGATACCCGTAGTGTACCTTTATAGCCACCCAATTACGTTGTGACGTTTGGCACACCCAAAGTACTCCTAAGGTATCCGGGAGTTGCACGATCTCATGGTCTAAGGAGAAGATACTTGACATTGGAAAAGCTCTAGCAAACGAACTACACGATCTTTGAGCTATGCTTAGGATTGGGTCTTGTCCATCACATCATTCTCCTAATGATGTGATCCCGTTATCAATGACATCCAATGTCCATAGTCAGGAAACCATGATTATCTGTTGATCAACGAGCTAGTGAACTAGAGGCTTACTAGGGACACGTTGTGGTCTATGTATTCACACATGTATTACGATTTCCGGATAACACAATTATAGCATGAACAATAGACAATTACCATGAACAAAGAAATATAATAATAACCATTTATTACTGCCTCTAGGGCATATTTCCAACAGTTAGTTCTCAATAAAGTTTCTGATTCATATTTTGCATTGTGGATAGATTATTACTTGAGCATAAGAAATCATATGACAATATCCATATATGTTGCTGTTATGAGAATAATCATGATGCCCGCATGTCCGTATTTTATTTTATCGACGCCTCTACCTCTAAACATGTATTTATCGTTATCGGCTTTCCCTTGAGGACAAGCGAGGTCTAAGCTTGGGGGAGTTGATACGACCATTTTGCATCATGCTTTTATATCGATATTTATTGCATTATGGGCTGTTATTACACATCATGTCACAATACTTATGCCTATTCTCTCTTATTTTACAAGGTTTACATAAGGAGGGAGAATGCCGGCAGCTGCAATTCTGGGCTGGAAAAGGAGCAAAAATTAGAGACCTATTCCGCACAACTCCAATAGTCCTGAAACTCCACGAAAGTTATTTTTGGAAATAATAAAAAATATTGAGCGGAAGAAATACGTCAGGGGGGGCTCCATCTGGCCACGAGGGTGGGGGGCGCGCCACCCTGCCTCGTGGGCCCCCTGTTGGCCCTCCAGTGCCCGTCTTCTGCTATATGAAATCTTTCGTCCGAAGCAAAATCAGAAGCAAGCTTTCGGGACGAGACTCCGCCGCCACGAGGCGGAACCAATCTAGGGCTCCGGCAGAGCTGTTCTGCTGGGGACACTTCCCTCCGGGAGGGGGAAATCATCGCCATAGTCATCACCAATGCTCCTCTCATCGGGAGAGGGCAATCTCCATCAACATCTTCACCAGCACCATCTCCTCTCAAACCCTAGTTCATCTCTTGTATCCAATACTTGTCTCTAAGTCCGGGATTGGTACCTTTAGGTTGCTAGTAGTGTTGATTACTCCTTGTAGTTGATGCTAGTTGGTTTATTTGGTGGAAGATCATATGTTCAGATCCTATATGCATATTAATACTCCTCTGATTATGAACATGAATATGCTTTGTGAGTAGTTACGTTTGTTCCTGAGGACATGGGAGAAGTCTTGCTATTAGTAGTCATGTGAATTTGGTATTCGTTCAATATTTTGATGAGATGTATGTTGTCTATCCTCTAGTGGTGTTATGAACGTCGACTACATAACACTTCACCATTATTTGAGCCTAGAGGAAGGCATTGGGAAGTAATAAGTAGATGATGGGTTGCTAGAGTGACAGAAGCTTAAACCCTAGTTTATGCGTTGCTTCGTAAGGGGCTGATTGGATCCATATGTTTCATGCTATGGTTAAGTTTACCTTAATACTATTGTTGTAGTTGCAGATGCTTGCAATAGAGGTTAATCATAAGTGGGATGCTTGATCAAGTAAGGACAGCACCCAAGCACCGGTCCACCCACATATCAAATTATCAAAGTACCGAACGCGAATCATATGAACGTGATGAAAACTAGCTTGACGATAATTCCCATGTGTCCTCGGGAGCGATTTTCTCTATATAAGAGTTTGTCCAGGCTTGTCCTTTGCTACAAAAAGGATTGGGCCACCTTGCTGCACTTTATTTACTTTTGTTACTTGTTGCTCGTTACAAATTATCCTATCACAAAACTATCTGTTACCTATAATTTCAGTGCTTGCAGAGAATACCTTGCTGAAAACCGCTTATCATTTCCTTCTGCTCCTCGTTGGGTTCGACACTCTTACTTATCGAAAGGACTACGATAGATCCACTATACTTGTGGGTCATCAGTGCGCCGTCGTTTCTTCGCCCCTATCCCCTTCTCCCTCTCGTCCGCGAGCGCCCCTCGTCTCCGTGAGCCCCTGCGCGTTGTCCGTATCCTCCTCGTCGCCTTCCCGCCGCTCCTCATGACCCTTGGCCGCGCGTGCACGTCGCCAGCGCACAGACACGGCGCCTGCCGCGTGTCACCTCGCCCCTCCCTCTAGAGCTCGTCCCCGTGGCTATATAAGCAGCCCTCGAGCTCTCTCGCAGCTCACAACCCCTCCCAAGCCTCTCCCCCGAGCTCCCGAGCCTCTCCTCGCCCCCATTATCGCCATGGCCGCCGCCTCGGGCTCTGCTCGAGTCCGGCGATGCCGCGCGTCCCCTCGCCGTTCCTCCTCCACCAACGCAACCACCGGAGTCAGTAGAGCCTCCCCGTGGCCTCGGCCCTTCCTATCCCCCACCGAAGCACCTGGTTCGTCGCCGGCCGAAGCCTCCCTCCGCCATGAGCCCTGCTGCTCCTATCCCCATCCTCCTCGCTGGCAACAAAGGACACCATCGGATGCTCCGCTCCCTCCTGAGCATTTCGATAGGTCGCACGCCCCGAGCGGTGGCCGGACGCGCCGGCGATCACCATCGGGGCGATCCCCTCCCTCCGCCTCGCTCGACCCCGAGCGGGAGGAAGAAGAAGCCAGGCCAGGCGGGCCCTACCCCTCGTGACCCCACCCGTCGGCGAGAGAGGATCGCCACGTCAGTTAAGTGACGGCGCCTCGGCCGTTTTCCGTTTGCTGAACCCCGAAGGCGTATTTCCGAAAATACGCTTTGCCTAAGCCAAAAGCGTATTCTTCCTCTTCTTCGGGTTGAATGTGCTTTCCTCTCTGGAAAGCGTATTTCTGAGAAAGGCGCGTTCAGTTTTTCTTCCAGGGGCCTGTTTGCTGAAAACTTTTCACCGATAGGTCCCTGAGCTTCAACCCTTCGTATCTCGACAACCGTAACTCCGATTGAGGTGATTCCAACGCTCACATTCTCTGTTCGTCGAGCTCTTTTCGATGGGACTATTTTCTTGATGTTTGTACATTCTAAAAATGCCCATTTTACCCTTGCCCTAATCTAGCCCCCTTAGAAAGCGAACCCCTCTCCGACAAATTTTTCCGAGAAGTGACCTCACTCATTTCTGGAGTATTCCTTGACCCCCAGGCAAGCCAACCTCTTATCATGAGCCCCGAACTTGCATGTTGACTTTGCTGGTACCTCGTGTGTGTGCTTGGTTGCAGTAGTTTTTGTCTGTTTCGTCTGCCGTTATTTCAGTTGTGATATATGTTAGTACTACTTCCTTACCTCTCATGATAGCTTTTGCCATGCTAGTTATATTGTTGTTGATAATATCATGCCTCTGTCTAGTTTAGTTCATGCCAGTAGTCTTGATGTTATGATGATTTTGTTGCACCGTCAATAAGCTAGCTAGTATCTAGTATTGTTATGTTTCATATGCTATAACTATTCACTGGAGTAGCTTGATATTTGTTAATGCATTTGTTCGCTGCATGTTCATTGTTGCATTCTTGTTTAATATGCTCATAATGTTGATGATGGTGGAGAAGTTAATAATATGACTTAATAACAGACCTCCTCCGCCATCACTGGGATATCATAGTGCCACCAAATCGAGCTTTCTCCAGTGCAACCACATTTACCTTGTGGGAAGGTCCTAGCTCGGTTTATTGTCATGCCTCTCACCGGTGCCTCCCGCGAGGGAAGGTTATGGGCGCGCGTACCCTGATCAGGTAGGCGGACATAAGCCTTGTGTGCCCGGGTTTGGTTTTGAGCTCATGTCTCTGTCCGGGACCGTTTTGCCATGACAGTGGCCGTTGGTACCTTTGGTAGGTATGGGGCCACCCAGGACTGAACCCTTAAGGGGTGTTGGTCGGAGTGGCCGGGAGAGTGTCATGGCAGTAGATCGGTTTTGTCGGAACGCCGTGGTCCGCACGTATGGGAGTGCGAGGCCAGGGTTCCGTAGTGTGGGTAAAGTGCACTACCTCTGCAGAGTGTGTGTTTTAAGTCTATCGATAGTAGCACAGTTCGTAGTAGGTCACACTATCGGGTCTCGGTTGAAATGGAGGATAAACCTGTTAATAATTAATGTGATAACTAAGATGTGATAAATAATGTGGTGACTTGAACTATGAGATAATCGTGAGACGAGGTCTCGGTAAGTCATGTGTTTGGGCCGAGTAGCCGTGGCAGAGTAAGTGATTGTTGCATGAGGTTGATGCTATATGTCTTCACGGGAGGTAACTGGCAGTTTATTTTAAGCATAGTTTCATGATGCCATGCCATGTTCCGATAGGCTCTGCTTTGCTGTTGTCATGTTAGAAGTAAATTTGATATGCCATGCTATTAGATGCTATGATGTTGTTCATGCCTAGTTTAATTTATGATTCTAGTTAATATCATGCCATGCTTAGAAGTTGTGTTGATGTAGACTGTTGCATATGCTTGGTTCTTGCTTTGTCTTCTGTTTGTTGGGATGCTATGTATTTGGTTGTCTTGCAAGTACATTCAATGTACTGACCTGGTGTGTCATGCCAGTTTTGTAGGTTGTGCCCGAATTGTTCGCTTGTTCCGTCGTGCTAGACTGTAATCTTGCCAGTCCTGTGAGTTATGGAGTCCAGCCAGAGTGAGACGCAGCCAAACCAAGACTTCGGCCACCATTTAAATAGACTTCCGCTGCCATATAATAGCCTTAGGGCTATGCCAGAAGATTGTATTCATCAATGATGTAATCTTATACACATGTATTTGATGAATATTATTGTACCTGGAATGCTGTATCATGGACCTGTCGTGCGTCAGGTGTTATCCTGGGCTGACGTGCGAAGGCCCCCTGCTCCATGCGGATCGGGGTGCCACAGTTTTCTATGTGAAGGACATGTCTACAAAACCGAGAAAAAGAAAAGATAAGAAAGCGAACACATCATACGATGAGCCAAAGCGCCACATAGTTCTTTCAGGAAAAAGAGACATCGCGGGAGTGGAGGGCAAGACAGACATGTCCGAAGATTATGAAAAGTTTCATGAAATTCCTCCCTTCAAAGTCAAGGCTGACCCAAGCACCCTGTTAAATGATGAAGATTATCCATGGTTACGGCGCAATAAGAAAAGGACAGAAGCAAAGAAAAAGTGAAGACTTTCTCTCCACGACTATTATGATGATGCCTTTGATCTAGAATATCCATGATACTTCGAAAGAGATTGTCCATTTTGTAGTGTTGTAACCCTCTCAACTTCTGTTGTAACCCTCTCAACTTTTTAGCACATGCTATTTGGGTGAAATGATGATACCATGCCAACTTTCAACCTTTTCAGAGTTCATTTGTAGTGCTTTTCAATTTTAGGGTCATTTAGCTCAAAAAATCAGTAAATGTATGAAAAATAACAAATGAAGTCAGAAAAGGTTGAAAATTGATGATGTGGCTTCGAATGGTGCATTTTGAACACACAAAAAGTCTGGAGCTCAAATAAGTTCAAAAAAATGAAATCCCTTTGTAACAGATGAGTTTTCGTCCGAAACCCTGATACTTCGAAAGAGATTGTCCATTTTGTACACGAAGTGCATCCAGTTTTTCCCGTAACCCTCTTAACTTTCTAGCACATGCTATGTGGGTGAAATGATGATACCATGCCAACTTTCAACCTTTTCAGAGTTCATTTGTAGTGCTTTTCAATTTCAGGGTCATTTAGCTCAAAGAATGAACTAATATAAAAAAGAATGAACTAATAGCAAAAAAATGAACTAATAGCCAAAAGAATGAACTAAAAATAATCAATTAAAATATTCTGTTATGATCAACTAAAACAAAACTATAATATTCTTCAATAGCAAAAAGAAAACCAACTAAAAAACTTTTATAAAACTCTAATAGCAAAAGGAATCAACTAAAAAGCTTTTATAAACCTCTAGTATTTTTTAAACAACATTATATAAAATTTATGCAACTAAAATTATCAAAGTATTTTCTGTTCAAAACATGTAAAGCAGAAAGAATTATCATAAATAATTTTTTGTTAGAAACTTTAGTAGCAAAAAGAATTTTCATAAAGAATTTTTTTGATAGAAACTAAAATAGCAAAATCTGTTTTTGAATATAATGATAAAACGCAGTAATATTAAATAGCAGGAAAAAGAATCACTCAAAATATATTTTTATAGTGAAGTTATTCACAAACTAGTGATTCACACAAATTTCAAAGAATTCAAATTTAAACTATACAAATTTGGAAACTAATGGCACTAACGGGTGAGTAGTTTACCACAGGCCTTCGGGTCCATAGTTATTAGCTAGATGGCTTCTTCTCTCCTTTGGATCTCAATACAAAGTTCTCCTCGATCTTCTTGGAGATCTATTCGATGTAACTATTTTTGCGGTGTGTTTGTCGAGATCCGATGAATTGCGGGTTTATGATCAAGATTATCTATGAACAATATTTTAATCTCCTCTGAATTCTTATATGTATGATTTAATATCTTTGCAATTCTCTTCGAATTATCAGTTTGGTTTGGCCTACTAGATTGATCTTTCTTGCAATGGGAGAAGTGCTTAGCTTTGGGTTGAATCTTGCATTGCTCGATCCCAGTGACAGCAGGGGAAACGACATGTATTGTATTGTTGCCATCGAGGGTAAAAAGAAGGGGTTTATATCATATTGCTTGAGTTTATCCCTCTACATCATGTCATCTTGCCTAACGCGCTACTCTGTTCTTATGAACTTAATACTCTAGATGCATGCTGGATAGCGGTTGATGTGTGGAGTAATAGTAGTAGATGCAGAATCGTTTCGGTCTACTTGTCGCGGACGTGATGCCTATATACATGATCATGCCTAGATATTCTCATAACTATGCACTTTTCTATCAATTGCTGGACAGTAATTTGTTCACCCACCGTAATACTTATGCTATCTTGAGAGAAGCCACTAGTGAAACCTATGGCCCCCGTGTCTATTCTCCATCATACAAGTTTCCAATCTATTTTTACTTTCCAGTCTTTACTTTCAATCTTTGTCATAAAAAATACCAAAAATATTTATCTTATTATCTCTATCAGATCTCACTTTTGCAAGTGGCCGTGAAGGGATTGGCAACCCCTTTATCGCGTTGGTTGCAAGGTTCTTATTTGTTTGTGTAGGTACGAGGCGACTTACGTGTAGTCTCCTACTGGATTGATACCTTGGTTCTCAAAAACTGAGGGAAATACTTACGCTACTTTGCTGCATCACCCTTTCCTCTTCAAGGGAAAAACCAACGCAGTGCTCAAGAGGTAGCAAGAAGGATTTCTGGCGCCATTGCCGGGGAGATCTATGCCAAGTCAAGTCAAGTCAAGACATACCAAGTACCCATCACAAACTCTTATCCCTCGCATTACATTATTTGCCATTTGCCTCTCGTTTTCCTCTCCCCCACTTCACCCTTGCCGTTTTATTCGCCCTCTTTTTCCGTTTGCCTCTTTTTCGCTTGCTCCTTGTGTGCTTGTGTGTTGGATCGTTTGTCACGATGGCTCAAGACAATACTAAATTGTGTGACTTTTCCAATACCAACAACAATGATTTTCTTAGCACTCCGATTGCTCCTATTATCGATGCTGAATCTTGTGAAATTAATGTTGCCTTGCTGAATCTTGTCATGAAAGATCAATTCTCTGGCCTTCCTAGTGAAGATGCCGCCACCCATCTAAACAACTTTGTTGATTTGTGTGATATGCAAAAGAAGAAAGACGTGGATAATGATATTGTTAAATTGAAGCTATTTCTGTTTTCGCTTAGAGATCGTGCTAAAACTTGGTTTTTGTCTTTGCCCAAAAATAGTATTGATTCTTGGAATAAGTGCAAAGATGCCTTTATCTCTAAGTATTTTCCTCCCACTAAGATCATCTCTCTTAGAAACGATATTATGAATTTTAAGCAACTTGATCATGAACATGTTGCACAAGCTTGGGAGAGGATGAAATTAATGATGCGTAATTGCCCTACACATGGTTTTAATTTATGGATGATTATACAAAAAATTAAGCTGGATTGATTTTGCTTCTAGAAATCTTTTAGATTCGTTCGCGGGAGGCACTTTTATGGAAATCACTTTAGGAGAAGCTACTAAACTCCTAGATAATATTATGGTTAAGTATTCTCAATGGTACACCGAAAGATCTACTAGTAAAAAGGTTCATGCAATTGAAGAGATTAATGTTTTGAGTGGAAAGATGGATGAACTTATGAAATTGTTCGCTAATAAGAGTGTTTCTTCTGATCCTAATGATATGCCTTTGTCCACTTTGATTGAGAATAATAATGAATCTATGGATGTGAATTTTGTTGGTAGGAACAATTTTGGTAACAATGCTTATAGAGGAAACTTTAATCCTAGGCCTTTTCCTAGTAATTCCTCTAATAATTATGGTAATTCCTACAACAACTCTTATGGAAATTTCAATAAGATGCCCTCTGATTTTTAGACTAGTGTTAAAGAATTTATGATTTCTCAAAATAATTTCAATGCTTTGCTTGAAGAAAAATTGCCCAAGATTGATGAGTTAGCTAGGAACGTGGATAGAATTTTCCTTGATCTTGATTCTTTGAAACTTAGATCAATTCCACCTAAGCATGATATCAATGAGTCTCTCAAAGCTATGAGAATTTCCATTGATGAGTGCAAAGAAAGAACCGCTAGGCTGCGTCCTAAAAAAATTGCTTTGTGAAAGCGTGTTCTTCTAGTTTTCATGATAATAAGGATGAAGATCTAAAAGTGATTGACATGTCTCCTATTAAATTTTTTTTTTAAATATGAATCTTGATAATGATGGGACTGGAGATGAGTCAACTTTAGTTAGAAGGCGTCCCAATGATTCGGAGTTTTTAGATCTTGTTGCAGAAATTGGTAAAAGTGGGATTGAAGAGGTCAAAACTTTACATAGCAACGAACCCACTATTTTGGATTTCAAGGAATTTAATTATGATGATTTTTCTTTAATAGATTGTATTTGCTTGTTGCAATCCATGTTAAATTCTCCTCATGCTTATAGTCAAAATAAAGCTTTTCCCAAACATATCGTTGATGCTTTAATGCAATCCTATGAAGAAAAGCTTGAGTTAGAAGTTTCTATCCCTAGAAAACTTTATGATGAGTGGGAACCTACTATTAAAATTAAGATTAAAGATCATGAATGCTATGCTTTGTGTGATTTGGGTGCTAGTGTTTCCACGAATCCAAAAACTTTGTGTGATGTGCTAGGTTCCATGAATTGGATGATTGTTCTTTAAATTTGCATCTTGCGGATTCCACCATTAAGAAACCTATGGGAAGGATTAATGATGTTCTTATTGTTGCAAATAGGAATTATGTGCCCGTAGATTTCACTGTTCTTGACATAGATTGCAATCCTACATGTCCTATTATTCTTGGTAGACCTTTCCTTAGAACGATTGGTGCAATTATTGATATGAAAGAAGGAAATATTAGATTCCAATTTCCATTAAGGAAATGCATGGAACACTTTCCTAGAAATAAAATTAAATTACCTTATGAATCTATTACGAGAGCCACTTATGGATTGCATACCAAAGATGGCAATACCTAGATCTATTCTTGCCTTTATGCCTAGCTAGGGGCGTTAAACGATAGCGCTTGTTGGGAGGCAACCCAATTTTATTTTTGTTTCTTGCTTTTTGGTTCTGTTTAGTAATAAATATTTGATCTAGCCTCTGGTTAGATGTGGTTTTATGTTTTAATTAGTGTTTGTGCCAAGTAAAACCTATAGGATATTCTTGGATGATGGTTATTTGATCTTGCTGAAAAAGTCAGAAACTTTCTGCTCATGAAAACAATTTTCAAAAATCACCAGAAAGTGATAAAATACTGATTCCAATTGCAGTAGGTCAATAAAAAAATTATATAGGTCATCCTATTTTGGTAGATTTTTCTGAGTTACAGAAGTTTGCGTTAGATACAGATTACTACAGACTGTTCTGTTTTTGATAGATTCTGTTTTTCGCGTGTTGTTTGCTTATTTTGATGGATCTATGGCTAGTATCGGAGAGTATGAACCACAGAGAAGTTGGAATACAGTAGGTTTAACACCAATATAAATAAAGAATGAGTTCATTACAGTACCTTGAAGTGGTGGTTTGTTTTCTTTCGCTAACGGAGCTCATGAGATTTTTTGTTGAGTTTTGTGTTGTGAAGTTTTCAAGTTTTGGGTAAAGATTTGATGGATTATGGAATAAGGAGTGGCAAGAGCCTAAGTTTGGGGATTCCCAAGGCACCCCAAGGTAAATTCAAGGGCAACCAAAAGCCTAAGCTTGGGGATGCCCCGGAAGGCATCCCCTCTTTCGTCTTCGTCTATCGGTAACTTTACTTGATGCTATATTTTTATTCACCACATGATATGTGTTTTGCTTGGAGCGTCTTGTATGATTTGAGTCTTTGCTTTTTAGTTTACCACAATCATCCTTGCTGTACACACTTTTTTGGAGAGACACACATGAATCGGAATTTATTAGAATACTCTATGTGCTTCACTTATATCTTTTGAGCTAGATAATTTTGCTCTAGTGCTTCGCTTATATCTTTTTAGAGCACGGTGGTGGTTTTATTTTATAGAAATTATTGATATCTCATGCTTCACTTATATTATTTTGAGAGTCCTTTAGAACAGCATGGTAATTTTCTTTGGTTAAAAAAAATTAGTCCTAATATGATGAACATCCAAGATGGGTATAATAAAAACTATCATATAAAGTGCATTGAATACTATGAGAAGTTTGATACTTGATAATTGTTTTGAGATATGAAGATGGTGATATTAGAGTCATGCTAGTTGAGTAGTTGTGGAATTGAGAAATACTTGTTCTAAAGTTTGTGATTCCCGTAGCATGCACGTATGGTGAACCGTTATGTGATGAAGTCGGAGCATGATTTATTTATTGATTATCTTCCTTATGAGTGGCGGTCGGGGACGAGCGGTGGTCTTTTCCTACCAATCTATCCCCCTAGGAGCATGCGCGTAGTACTTCGTTTTGATAACTAATAGATCTTTGCAATAAGTATGTGAGTTCTTTATGACTAATGTTGAGTCCATGGATTATACGCACTCTCACACTTCCACCATTGCTAGCCTCTCTAATACCATGCACCTTTCGCCGGTATCAAACACCCACCATATACCTTCCTCAAAACAGCCACCATACCTACCTATTATGGCATTTCCATAGCCATTCTGAGATATATTGCCATGCAACTTACCACCGTTCCGTTTATTATGACACGCTTCATCATTGTCATATTGCTTTGCATGATCATGTAGTTGACACTGTATTTGTGGTAAAGCCAACTTTATAATTCTTTCAGACATGTCACTCTTGATTCATTGCATATCCCGGTATACCGCCGGAGGCATTCACATAGAGTCATATTTTGTTCAAAGTATTGAGTTGTAATTCTTGAGTTGTTTGTAACATCCCAAATTTTCAATTTGGTATGTTATACATAGATCATCATTGCATATCATGTTTTATTGCATTTTGACAAATCCTCGATAAATCCTAAGCAACTCAAGGACCCTCGGAGAGAGTTGGGGATTTTCTTGAATTTTCATATTTGATTTTCATCAAATAATAAGATGAGGATTTTGGTTTTAACTATTTTCTCTCCGGAAAAAATTTCATTTTAAAAATAAACGAGAGGAGAAAATATGACTTCTCCAAAACCATTGAAATACTGGAGGAAAAAAATGTTAAAATCTTTTATTGGAATTTATTTGGTTTTTATTTGCAATTTTTATTGCATTAAAAATATTGCATGTTTTCAAAATGTTTATTTTGTGTTATAAAAATGTTCACCCTATTCTAGATTTTCTAACTAGACGGGGAAAATTTATTTTATATTTTTCTGACTTTTATTTATTTTTCTACGAATTATTTTCCGCGGAACTTATTAAAAAAACGCGCGACGCCCGACCGGGCCGCAGCCCAGCCGAGCGCCGGCCCGCCCGCGCCCCTCTCCTTCTCCAGCACGCGCCCGCCGCCGCCGGAGTCCGCCATGGCCACGGGAGCCGCCTCCCGCTCGGCTTGCCCCCTCCCCAAGCCACCGGAGCCCCCCCCTCCCTCCTATATATACCCCCCTCTCTCTCTCCTCTCATCTCGCCCGTCGCCGCCGCCGCACTTGCCGCCCCGCCGCCGCCGGTGTGAGCTCGGGAGCCGCCGCCGCTGCCGTTTGCCGCCGCCCCTCGCCCTTTCCCCGAGCCCCGCCGCACCCGCCGCACCCCCCGCGCCCCGCCGGATCCTCGCCGGAGCCGCCCCGACGAGGTATACCCGATGCCTTTCGGTTTGCCGGTTTTCTTTTAAAAAAAACCATTCGTTTTTTCAAAAAAAACCTAGATCGGTTTTTTTTCGGTTTTGTTATTTGCGAGCGTTCACCGAACCGTTCGTTTTAACGAACGCGTTCATCGGTTTTTCTCTGTTAACGAACGTCCGTTCTTTAATCGTTCGTCCGTTTTTCTTTTTCGTCGGATTTTTCTGCGATTATCTCAGATTTGATTTCTGATCGAATCTTCGATTCTGTTTAACATCTCGCTCGTTTATCGGAATCAGGCGATTCAAGCGCCTAGAGTTTCGTCTCGAAATTCTCTTTCCGTTTAACCTACTCAAACAAGTTTTTGCTACAGTAAAATTTGACCTAGATCCAGATTAGTAAACGAAGCTTCTTTCTTCGCAGTTTGACTTTCGTTGTTTCTCTCGAGTTGATTCTTTTTGCAAACCGGAGTTCTTCAGTTGAACTTTCTGGTTGGATCTTTTATTCGAGTTTTTCCTGTTCATTAGATGAGTACTTATTGTTTGCTTGTTTGTTTGCGATAGAGTACCCGGAGTGTGCCGCTTGTTACTTTGACTCGCTAGGTTTTGCGGATCATCAGCAAGGCAAGTAACACTTTGATCATACTTTTCATACCCAGTTTTATTGCATTAGATCTTTTCCTCAAACAATTGCATGATTAGGATCTAATTAAATTGTGGGTATTGGGAAGTAGTTGAGGTAGTACCTATTACCTGTTTTCTATTCAAACCCTGGGAGTTACTTCTACGTTGCTTTTATTATTGCCATGCTATGCTCGTAGACGTGGATGGGTTTGAGTGATATTCATGACAGATGTGAGATGTTTATTAATGGTTCAACTTAAGGTGGCAACTAAAACTCACATCTGGGTGGATTGAGGCACCTGGAGAACCCAGTGTTGTCTGTTTGTATAAGGACCGCCACCCAGGCTCAAAGGGATCATAAGATTATTCATGCTAGAAACTTCCGTGTGCAGCCACAAGCTATTATGGGCTCTAGCATAGTTGAGTAGGTTACAAGATCTCTTGAAGAGGTGGGCTAGCAGATGTAGGGGAAAGTAGGTGTACCGGTCCATCTAGAGTAAAGAGTGATTGTTTCTGAAAGGCTGTGTCTCGGTCATCCGTTTCTCAAACATCATGCAGTGCGAGAATCAAGCGGAGGCGATCGAGTCTTGTGGGGAAAAGTGCGCAAACCTCTGCAGAGTGTACAAACTAATCATGATTAGCCGTGTCCCCGGTTATGGACAACTTGAGTATCTAGTACCTGGATTATCATTTGAATCTCATCACTATGTTACTTTTAATTAATTTTGTTCGGTTAATGATGACACCTAATTGGGATTGAGTTGGAGGTACCTTCTCAATGTTTCACAACCACCATGATAGTTAAATAAAATTTATTCCTTTGAAGTAGGATAAAATTGGCTTTTCGCAAAACTGTAACCATAGAGCTTTCCACCAGCCATATATGCATGTAGTATAGCATTATTATTGTTCATTACTCTCTATGTGTTACTTTGCCAGCATATCCTATGTGCTGACCCGTTTTCGGGCTGCAACGTTTCATGTTGCAGACTTTTCAGACGACGAGTAAGGTGCCTTAGGTTGTGGTCTTATACTCAGTGATGCCGCTGGAGTTGATGGACTCACTTATCTTCCAAGTCTTCCACTGTTATCGTTGTTAGATGGCCTTAAGCCATGTTTATCATACTTAATCTCTTCGGAGATATTCGATCTAATAAGTGTGTGATTGCTACTCTGTTATAAATCCTCCATTTGTACTGTGCGTGTCAGCATTACTGATCCAGGGATGACACTGGTGCACAGCAGCACAGACCATTTGAGGTCTGGTCGCTACAAAGTTGGTATCAGAGCACACGCTGACTGTAGGACAAGACCACTAAGCTTAAGCCCTAGAAAGCTTCTCTCTTCTCATTTCTGACCCCTCTCCACTTTCTACTCTTTTAGGAATGGCGAATGCAAGGAGCAAGTTCATGCAACCAGATGAAGACACGCCGTTTGGTCGACATTTGAAGGAAGTCACCAAGTACTTGAACATAGGAATACCAAGCATCACCGGAACCTACAACGCCACATTACCTGAAGAGGAGAGCTGGAAGATTCAAGTTATCATTCCAGGAAGGATGTTTAGTGCCATAAGATTGGTTTTCGAAGCACCAACTTGGAGTTTAGGGAAGAGCATGGCCGCACACATCGCCATGGGACGCATTGGAGAAGTCTATCACCAGGAGCTTAAGGATACAATTTACCAAATTTGTGGACGCCGAGACGCGCAATGGGAGATGATCAGAACCAAGAAGGATGGATCAATTGCAGCTTTCATCCAGGAGCAGAACCAACATATTCGTCGCCAGGAGAACCAGATGTGCACGGACAAGGAAGAACTGAAGAAGGCATTAACAAATATAAAGAGCTCCAAGAAGAACTCAAGGCTACACGCGAAGATTATTTGGAGGAAATCAACGCACTAGTAGGGAAGAATGACGACCTGGAGAAGAAGATTGGAGTATTCATGGGAAATCCAGTGCCAAAAGCAGAAGTCGACGAATGCACTTGTCCGGATAACTACATCATCATCGACGACACCGACTCGGAACCAAGTGAAGACGACTGGGTTGATGAAGCTGGAGCAGACATCATGGAGTCTTCAACGGATCAGAATTTCTAGTAGACCACCATATCAGTAGTAGTTTTCCTCCATTTAATAGTATAGTTCAAGCACTTTGTAACGCTAGTTAGATAGATTGTTTTCCCTTGTTTGAATTGATTGAGTGATATTGATTGTATTTGTCTCATGAGCATATGGGTAGTGTTTTCCCTCTAGACCTCATTCTATTCTTAACTCTCATCTTTTCCAAACCTATCAGATGCCTCCGAGACGCGACACCGGATTTGTTTTCCCGCCAGAGATCACCCAGTTGATTCAGCAACAGAATGCCCTGATGCAAGTGTTAGTGCAGAACCAAGGCAACAACAACAACAACCCACCGCCACCACCACCTGTTGATCACTTAGCCCGTTTCCTAAGGCTAAACCCGCCGGTGTTTTCTAGTAGCACCGAGCCGATTGTAGCAGATGATTGGCTCCGCAAAGTTGGAAGGGAGTTGACCACTGCAGGATGCACAGATGCGGAAAGAGTGCGTTTTGCCGCACATCAGCTTGATGGACCCGCAGCATCATGGTGGGAGAATTATACAGCCACGCACCCTATTGACACTGTCACATGGGACCAGTTTCAGCAAGCCTTCCGTACAGCTCATGTTTCAGCAGGAGCTATGGCTATGAAGAAGCGTGAGTTTCGCAACCTACGCCAAGGAGGACGCACCGTAGGCCAGTATGTGGAGGATTTCAGTAAGCTAGCACGTTATGCACCAGATGACGTTGCTACAGATGCTGCCAAGCAGGAGAAATTTTTGGAAGGGCTGAATGATGAACTGAGTATGCAGTTGATGGTAGCAACCTTCAACAACTACCAGGAGCTGGTAGATAGAGCTCTCATGATTGAAGGGAAGCAACAGCAGATTGAAAACCGCAAGAGGAAGTATGGACAAGGGAAGTACAATTCTGGAGCCCAGCAGAAGCCACGATTTACCCTGAAGCCGGGAGGACAGTTTCAGCATACCCATGGAGGAGGTAGTTCGCACAACCATAATGGCTCCAAGATTGGTAATGGGAATGGAGGAGGCAACGGACAGAACCGCACCAACCCATCTACCCCAACCAAGAGGGATCTAAGTCACATTACTTGCTTCAAGTGCCAGAAGACTGGACATTATGCAACTGATTGTCCTGAAGCCCAAAATGGAAATGGCAATGGAAGCTCTGGGAAGAAGCCGAACCCGTTCAACAAAGGGCATGTGAACCACGTGAGCGTGGAGGAAGTTGAAGCTCAGCCTGATGCAGTAATAGGTAAGTTTTTGGTTAAGTCATTTACTGCAACCGTTCTTTTCGATACTGGTGCATCGCATTCATACATATCAAGGGGATTTGTGAATAAGTTTAAGATGTCCACCCTAGTTCTCAAAACCCCTATGTTAGTAACCTCGCCAAGAGCAGAGTATATGGCAACCCAAGGATGTTTTCAGATACCGTTGGCCATTGGAAGGCATGTTTTCCCCTCAGACCTCATTGTTTTGGAATCACAAGGTTTGGATGTGATTTTGGGAATGGATTGGCTATCGTTGTATGGAGGAAACATCGATTGTGCCAGCAAGACGATTTTGCTTACCACCCCAGAAGGAAAAAGGATCAAGTATGTATCCCGGCATATGCCGAAGAGGACTCAAGTAAATTCCTTATCAGGAGTTGTACAGGAGGAAGTGCCAGTGGTGAAGGATTATCCGGATGTATTTCCAGAAGAGTTGCCAGGCATGCCACCAGATAGAGACATTGAGTTCTTGATTGAACTTTTGCCAGGCACAGGGCCAATATCTAAGAGACCATACAGGATGCCCGCAAAGGATTTGGAAGAACTTAAGAAGCAGATCAAGGAGTTACTGGATAAAGGTTATATTCGCCCAAGTTCGTCACCTTGGGGATCACCAGTACTTCTAGTGGAGAAGAAAGATGGATCGCTGAGGATGGTTGTTGATTACCGAGGATTGAATGAAGTGACCATCAAAAACAAGTACCCACTGCCGATGATCAATGATTTGTTTGACCGCCTACAAGGAGCTAAAGTATTTTCCAAGATCGATCTACGATCAGGATACCATCAGTTAAAGATTCGAGAGCAGGATATACCAAAGACGGCTTTTACCACCAGATATGGATTGTATGAGTATACCGTTATGTCATTTGGACTGACTAACGCACCTGCCTATTTCATGAACCTGATGAACAAAGTGTTTATGGAGTTTCTGGATAAGTTCGTCGTGGTGTTCATTGATGATATTTTAATCTTTTCCAAGGATGAAGAAGAGCATGAGGAGCATTTACGATTGGTACTTGAAAAGCTCAGAGAACATCAGTTATACGCCAAGTTTAGCAAGTGTGAATTTGGCTGAAGGAAGTTGGATTCCTTGGACATGTTATTTCTGGAGAAGGAATAGCAGTAGACCCTGCCAAGGTTGACGCAGTGACAAGTTGGGAATCACCCACGACAGTGGGAGAAATCCGGAGTTTTCTTGGACTTGCAGGATACTACCGGAGATTTATCGAGAATTTCTCAAGGATTGCTAAGCCCATGACTGAGCTATTAAAGAAGGACACCAAATTCAATTGGACTGAGGAATGTGAAGCTAGTTTCCAAGAGTTGAAGAAACGACTGGTTACGTCACCAGTGTTGATTCTGCCAGATCAACGCAAGGATTATGAAGTTTATTGCGACGCTTCTCGTCGAGGACTTGGAGCAGTGCTTATGCAAGAAGGAAGAGTTGTGTCATATGCTTCACGACAACTTAAACCCCATGAGAAGAATTATGCTACGCACGATTTGGAATTAGCAGCCGTGGTGCATGCATTGAAGACATGGAGACGTTTCCTCATCGGAAACCATTGTGAGGTGTACACGGATCACAAGAGTTTGAAGTATATTTTCACGCAGAAGGAGTTAAATCTCAGACAGAGGAGATGGTTAGAGCTCATTAAAGATTATGATATGAGATTGCATTATCACCCTGGAAAGGCTAACGTAGTAGCAGACGCGTTGAGCCGCAAGAGTCATGTCAACACCCTCATGACAGGAGAGTTACCTCAGGAGTTAGCCGAGGACCTTCGCGAGCTATGTTTGGAGATAGTCCCAAGAGGCTATTTAGCGGCATTGGAGATTCAGTCTACCTTGATGGAAAGGATCAGAGAAGCTCAGAAGACAGACAAGGAGATTGAAGTGATAAAGGAGAAGATGAGCAAAGGAAAAGCCAAGGGATTTCGTGAGGATGAGCACGATACCTTATGGTTTGAGGACCGTGTATATGTGCCAAATGATCCGGAGATCAGGAAGTTGATTTTGCAGGAAGCCCATGATTCACCGTACTCGATTCACCCAGGGAATACCAAGATGTATTTGGATTTGAAGAATACTTTCTGGTGGACCGGAATGAAGAAGGATATTGCAGAGTATGTAGCAGTTTGTGATGTGTGTCAGAGAGTGAAGGCAGAGCATCAGAAGCCAGCAGGATTGCTACAACCATTACCGATACCCGAATGGAAGTGGGATAAAATAGGCATGGATTTTATCACAGGATTACCCAGGACTCGTTCAGGCTATGACTCAATATGGGTTGTAGTCGACCGATTGACGAAAGTGGCTCATTTCATTCCAGTGAAGACCACTTACACCAGTGCTAAGTTGGCAAAGATATACATGACCAGGATCGTATGTTTGCATGGAGTTCCGAGGACCATTGTATCAGACAGAAGAACCCAATTTACCTCGAAGTTTTGGAAGCAGTTACATGAAACATTGGGAACCAGGCTGGAATTTAGTACAGCTTTCCACCCACAGACAGATGGACAGACCGAGAGAGTCAACCAGATTTTGGAGGACATGTTGAGAGCATGTGCACTAGACTACGGATCCAGTTGGGACGACAATTTGTCATATGCAGAGTTTTCGTATAACAACAGTTATCAAACCAGTTTGAAGATGGCCCCTTTCGAAGCTTTGTACGGAAGGAGGTGTAGAACACCGTTGTTATGGGACGAAGTTGGAGACCGTCAGTTGTTTGGACCAGATTTGATTAAGGAGTCTGAACAGAAAGTGAGGTTGATTCGCGATAGGCTCAAGGTAGCCCAGTCCAGGCAGAAGAGTTATGCTGATTCTAAACGAAAGGAGACAGTTCACGAAGTCGGAGACAGAGTGTATCTTCGAGTATCACCACTTCGAGGAGTGAAGCGCTTTGGAGTTAAGGGAAAGTTAGCGCCCCGTTTTATCGGACCATACAGAGTGTTGGAACGTATGGGAGAGGTTGCTTACAAGCTGGAATTGCCCGAAGGATTGTCTGGAGTTCATGATGTATTTCACGTATCCCGGTTGAAGAAGTGCCACGCAGAGATGGCTGAGATACCGCTGAGAGATACTGTGCCACTGGAAGCGATTCAGCTGGAAAGTGATTTGACCTATGAGGAGAAACCAGTTAAGATTCTTGAATATGCCAGCCGAGTTACCCGCAGCAAGGTTATCAAGTTTTGCAAAGTCCAGTGGAGTCACCACACGGAGGATGAAGCCACCTGGGAGCGAGAGGAAGATCTACGGAAAGACCACTCCCACTTGTTTTCTAGCCAACCCGAATCTCGAGGGCGAGATTCATCTTAAGGGGGGTAGGTTTGTAACATCCCAAATTTTCAATTTGGTATGTTATACATAGATCATCATTGCATATCATGTTTTATTGCATTTTGACAAATCCTCGATAAATCCTAAGCAACTCAAGGACCCTCGGAGAGAGTTGGGGATTTTCTTGAATTTTCATATTTGATTTTCATCAAATAATAAGACGAGGATTTTGGTTTTAACTATTTTCTCTCCGGAAAAATATTTCATTTTAAAAATAAACGAGAGGAGAAAATATGACTTCTCCAAAACCATTGAAATACTGGAGGAAAAAAATGTTAAAATCTTTTATTGGAATTTATTTGGTTTTTATTTGCAATTTTTATTGCATTAAAAATATTGCATGTTTTCAAAATGTTTATTTTGTGTTATAAAAATGTTCACCCTATTCTAGATTTTCTAACTAGACGGGGAAAATTTATTTTATATTTTTCTGACTTTTATTTATTTTTCTACGAATTATTTTCTGCGGAACTTATTAAAAAAAACGCGCGACGCCCGACCGGGCCGCAGCCCAGCCGAGCGCCGGCCCGCCCGCGCCCCTCTCCTTCTCCAGCACGTGCCCGCCGCCGCCGGAGTCCGCCATGGCCACGGGAGCCGCCTCCCGCTCGGCTTGCCCCCCCCCAAGCCACCGGAGCCCCCCCTCCCTCCTATATATACCCCCCTCTCTCTCTCCTCTCATCTCGCCCGTCACCGCCGCCGCACTTGCCGCCCCGCCGCCGCCGGTGTGAGCTCGGGAGCCGCCGCCGCCGCCGTTTGCCGCCGCCCCTCGCCACCCCTCGCCCTTTCCCCGAGCCCCGCCGCACCCGCCGCACCCCCCGCGCCCCGCCGGATCCTCGCCGGAGCCGCCCCGACGAGGTATACCCGATGCCTTTCGGTTTGCCGGTTTTCTTTAAAAAAAACCATTCGTTTTAAAAAAAACCTAGATCGATTTTTTTCGATTTTGTTATTTTGCGAGCGTTCACCGAACCGATCGTTTTAACGAACGCGCTCATTGGTTTTTCTCTGTTAACGAACGTCCGTTCTTTAATCGTTCGTCCGTTTTTCTTTTTCGTCGGATTTTTCTGCGATTATCTCAGATTCGATTTCTGATCGAATCTTCGATTCTGTTTAACTTCTCGCTCGTTTATCGGAATCAGGCGATTCAAGCGCCTAGAGATTCGTCTCGAAATTCTCTTTCCGTTTAACCTACTCAAACAAGTTTTTGCTACAGTAAAATTTGACCTAGATCCAGATTAGTAAACGAAGCTTCTTTCTTTCGCAGTTTGACTTTCGTTGTTTCTCTCGAGTTGATTCTTTTTGCAAACCGGAGTTCTTTAGTTGAACTTTCTGGTTGGATCTTTTAATTGAGTTTTACCTGTGCATTAGATGAGTACTTATTGTTTGCTTGTTTGTTTGCGATAGAGTACCCGGAGTGTGCCGCTTGTTACTTCGACTCGCTAGGTTTTGCAGATCATCAGCAAGGCAAGTAACACTTTGATCATACTTTTCATACCCAGTTTTATTGCATTAGATCTTTTCCTCAAACAATTGCATGATTAGGATCTAATTAAATTGTGGGTATTGGGAAGTAGTTGAGGTAGTACCTATTACCTGTTTTCTATTCAAACCCTGGGAGTTACTTCTACGTTGCTTTTATTATTGCCATGCTATGCTCGTAGACGTGGATGGGTTTGAGTGATATTCATGACAGATGTGAGATGTTTATTAATGGTTCAACTTAAGGTGGCAACTAAAACTCACATCTGGGTGGATTGAGGCACCTGGAGAACCCAGTGTTGTCTGTTTGTATAAGGACCGCCACCCAGGCTCAAAGGGATCATAAGATTATTCATGCTAGAAACTTCCGTGTGCAGCCACAAGCTATTATGGGCTCTAGCATAGTTGAGTAGGTTACAAGATCTCTTGAAGAGGTGGGCTAGCAGATGTAGGGGAAAGTAGGTGTACCGGTCCATCTAGAGTAAAGAGTGATTGTTTCTGAAAGGCTGTGTCTCGGTCATCCGTTTCTCAAACATCATGCAGTGCGAGAATCCAGCGGAGGCGATCGAGTCTTGTGGGGAAAAGTGCGCAAACCTCTGCAGAGTGTACAAACTAATCATGATTAGCCGTGTCCCCGGTTATGGACAACTTGAGTATCTAGTACCTGGATTATCATTTGAATCTCATCACTATGTTACTTTTAATTAATTTTGTTCGGTTAATGATGACACCTAATTGGGATTGAGTTGGAGGTACCTTCTCAATGTTTCACAACCACCATGATAGTTAAATAAAATTTATTCCTTTGAAGTAGGATAAAATTGGCTTTTCGCAAAACTGTAACCATAGAGCTTTCCACCAGCCATATATGCATGTAGTATAGCATTATTATTGTTCATTACTCTCTATGTGTTACTTTGCCAGCATATCCTATGTGCACCGTTTTCGGGCTGCAACGTTTCATGTTGCAGACTTTTCAGACGACGAGTAAGGTGCCTTAGGTCGTGGTCTTATACTCAGTGATGCCGCTGGAGTTGATGGACTCACTTATCTTCCAAGTCTTCCGCTGTTATCGTTGTTAGATGGCCTTAAGCCATGTTTATCATACTTAATCTCTTCGGAGATATTCGATGTAATAAGTGTGTGATTGCTACTCTGTTATAAATCCTCCATTTTTACTGTGCGTGTCAGCATTACTGATCCAGGGATGACACTGGTGCACAGCAGCACAGACCATTTGAGGTCTGGTCGCTACATTGTAAGTAAATAAAAGTGTGATGATCATCATTATTAGAGCATTGTCCAAGTGAGGAAAGGATGATGGAGACTATGATTCCCCCACAAGTCAAGATGATACTCCGGACGAAAAGGAAAAAAAGAAAAAAAAAGAGGCCTTAAAAAAAGAAAAAGGCCCAAATAAAAAAATGAGAGAAAAAAAGAGAGAAGGGACAATGTTACTATCCTTTTACCACACTTGTGCTTCAAAGTAGCACCATGATCTTCATGATAGAGAGTCTCATATGTTGTCACTTTCATATACTAGTGGGAATTTCACATTATAGAACTTGGCTTGTATATTCCAATGATGGGCTTCCTCACAATGCCCTAGGTCTTCGTGAGCAAGCGAGTTGGATGCACACCCACTTAGTTTCTTTTGTTGAGCTTTCGTACACTTATAGCTCTAGTGCATCCGTTGCATGGCAATCCCTACTCACTCACATTGATATCTATTGATGGGCATCTCCATAGCTCATTGATACGCCTAGTTGATGTGAGACTATCTTCTCCTTTTTGTCTTCTCCACAACCACCATTCTATTCCACATATAGTGCTATGTCCATGGCTCACGCTCATATATTGCGTGAAGATTGAAAAAGTTTGAGAACATCAAAAGTATGAAACAATTGCTTGGCTTGTCGTCGGGGTTGTGCATGATTTAAATATTTTGTGTGATGAAGATAGAGCATAGCCAGACTATATGATTTTGTAGGGCTAACTTTCTTTGGCCATGTTATTTTGAGAAGAGATGATTGCTTTATTAGTACGCTTGAAGTATTATTATTTTTATGTCAATAGTAAACTTTTGTCTTGAATCTTTTGGATCTGAACATTCATGCCACAATAAACAAAATTACATTGAGAATTATGCTAGGTAGCATTCCACATCAAAAATTCTGTTTTTATCATTTACCTACTCGAGGACGAGCAGAAATTAAGCTTGGGGATGCTTGATACGTCTCCAATGTATCTATAATTTTTGATTGTTCCATGCAATTATATTATCTGTTTTGGATGTTTAATGGGCTTTACTAAGCACTTTTATATTATTTTTGGGACTAACCTATTAACCGAAGGCCCAGTGCAAATTGCTGCTTTTTTGCCTATTTCAGTGCTTCGCAGAAAAGGAATAACAAACGGAGTCCAAACAGAATGAAACCTTTGGGAGAGTTATTTTTGGAACAAACGTGATCCAGGGGACTTGGAGTGGACGTCAAGAAGAAGCAAGGAGGCCACGAGGCAGGGAGGCGCGCCTGCCCCCCTGGGCGCGCCCCCACCCTCGTGGGCCCCTCGCAGCTCCACCGACCTACTTCTTCCTCCTATATATCCATATACCCCAAAAACATCCAGGAGCACCATGAAACCCTATTTCCACCGCCGCAACCTTCTGTTGAGATCCCATCTTGGGACCTTTTCTGGCGCTCCGCCGGAGGGGGAATCGATCACGGAGGGCTTCTACATCAACACCATAGCCTCTCCGATGATGTGTGAGTAGTTTACCACAGACCTTCGGGTCCACAATTATTAGCTAGATGGCTTCTTCTCTCTCTTTGGATCTCAATACAAAGTTCTCCTCGATCTTCTTGGAGATCTATTCGATGTAACTCTTTTTGCGGTGTGTTTGTCGTGATCCGATGAATTGTGGGTTTATGATCAAGATTATCTATGAACAATATTTTAATCTCCTCTGAATTCTTATATGTATGATTTAATATCTTTGCAAGTCTCTCCAAATTATCAGTTTGGTTTGGCCTACTAGATTGATCTTTCTTGCAATGGGAGAAGTGCTTAGCTTTGGGTTCAATCTTGCATTGCTCGATCCCAGTGACAGCAGGGGAAACGACACGTATTGTATTGTTGCCATCGAGGATAAAAAGATGGGGTTTATATCATATTGCTTGAGTTTATCCCTCTACATCGTGTCATCTTGCCTAACGCATTACTCTGTTCTTATGAACTTAATACTCTAGATGCATGTTGGATAGCGGTGGACGTGTGGAGTAATAGTAGTAGATGCAGAATCGTTTCGGTCTACTTGTCGCGGACGTGATGCCTATATACATGATCATGCCTAGATATTCTCATAACTATGCACTTTTCTATCAATTGCTCGACAGTAATTTGTTCACCCACCGTAATACTTATGCTATCTTGAGAGAAGCCACTAGTGAAACCTATGGCCCCCGGGTCTATTCTCCATCATACAAGTTTCCAATCTATTTTTACTTTCCAGTCTTTACTTTCAATCTTTATCATAAAAAATACCAAAAATATTTATCTTATTATCTCTATCAGATCTCACTTTTGCAAGTGGCCGTGAAGGGATTGGCAACCCCATTATCGCATTGGTTGCAAGGTTCTTATTTGTTTGTGTAGGTATGAGGTGACTTGCGTGTAGTCTCCTACTGGATTGATACCTTGGTTCTCAAAAACTGAGGGAAATACTTATGCTACTTTGTTGCATCACCCTTTCCTCTTCAAGGGAAAAACCAACGCAGTGCTCAAGAGGTAGCAAGAAGGATTTCTGGCGCCGTTGCCGGGGAGATCTATGCCAAGTCAAGTCAAGTCAAGACATACCAAGTACCCATCACAAACTCTTATCCCTCGCATTACATTATTTTCCATTTGCCTCTCATTTTCCTCTCCCCCACTTCACCCTTGCCGTTTTATTAGCCCTCTTTTTCCGTTCGCCTCTTTTTCGCTTGCTCCTTGTGTGCTTGTGTGTTGGATCGTTTGTCACGATGGCTCAAGACAATACTAAATTGTGTGACTTTTCCAATACCAACAACAATGATTTTCTTAGCACTCCGATTGCTCCTATTACTGATGCTGAATCTTTTGAAATTAATGTTGCCTTGCTGAATCTTGTCATGAAAGATCTATTCCCTGGCCTTCCTAGTGAAGATGCCGCCACCCATCTAAACAACTTTGTTGATTTGTGTGATATGCAAAAGAAGAAAGACGTGGATAATGATATTGTTAAATTGAAGCTATTTCCGTTCTCGCTTAGAGATCGTGTTAAAACTTGGTTTTCGTCTTTGCCCAAAAATAGTATTGATTCTTGGAATAAGTGCAAAGATGCTTTTATCTCTAAGTATTTTCCTCCCGCTAAGATCATCTCTCTTAGAAATGATATTATGAATTTTAAGCAACTTGATCATGAACATGTTGCACAAGCTTGGGAGAGGATGAAATTATTTTTCATAAATGTACTTTTTTGTCGATTTACGTATATGTTCTTATATATGTGCATATTTGTAAAACAATTGTGTATGTATAGGAAAATTTATTTATATTGTTTTTGTCCATATTTTTTGTCAATTTATGTATATGTTCATATTTAGAAGAAAAAGAAGGAGAGGAAAAAGGAAAATAAGAAGAGGAAGAAGGAGAAGAAGAAGGAGAAGAAGAGGAGAGGAAGAAGAGGAGAAATAAATAAGAAGAGGAAAAAAGAAGAAAATATAGAAAATATTCTATTTTTTCTTCTTCTCCTCTATTCCTTTCTTCTTCTCCTGTTTTTTTTCTTCGATCTTCTCCTCTATTCGTTTCTTCTTCACCTCTTTCTTTTTCTTCTTACTCTTCTTATTTTTTATCGGGTATGTCGTTGTCGATATACCCCATCCCCGATAACTTCGACATGAGGAGGGGGGTCGATATATACCCCCTCCCCGATAACTTCGACATGAGGGGGGAGGGGGTCGCCTAGGGTTCGAGGGGGCGAGGGTCGGGAACTAGCTAGGGTAGAGGTTCGAGGGTCGAGGGGTCGAGGGTCAAGGGTCGCCGAGGGGTCGACAGGTTGCCTTGTGTCAAAGTATTGAAGAAATCCATGGCTTCATCATTAGCCGGAAGTAACCGGGGCATGATGGTACGAAGCTCTCCAAAGTTATTCTGGAACGGAGTCCTGGATAGGATAATTCGTCTTTTTGTACGAATTATCCTATCCGGGACTCCGTTCCAGAACAACTTTTGAGAACTTCGTACCACCATGCGCCTGTTACTTTTGCCTAATGATGAAGACATGGTTTTGTTGAATCCTTTGACACTAGACAATTTTCTGCACATCCAGAATGCCGCCATTTTGTTAAATCCCTTGTCGGTCCGGACGCCGGACAATCATGAGAGAGGCGGTCCGGCCCAAACCCTAGAAGCGCTGCCGAGGCCACCCAAATTTACCAAGTTAAAAGAGCGTTGTCGTCGAGGCCACCCCGAACCCTATAAGCGTTGCCGAGGCCACCCCAAACCCTAGAGAAGTGTTGAGGCCACTAATATGATTCCTTGTTGTGATTAGCTAGCTAGGTCTACGTTTGCCCCTAATATATCCACCTGCTGTCATGTTTGTATAATAATTGCCATGTTATAATATTTGCAGAAACAATGGAGCACGAACGAGACGAGGAAGCCGAAGTGGTGTTGGGGGACATAATCGCAGCTGGAGCTGATGTCTTGTCGTATCTCAACGATAGCGATGGTCTGGAAGGACATGGTGAAGAAGCAGGCTACGGTGATCGAACAATGGAGGAGGAGGGACATGATTATGATGGCTCCGTTGACCGAATGCCGGTGGAAGAAGGACACCGTGATGACGGCTCCGGTGACCGAACAGAGTCAGGCCAGGTATATATATTAATTAAGCCTGTGCTGACTAGATGCATTCATTTTTTTGGTATGCACACATATTAACTCTCGTATTTCTTCTTTTTTCTAGCCCTCTGGATCGAGCACTACTTCGGTAAAGAGACGAGGCCCGAAGAGAAAATTGCACTCGGATGAAAAGTTCA
This sequence comes from Aegilops tauschii subsp. strangulata, assembly GCF_002575655.3. Taxonomy (NCBI): domain Eukaryota; kingdom Viridiplantae; phylum Streptophyta; class Magnoliopsida; order Poales; family Poaceae; genus Aegilops; species Aegilops tauschii. The sequence goes on from NC_053040.3 coordinate 465,925,304, forward strand.
CGATCACAGAAATCACGCGCGATGGCCAACTGATTGCACCCATCCGGACCAAGGAAGCATTTTCTGCATAGTGCGGGGTTCTTGTTAGGGACATCATCCCGATCAGCATCCACCAATGGTATAAGCCTAAGGAGGAAGACCCTGAGGTGTCTTATGTCAACGATAGGCAGAAAGATGATCTTTGGACCGAGCTGAAGGCAAATTTCACCCTACCGCCAGAGGAGGATCCGGAGAAGCCAGTTATAGAGCCATTGGTCAAGGCTCGTTCTCTTAAGAAGATGGCGGATCTATTTAGGAGGTGGAAGACTGAGCTGAAAACAACGTTTGTCGACAAAGACAAGACTCCAGAATTCACCGGCCGGTTTGAGAAGATCAGAGATCACTGGGATGCATTTGTGGCCCACATGACATCGGACAAGAGTAAGAAGATGTCAACGAGAAACAAGATAAATGTTGCGAAGAAGGAGCATCACCATCGCACGGGGTCAGGTGGCTACCTCAAAGCCCGGCCGTTGTGGGCCAAGGCTGAGAATGACCTGCTTGATAAAGGGGTCGAACCAGAGACATTGAACTGGCCAAACCGTTGCCGGACTTGGTTCTTCGGGGTTGGCGGAACCTTGGACCCTGTAACAGGGAAGTGCATTTGGACGAACGAGCAACTGCGAATACCTGTCACGAAGCTTCAGGACTATATCGCCGCAGCGCAGGAAGGGACGTTCGTTCCCAACAGAGAGAACGACGAGCTCACAATGGCCCTCGGGAATCCTGAGCACCCTGGACGGACACGAGGCACGCCAGGCTCCGTTCCGTGGAAGGCTGGGTTTCCGGACGCAGGCGGTTACAAATGCCAGGAGAGGAGGAAGAAAGTGGAGTAGACCCAACTGCAGAAGTTGCACACAAGGGTACAAGCGCTAGAGGAACGAGAAGCAGTTCGCAGCAAGCGACCTGCCGAAGCTATCCCCGAAGCTACCCCGCCATCTCAGCGGAGAAGTAGCGTGGCTTCCACCAAGCTACTTCAGGAGCCTGTCTTGACGGCTCCTGCTAGCTACCCCGTGGATGCTATCACGGAGTCTCAAATTGCAGCTAGCAGCAATTCAAAGTCAAGGCGGCTGTCGGCTCTGTTCGACCTCCTGAACCCGGCGTAACTTTTCACTGCCGTCCGATTCTAGAAGGATATGCTAGGGTGACGGTGGATGAAATAACGGAGGGATTTGAGGACCTCGAGCTTGACCACCCTACCGGTGAAGGGGAGACTCGGCTGGGTTCTGCTCTGAAGACTCCATGCCTATGGCGGAAGGAGCTCATCAACCTTCTGAACTGGATGCCTCCGCCTCCTCCTCCTCCTCCTCCTCCGGTGAGTCAGGGCACTCCGCCTCCTCCTCCGCCAGCTCCTCCGGCGAGTGATCAGGGCACTCCGCCTCCTTCTCCGGCGCGTGGCGGCACTCCGCCTGCGCCGGTGCGCCCGAGCAGCCAGCCTCCTCCTTCTCTGCCTTGTCAGCAAGGGCGGAAGAGACTCGCCGCCGCTCCGGCTGCTCCGGCGCGTCGTAGTCCTTCTCCTCCGCCTTGTAAGCAAGGAAAGAAGACAGCCGCAGCCACTCCGTCTTCTCCGGCGTCTAGCAGTACAGCCAGAGGCGGGAGGCAATACAGATTCGGTCCATCTCTCAAGCCTCTAGAGAAGTTACCATACGAGAGGACCATGGAGGAAAACAAGAAGATCATGGAAGCCAAAGTGAGGGACTTCTTTGAAGCGGTGAAAGCAAAGAAGCATCCACCTCCGGAGGAGAAGATATATCCGGTGAAAGCGAAGCGCACTATCGATGCCCTGAAGCGACCACCACCTTCTCTGCCGCAATCCAACTATGATCGCATTATTCAAAGGTCATATATCGAAGCGGAACGGTCGGGAAGTACTATCAGTGATCAAAGGTTAGCAGAACGACGAGCTGGGGAAAAAATTGCCCAGCTCGGCGAACAAGCGAACCAATCATGCCCCCCGCTCAAGGTGTCTAGCGATATCGTCGCTAATCATCCGGAGATTTTTTCCCGGTACCAATCTTGGAGATTACCTACCCGACGATGTACATTATGATACACTGGAGGTGGACGAACACAAATACCATTACGGGAAGCCTCTCGTCAAAGATGAAAGATCTCTAACAATGATGATGCGAAGATTCCATGATTGGTACATGAAAACCTACAGAGAGTCTGGGGGGAAGGATACTTTGATGCTGAGAGTTAAAGAGGAGCATGACCTCGTTGGAATTGATCTGTTGTCTGTTCCATTTGAGGAGTTCTTCCAGTTTTTCAATCAAAAGGCCCTCGATAAATTAACGGTCACTTGCTACTGTCTGTAAGTACTACTTCTATCATTAAGTCTCTATATATAGCTCAGCTCTTTCATTGCATGTATATATAATTATCCTCACTATATTATGCAAATTGAAGATCGCCGAATTGAAGAAAAGACAATCGGTGATATTGGGTTCATTAACACAAATCTCATAGATGCATTTATGGTTGAATATCATGCCAAAGATACCGAGGCCAACTTGCTACGATCGTTGGTAATAAATCAAAACAAAGATATAATACTCTTTCCTTACAACTTCAAGTGAGTGTTATATTCGGTTTCCTTATTAGTCGAGGTTATAGCTAGTAATGTAATTGATGAGTTATGCATGCGTGCGCAGGGTCCACTACAATCTTCTAGAGATTAAGCTTGAGCAGGGACTAGTAACCGTCTTAGACTCGAGACGAAAAGATCCCAGGAGTATGCGGACATGACTGAAATGCTCGAGAAGTAAGTTAAATCGATCATTATCGCACCATATCGGCAACTTTGTTCACTTCCTGATATCAAGTAATTGTTTTCTTTGTTTGGCAAGGTTTGGAAAAAATTCACCGCAAAAGCTCCAGGACTGCCGGGGAAGCTGTGATTTACACACCCGAAAGTAAGTACTACTAGTTAGTTCCGCGCATCTCCTAGTGATTCAAGCGTTAGTTTCATCAATACCATTTAGCATGCTTGCTTATCAGTTTGATTGACCTCTATTTCTTGTAAAGTGGTTGTGGCAGGAAGCCGGGAATAATTACTATGGATACTACGTTTGCGAGTCCATCCGCCACACGACCTGTGAGCGGGGCTACTCTAAAAAACAATATGAAGTGCGTAAGCAATAATATTCACAATTTTATTTTATTACCATCATTTGTGTTGAGTTTCATTCATTCATATATGTGTATTGACCCCCTTCTTCAAATTAGATGTTTCAGATGCGTGATGAACTCCTAGCACCAGATCGCATGCGAGCAATTCAAGAGGAATTGGCAGCATTCTTTCTTGACCACGTGATCAATAAAGACGAAGAATACCATGTGGACCCTGAGTTCATATATAATTAGGGGATTATATTGTAAGAGATCTTATATTGTATATATGTAGCCAGTAGCGTCGGATAGATATACGAAAACTTGTTGTTCGACCAATCTCTCAGAGAAGGAGAGGTCGATATCACTTCTCTCTGTATGCATAGGTTCATGACGATCTTCTGTACTTAATGGTTTCCTTCATTTGCTTACTAGCTAGTGTGTCGAGTCCTCTCTATTCGTATAGTACGTAGCGTCGACCAAGCACGGAGATAAGAGAGGACACTTCTCTCTATTAATTAGCTAGCTAACACAATATATGAAACACCTAAATTAACCCTACAAAACCCACCCCCTTTCAAAAAAAACCTCAGCTCCTGCCAGCTGCTGACGCGTGGATGCCTTTTGGTCCCGGTTGGTACTACCAACCGGGACCAAAGGCCCTCCTGCCTGGGCTCGCCGCAGCGGCCACGTGGAGGCCCATCTGTCTCGGTTGGTGTAAGAACCGGGACTAAAGGTATAGGGCTTTAGTACCGACCCTTTAGTCCCGGTTCCCCAACCGAGACAAATGGGCCTTATGAACCGGGACAAATGGCCCTTTTTCTACTAGTGAGCATTGACCTAAACCTATTCAGGCCAACTATAATCGATCCCCGATCCGGCGTTAGAGGAGTAAAAATTTGGTTTTCCTCCTCTATACAGGACCTAGCCGAACCCCTAAAACCCATAAAGAAGGATAACTTATCCTCCACCGCATATACAGCGACTATATTTACTCCGCTGCTACTGCTTGGAGGAAAAAATCCCTTCCCCTCCGCTGCCTCACCCACCCCACTTCCGCACCACATCTACGTTGGCGCTATCCTTCCCGCCCTCGTCGGCCACCACCTGCCACCGCGGACGCTCCGTAGGCCCCGCCGTGGTCCTCGCCCAGCCGGATTTGAGCCTCTCTCGCCGTCGTCGGCACATAAATCGGCAGATCTACGGCTGCAGCCGCCGCCGTGGGATTTGACGCATCTGGCCGCCGACGATGGTGCCTTTGTCATGGATTGGTCGGCTACCGAACCGCACAGCCTCACCAACGAGTCTGCGCCGCATGCAGGTATGGCCACCTCCTCTAGCCGCTTGAATCTCAGTCATTGTCGACTCGCCTGCAAAGACACGCCCGGCCGTCGGCCAGGCTCGACACTGGCCCAGCAGCTAGTCAGCTCCCTGTTGCCGGTCATAAAATGCGACAACTTCCCGCGACAGGTGGCACACTGAGTTTCGACCACACCGGAACATCCTGGATGGGGTGTTCTTCAAGTGCAAAAAAAGATGGGTGATTGCTTGTTTTGATTCGGTTGTTCACCAGATTCGACGCAATTTGTAGCTCATTGTTTGCTCAAATTTGTGTGTAGGATGGATGCAAGTTTTGGTATTGGGAAGGAAATTACATCGATCTATTGATCACGAGAAATTTGATAAATGTTCGTGCACTCATTGCTAGAGTAGACTAGAGATGAGACTAGATTCGACGCAATGTCAAATTCATCAAAACCGAAGAAGAAAGAAGTGTGCAAGCTCAAGAAACCAATCGAGAGAATCAACAATGAAGACATAGAGAAAATATTAATCCAACTAGTGGGAGCAGTTATGGAAGTTGGATATCTACTAAAGTGTCTAACTGTTGTTCTTGTTTTCTTTGGTTTAATTCTTGTAGCGAAGAATTGGTGAATTATTTACTCCCATGTATCAAACTATCATTCAATGAAGTAAAGAAGGAATGAAATTTGTTTCGGTGGCCGGAAATGAAATGCAAATGATAAAAAAATTACTTTGTTATATTTAGGGGATCGGCTAGGTCCGGCAAAAAATTAGTGGAGTAAATATAGTCCATTAAGTTTACTCCGCCGTTTTATTTCTCTATTTATAGGGGATCGGTCAGAGTTGGGCTTACATTTATAGCAAATGATGTAAACTGCAGTGAGAACCCTCCTACCTATCCAGTTACTGGCTAGGAAATGAATTAATCCTATGCAAATCTCTTGACTATAGTTTCAAGAAGTCGGTACAAATCAAAGTCTTGCAGGAGAATTTAGTTTATTAGCATCAACAGCAATAGCTCTCTTTACAGACTTCTATTAGACTTGCTCACTTATAAAGAACCCATAAAAAATTGAATCAAATATGCTCATAATGAATATACCAAGTTGAAACGCATAGGAAAGATGGTCTAATATTGGTATGTCAAGCTTAGAGGCAAATTTATTCAAGCTAAGCTTAGTTCTTTCGCAGGAGGGATCATGTGCCATGTAAATGAGCCATGCGAAAAGGGCTGGGTGGCCGCGTGAATCGCGACGCAAGCGAACAGTGAAGATAGACGGTGTAGGTACATGAGAGTAGAGTTACAACTTTCCCAACTGAGAAGATGTTGGCCCCTTCAATTTCTCTTATTAAACACAAACAACGACACATGAGCAAATTCATCTTGTTTGAAGGAATGATAAAGCTCTTGTAGCCGCTAACCTACCCGAGGACCAAGCTCATATTGAAGATTATTAGATATATATTGACCTACCAAAGGACCAAAGACTTCATGTCGCGGTCTACTACCCAAGTCTTTATAAGGAGCAAGACCTACCTTAGCAAAGCATGAATAAATTATTTCCCATTTTACTTGTCTATCTGTATCTTGAAATCGTGCAGTCCCATGCCATGCCTTATTCGTTGTGTCTGCGCGAAGTAGGGATATGGATTTGATAGGCATAGGCGTAGAAGGCATGAGGAACTACCCATTGATCACTAGAATCACAACACGCACTCTATGGCTGTGTTGACTTTCAACCTCACGCGCCATCACAAGGAGGCATCACCGTGATATTTGCTTGTTTGGGCGGAATGGATTGGCGGTCAGAGGCTGGGATGGAATGGGAATGGTGCCGGAGTTGTCCGTGGTGACGGTTGGAAAAAGGGCGAGAGTGATCAAAGATTATTCTTTAAAATTTCTGGCTAACAAAACGTGTAAGCTTCAGCGAAATATACTTTATTAGGCCCCATTAAGTTTCTGTTGGACTAGGTCTGTTTAATAGTCAAAGCAAATACTCTTTGGAAAAAAAGAATACTAGCCCACGCATGCACACCACACTCTGCCGCTTGATCCGCACGCTCCGGCCGTGCGCACGACGCGGCTGCCTCCAACAGATCGCAACGGCCCCTGTGCATGCAGCCACACGGAAGGCTGTGCAATATTGTATCGTGGAGAAAATCTGGAAAAGAAATGAAAAGAAGAAGAAAGCACGACATCTGCCTTTGGCTATAGTTTTTGTGTATCAATTTGTTCGTCTATTTTGATGTGATCGATCCATGGACCAAGTCCAACACCTACTGATTGATCACTGGAACCACAACATGCAGTCGGTGACTGTGTTGACTGCTATCCCTTGTTCTCTAGCTGGACCACTAGCCATGCTACCGTGCGTCTTGAGCATGCAGCATAGAGATATTTGCTTGTTTGGCTGGGAGGAATTCGGATGGTGGCAGATTTGCTATTCGTAGTTAAGGTTGGCAAAATAAGGCAAGACAGGTATATGGTGTTGGCTGGGGAGCCTCTATATTTGTCAGCTTTCTTTACCGGTTTGTCCGCATAGCGATTTCATCATATCAATGTTAGCCCAAACTTTACAAACATGCACAGTTGAAAAAGTGATGGCCTTTGTTGCTGCAGGCCAATGTTGCTGGTATCTTGGCAATGGAGACGAATACGCAATGAGTCATGTTGATCCATTGACACAACACATCCTCTTTCAGTAAAAAATAAAAGCATGGAGGACACGACAAGATGAGTAGGATGCGAGGAATACACATGCCCGCTTCATGAATGGCATGTTAGACAAGTACTGTGCCACGCGTACCTGTAAAACAGGGAAGATTATATTGTGCAAAATTCTGGCTACCAAAACTTGTCAAGCTTCACTGATATGTACTTTGTAAGGCCCTTTTACTGAGTTTGGTTCGAGTTCTTAATCAACCGACAAAGTAAAGATCCTTCGAACAGAAAAATAACTATGTTCGCATGAAGACACGATTAGTTTTCCTCCCCAAGAAGCGACTCCTAGCCACTAGGGTTCCCCTTCTCCCATCTGCGCCGCAGCCGGTCCACCCTGTCTCTAATGGCGTTTGGGCCATGGGGTGCGGAGGATGCTGGCAGCTACCAGCAGGAGGGACCCCGCTCTCGTTCCTGTTTGGATCATCGTCTCGGTTGGGATGGTGTGGCGGCAACGATGTCCACTAGTAGGAATTATGTCTCTCATGTCTGATCCCCGGCCCGATGGTGTGTCTAGTGTCATCAGAGGACATGTGGAGGTGTGTCTCCTCTTCGATCTCGCATGATTCGGTCGGTGCTGGCCTTCAATGGATCTTTTTTTGGAAAAGGAGGATTACCCCCGGCCTCTGCATCAGAACAATGCATGCGGTCATCTTATTGAAAGGTGTCAATCAAAACAAAGTTCGCACTTACTGTCGGTGTCAAAACCGGCGGATCTCGGGTAGGGGGTCCCGAACTGTGCGTCTAAGGTCGATGGTAACAGGAGATAGGGGACACGATGTTTACCCAGGTTCGGGCCCTCTCTATGGAGGTAATACCCTACTTCCTGCTTGATTGATCTTGATGAATATGAGTATTACAAGAGTTGATCTACCACGAGATCGTAATGGCTAAACCCTAGAAGTCTAGCCTGTATGACTATGGTAATGAGTATATCTCTTCCGGACTACACCCTCCGGTTTATATAGACACCGGGGGGATGTAGGGTTACATAGAGTCGATTACATAGGAAGGAATCTTCATAGTTGATCGCCAAACTTGCCTTCCACGCCAAGGAGAGTCCTATCCAGACATGGGTACAGTCTTCGGCCTTCGTGTCTGCACAGCCCATAAGTCCGGGCCATGGATAACAGGCCGGACGCCCGAGGACCCCTTAGTCCAGGACTCCCTCAGTAGCCCCCGAACCAGTCTTCAATAGCGAGGTGTTCGGCACACAGATTGTCTTCGGCATTGCAAGGCGGGTTCCTCCTTTAATGATTTCCAAGTAATGTATTCGGCCGTAGATTCAATGTCGCTCCCCTTGGCTTCCGCGCGTTAATAACCTCGTCTTCCACGTGTCAAGCGAATGCAGAAGGTCAGGGTATTTTGCAAATAACACCCTGTTCAGGCCAGGAAGAGCGCCTATTTAAAGAGATCGGATCTTAGATCCATTCGGCATCCCGCGGAGAAAATCCCCAAAGACTACTAGGAGAAGCCATTCCAACATGGCTAGCATTCCCAGTTCCTCCTCCGACTCAGAGAGAGGCGAGTGGCAGAGGTGCTCAGTGGCCCACAGTCAATTAGAGAAGCTGCAAACGCAGGGATTTCTCCCCCCTGCAGATCTGGTCCCTGTTCGAGCAGGGCTAGCCTCCCTTAACGGTGAGACCCAGGCGGAGGATTTTCCCAATCCATCCGGGGGGAGCGAGTGTGTTTCGTCCCTTATCTACTAAGGGGCGTTCGGTTTCCCATCCATCCGTTCCTCCGGGGGCTTCTGGAATACTATGGCCTTCAGCTGCATAACTTTACTCCCGCCCCCATTCTGCATATTGCGGGCTATGTCGCTTTGTGCGAACTGTTCCTGGGCATTGAGGCCCATTTCAAACTGTGGAGAAAGTTGTTCTGTCTTGTCTCGCGCAACCACAAGGGGTCGAATATTTGAAGTGGGCGGAGCCGAAGTATGGCGCGTCGCCGATACCGGATACCTGTCCGGCACACCAAGGAAGGCATCTGAAGAATGGCCTTCCGAATGGTTCTATATAGAGGACGTCACTCCGACCCAGTTCGCAAGGGTCTCCCGGAATTTACAAGCGTTCCACTGAAGAAACATCACAGCTGGCGTCCCCGAAGTCTTGAAGAGGAGGACAGTGCGGAAGTTTATCAGCTCCTGGGCAAGATAAAGATGCTTGCCCAGTCCGGATTTACAATAGTCGAGGTAATGGCGACCTCCATAGCGCGAGGGGTTCAGCCACTTCAATATAGAGGGCTCCCAATGTGGCACTACAATGGGGAGGATGATGCCTCCCGCTGTGGTCGGAAAGGTCCGGACACCCCCGCCGCTCTAGCCAAGATACTGGCCGACCTGTTCAAAGGGGAGGAAGAAGAATTTCTCCGCATCAATCGCAGAGACGGGTACTCCATGTACAACCCTCCCAGCTGGGTAAGTCCTAACCCCTTTGCTTTTATTCACTCCGCTCTCTTAGCCATTTTTAATGAATTCCTAATCCGTTTATTTTGAAACAGCACTGGCGGAAGGTAACCGAGGGGCTTACTAGCCCTGCCCCACAGCCGGAGAACCACAACCGGGAGCTTGATCCCGGGTTTGAAGAGGACCCGGATATATTCGTGGTACTCGCGGAAGGGTTGTTTTACCAGGCGAGCTATGATGGCACGAAAGTGGCCATCGTCGCCGATTATCCTGGTCTTCTTCCAACTTCCCACGTAAGTAATCAGGAGAAATCCCTCTCGAAAGAGTTTCCTCGCACTGCCTCACCCACCGCACTATCTCATGCTTCAAAGGGGAGGCGTTCAGCACGTCAAGCTACGCCGGGGACGACTCCTAGGAGAGCGGCTCCCGCGCCGAGCAAGGCCTCGAAAAGGAAGGTCGGCGAAGATAGGGTCGGTCCTTCGTCGAAGAGGTACGGATTTGAAGGTATGCCTTAGCAGTCGTACCCAACCGTGATTGTTATGTTGGTCCTGTATCAGGAAGAAGGTTCACTGGACTATGTCCGGGGATCCGGCCGGTCGCACTCCCAGCAACCGGGATTTAGATCCTACCGGAGAGGCGGGGGCCGCTGTGGGGACAACGTCGGACTGTCCTTCGGCCGAGGGTTCGGAAGATATGTCCGTTACCAACTCAGAAGTAGAGAGCGCCATGACTCATCGGTGTTGTAGGGCTGTCTTACGAGACCCCAAGTCTCGGAAGAGGCATTCAATGCCTTCAGCTCGGCTGACGCGTACATCCGAGCTGCTCGAGATGGGCTTAGAAAAGCCACAAAGCAATATTTGACAGATGTGCAGGTAAGTTTTCTTTGTCCGAAAAGGATAACCATATGCCCGTAGCCCCCGAGACTGAAAGCAGTTGGTACAACTGATTTAAGGATCGTTGTATAACCAGGTCCTTACAGAGAAGAACGACCTGCTAGCCCAAGAGCTGGAGCAGTGTCGGGCACAGCTAAATGCTGCTACCGCCGAACTGGAAAACTCCAAGAAGGCGTCTTCTGGTAACATTCCCCTCCATCGAGGAACAATAATTGTATACCAACTATAATAATACTGTTGCTGATCGCATAATAGGATCGCCAGATCAACTTGAAGAGAAGTTGAAGATCGCCCAAGCTGGAGAGAAAGAGGCGAAAAGGCTACACGCCGCAGGTGAGCGTGTGCTGACCCGAGTCAGAGGGGAGAAAAACAAGCTTCAAGATTCCAACACTGCATTGAGTGAAGAATTGAAAGATGTGCGGGCCCAGCTAGCCGACTCCGTGAAGGAGAACAAGAAGTTGCGGGGCGGCATATTCAGTATGTGTCTGAACTAACCTTAAAGTAGTTCGGAGATAAATGGAACTGATATAGTTATGATTGCAGGTATATTGACCGGCCGTCCCGAAGAGGAGGTGTCTGGATCATCAAGTGATCTGCTGCAAGGGCTGTCGCAAGTGCACGAACAAGCTCGGCTGGCGTTGCGGAGTGTTGCCAAGGCCCTATGGCCATCCGCCTCCCCTCCAGGAAGCATGGAGAAGCTCGTAGAGCTGTTCAGAGGAGCGCGGTGGCGTATCCTACTATGGAAGATATCGGCCTGCCGAGAGGGTGCGCGAGAGGCCTGGGCCATGGTGAAAACGCGATATACCAAGTTGGATCCTAATCACATGGCCCGTGTCGGACCACTAGGGTAAAATGGGGAAGAAATTCCCGTTAGTTTAGTATATGACCAAGTAGAGGTGGCCGCCAAATATTCCCAACAGGATTGTAAGTTAGACCACCTGTTGGACGGTGTAGAGGAGGAAGTGTTTGAGTCCAAGTGACTATGTACTTTCCTTGATATATGTAACTCTAGCTGAATTGAATAGCATTTGTCATGGCAGACCTTTTCACTTCAACCTCCGGACCCGAAGGTGCGGAGTGTTTCCGAATACCCGCGCGGCCGAATAGACCGGGGTATGCGTGGAAACTAGGCGTAGGGGTCATAGTTGCTTGAACAGACAAGTTGTATCCGGCTAGTTATGTTATATTACATTGAGATTGTAAGAAACATCTTCCAGAGAGAATAGTTCCATTAAGGGTTCCTTTCCCTGGGTGTGCATGCATTAGTGTACATGTCCGAATTGTGATGTAAAAAATCACAGTGTGTATAACTTCTGGGGGTTCACAATGGAGTGAATGCAAAAAACATCTTTAATTCACCGGCCGAATATTCCCTTAAGAACGCTAGCTTTCGGCTTCACCCAGTCTGAGGTACACATCCGGATAACCCGGTAGTAACAATCGCAGAGGTGCTCCCTTTATGCCCTAGCCGAACTAACGGGAACGTAGGGCATAAGCATAGGAGCCAGGCAACCCAGCTTGGCCAAAACTTAAGTCATATCGATGCATATAGTGGCGAAGAAAAGGTGCATATGGAAAAACACATATGTGAAGAGCTTGATGCTCGAAGAATAATAAAAAGCTTCTGTCCAAGAAGCCCCCAGGTATAATGGACGTACATATTTAAAGATGTATGCGTCAGGGGTGTGCGGTCTAGCCGTACGAGAGCTTTAAAGCGAGAATAAAAGAATAATCAAAAAAGAGAGAAAAAATAATGGAAACTACAGGGGAGAAGGAGACGAACAAAGAGTTCGGCGCTAGGCATAGAATCTTCGGAGTCTGGCCGTGTTCCAGCGGTTTGGCTCGAGGCGATTGTCTGATGCATCACGAAGACGGTACGCTCCGCCGGTGAGAACTTCGTCAATTATGAAGGGACCCTCCCATTTGGGCTTGAGTTTGTCCTTTTTCTTCTCCGTCATGCGTAGAACGAGTTCGCCAACGTTGTAAGTCTTGGCCCGTACTTCTCTTCTTTGATATCTTCGAGCCTGCTGTTGGTAAAATGTTGAACGGGCTTTTGCGACATCGCGCTCCTCCTCCAGGGCATCTAGGTTATCCTGCCGATCAAGCTCGGCTTCTCTCTCTTCATACATACGCACTCGAGGTGAGTCGTGAATAATATCGCAGGGCAACACAGTCTTCGCGCCATACGCCATGAAGAAAGGTGTGTATCCGGTAGTACGGTTGGGCATGGTCCGCAGCCCCCAGAGTACGGAGTCGGGCTCCTCAACCCAGTGCTTGTCTGATTCTTTCAAAGACCGCACTAGTCTGGGCTTGATGACGCTCATAATAAGACCATTAGCTCGTTTGACTTGACCGTTTGTTTGCGGGTGGTAGACGGAGGCGTAATCGAGTTTAATGCCAAAGATTAGCACACCAGGTTTTCACCTCGTGTTGGGGATATTACCACTGGCCGTAAACCGGCCAGGAGAGGCCAGGTTAACTTCATAAGTAGTTCGTCTGTATCTGAAGCCCATGAAGACAGACGGTGACGCTTCATGAAGGCCCAGGGCCCAAAGCCGGTTTAAGGCATGTAGACACAAACCGGCATTGAGATGTAAACTTGTGTTGTAAGATATGCGTAGCAGAGACCGAGCCGGACACGATTATGAGCCGGCCTCGGAGTCTGTAAACCGACGGGCGTCAACCCATGTATATAACGGGACGACCCGATGGCGGTTCAGGGACAACAGACAACAATTCGAGACTCAGGCAAAGCGTATTCGCTCCCTGGTCATCGAAACCCCATCAATTCCATCACAACTAGACGTAGGCTTTTATCTTCATCGAAGGGGCCGAACTAGTATAAAACTCTCTTGCGTCCCTTGTCCGCTTTAACCCCTTTGAGCTAACCCGTAGCGATGGCTCCACGACTAAGTCCTTTCTCTAGGACATCTGCCGTGACAAAACCACGACAGTTGGTGCCCACCATGGGGCTATCGCACGATGGTTTCAAGTTCTTGGAGGGCAGCTTCGAAGGAATCAAGGGTTACGCTATGGGCCGGATGACCAAGAGTCGTCGCGGCAAGCTCTACATCGACGATGCAGGCTGGGGCCCCGAGGTCGGCTCAATCGAGTACGGGTACCGGGTCCCCTTTGGTGGCATACACGTTTTCATTGGCAAGATCGGTGAACCGTGCCCTGAGCCGGACATCTGCACCGACCTCGTCGAAACGGCTCAGCGTGCGAGATCTTCCCGGGTCAAGCCTATCATGAAGCGTGCCTTCGTGGGAGTTATCCATGGAGGTGAATCTGAGGAGATCGGAATCTGGTGGTGAGACCATCGTTTATTCCGGCGACAAGTCATCGGCTGGAGAGACCGAGTCGTTATATCAGTTACAAGATGGCCGGATTGGGGGCTGTTCCGATGGCGACAGTATTTCGGACCCCTTTGATCTGCCAAACCGGGTGGCGATCTTCATGGCCGGCACGCAACCAGCGCTCCACTCTTCAACCGCAACGGCGATGATTTCCAGATCAGCAGCGGCGGCAGCGGCTGGGGCAGGAGGCCCTGTGCGACCGCCGGCTCAGGTTCTATCTGATTTGTTTGATATGTGGGCAACGCTAATGGCAGAGGTTAACCCGGCGGATCAGGATACACACAATGCGGAAATCGCGAAAGTGAAAGATCAGATCACCCAGGCAAAAGCCGACTTAGCAGCTGAGGATATCAGGATAGCCGCGGAGCGGGCCGCTTTGGATGCACAAGCTTATCGGATTATGCTGGATCAGAGTGCGTCGAACAAAGTCCTGAAGAGGAGGCACCGATCTCGCCTGCCGCCGGTTTATGACGCTAGAAATCTCTTTAACACCCCAGGGGCAGGAACCAATAACCCGCCGGTGGTAAACCGGGCAGAGGCACCAGGAGCAGGGGCGCCGGTTCAGCCACGTTTGGTGGATCCGCCTCGTCAGAACAACGTTGTGGTACCTCATGTCCCCACACCACCGGGTCATTATTCTAACCCAATGGACAACATTGTCGCTGCCGCTTCATGGCTGGCGGCCATCCCGATCGAAGGCAATTCTCCAGCAGCGGTCGAGACGCGTCGGGTTAAGAAGCTTCTTCAGACAGCCTTGATTCAACAGGAGGCTTATTCATATAGTCGCGATCGGATTCATTCCACTCCCCGTCCAAGCCGGAGTTACAGCAGGCGTATGGATGAACCGATAGTGTCAAGCAATGTGCGGAACCGTGATCCGCCCCATGGCCATAACCTGGCGGGTGGTGCCGGTGATGCTCAGGATGTGGTGGACGGGGCTCGGGCACGCAGAGAGGCTCAGTTAGTGGCGCAGCACGAGGCCCGTCAGCTTACTCCGGTTCGTCCAACCACATCGCTGGAACCAGGAGTTACCTCTAGTTCCTTGGGAGTGCCATGTCTTGTCCCGGCGTTGCGCAATGTGCGCCTGCCCAAAGATTTCAAGGGCCCGCGCAAGGTGCCGAATTACACCGCTGATTTATCCCCTGAAACATGGGTTGAAAGCTACGAGATGGCCATGGAGATGCTGGACGTGGATGATGCGGCATGTGCGAAGTACTTCACCATGATGCTAGAAGGAATGGCCCGCACTTGGCTAAAGAGTTTACCGGCTAATTCTATCAGGTCATGGGCTGAGTTGAGAGCCCGGTTTGTTCAGAATTTCAAGGATACATGCAAGCAGCCCATGTCAATTGTGGACTTAGCTGCCTGTGTCCAGGAGGAAGGAGAGTCAACAACCCATTGGGTGCGCCGGGTTTTGGAGATTTTGCATTCATCAGACCGCATCAACGCTGACACCGCAGTTTTAACATTGGAAGGCAATTGCCGGTTTCAACCCTTGAAGTTGAAGTTGGGACGGCTCAAACATCATTGTAATGACATGGGAACCCTCATGGCTGCACTGGTGAAGTATGCCGACTCTGATAGTACCAAGGATCCCGAGTCTGACGATGATAAGACAGGGAAGGGAAAGAAGAGCGGCAACGCCAAGGGGCAGCACCACAACCCGGCGGGTCATGGAAACGGCGGCAAGCGTAAAGCGAACCACGGTTTAGATTTTGTGGCTAACACTAATACGCACGACAAGGGCCAGCGGCGTAAGGGTAAACCGCCCCAGCGGAATGGAATGCTGAATCCTAATCCGGACCGTTTGTCATATCTCTTGAACCAGCCCTGTCCAAAGCATGGGACGAAGGAGGAACCATCTACACACCTCTGGAAAGATTGTTATATCATGCAAGAGTTCAAAAATTCTGATTCTTTCCGGTATGATCATGGATCAGGAGGCGGTTCGGGCTCTGGCTCTCACGGGCCGGGTTATGGCGGAGGAAATTCTGGTTCGGGATTCCATGGTAATCAGGGTGGACATAACAATCAAAGTAATCAAGGTAACCAAGGTGGCTATAATCATCAGGGCAATCAGCAGCAGCAGCAGTCGGGTTACCAGAGCAACCCGAAGCAGTTGAATAGCAGACAGTGTCATGTCTTCACCACTAGCTTGGACAAGCGCGATCAGAAGCTTCATAAAAGGATGGTGAATGCCGTTGAACCGGCGGTGCCCCGTTATTTGCGCTGGTCTGAGCAGCCCATTGTGTGGAGTAGAGACGATCATCTGCCCCGGGTTGACAATCCGGGTCATCTGGCTCTGGTGGTGGCACCTCAGGTGGGAGGTTATAAGTTCACTAAGGTACTCATGGATGGACGGAGTAGTATCAATATCCTTTATTATGAAACTTTCCGTTGCATGGGGCTAACAGATAAAAATCTTAAACCGTCCAATACGGTGTTCCATGGTGTGGTGCCTGGTAAGTCGGCATATCCTGTTGGTAAGATAGCTCTGGAGGTGGCTTTTGGAGATGATCATGACTCGCATGACTCGAGATCAGAAACCTTGACCTTTGAAGTGGTGAAAATCAGAAGCCCGTATCATGCCCTATTTGGACGGCCAGCTTATGCTAAGTTTATGGCATGGCCTTGTTGTGTCTATCTACAGCTCAAGATGCCGGGTCACAAGGGAACTATAACCGTGCATGGAAGCCGTAAGATTTCTCTGGAGTGTGAGGAAGGTGATGCGGCTTATGCTGAGTCGGTTTGTGCAACAGAGGAGTTGAAGTTTTACAAAGACAATGTTGATTCGGCAGATATGACTTCATTGAAGAAACCAACTACGGAGCATGATCCGGCCCTGAAGTTTAAATCGGCTGATGAGACTAAACTTGTTGACTTCGTGCCCGGCGATTCGTCCAAGCAGTTTAGCATCAGCGCTAACTTGGATGCGAAATAGGAAAGCGCGCTCATCGAGTTCATCCGTGAGAATCAAGACATCTTTGCATGGAAGCCTTCTGACATGCCTGGTGTACCGAGAGAACTCGCTGAGCACACCCTCAATGTTGATCCTAAGTATAAACCGGTCAAGCAGTTTCTCCGCCGGTTCAATGAAGAAAGACGCAAAGCTATTGGAGAAGAAGTAGCCAGGATCTTGGCGGTTGGATTTATCGTTGAAGTATTCCATCCTGAATGGTTGGCTAATCCGGTGCTGGTCCTCAAGAAGAATGGCACTTGGCATATGTGTGTGGACTACACAGATCTCAACAAAGCTTGTCCAGCAGATCCTTTTGCCCTCCCCCATATTGATCAGATTATTGATGTTATGGCGGGTTGTGAGCGGTTAAGTTTTTTTTGGATGCATATTCTGGTTATCATCAGATCAAAATGGCAGTTAAGGACCAGGAGAAGACGGCCTTCATAACTCCCTTTGGAGCCTTCTGCTATGTGTCCATGCCCTTTGGGCTCAAGAGTGCACTGGCAACTTATCAATGGTGTGTGCAGAATTGTCTTCATAAACAGATCGGCCGCAATGTTCACGCCTATGTGGATGATATTGTGGTGAAATCAAGGAAAAAGGAGACATTGATTGATGACTTGAAGGAAACCTTTGATAACCTGCGGGTTTATAAAATGATGCTTAATCCGGCCAAGTGCGTCTTTGGTGTACCTGCAGGCAAGCTCTTGGGTTTTTTTGTGTCTAACAGGGGCATTGAAGCTAATCCGGAAAAGATCAAGGCCATCACCTCCTTGGCTAAACCAAAGTGTATCAATGATGTTCAACGCCTGGCAGGCCGGATTGCCGCGTTGAGCCGGTTTGTCAGTCGTCTTGGTGAGAAGGCCATTCCTTTGTATCAGATGCTGAAGAAAACGGATAACTTCGTCTGGAGTGATGCCGCTAATGAAGCATTTGAGGACTTAAAGCGGCAGCTAGCTAATCCGCCGATTCTCGCTGCTCCGGTTGATAAAGAACCGTTGCTGCTATATGTGGCAGCTAACGCTCGGGCTATTAGTGTGGCTATTGTGGTGGAGCGCAAGGAGGCAGGAAAGGAATATCCGGTTCAGCGGCCGGTTTACTATATTAGTGAGGTACTCATTGAATCCAAGCAGAGGTACCCGCATTGGCAAAAATTGGTGTATGGGGTTTTCATGGCAAGCCGGAAGCTTAAGCAGTATTTCCAAGGTCATCCCATCACGGTGGTCAGCTCTGCTCCTTTGGGGGATATAATCCAGAATAGGGAGACAACTGGTCGAATTGCTAAGTGGGCTATCGAGCTCGGGCCTCACGGGTTGAAATACATACCCCGAACGGCGATCAAATCTCAGGCACTTGTGGATTTCATCAATGATTGGACAGAATTACAAGCGCCAGAAGAGAAGCCGGATCACACTTATTGGACTATTCATTTTGATGGGTCCAGGCAATTGGAGGGCTCGGGGGCTGGAGTCGTGTTAACTTCCCCACGAGGTGATAAGTTTTGTTATGTTCTCCGTTTAATGTTCCCTTGCACTAATAATGCAGCTGAATATGAGGCCTTACTCCATGGTCTACGGATGGCTAAGGAGATGAATCTCAGCCGAGTTAAATGCTTCGGTGACTCGGATCTGGTGGCTCAACAAGTGTCTGGCACTTGGGATTCCAAGGACCCACTAATGGAAGCATATCGTCGTGAGGTGGATATTGTTGCAGGTCACTTCAAAGGTTATCAGGTGGATCATGTGGACCGGCGGAAGAATGAAGCGGCAGACGCTTTAAGCCGCCTGGGTTCCCAACGTAAACCGGTTCCACCTAATGTTTTCCTGGACGTTTTGCATAATCCGTCCATCAAGCTCCCTGGTGAAGAGGATTTGGCTGTTCCTGATCCGGAGGCTCAGTTGGTGGCAGCTCTACATGTTATCCCGGATTGGACGGTTCCGTATCTGGCGTATATAAACTGGGGTGAGTTACCAGAGGATGAAACTTTGGCCAGACAGATAACCCGGCGGCCCAAGTCCATGACTATTATCAATGGAGAGTTACATCATTGCAGTGTGACAGGGGTGTTTCAATGCTGTGTATCTCCTGAGGAAGGCCGTGAAATTTTGCGTGAGATCCACGAAGGAGATTGTGGGCACCACGTCGGTTCAAAATCTTTGGTGGCCAAGGCGTTTCGCACAGTTTTTATTGGTTGACAGCTCATGCTGATGCCAAGGACTTGGTTAAAAGATGTGATGGCTGTCAGAAATTCTCACGGCGTGCTCATGTACCAGCACAAGAATTGAGGATGATTCCAATCACCTGGCCATTTGCAACTTGGGGGCTGGATATGGTTGGGCCTTTCAAGAGGTCCAAGGACAAGAAGACCCACCTTTTGGTGGCGGTTGATAAGTTCACAAAATGGGTGGAGGAAGAGCCAGTTAGTAAGTGTGATGCAGCCACGGCAGTTCAATTCATCAAAAAGGTGATCTTCCGGTTTGGCTTTCCACACAGCATTATAACAGACAATGGTACCAATCTGTCAAAGGGTGCCATGAAGGAGTTCTGTCAACGTGAGCACATCCGGCTTGATGTGTCATCAGTGGCTCACCCCCAGTCCAATGGTCAAGCGGAGAGGGCCAATCAAGAGATCTTGAGAGGCATCAAACCCCGGCTTATGGTCCCTTTGCAACGGACGCCGGGTTGTTGGGTTGAGGAGTTACCTTCAGTGTTATGGAGCATCAATACCACACCCAACAGATCGACAGGCTACATGCCGTTCTTCATGGTTTATGGAGCGGAAGCTGTTCTTCCTAGTGACATCCGTCATGACTCGCCTCGTGTAGCGGCATATGTTGAAGCGGATAACGAGAAGGCACGGCAGGAAGCTCTTGACCTGTTAGATGAGGAGCGTGACATGGCGGCGGCCCGTTCGGCGATTTATCAGCAAGATCTGCGTCGTTATCATAGCTGCCGGGTTAGAACCAGAACCTTCCAAGAAGGAGATTTGGTGCTTCGACTCATCCAGGATCAGACGGATATGCACAAGCTATCCCCCCTTGGGAAGGACCTTTTGTGGTCAGCAAGGATTTGCACAATGGGTCGTACTACCTAATCGATGTTCGAGAGCGCAAAGACTCACGTAAATCGGAGGAGGAGGCCAACCGGCCGTGGAATATTGCTCATCTTCGGCCCTACTATACTTGAGCTACAGGCTCTGCTTATGTACATATTATGACATTGTATATATTATGATCAATATAATAAACCGGAACCTCAGCTAAAGCGGGGTATCTGTTGTTTTCTTACATCACGTGTGGTTACATGGAGCTTACAAAGCGGCGTCCAGTTTACCCCTTGATTTAGCTTCTTAAAGCTTGATATCAGATCACTTGGGGGCTTGGTCGTATCTGAACCATAGCTACACCTCTTGATCGGCGCAATGCCACAACATCACTTGGGAGCATGGTCGAACCCGAACCATGACTACGCCTCTTGATCGGCATAAAGCCACAGAATCACTTGGGGGCTTGGTCGTATCCGAATCATAGCCACGCCTCTTGATCGGCGTAATGCCACAGCATCACTTGGGAGCATGGTCGAACCCGAACCATGACTACGCCTCTTGATCGGCGTAAACCCACAGAATCACTTGGGGGCTTGGTCGAACCCGAACCATAGCAATGCCTTTTGATCGGCGTAATGCCACAGCATCACTTGGGGGCTTGGTCGAACTCGAACCATAGCAACACCTCTTGATCAAATTTGGGGCCTGGCAGCCCGTGAAAAGCCTCGACTACAACGGTTTTATTTGCCTTTTGCTAAGTTTCTTTTTCTTTTGCTAAGATTTGTGATGTTTTCAAACCAGTGTTTATCAACCCGGTTGGGCTGTCAACTACAAGTTGTCAGTACATGACCAAGTTATAATCCGGAGACTATCAGCCCGGTCTGGTTTTGACTCATAGTCACCAGTCTGGAATAAGCCGGTGGTTATCACAACCCGGAATGGTTTTGTTGTAAACTGGCATTATATAACGGAGATACTTTTACTCCGGATTAAGGTTATTACCTTCATTACAAGGTTGGTCAGCCAACACTATGCCTAAAGGTCATAGGTATCATATATTTCCATATTTGGTTATCTTTTACAACCTTGGTTATAAAACTTGGTCATATATATAGTTGGGTATCATGACCCATCCGGTGGTAAACTGCCAGGGCATTTTAAGCTTTTTATCTGCGGGAACAATTGGAATAAATAGCTATGGATTATGAACATCATATCTCAAAGCATGGCGGATTAACACGCATCAGTTGCAGATAAATATGCACGAAGGCATAACAGACCAAGTGTTTTAACTAGCCTATTACAAGGCGTTTCAGTACTCAAAGGAATAATTGTTTCTCAATAAACATTGCAGTATGGAAGGTTAAACCGGCCACCGGGTTATGATCACTGAGCAGCTTGACCTGACGGCCGCGGGTCATCTTGCACCGGTTCTTCTTCTTCGTCCCTACCCAGCGGCTGGAAGTCAACAGTTGTCCAGTCGATCCCATTTAAAGCTTGGAACACAGCTTCGTCGCTTATAAGGGTGGTGGGTTCAATATGAGGGCATAAGTGTGCTTACGGATTGGAGGGATCAGGCTTTGAGTTTCAAGAGCTGGTGCAGCAACCCGCTTGTTATTGATATCATAACTCGCCTGATAATGTGAAAGATCAGCTTCTTCAGCAAGTTGACAAGCCAGTGGACGTACTTCCCGGTTTATGGCACGGAGATCTTCAGTGCAGAATTCTGATCCGTCCTCTTTCAAGCTTGGGTAGCCTTTAGCCACGTCCGTCGGATCAAGATCAGGCACCCATGCTTTTGCCCGGGTTAGCGCGGTCAGAGCGCCAGCCCTTGCAGCAGACCTCTTCAGCTCTTCTATCCGGGCAGGCAGCATAGATAGCCTGTCTAAGGTATCCTTGATCAACGTCGGGGGTGGCTTATTGTGCGAAGCGATGCAGATAATCCGTTGTGCGTCGGTATAAAGTTGCTCTATCAGCATGTAGGCAGCTTTCAACTTCTTCTGCACATCTGAGCCCAGATGGCTAATGCGGGTTCCTGTATCATTACAAACATCAGTAAACCAGCAACGCATAAGGAAGGATGTTTACCAAACATAGCAGAGGTCATAGCATGCACTTGCCGCTTTACACCAGTCAGCTCGTCAACCACCGGTTTAAGAGCGGCTTCTGCGTTTTCATCCCTTTTTATCAAAGCGGCTTTTTCAGTCTCCCAATCCGCCCGCTCTTTGTTGAAGCCCTCTTTCAGTTTCTCCATAGCGCCTAGAGCGCGGGTCAACTCTTCCTTCGCTTTGGAGGCTTCACCTTGCTGGGTTTTGATGTTCTCCTGCAGATCAGCGGTTTGGCGTTCCTTCTTGCTCAGCTCCGCCTGTAAAGAGACAGATACATAATGAGTTGACAGTACATATTTGAAGTACCAAGCACATAACAAGTTAT
This sequence comes from Aegilops tauschii subsp. strangulata, assembly GCF_002575655.3. NCBI lineage: Eukaryota > Viridiplantae > Streptophyta > Magnoliopsida > Poales > Poaceae > Aegilops > Aegilops tauschii. The sequence goes on from NC_053040.3 coordinate 465,947,569, forward strand.
GCCCTTAGTACTTGGGGGCTAATGCATATTTGCGTTTACTCAGAAATTTTTACAAGTCCCAAACACAATACAAGTATTAAGCTTGGCACTTGGGGGCTAATGTGTGCTTGCTCAAAAAGCTGTTGATATGGGAATTCTTCTACAGTCCCGGTTCATCTTTATAAAGTTAAACCGGCCCTTGGGGACTATATCGGCGAAAGAGCAGTATGGCAAATTATAAGGAACCGGTTCATCTTAACAAGGTAATCCGGCCCCTGGAGGCTAAATAGGCAAGGTTAAGTTATGACAAAAGTCCCGGTTTAGATTGGTATCATAAACCGTCACTTGGGAGCTACTACGAGTCGATGAACTGCAATTGGACAAAGGAGAAAAACAGTAGTTACCTCATATCGCTCCTTCATCAAGTTTACCAAACTAGCTTCATAGTCACGGCTGGTATACAGACGGTTCAAGAAGCCAGAGTGAATATCTTGAACATTGAGGTTGGCGAAGCTTGATAAATCGGCATTCCATTTGCCTTTGCCGATAGCAGAGAGATCATCCTTGGCAGTATGCTTTGACAAAGCTACAGGGTTGCCTGGAGTGGAGTGGCCAGTGCCAGTAATCATAACATCATCATCTTGTTCATCCGCAGTTCTTGCCGGAGTTGGCGGTTTATCAGTGTCCTTCGTTGGACTGACCGGTTTGTCACCAGTTCGGACAGGGCTGGTTGGTCGGTCTGCATGACTTGTAATATCAACTTGCACTTGTTCAGCAAGGAAATCATGGTCTTGAAGCGGCGGATCGTGAAGCATGGCATCAGCATCGGTTTCTTCCAGATCTGGAGTTGTTTCCGGTTCAGCAGCTACATAATCGTCAGCCGGTTTGTTCAACCGAGCTTTCTTGCTGGGTCTTGGCTTGGCGCTGCGAAAATATAAGACATAAGGATCAGTACAGTATGAAAAGATAACATATCAAGAATAAAGACATGTGCATAACTCACCCAGGAACTGTTTTGAGAGGTGGAAGCTATGTGGCCGAAGACTCGCCAGAGGATGAGTGACAAGTACCCTGATAATTTGAATCAAACGGGTTAAGAGGCTGGCGAAAACAACCTGCTTTTGGGCATGAAGTATCAATGGGATAAGAGACCTCTGATCGGCGTTTCCGAACTGGACTGTTCGGTAAACCGGCGGAGGTAACTACCTGGCCGCTGTGCCGGGTTGTACGGCGAGCTTCGTGCTGCTGCGTCTTCAAAAGAAAGTTTGGATCCAAATAAGCAAGAGGGTGAGAAAATTTTACTTTCCAGTTTGCTTGACGGATTTTTGATGTTGGCAGAGGATCTGAATCGGAGGAAAGAATAGTTACCTCTAGGTCCTCAGCGTGACTGCCTTCAGCGTCGTCCTGATAATTATCATTGTCAATGAGATGTACGAAAAATGAACCAAGAGAGTCAAGTTCTACCTCTGATTCCGGATTACGCACATTGTCATCAACTGGTAGATCGGAGGATGCAGTGGTCCTTCTTTTGGCAGGTTTTTTAACAACCTTGGTCTTTGGACGAACTGGCTTGACCAGTTTGTCTTGCAGCTTCGCCGGTTTGTCTTGTGATGGTTTCTTGTTCCAGAACGGATCATCACCCTGTCAGAAAAATAATCACACTTTCAGAGAGTATTTGGACAGAAGCAAATTCAGATACAAAGGATTATATGATTCTTACAGCTGGTGGTTTATTGAAGGTGCAGAAAGGGAGTAGCCCGGTTTGGGCACAGACGGCCTCCAGTTCATTCAGTATTTTCTTTACGGCTTCAGTGACTTCGTCATCTGTAAGCTGAATGTTAATGTGCCGCTGAGCATCCTTCAAACTCCCCGTGTACTCACACATCAAACCGGGGCGCCGGCTTAAGGGCAGAATGCTCCAGCTTATCCAGCAACGAGCAAGATCAACTCCTGTCAAACCGTTCGCCATGAAGGCTCTAAGCTTTGATAGTTGGGGAGCATAGTTGGCCCGTTCTCTTGCTGTCAGCCTCTGAGGAAATGGGTGTGTGTTGCTCAGGCGTTCAGGGCGGTAACCCGGCAGGGGGTTTTCGTCAGATGGAGAGGTATCCATGCAGTAAAACCAAGTTTGGTTCCACTCTTTGGGGTGACTGTGGAGTTTGGGATGTGGGAAGGTGACTTCTTTCCTCTTCTGAACCGCCATTCCGCCCAGTTCTGTATTGGGTCCATCTGAGAACTCGGTGCGACGGTTTAAATGAAAGAAATCCCTAAATAGTTCGACTGTAGGTTCCTCTTGCAGATAAGCTTCACAGAATACTTGGAAGTGGCAGATATTGGTAACAGAGTTGGGACCGATGTCTTGAGGGCGCAGCTGAAAATTGGCTAGCACATCTCGGGAAAATTTTGAACCGGGAGGGCTAAAACCTCATCCGAGATGATCAGCAAACATGACTACTTCTCCATCCTTGGGTGTAGGAGGATTCTCCGGGCCAGGGACCCTCCAGTGGATGACATCTTTCTTGGCTAAAGCGCCCGTTTTAACAAGGTTGTTTAATTGCTCCTCGGTTACTCGGGAGGGAGCCCAATTGCACTCATAGACTTGTTTAGCCATGACAAGGAAAATCTGAAATATGAGTATTACCGGTTTAAGATTTACAGTGGACAACTATACAGCGGTATGAGGATACTAGCATATTGGTAAACCGGAGTCTGGCAATGGAACAGTGTAATGCATTGGCGGTTCAACAGGGGACTAATGGTATCTACCGGGTCATCATTTTTTCTGTGAGGTTAAACCGGCCAAATCTGGTATTCAAAGGGTGTAAGAGAAGGAAGAAACAAGTTTCACATCTTGCTATGGTAATTTCAGATCTACCACGCGTAGGAAAAACAAAATATATTCTGACCTAAATTCCAGTGTACTGAAGGTTCACCAAGATGAGATGAGTTAGATATCAAACAGGTGCTGAAACTGCTAAAGTACGAGATCTATGTGGTTTAAACTACTACCGCACGAGACCTATGTGGTTTTTGGATCTAACCCACGGATATAAATAAGGGAAAAGAAGGGCGGCGACGAACACCAATGAACGACAGAAACCCTAAGCGCAGATCTGTGGTAAGAGAAAGGGGAGACTTACGGATGTTGTTGAGCAGCGGCGCGCGCGGAGGAGCTCTGGTACGTTCAGGTCGATGCAGCGGCCAAGGTTGGTGCAGCAGTCGAAGGTTGACGGCGGCGGCCGAGGTCGAAGGTTCGGGCGTCGTGAGGATGAAGATGAAGCGAAGAGGCACGAGGGGAAAAATGGAAAGACCCCCTGGCCCTATTTATAAGGAGATAAATGACAGATGCGAAAATCGAGGAGCCGGATTTTTGGATATAAGGTAATGCTGTCGCCACGATTGTCGGAGGCTCGTTAATGACAGGTGACGTCACGGCGGTTTACCATGATCCTAGAAGATGATGTCATGGCGGTTTACAAGATTGTGTGAAGATGTTGAAGAAGAAATTTTCTCAAGTATTGAGGATTGACATGAACCAGTTCAAATCAATCTGGGGCCTAATGTTGGGGATATTACCAGTGGGCGTAAACCGGCCACGAGAGGCCGGGTTAACTTCATAAGTAGTTCGTCTGTATCTGAAGCCCATGAAGATAGACGGTGACGCTTCATGAAGGCCCAGGGCCCAAAGCCGGTTTAAGGCATGTAGACACAAACCGGCATTGAGATGTAAACTTGTGTTGTAAGATATGCGTAGCAGAGACCGAGCCGGACACGATTATGAGCCGGCCTCGGAGTCTGTAAACCGACGGGCGTCAACCCATGTATATAAGGGGACGACCCGGCGGTGGTTCAGGGACAACAGACAACAACTCGAGACTCAAGCAAAGCGTATTCGCTCCCTGGTCATCGAAACCCCATCAATTCCATCACAACTAGACGTAGCCTTTTACCTTCATCGAAGGGGCCGAACTAGTATAAAACTCTCTTGCGTCCCTTGTACGCTTTAACCCCTTCGAGCTAACCCGTAGCGATGGCTCCACGACTAAGTCCTTTCTCTAGGACATTTGTCGTGACAAAACCACGACACCTCGTCAGATGTGAAATTAGAGCCGTTGTCGGTGATGATGCTGTGTGGGACACCATAACGGTGCACAACACCGGATATGAACTGTATCACCGGCCGAGACTCGGCCGTTTTGACTGGTTTAGCCTCTATCCATTTAGTGAATTTGTCCACCATGACCAGCCGATATTTTTTCTTACGGCTTCCCCCTTTAAGGGGTCCAACCATATCCAGTCCCCAGACCGCGAAAGGCCAAGTAATGGGGATAGTTTGTAAGGCAGTTGGTGGCATATGGCTTTGCTTGGCGAAGAGTTGGCATCCGACGCAGCGTTGGACAAGGTCCTGCGCATCTGCTCGAGCCATCGGCCAATAAAACCCAGTACGGAAGGCCTTGCTAACAAGGGCCCGAGCTGCGGCGTGGTGTCCGCCGAGACCAGCGTGAATTTCTGCTAAAAGCTGCCGCCCCTCTTCCTCGGAGATACATCTTTGAAGTACTCCGGTAGTACTTTTCTTGTAGAGCTCTCCGTCGTGAACCTTGTAGCCCTTCGAACGCCGGACAATGCGGCGAGCCTCATTCTGGTCTTCGGGAAGCTCCTTCCTGTTAATGTAGGCCAAGAAGGGTTCTGTCCATGGGGCAATGACTGCCATAATGAGATGGGTCGACGATGTTATCTCGGTGGCTGAGCCCCCGATGATATCCGTGTGTTCGGGATTTGGGGTTGTGTTCGGATTTGGACTGTTGTTGCCGCCCTCCCCTTGCCACACCATGGATGGATTGAAAAGCCTTTCCAGGAAGATGCTAGGTGGGACAGGGTCGCGCTTAGCGCCAATGCGAGCAAGGACGTCCGCCGCCTGATTACTTTCTCGGGCGACATGATGAAATTTGCGCCCCTCGAACCAAGCTGACATTTTTAAGACGCCATTACGATAAGCTGCCATCTTTGGATCTTTGGCATCAAAGTCTCCGTTTATTTGAGATATTGCGAGGTTTGAGTCCCCACGCACCTCTAGGCGCTGTATGCCCATGGATACGGCCATCCAAAGACCATGCAATAAGGCCTTGATACGTCCATTTTGCATCATGCTTTTATGTTGATATTTATTGCATTATGGGTTGTTATTACACATTATGTCACAATACTTATGCCTATTCTCTCTTATTTTACAAGGTTTACATAAGGAGGGAGAATGCCGGCAGCTGGAATTCTGGGCTGGAAAAGGAGCAAATATTAGAGACCTATTCTGCACAACTCCAAAAGTCCTGAAACTCCACGAAAGTTATTTTTGGAAATAATAAAAAATATTGAGCGGAAGAAGTATGTCAGGGGGGGCACCTGGCCACGGGGGTAGGGGGCGCGCCCTACCCCCCAGGGCGCGCCCCCTGCCTCGTGGGCCCCCTGTTGGCCCTCCGGTGCCCATCTTCTGGTATATGAAGTCTTTCGTCTGAAGGAAAATCATAAGCAAGCTTTCGGGACGAGACTCCGCCGCCACGAGGCGGAACCTTGGCGGAACCAATCTAGGGCTCCGGCAGAGCTGTTCTGCCAGGGACACTTCCCTCCGGGAGGGGGAAATCATCGCCATCGCCATCACCAATGCTCCTCTCATCGGGAGAGGGCAATCTCCATCAACATCTTCACCAGCACCATCTCCTCTCAAACCCTAGTTCATCTCTTGTATCCAATTCTTGTCTCCAAGTCTGGGATTGGTACCTGTAGGTTGCTAGTAGTGTTGATTACTCCTTGTAGTTGATGCTAGTTGGTTTATTTGGTGGAAGATTATATGTTCAGATCCTATATGCATATTAATACCCCTCTGATTATGAACATGAATATGCTTTGTGAGTAATTACGTTTGTTCCTGAGGACATGGGAGAAGTCTTGCTATCAGTAGTCGTGTGAATTTGGTATTCGTTCGATATTTTGATGAGATGTATGTTGTCTATCCTCTAGTGGTGTTATGTGAACGTCGACTACATAAAACTTCACCATTATTTGGGCCTAGAGGAAGGCATTGGGAAGTAATAAGTAGATGATGGGTTGCTAGAGTGACAGAAGCTTAAACCCTAGTTTATGCGTTGCTTTGTAAGGGGCTGATTTGGATCCATATGTTTCATGCTATGGTTAGGTTTACCTTAATACTTTTGTTGTAGTTGCGGATGCTTGCAATAGAGGTTAATCATAAGTGGGATGCTTGTCCAAGTAAGGGCAGCACCCAAGCACCGGTCCACCCACATATCAAATTATCAAAGTACTGAACGCGAATCATATGAACGTGATGAAAACTAGCTTGACGATAATTCCCATGTGTCCTTGGGAGCGCTTTTCTCTATATAAGAGTTTGTCCAGGCTTGTCCTTTGCTACAAAAAGGATTGGGCCACCTTGCTGCACTTTATTTACTTATGTTACTTGTTGCTCGCAACAAATTATCTTATCACAAAACTATCTGTTACCTATTATTTCAGTACTTGCAGAGAATACCTTGCTGAAAACCGCTTATCATTTCCTTCTGCTCCTCGTTGGGTTCGACACTCTTACTTATCGAAAGGACTACGATAGATCCCCTATACTTGTGGGTCATCAGGCCTCGTATTCGGCTGCGTTGTTGGAGTCTGTGTATAGTATTTGGAGTACATACTGGATGACATCTCCCGTGGGGGACGTTAACACGACTCCCGCTCCTAGCCCCGCCAGCATTTTGGAGCCGTCAAAATACATAACCCAATTGGAATATGCGCCGTACTCTTTAGGGAGTTCAGCCTCTGTCCATTCGGCGACGAAGTCTGCCAGTACTTGGGATTTGATGGCTCGACGTGGCTTGTATGTTATGTCAAATAGAAGTAGCTCTATGGCCCATTTGGCGATCCGGCCCGTGGCATCGCGGTTGTTTATTATGTCATTGAGTGGTACTTTAGAGGCCACCGTGATTGAACACTCCTGGAAGTAGTGTCGTAGCTTTCGGGATGCCATGAAGACCGCGTATGCTATTTTTTGGTAATGGGGGTACCGGGATTTGCATGGTGTGAGGACAGTAGATACGTAGTATACTGGTTTTTGAAGCGGGAATTTGAGTCAGTCCTGTTCTCGTTCAAGGACGAGCACGGCGCTCACCACCTGATGTGTTGCCGATATGTATAGCAACATGGGTTCGCCGGCGTTTAGCGCGGCCAGGATTGGGTTGCTCGCTAGGAGGGCCTTTATTTCTTCCAATCCGGCAGTCGCCGCGTCAGTCCATTCAAAGTTATCGGTGCGCCGTAAGAGGCGATAGAGTGGCAGTGCCTTTTCTCCTAATCTGGAGATAAAGCGACTTAACGCTGCCACGCAACCAGCGAATTTTTGGACTTGTTTGAGGTCTGTTGGCGTAGACAATTGTGACAGAGCTCGGATTTTGGCTGGATTTGCTTCGATTCCTCTATTGGAAACAATGAAGCCCAGCAGTTTTCCAGCGGGGACGCCGAAGACACACTTTTCCGGGTTGAGCTTAATGTCATACGCACGGAGGTTGTCGAATGTAAGACGTAAGTCGTCTATTAGTGTTTCGACGTGTCACGGCCGGTTTTCCAATAAAAATATTTATTGAGAGACCGATCCCTTTTACGGACCAGTAAAGAAGAATTCCTTCTCACTGGTAGACAATATCTTGATCACAGAAGAAAAACCAGGAGTACTAGATATAATGCAAGGTTGAGCGGAGACTGCTCAACAATCTATTACAAGTACGCCAATAATACATAAAGGCGGATAGGGTGGCATAACTACTACTCACGATAAAAGCGGTGGTGGATATATCACAGCGAAGTGGGTGACATGACTCCTCGAAAGGATACAAAAGGAATAACAATGCCGCAGTCCAAATCAACAAGCCAGGTGAGTACTATGAAAGTACTCGCAAGACAGTTCGGACATAAGATATAACAAATGTAAACATGATGCATATGAACAGATTAACATGCGCACTCAGACAATGAGATAGCAATGCATGGAAAATAAAAGAGAAGTCGGGCGGTAGTCCTCCCGAAATCCCAAAGTAATACTGAGGGCCAATCGAGTGTCTGAATGACTCCTCGAAAGGATACAAAAGGAATAACAATGCCGCAGTCGGGCGTCAAGGCGACACCACATAAAGGGCTTATAATGGAATGTGAATGACAGTGCGCGCCACAATCGGACGTCTAAGCGACATCACATAAAGGGCTTATATCAAAAGCAAATAACAAGAGTGCCACAGTCGGACGTCTGAGCGACATCACATAAAGGGCTTATATCAAAAGTAAATAACAAGAGTGCCACAGTCGGACGTCTGAGCGACATCACATAAAGGGCTTATACTGAAAATAAATGACAAGAGTGCCACAGTCGGACGTCTGAGCGACATCACATAAAGGGCTTATATTACACAACTTAATATTTCAGTAGCTCATGAATAGAAATCATTGCAAGGGAATATTCAGGTACGAGATAAAATAAAGGTTAGTCCATCCACAGGAATAATAATTCAACCGGGTTTACCACTCAAACTTGTTCACCGGGGATTTACCACGAGGATTGACATAGATATGGATACACTGGCCATGGTCCTTGATCATGGACACGATGACTCGGAAGGATTTGACTCTGCAGAGTTTGTACTTTAACCACAGCCAACGGATTTCAGTAGTCACGGGGACTAGTTCCGTTTACGGTCATTTAGGAGAAACACATCTAACCAGTACACACCCATTCAACATTCCGATGCCAGGAATTACCCTCGGCAACGTTCAAGAAAAACCTTGAGACTGGGAGGCTACAACCTCGCGTAGCATGGGATCAAATTTATATACGCGCGCTCTAAGGGGTGCCCCCCTCTCGGTCCCAACCGGAAACACCCATGCCCCCTGACCGGATGACTGGCTTTAATCCAGGGCCATGGAACCCTCATCCCGGCCCCTCTATTTGGTGTGTACACGGAAAGAGGTTAACAACTTACTAAACCGTATTCTTTGCAGAAAACATGTGGCAGCACGGAAGGGGAAGAACGATAACGTGACTCAGTCCACGTTAACGTCGGAGTTTATCGGATGTCGTAAGGCTGGCATGCTACAACAATACCACCTTACTGCCTTTCATGACACCACATGACTAGGCCATCTCTCATCAGAGATCACAGTAACTTTGGAGCACACGGATAGTTGCCTTACATGCAACGAGATACTCACCGATGCTCATATGACATGCACAAACCATTCAAGCAAACATGCAAAACACCTATCATATCGAAGTTTCAAACATGCTTGCCTGGTTCGGAGAAGTCGGAGTCTAGCTCGGCGAAGTTCGCGGCTCCGTCACCTCCTCCGGAACCTACGGTATAGCGAAAACGTACACTAACGTGAAAATCATCGCGTGCATAAAATTTGTTCCAAAAAATTCCAAATAAATACTATAAAAAACTAGACAAAAATATAAGACTGACAGAAAAAGAATCAATCAAAAATCATCTTTTATCAAAAAGTTATAAGGGTTTTAGTCCAGGGACTAATCTGTGATGAAACAGAAAAGAACCAGGAACTTAACTGAGAAAACAGAAAACGGTTCGGAGTAAAAGGCGCCAGCCCAAAGGGAAAGCGCATTTGCCCAAAGGCGCCAACAGAAAACGGTTCGAGAGAGAACAGAAGAGAGGCTGACGGGGGGTCCCATACGTCAGGTTTAAAACTTCGCCGGCGCCCGAAGGCTGCGGTGGTCGCCGGCGTTGAACCACGGCGAGGCAGGGAGATCGGAGGGTACCAAGAGGTTCGGTGTGTTCTTCCGCGTCGGTGGGTGGTGGACTTGGCCGTCGGAGAGCACCACGTCGACGGCGACACTTTCTCCGGCGGACGGTGGTTCGGGCGATGGTGGGGCACTCCGGTGGGCGCTGCAAACTCCAAATTGAAGTGCGGGTCAGGAGAGTGGATGCATTAGGAAGCTACTGGCAAGAGTTGAGAGGTAGAGGTGCACGCACGGGGGTGAATCGAGCTGGACCCCGTGGCGGGTCGAGGCGGCCGGAGTTGGGGAAGAAGGCTCCCTCGGGGCTCTTCCAGTGGCTTGGCGTGGTATTGGTGGAGTGCAGAGGTGGTGTGGGTTCGAGTTCGAGCTCGGGGCCTCTATTTATAGGCGATCCGAGGGGGTGGTCGTGAACGGGATTTCTCCGGCGAGCGATTACGGCGAGGCAGAGGTTGGGTAGGGGGTTTAGGGGGCTAGGCACCATCAGGGAAGATCACTGGTGCCGTTCCACCGCTAAACCTCGGTCGGGCAAGGCGTAATGCGCCGATCCTCGACGGGGCGGCCGTACGGGCACGGCGGCGGCAGAGAGCGCGCTCCGCGCCTAGCAGTTCACGACGAAGGATGGCAGCGCGCACGGGTGAGTGGATGGCCACGCGGCGGCCTCCGGTGGCTTGGGCGGCGCTGGACGGCGCCGTCCAACGCTGCGCCTCTCTCTGGCAGCCGCAAAGCCGCCGCTGCCGTCGCTCACGGGTGGCGCACCTCCTCCTGCTCGTCGCCGACGCCCGCAAACTTCCAGACGATCGTGCGGCGCAGGGATAAGAAGGAGGGAATAGGGAGCAAGGCGCCACCGCGGTACTGGCGAGATCGACATCGGGCTCGGAAGAAAACGACAGCAGTTTACTGAAACTGTTTATCTAAACTCTGAACATTGACAGCAACAGTGTCCATCAGGTGTTCGACGAAATGATTTAGCATGAAGAAAAAAAATTCTGGAGCTGGGACTTGGTGAGGTGACCTCTCAATGCACCCAGAGGCTGCCTGAATTTTCTCAGATTTTTAGGAGGAGAATTCAATTGAATTTCATCAAATTTGGCAAATCTGGTCCAAACTTGCAGCAAGTACAATTTGAAATATTTGAACTGGAGACTAGTGGATCTTCATGGATCTTGGTTGAGGGCTCTAAGGACTAGCTAGGGAAGCTTGTTTGGAGGCCAAACTCAAAGTAGAAATGGTAGTTCCTTTGAAAACCTCCAAGGGTCAAAATAGTAGGCAGAAATTATTTTTGGTGAGAAATAAATGGAAGAGAAATTATGGGGAGGTTCAACTTGCTGGATTTGAAGTATAGCTTGACACAAAGATGAGGAATGGCTTTTGGGAGGTGGTTTCCACTCATGTCATGGCAAGAGGGATTTTTGAAAGGGGAAAGGATCATTCCAAATGCCATAGGGCTATTTAAAAGATTTTCAAATATATTTTTCCAAATGACAAACATTTGGTTTTGAGTCCACACAAGAAGGAAAAACCTCCAAGACCAAAATCAAGTCTTGGGTGAATCCAAAACAAAACACTTTTCATAAAAGAAAATATTTTGAGAGGGAGAGTTCTTCAGAAAATTTTAAATAACACCCCTCAAATTAAATAAAAGTTTGAAAAAGCCAAATAAAATTTTTGGGTGTCACAACACCTACCCCCTTAGGAAAAATCTCGTCCCGAGATTTCTGCTGATCCTCAAATAGATATGGGTACTCTGCCTGAAGAATTTTGTTGTTTTCTGACGGGTCCTCCTTTCAGACTCTTCCAATATCTTTACTGGCCGCTCTCTGTAGGTGAGATCTGGTTGCACATCAATGCTCTCATGAGGTACATGCTTCTCCGGGTTACTCACACATTTCCTCAATTGTGAAACGTGGAAAACGTCATGGACGTCTGACAGCTCCTTGGGTAGGTCTAGTTTGTAGGCTACTGTGCCTCTTCGTGCAATCACACTGAATGGTCCAATAAATCTTGGGGCTAGCTTCCCCTTAATTTTGAACCGTTGCAGGCCTCTCATAGGAGACACTCGTAGGTATACGTAATCACCGGGTTCAAAGCTGACCTCACGATGTTTTTGATCGTAATAGCTCTTCTGTCGGCTTTGGGTTGTCTTGAGTCTGTCCCTGATCTGTTTAACCTTCTCCTCGGCTTCCTTGAGCATGTCTGGGCCGAAGATACGGCTGTCACCTGTCTCTGACCAATTTAGTGGGGTACGACACCTCCGTCCGTACAATGCTTCAAAGGGTGCCATTTGTAAGCTGGCTTGGTAACTGTTGTTGTAAGCAAACTCGGCATATGGCAAACTTTCTTCCCAACTGGATCCATAGGTGAGCACGCAGGCTCTCAGCATGTCCTCTAGGATTTGGTTCGCGCGTTCCGTTTGTCCATCTGTCTGAGGGTGGTACGCTGTACTGAATGCTAGTTGAGTGCCTAGAGCCTGTTGTAAGTGATCCCAGAATTTAGAGACAAATTGAGTGCCTCGGTCTGATATTATAGTCTTTGGGACTCCATGCAGACAAACTATACGGGAGAGATAAAGCTTGGCTAGCCTCTGAGTGGAGTAGGTCGTCTTCACGGGAATGAAATGTGCTACCTTGGTTAGCCTATCTGTGATGACCCATATGGCATCATTTCCGCATTGCGATCGAGGTAGTCCGACGATGAAGTCCATTCCAATTTCATCCCATTTCCACTCAGGTATCCGGTTTGGCTGTAGTAGCCCTGCTGGCTTTTGATGCTCAGCTTTAATGCGCTGACAAGAATCGCAACAAGCAATGAATGCGGCTATATCCCTTTTCATACCGTGCCACCAAAATATTTCCTGAATATCTTTGTACATCTTGGTTCCTCCAGGGTGGATCGAGTATGGAGCGGTGTGGCTTTCGGTTAGGATTTATTGCTTGAGTTCCTCAATGTTTGGTACGCAAAGTCTGTCCCCGTACCATATTACTCCCTCATTGTCTGTGACGAACTCTGAAGCCTTGCCAAGGCTCATCTTCCTCTTTATACCTTCGATGCTGGGATGTCCATGCTGAGCCTTCTTAATTTGTCCCATTAGGGTGGGATGTATCTCCAGATTTGATACGTTGCCCTCAGAGACTAACACCATGTTGAGTCTAGCGAACTCCTGCAGAAACTCAGGCCTCAAGTTTTGTGGACCGTCGTTGCCCGGGTTGGGGTTCCGACTAAGAGCATCTGCCACTACATTTGCTTTCCCTGGATGGTAGTGAATGCCGACATCATAGTCCTTGACCAATTCCAACCAGCGTCGCTGCTGTAAATTTAGCTCTGGTTGTGTGAAAATATATTTAAGGCTCTTATGGTCCGTATATATTTCACAACGATTTCCCAGTAGAAAGTGCCTCCACTCTTTGAGTGCATGGATGACTGCTGCTAGCTCCAAGTCATGAGTAGGATAATTTTCCTCATGCTTCCGTAGTTGCCTGGAAGCATACGCGACAACTTTGCCATCCTGCATCAGCACGCACCCGAGGCCCTTCCGGGATGCGTCACAATACACTTCAAAACTCTTGTGTATGTCTGGCACGATCAAAACTGGTGCTGTTGTCAGTTTCTTCTTGAGTTCTTGGAAGCTTTTCTCGCACGCTTCCGTCCATACAAACTTCTTGTCTTTCTTGAGCAACTGGGTCATTGGTTTTGCCACAGTGGAGAATCCTTCAATAAACCTCCGGTAATATCCAGCCATTCCAAGGAAACTCCGCACATCTGTCACGTTGGCTGGTGGTTTCCAGTCAAGTATGGCTTTGACCTTTTCTGGGTCTACGGCCACGCCTTCTTGGGTCAATATATGGCCCAGAAAACCAACTTGTCTTAGCCAAAATTCACACTTGCTAAATTTGGCGTATAATTGATGTTTCCTTAATTCTCCCAAAACAATTCTGAGATGCTCAGCATGCTCTTCTGGTGTCCTTGAGTATACCAGAATATCATCAATGAATACCACAACAAATTTGTCCATGAATTTCATAAACACTTTGTTCATGAGGTGGACAAAATATGCGGGGGCGTTCGTCAGTCCAAAAGGCATCACTGTGAACTCATATAATCCGTATCTGGAGGTGAATGATGTCTTAGGGATATCTTCTGTCCATACTTTCAATTGGTGATATCCCGATCTTAAATCAATTTTTGAGAACACCTTGGCTTGTGCGAGCTGGTCAAACAAATCATTTATCCGTGGCATCGGATATTTGTTTTTGATGGTGACCATATTGAGAGCTCGATAGTCTATACACAATCTCAGTGTCCCATCCTTTTTCTTGGCGAATAATACTGGCGAACCCCGAGGTGAGGAGCTGGCTCGAATAAATCCTTTGTCTAGTAATTCCTTTATTTGCTTCTTCAATTCTACCAATTCTGAGGGTGCCATTCTATAAGGTTTCTTATAGATGGGAGTGGTGCCAGGTGCTAGTTCAATGCTGAACTCTATCTCTCGGTCTGGTGGCATGCCTGGTAGTTCTTCAGGAAATACGTCAGGAAACTCGCACACCACTGGAACTTTTCTCAGTTCTGAAATGTCCACTTTGTTCAATTTTGGTTGTCGTGACCGTGGTCTCTCTTGAGCGGTAACATTTATTGTCTTGCCGTGATGGTGAGTGAGAATCACCGTCCGATTGAAACAGTCAATAAATCCCTTGTTGGTGGTCAACCAGTCCATCCCTAGGATGACATCCAGTCCTTTATTTTCCAACACGATGAGATTAGCCTGAAACTTTAGTCCTTTGAACTCAATGATCACTCCTTGGCAGTAACTCTGAGCGATCTACTTATTTCCGGGGGACTTGATGATCATAGATTTTTCCAAGGGAAGTATCGAAAAACCATGTTGCAAAACGAAACTCTTCGAAATGAACGAGTGAGAAGCTCCAGAATCAAACAAAACCGCGGCAGGTACTGTGTTGACAGGGAACGTACCGAGCACGATGTCTGGGGCATTTTGCGCTTCTTCCCTGGTCACATGGTTCAGGTGACCCCCTGTGATTGTTGTTGGGATTGAAATTGTTGCGCTTGGGGGCTGGATTATTCCCACCATTGTTCGGCTTGGGGGCCGAGTTCCTTGGTTTTGGGCACTGTTTGGCATAGTGCCCTTCTTCCCCACAAGCATAGCAAGTGACCCCTGGACGGTACGTAAAGTCCTTGTCCCTTGAATGAAACTGTCTGGTTGGCCTTATAGCAGTCATCGTGGATTTTCTCGCTTCATTCCTCGGAACCTCAATCTTGCTTCGATTGTTGCGAGCAAGACTCGTCTTGTCCCTTTTCCGCTTACGGATATCCTCCAGACTGCGGCGCTCATTCTCCAAGGTAATGGCCTTGTCAACCAGAGTTTTGAAATCTGGGAAAGTGTGTATGACCAGTTGGCATCTTAATGCTGGCGCCAGGCCGTCCAGAAATTTTTCCATCTGTTTGTTCTCAGTCATATGTTCATCGTAGGCATAACGAGATAGCTGGGTAAACTGACCGTTCTATTCTGTCACTGACATGCCTCTTTGCTTGAGGTCATCAAATTCTCTTTTCTTGATTTTTATGATGCTCCTGGGGATGTGTGCCCCACGAAAGCCTTCCTTAAACTATTCCCAGGTGATGTTGTGTTCACTGGGATGCATGTGTAGGAAGTTTTCCCACCATGCTGCAGCTGCTCCAGTGAGGTAGTGAGGTGCATAAAGCACCTTCTCATGATCAGAACATTGAGCAATAATCAACTTTCTCTCGATGTCACGAAGCCAATCATCGGCTTCAAGTGGCCTATCAGTGTGAGCAAACGTTGGAGGGCGTGTCTTCTGCAGTTCAGACAACTTGGAGTGTGGTTGGTATGGCTCACGGTGATTCCCCATATTGATGACGTGATTCATCATTTCTTGGTGTTGCTGCTGGCTTTGTTCGAAAAGGCGGCACACTTGGGATAAGGCTGCCTCACTGTCCTGTTGACTAGACTGTCCCTGAGTGAAGTTGTTGCTGGTCTGTGTTCCATAAACTTCTTCTGGTTGATTGGGCATGGAACGAGTCCACGGACGAGACATTTTCCACTCTGGGCTATTATGTTGCAAAAATCATGAGAAGAATTGTGTGGCACAAGGAAAATCTTTCAAAGGCAAAATTTTAGAAGACCTCAAGATTTTTCAAGAACATAAACGATTCCGCACGGAGAAGGACTGCTTAGCACATAACTTACACGCGATACGCAAACATACGATACATCACTCAGGATGTGCGTACACATTCCTGACATGTTATTTAGACTAGCACACTCCTCCGGAATGCAGCGCACACAACTACTACAAACTAACGTACATAAAACATAACATACATGCAGGTACAACACGCGGTTACTAGGCACACTCAGTCGGAGATGGTGAAGATGTCCTTCCCCTTGCCGAGGGTAAGACCCAGCGGTGCAGGAGACTCAACCTCCACCTCCTCCCTAGTAGGCTCCAGGCGCGTAGCACTGCGCTGAGGTGATGGCGCGGGAGCTACATGTGGCAGTGCGGGTGTGGCAGGCGGTGCAGCTCTGACTGGAGTAGGAGCGATGACTCAGTCGAACTCCTCAGTGGTAGGCAGACGGCGAGCAGTGGCCAAAATGGCCGGTGAATAAGATGCCGAGGACGAG
Source organism: Aegilops tauschii subsp. strangulata (assembly GCF_002575655.3). Classification (NCBI taxonomy): domain Eukaryota; kingdom Viridiplantae; phylum Streptophyta; class Magnoliopsida; order Poales; family Poaceae; genus Aegilops; species Aegilops tauschii. Next base: position 465,963,999 of record NC_053040.3, read on the forward strand.
ACGAATGTCAGTGGCGGTGCCATGTGGAGAAGCTCCTTCCTGCTGGCAGGACCGCCCCGAACTAAGTCCATGCGGGCAGCCACAAGATCGTCCACGAGGTTGTCGAAAGATTCCTCCAGAGCTTTGAGGTACTCGACAAGCATCTCGATAGCTTCATCCCGCTCTCCCCTATGGCAGGCGAATGCATAGTGACAAGTATATGGCACATGGCATGGGAGGTAGCGGTAGCGACGAGTCTTCATCATAGGAAGGATATCCCGAAGGCGAGCTATCGCCTCACGGGCAGCCATCTGCATGGCATGCCTCTCCGTAGGCATGGCCCTTCCCACAAAACGGAAGTGGCGTGACGCAGAACGTCCTCCCTTGAATTGCACCACGGCTTGGTGCATAGACACGTCGTCGCTGAGCTTGTGCTGGTAAAGCGTGAACTCCGGACGAGTCGCTGGCCCGATCGCGAGCTTGGTGATGGAGACGAGGAGTTTGACAAACCCCTCGGGCACATTAGTGAACACCCGAGTCTCGCAGTCGTTGCCAGCCATCTACAAAAGTAGGCAAAAATTCTGAGTAGTCAAATCATAAATTTATGATGACCAACAGAAAATAGCTACATTTGCAAAATGCTGAAAAAGCACCCAAGACGCTAATAACCGATTAGCGATCGCACCTAGTGGCTTCCTACAGTCAGCCTGGCTCTGATACCAAGCTTGTCACGACCGGCCAATAAAAATATTTATTGAGAGACCGATCCCTTTTACGGACCAGTAAAGAAGAATTCCTTCTCACTGGTAGACAATATCTTGATCACAGAAGAAAAACCAGGAGTACTAGATATAATACAAGGTTGAGCGGAGACTGCTCAACAATTTATTACAAGCACGCCAATAATACATAAAGGCAGATAGGGTGGCATAACTACTAACTCACGATAAAAGCGGTGGTGGATATATCACAGCGAAGTGGGTGACATGACTCCTGAATCTAACAACTCTTCGAGCGTCGGAGTGAGGCTCGAGGATACTTATTGTGGGTGGCGGAAGCGTATATAATACAAGTGACCAATATCCAGGATCGCACGGGACTGACTGGGACTCCTCTAGGCGTCGGACTCACTATCAAACTCTTCATCCATGAGATCGCCTTCGTCAACATCTGGCCAAATCAACAAGCCAGGTGAGTACTATGAAAGTACTCGCAAGACAGTTCGGACATAAGATATAACAAATGTAAACATGATGCATATGAACAGATTAACATGCGCACTCAGACAATGAGATAGCAATGCATGGAAAATAAAAGAGAAGTCGGGCGGTAGTCCTCCCAAAATCCCAAAGTAATACTGAGGGCCAATCGAGTGTCTGAATGACTCCTCGAAAGGATACAAAAGGAATAACAATGCCGCAGTCGGGCGTCAAGGCGAGACCACATAAAGGGCTTATAATGGAATGTAAATGACAGTGCGCGCCACAGTCGGACGTCTGAGCGACATCACATAAAGGGCTTATATCAAAAGTAAATAACAAGAGTGCCATAGTCGGACGTCTGAGCGACATCACATAAAGGGCTTATATCAAAAGTAAATAACAAGAGTGCCACAGTCGGACGTCTGAGCGACATCACATAAAGGGCTTATACTGAAAATAAATGACAAGAGTGCCACAGTCGGACGTCTGAGCGACATCACATAAAGGGCTTATATTACACAACTTAATATTTCAGTAGCTCATGAATAGAAATCATTGCAAGGGAATATTCAGGTACGAGATAAAATAAAGGTTAGTCCATCCACAGGAATAATAATTCAACCGGGTTTACCACTCAAACTTGTTCACCGGGGATTTACCACGAGGATTGACATAGATATGGATACACTGGCCATGGTCCTTGATCATGGACACGATGACTCGGAAGGATTTGACTCTGCAGAGTTTGTACTTTAACCACAGCCAACGGATTTCAGTAGTCACGGGGACTAGTTCCGTTTACGGTGTTTTAGGAGAAACACATCTAACCAGTACACACCCATTCAACATTCCGATGCCAGGAATCACCCTCGGCAACGTTCAAGAAAAACCTTGAGACGGGGAGGCTACAACCTCGCGTAGCATGGGATCAAATTTATATACGCGCGCTCTAAGGGGTGCCCCCCTCTCGGTCCCAACCGGAAACACCCATGCCCCCTGACCGGATGACTGGCTTTAATCCGGGGCCATGGAACCCTCATCCCGGCCCCTCTATTTGGTGTGTACACGGAAAGAGGTTAACAACTTACTAAACCGTATTCTTTGCAGAAAACATGTGGCAGCACGGAAGGGGAAGAACGATAACGTGACTCAGTCCACGTTAACGTCGGAGTTTATCGGATGTCGTAAGGCTGGCATGCTACAACAATACCACCTTACTGCCTTTCATGACACCACATGACTAGGCCATCTCTCATCAGAGATCACAGTAACTTCGCTCGTCGCTCACGGGTGGCGCACCTCCTCCTGCTCGTCGCCGACGCCCGCAAACTTCCAGACGATCGTGCGGCGCAGGGATAAGAAGGAGGGAACAGGGAGCAAGGCGCCACCGCGGTACTGGCGAGATCGACATCGGGCTCTGAAGAAAACGACAGCAGTTTACTGAAACTGTTTATTTGAACTCTGAACATTGACAGCAACAGTGTCCATCAGGTGTTCGACGAAATGATTTGGCATGAAGAAAAAAATTTCTGGAGCTGGGACTTGGTGAGGTGACCTCTCAATGCACCCAGAGGCTGCCTGAATTTTCTCAGATTTTTAGGAGGAGAATTCAAATGAATTTCATCAAATTTGGCAAATCTGGTCCAAACTTGCAGCAAGTACAATTTGAAATATTTGAACTGGAGACCAGTGGATCTTCATGGATCTTGGTTGAGGGCTCTAAGGACTAGCTAGGGAAGCTTGTTTGGAGGCCAAACTCAAAGTAGAAATGGTAGTTCCTTTGAAAACCTCCAAGGGTCAAAATAGTAGGCAGAAATTATTTTTGGTGAGAAATAAATGGAAGAGAAATTATGGGGAGGTTCAACTTGCTGGATTTGAAGTATAGCTTGACACAAAGATGAGGAATGGCTTTTGGGAGGTGGTTTCCACTCATGTCATGGCAAGAGGGATTTTTGAAAGGGGAAAGGATCATTCCAAATGCCATAGGGCTATTTAAAAGATTTTCAAATATATTTTTCCAAATGACAAACATTTGGTTTTGAGTCCACACAAGAAGGAAAAACCTCCAAGACCAAAATCAAGTCTTGGGTGAATCCAAAACAAAACACTTTTCATAAAAGAAAATATTTTGAGAGGGAGAGTTCTTCAGAAAATTTTAAATAACACCCCTCAAATTAAATGAAAGTTTGAAAAAAGCCAAATAAAATTTTTGGGTGTCACACGACGTGCCTAGTTTTGATGACGACGTCATCGACGTAAGCTTCTACTATCTTACCGATCTGCTTCTCCAGGCATGTTTGAATCATGCGTTGGTATGTGGCGCCGGCATTCTTGAGCCCGAAGGGCATGGTGTTGAAGCAGAATGGCCCTTATGGGGTAATGAATGCTGTTGCAGCTTGATCGGACTCCTTCATTTTGATTTGATGGTATCCGGAATATGCATCGAGGAAACACAGTGAGTCATGTCCTGCGGTGGCGTCAATGATTTGATCAATGCGGGGGAGGGTGAAGGGATCCTTAGGGCAAGCCTTGTTGAGGTCTTTGAAATCGACACGTAGGCGCTAGGATTTTTCCTTCTTTGGTACCATCACCAGGTTTCCCAGCCAGTCCGGATGTTTGATTTCTCTAATGAATCCGGCCTCGATAAGCTTGCCCAGCTCCTCCCCCATGGCTTATCGCTTGGGTTCGTAAAAGTGCCGCAGTGTTTGCTTGACCGGTTTAAATCCCTTAAATATATTGAGGCTATGTTCGGCCAGCTTGCGTGGGATCCCTGGCATATCGGAGGGGTGCCAGGCGAATATATCCCAGTTTTCGCGCAGGAATTCTCGTAGTGCAGCGTCAACTGTTGGGTTTAGTTGTGCTCCGATAGATGCTGTCTTCTTGGGGTCCGTTGGGTAGACCTGGAATTTGACTATTTCTTCTGCTGGTTTGAAGGAGGTGGATTTGGGTGTTTGTCGAGGATCACATCGTCCCTGTCCACCGTGGAGCGCAGTGCGGTTAATTCTTCGGCCGCGAGGGCTTCGGATAGCGCCTCAAGGGCCAGGGATGCGGTTTTGTTTTCAGCGCGGAGTGCTATGTCCGGGTCACTGACGAGAGTGATTATACCGTTTGGTCCGGGCATTTTGAGCTTCATATACCCGTAATGAGGTATAGCCTGGAAGCGTGTAAAAGCATCCCGCCCCAACAGGGCGTGGTATCCGTTGCTGAAAGGGGCCACTTGGAAGGTGATTTCTTCGGACCGATAATTCTCCGGCGTGCCGAATACCACGTCAAGTGTGATTTTTCCCGCACACCGCGCCTCCGGACTGGGAATGATTCCTTGGAAGGTTGTGCTACTTTGCTTGATGCGGCTCCTGTCTATTTCCATTTTGTGGAGTGTATCCTCATAAATGAGGTTTAGTCCGCTGCTGCCATCCATGAGGACCTTGGTGAGTCGAAACCCATCCACGATGGGACTGAGGACTAATGCGGCTGGCACTCGGACTGTCCTGTATTTCGGTTCGTCACCGGCATTAAATGTTATAGCCGTGTCGTTCCAAGGGTTTATTGCAGCGATTTGGCAGACTTCAGCGAGGTCGCGAAGTGCCCTTTTGCGCTTATTGTTTGAAGCGAATGTCTCGAAGACCGTCAATACTCTTGTGTCGTCGTTTTCTGGAGGGTGCTGCTCTGGGGTGTCCTTGATAAGGATGTCCTCCCCGCTCTTAGCTACCTGCCGGAGTATCCAACATGCTCTAAGGCTGTGGGTGATACGGTATCCGGTGTCGTGTGTATTTTGCATGGGCCGTCGAGCCATCCCTCCAGAACGGTTCCGTGCTGCGTAATGGGTTTATGTTTCTTGACTGTTGGACTGGGCATGCCACGGGGATGCGCCCTTTTTGCCTGTAGGAGGAGTTGAGTTGGGACCGACGGCTCCCAGCAAGCTGCCTGAGCTTTCCAGGCGCTTTCCATCGCGCTGTACTTTTGTATGATAGTTGCTAAGTCAGCGAAGTTTAGTATGCGGCGGCGATTGATGGCGTTGAGAATTCCTTCGTTCGCGCAATTGTTGCAGAACGCTGATGTCGCGTCCTCGTCGTGGCAATCTTTTACCTTGTCTTTGGCAAGGAGGAATCTGGCCTAGAAGTGGTGGACCGTTTCCTGATACTACTGTTTTATGCTCATGAGAGCGCTTATGTCCGGGTGGGTGGGTGGAATTAAATTCGAACCCTGACCCGATCGATTATCCGAAGTCTGAAGACCTTCCAGACTCAACAGTCCGGGTTTCAGAGTATCTTCTGATTGTTTAAGCCCGCCGTCCGATTCTATGTTCGGAGGGCCGGTCGCATCCTTTCGCTGGTGGGTATCCAGCTCTTCCTGATCGGTGATCCGAACATAGTCCGCTTTCGATATAGAAGAAGACTCGCCGTCCTGCTCCTCGACTACCACTATCTGGTGGGTGACCGGTGGAGTTTTGATTTCTCCTTGATCGGTTTTAGGCCCGATCCGATCGTAATCTGTGGCGATTCCCAAAGCGGTGATGCGATCTAGGAGCTCGTTTAAGGATGAAAACTCTGCCGGATCCATCTGCTTGGAGTGTTCGGAGTTGATGCGAAGGGGATTTTCGATGGCCCGAGAGGTCATCGTCGGCTCAACGGCCGAACGGGCGATCATGGTAAAGCCGCCCAGCTGGAGGGTTTGGCCCGGGGCCAGTGCTCCTCTGGAGGTGATGTTGAGGCGAGCCATCGATCCGATCATCGACGTCACAATGGAACTCTCAATGAAAGCACCAATGTCGGTGTCAAAACCGGCGGATCTCGGGTGGGGGGTCCCGAACTATGCATCTAAGGTCGACGGTAACAGGAGACAGGGGACACGATGTTTACCCAGGTTCGGGCCCTCTCTATGGAGGTAATACCCTACTTCCTGCTTGATTGATCTTGATGAATATGAGTATTACAAGAGTTGATCTACCACGAGATCGTAATGGCTAAACCCTAGAAGTCTAGCATGTATGACTATGGTAATGAGTATATCTCTTCCGGACTACACCCTCCGGTTTATATAGACACCGGGGGGATCTAGGGTTACATAGAGTCGATTACATAGGAAGGAATCTTCATAGTTGATCGTCAAACTTGCCTTCCACGCCAAGGAGAGTCCTATCCAGACACGGGTATAGTCTTCGGCCTTCGTGTCTTCACAACCCATCAGTCCGGCCCATGGATAACAGGCCGGACGCCCGAGGACCCCTTAGTCCAGGACTCCCTCACTTACAGCTCACAAGAGGAGCACGAAAAGAAGTGAAGATAACCACAATCGGCAGAAAACGGGACAAGATGACTAAACACATATCTATTATTGGACCCCATCCAAACCAGTTGTAGATAGCCCGTGCTACCATCTCCCATCGGTTGCACCCAGTAACCAAAAACTGCTCGAAGTCTGTATGAATGAGTAATGACCACGTACGGATCCATGTTGTAGCTCTGTACATAACCTGCAAGAAGTTCATAAGATTTTGTCTGTTAAAAATTATATCATTTCTGCAGTTTCATATAGCCCAAAGTAGTGCGCATATTTCTATCCAAATACGTCCCGCAATAACTGGTTCCAATCCAGTTAGCCACGTCCCAAATAACACGTCAATGCTGACTGGAGGGTTAATGTTAAAGGTTATATGAATTGTGCGCCAAAGAAGCTTGATGAGAGGGCAATCGATAAAGAGGTGTTGTATTGTTTCAACCTGGTCACAAAAACAACAACGTGAACTGCCTACCCATCTTCGCTTTAGCATATTTACCTTTAGTTAGAATCACTTCCTTGTGAACGACCACATGAAGATCTTGATTCTCAACAGAACTTTTATTTTCCAAATATGAATCGATCTCGGTATTGGGCCAGAATCACCGTGAAAACACTTCCTAGTTAACTTCTAATGAAAAGAGTCTCACTGCTCAGAAAGTTGAACATCCAGTCTTCAATGAATCTGTTTGAATCCAGTCTTCGATCGTGTGTCTACAAGTTTGATCCTTCCATTTTAGTCTTCTCTTCGGTGGCGACGGTTGCTGTCGTTCTGGTACGCTAGTCCTATGGGGCCTTAGCACGACGACTTCACGACTATCTACTACAAAGGTTTGCCCGCCTCCATCGAGGGAAGGACGATGTCGAGGGTAACCCTCCGGCTTCTCCAGTGCTCGTTGTGGTCTCTAGGTGGTCCATGAACCTCGTTACTGTTTTACTTTGATTTATCTATGCTCCCATGATAGATGATGAATAGATTGAAAGTTTCTCTCGCAAAATGAAACTATGCTCACAATGAATATAACAAGTTGAAGCAGATTAGGAAAGAAGGTCCAACCTTCACAATTTTTAAGGCTTGGGTGCAAATTGACTCGAGCTAAGCCTAGTTTTCTTCAAGGTGTGTAGGAGATCATCTCCTAAACTTGTACCAATAAGGGGCAGCTTCAAAAGTAAGCATGTAAGTGAATGAGGTGAAAAGGGTCTGATAACTGAAGATTTAATTGCTAAATGAAGAATGAAGAGCATATTGTCTCAATTTTTTAACTGGTTGCAAACAACAACACTGGCAAATTACATCGCTCAGTAACCTTATTGGTTATGCAAAGCCATCAGTCCTACCATTTATATCTATAGAAGACATATTTAAGAAACTGACTATAACCAAATGAGGAGAAGAGCCCATTAGTACCGAAGCAATCAACAATCTAATATTATGGATTCCAGAATCATGTTAGCTCAACAACAACATCAGAAGCACATTGCATATTCCTAAGATATGAAAAAAAATGATACGCTTTTCCTCATTGCCAATTACATAGTGTCATGCATCCTCCAGAAAGACCAGTGCCACATTTCCTTTATATTGATAGCGTAAGTAAAAGAGCAGCCTTCTAGAGGTTCTCTCTATTTCATTGCTATAGTGTACAATGCTCAATGCTTAGGTGTCGTCACATATAGGTTCTAAACATATTGATGACAAAAGAACAAAAAATATAACACTTTTTGCCTTGACGATAGAACATTGAACTGGGCTCTAAGTGCTACTGATAGCGTCCAAACATAAGGTCAAAGCTTCGAAGGTGATATTAAACACCAATTCAGCTCATTAGGAAAAATAAATTAGCACTATAAATTATGCCAATAGGAGTTCATTGCTTAACAGTTACGGTTTTGGGCAAAGTGAATTTCTACCTTGGTTACGAAATGATTATGTCTTAACAGGTGATGGCTATGTTATTGTAGCAGATCTCCATGGTGGCTAGTAAAAGAGACATATATGAGAATTTTGTAGGCTTCATACTTTTGGAAGAGCTGAATTAGGTGGCTCTTATGCATCGGTAATGTATTAGATATTTTCTCTCTTTTAAGATTTGTCTCCTGGTACTATAGTTATTGACCTTCAATATCTCTAGTGTTTGATGAAACTAGAGAATGTTGGCTCTACTTAGCTCATTTTTCTTCTCTTTGGGGATGGAATGGCATCCATTGGTGTTTATTTTCATGAACTTTGTAATAGTGAACTACGTGGATGTCTTGATCTTGCTACAAAGTCAAAAGAGCAATACAATTTTCAAGGAAAAAAGCAAACAAAATTCATTGTTTCGTAAAAGAATTGATAAAGATTTCATTTCCACTAACCTTCCCAAGGACCAAGCACATGATCAAGAAATTATTAGCTATTGACCTACCGAAGGACTAAGGACTACAATCACTGTATAGCACCAAAGTCTAAGGACGTCCCTAAGCAAATAAGGAATAGCTTACTTCTCATTTTACTTCTCCATCTTTGAAATATCTAGAAGGGCATCCCTAAGTCTTCTAACGACTATACGGTGCTTTTGTGCCTCTACACACTAGGTATATGGCTAGGAATCAGCATGGAAGGCACTAAGAATTATGGATGAATCCGTGGAATCACAATATGCACTCTCGGGGTCAGCTAGCCATCGTGCCTCTTCCTCCCACTCCACCACATGAGCCACTATCCCTCAACCTTTTCTACAGCTAGTCAGCATGCCTCTCCCTCCTACTCTACCGCATCAGCTACTCTTTTATTGACAACCTAAGTAAAAAAGAGCAGCTTTTAGGAGGTTCATTCTCTTTTATTGTTACAGTGTTCAATTCTCAATGCTTAGGTGCCATCACATATAGGTTATGTTCCTCGTTTTTCTTTTGTTGCGCTTTGGACGCTTTTTTTGTTTGTTGTCCCGTTATCTCTATGATAGTGGAACCCTGTCTTTCGATTGTATGGGGGAAAATCACATATAGAATCTAAGCATACCGATGACAAAAGAACAAAAAAAAATTGCCCTAATAATACAACATTAAACTAGTGCTAATGTTAGCATTCAAATAGAAGGGTCCTTGACAAAGCTTTGAAGGTGATATTAAGCAACAATTCAGCTCACAATGTAAAGACAAAAATAGAACTGCAAAATTAGACTGATAATAGTGCATTGCTCTTTAGATAAGATTTTGAGCACAATGAATGGCTGCCTTTGTTATGAGTAGTAGTTAATTCTTAACAAAAATTATGGCTATGTTATTGTGGCACATCTCCACTGTGGATAGTAAAGATACGAGTCTAAGAATTTCGGAGGTCTTCATACTTTTGGAAGAGTTGGATGAGGTGGCGTGGCTCTTATAGCCTCGGTGATGTATGAGATATATTTTCTGTCTTTTAAGACTTCTTGTCTTCTTGTCTCCAGCTGTTGTAGTTATTCATCTTCAATTTCTTTGGAATACGATGAAACAAGAGAATGTTGGCTCAACTTATTAGGACATTTTCTTTTCTCTTTGGGGACGAAATGCTTTGTAACAGTGAACTGTGTTGACTAGGTGGATCGTTTTGATCTTGCTAAAGGGTAAAAAGAGCAATACAAACCTTCCTTTTCAAGTAAAATTTTTCAAAAAGAATTCATTGTTAGGTTAAAGAATTGATAAATGTTTCATATCCGCTGACCTACCCAAGGAGCAAGAACATAATCAAGGAATTATTAGCTATTGACCTACCGGAGGAGTAATGACTACATTTCACTGTCTAGCACCAAGTCTTCTATAAGAAGCCGGGCATCTCTAAGAAAAAGAGTAGTCTATTTCTCATTTTACTTCGCATCCTTAAGTATTATAATGACCATATGGTTATTTTGAGTCTCTACACACTAGGTATACGATTAGGAATGGGCATGGAAGGCACTAGGAATTATCTATGCATTTGTGGAATCACAACATGCACGCTCCTACTCAGCTAGGCGCCGTGTCTCTCATTCTTACTCCACCACATTAGCTACTCTTCCTCAATCTCTACTACTATGGTAGTCTCATATGCGGCGCTCTTATGCCATCTTTAGAAAGCATCAAGGCGGGGTTTTCTTTCTTGGCCGGGATGCTCTCATAGCATAGATGTGGTATTTGCTTTCTTGGCTACAGGGCTCTCACAATATCATATGCCATGCTCTCATGCCATGTTGGAAGCATCCATCAGGTATTACCATTTCTTTATTCCTAGTACGGAACGTGAATCAGAGGAGACAGATTCACATCACTGATGTCGAGCACGACAAGGTCACAAGGAGGCATCTGACCTGACCAAAGGCTGATCATCACAATGGCTTGGAATTCCACTCAAAATGCTTTGAACGGTCCTTAGACCCACAATCAACAGAAGATGGTGCTAGCAACTGTGGATAGCTAAACTTTGCCAAATCATAATTTCTGATAAAAGACTATGTAAGGATTAGAAATTCCGCACATCTTACATAAATATCAGTCACAGAAATGTCATCCTTCGCATCCACACTACACATCTTACAACTGCACAACTGTTACACAAGTTGAAAACCTAGCTGTCGCTACAGATGGTAGGCCTTACTGCTGGCGATGAGCATTGCCACGGTCAGAGTAATGCAATGATGGTAGCATTGTAAGTGAAATCATGCACACAACTTGGCAAGATGAGTAGAGCACCAAGGTTGCACCCACTTTGAGAATGACCCGCTTGACAAGTACACTGCATAAACATGGATCTGTTCTTTCTAAACTCTCTTTACATACTTCTATCAGTCTAGCTCTCTTAATAAACAAATAACAAAGGACATAAGATTCAACAATTAAACCAACTATGCTCATATCAAGTTTAATGGAACAGAAAGATGGTCTAACCTTGATATATCTAAAGTTTGGATGCAAACTGATGTGAGCTAAGCCTAGTTCTCCCGCATGAGATTGTCATGTCTCCTAGAACATGTAAATGAACAAGGGAAGGGGCTTAATGAAGAATTGAGAATATACTGCCTCGAATTTTTCTTTGAATGATGAACACAAAACGCAGGCAAATTATAGCCCTCCATTACCTTTAATTATGCAAAGCCATCAGTACTTGAATGATCTGTCATTTTAATTATCTCCAAAAGATACATTAAAGCAACTGGCCATAAGCCGGCCATAATAAGAGCCTGTAAGTGCAATCAACCGTCTATATTCTACTAGGTTGCAAATCAAAATGACTAGTATGATGCAGAAGCAATAACATTGCCCTGAACCTGTTTAGATTTTGCAGCAAAGGATGTAAATTGCAGTGAGAAAACTCTCCTACTTATTGAGTTATTAAGTTTATTAGCATCAGCAGCAATAGCTCAGGACATATATACTTATGAACTTTGTAAGCTCTCTTTACGGACTTCTATTATACTAGCTCGTTTATAAACCGACAAAGGACAAACGTATTAAAAAATTAAACCAACTATGCTCACAATTAATACAACGAGTGGAAGTTTATTAGAAAAATTGTCTAATATTTATATCTAAAGCTTAATCCCTCCCTAGACCCCCACCTTGTGTGGGAGCTTCTATGCACTGGGTCTGTCCTTTATTGATATCTAAAGCTTGAAAGCAAACTGATTAAGCTAAGCTTAATTCTTTCGCGTGATAGATCATGTGCCAAAAGCCCAGAGCATGTAAATGAGTCATGTGAAAAGGGCTAAATGTACAATTGAGAAGATCCCCTTCAATTTTGTTTGATTAAACGCAAACAACTACATGAGCAAATTCATCTTGTTCGAGGGAATGATAAAATTGTTGTAGCCCTAACCTACCAGAGGACCAAGCTCATAACCAATGGATTCTTATCTATTGACCTACCGGATGATGAAAGACTTCATGTCACTGCCTACTACCCAAGCCTTTATAAGGAGCAAGACGCAAGGAAAGGATGAGTAGTAATAGTATATTTCTCATTTTACTTATCTACCTTGGAGACTTGGAATTATTCAGTTCCATTTTATGAATTATTTGTTGTGTCTCTGCACAGTAGGGATACGAATTTAATAGGCATAGGCATAGAAGACACCAGGAACTACCGATGGACCACCAGGATCACAACCTGCCACAGGTGGACTAGCTACGACGACCGTCATCATCATCTGGTGCGACTGACCCATAGGTCACGCTCTCTCGTACCATCATGAGGAATCAGCAAAACAGACCAAATGAGAATCGGAGGTTGGATGGAATGGGAATTGGACAATATTTTGTCGATGCAATCATGACTGGCAAAAGACGGCTAGAAAGTTAAACCAGACATGTTTCCGCTTGCTGGATAGAGATATCTATGTAGAGATCAGTAATAGAAATGTCTTCCAGTCATCCTTAGAAAACCACGCTACATTGCTACTTCACAAGCATTACACAGTTGAAAAAGCAGCACCTCGTTGTTGGAGATGGTTGCTGCTGGCACCTTGGCGATAACGATGACATGGAGGGGTTCATGTTGATACACTAACACAATGTAGCCTCCTTCAGTAAAAAATATGCACAGATTGGCAAAATAAGTAGAACGCCAGAACTGCACCCGCTTCAAGAATGACATGCTAGACAGGTACGTGTCGGGCATACCTGCAAAACATGGAAGATTATATCGTGAATCTCTTGCTACCCAAACTTATCAGGCTTTAGTGATTTGTACCTGATAAGGTCACTTTACAGAATTCTGTTAAACTAGCTCTCTTAATCAACTGACGAAGTAAAGACCCTTCCAGAAAAGAAAATAAACCAACTATGCTCACAATGAATATAACAAGTTGAAGCGAATTAGGAAAGAGGGTCTAACCCTTCACGATATTTAAAGCATGGATGCAAAATGATTCGAGCCAAACCTAGCTTTCTTCCATTTAAATGGAGATTTAATTGCTAAATGTAGAATAGAGAAGAAACTATCTCCATTTCTTTTACCGGATGCAAACAACAACACTGGCAAATTTCATCAATCCTACCATTTTTATCTCCAAAAGACACATTTAAGCAATGGACTATAACCAAATGAGAAGATGTTGTTAGCACCAAAGCAATCAGCAACAGTCATATAGGTTTCAAAGCAGAAAAATGTGTCAAAGGATGCAGCTTGTGATGAGAACTCCTGCTTATTCAGTTGTTGACAAAAAAGTAAATAAAGTAATGAACCCAATGCATATCTCTTGAATAATAGTTTGGATATGTAAATACCAAATCCAAGTGTTGTAGGAGAATAAGTTACTCCCTCCATTTCTGTATACAAGGCCACTTCGTTTTTTGTGTCAAACTTTGACTTATAATTTTGGTCAACAAAATATGGGTTATATGTCACAAAAAATATATCATCGGAAAGTTCTTTGAAATGTGCATCCAATGACAGTACTTTTTGTGGCACATAACTCACTTTTTGTTGGTAAAATTAATGGTCAAAGTTAGACATAAAAATATGAAATGGCCTTGTATACAGAAATGAAGGGGGCATCGACTGTCAATTAGATGGTATGCTGGCAGATAAGAGAGGCAATTAGATGTGTTCAATACAGTACTAGGTAAAAAAATCAACCAACTATACAAAAAATAGTAGCAACATAGATGATATGAAATCGGTATATTATGAAACTACATTTGAATTATGTATATTTTTAATTCTCAATTTTACATGCCCACAAGTAACTCATTGTCTTTACCTTAAATATCAAGGACTCGCATTGGTATTTAGCTTCTAGTCATAGTGTGTTGTAGCTCATGCTATAGAATAAGGTGTTGGCTATTTCATTAACTTGTGCCTCACCTTATAATTCTCTCACAAAGTGTGTTGTAGCTCGTCGTAGAGCTGGCTATAAGACTACGGCCCATTTCTCTTCGCTCTCATCTCCCCTCTCCTTCAGCTAAGCGAAAAATCTGATGTTGCGTCTCTTGTATCCTATCTAGGTCACCCTAATGTACTTGTCTCCAATACGTAAGGAATTAGCTGAAGGCAAAAACATGGCTCCAACAGCTGCCCTGATCTAAATTTTGGCCCTTAGCGTGGCGACTTCCCGTAAGTTTACTACAACAAGCTCTACTACGACAAAGTTTGTCCGGATCCGACGAGGGAGGGACGAGGATGAGGACGGTGTTGTGCCTTCAGTTTGTTGAATGTTTGCAATCATGGCTAGGTGGTGCAGTGAACTATTTGTAATTTCTACTGTCTTTAGATATATGTACTGATTTTGATGATTATTAATAAATTTGTTGGCCATTTCACAAGAAAAAATGTAGATGCCGCAAGCCACCTAGACAACACCCGAAATCCCAATCCTCCAAAAGCGATGCCTTCAAGAAGTAAACTTTGCGGGTGATGCAAAGCTTGAGGCTAATTACTCCCTCCATTTTTATATACAAGGCCACAAAATCAAATTACAAATACCAAGGTAAAATTTAATGCATACTTTACAAGCTAGCTTTTCTTTTCGTTTACTGGGATCACTAATACGCAACATGCATGCAAGGAAACCGAGTGAAAGAAGTAGCTACTGTTATTATGACGGTATGCATGCAAGTATTAAACTGGTTGCTAGTACGAAAAATTATCATTAATTCTGTCCTTGATTACTGTTGGTGGCCTTAGACTAGTCATAGTGGGAGTAACTTAACTAGTAACATAGCGCACTTCAAAAAAAAATTGCTTATGTGGCGTGTAATTAATGAAAAGTGGTAACATAATATGTTACTGTAACATAGCGCTTTCCAAGACTAAATGAGTCTACAAGCTAATAAATGAGGTTCTCTATGACACTATTACTATATTATTTTGCACTATGAAGATAGTATCTTGGACTAGTGTCTTATGCATGACACTAGTATAAATTACTCCCCACTAGTATAAGTAAATGGAGGGAGTAGCTTGTTTTACTTGGTGCCATCTTCTATGCGACAGTGAGCGTGCATTTGAAACGGGAGAGGGTATCATAGTTTGTCAGAGACTTTGAAGACCGCGACGCCCTGTGGCGTTACTTTTGTTATTTAGGATTGTCTATATAACTTATTTTACCCTTGGCAGAAGATGCCCCTCAACAAGACTAGACGGACTATATAATTAAGATGTTACCAATATGTAGTAGTAGCTGCCATTTACGCTTCCTCCTAGCTAGAGAAAAATCCATCCATCCGAATCCGAGGAGCAAGAGAGGTGGTAGAGAAGTAATGGAGGGCGCGGCGCATGCCATTGTGAGCAATATTGGGCAGCTGGTGGGGGAGGAGTTTCAGCAGCTCCGCGGCGTGGGCGGCGAGGTGGCTCGGCTGAGGGACGAGCTTGCCACCATGAACGCCCTCCTCCGCATGCAGGCTGAAACCGAGGAGGATACGGTGGACCACTTTGTCCGGGAGTGGCTGAAGCAGCTCCGGGAGGTGGGCTACGACGCCCAGGACTGCGTCGATCTCTATTTGTTCCGCGCGAGGACCAGGTCCGGCGACCGCCTCATCGTCGGGTGCAAGCGACGGATTAAGACGCTTTGGTGTCGCCATTACCTCGCCGCTGATATCAGGGCCCTCCGCGCCCATGCTGCCGCCATCAACGAGCAACATGCTCGTTATGGCGTCAGCCTCGAGTCACTGCGCCGTCCTCCTTCCAATATGCCAACGGTCCGGGCGTCGGCGCATGTGTTCCACCTCCACCATGCCGACGACCCTCACAGGTTCGTCGGCATCAAGGAACAGGCCAGTGGCCTGGAGGATAAGGTGAAGGCGGCGAGCGACACCACTGATGTCAAGGTATTCTCCATTGTGGGGTTCGGTGGGCTCGGAAAGACCACGCTGGTCATGGAGGTGTGCCGGCAGCTGGAAGCCGACTTCGAGCGCCAAGCACAAGTGTCCGTGTCCCAGGTGCTCGACCTCAAGGTACTCCTCAGGGACGTGCTGCATCAGATCGTCAAGCTGAAAGCTGCAGATCGTGCAGAAACTGTCAACCAGCCCCTTGCTGGCATCGACAGCATGAACATTGAACAGCTCCGCAAAAATATCCACTCGATTCTTACCAAGAAGAGGTACTCCTCCCAACAAACAAGCTCTCACCCACTCTCCTTATTACTGCACGTATGTACGTTAACGTTACTGGCCATCTATCTTCTTGATACTTTCCAGTATTTACTTTCACACTTCGTCAACATTTTTATTTCAAATTAAGACATGGCCGATTTCATCTCATTTCTGATAACTATTGATTGATGTTAATTCCAAATCAATACTTCTCACTGAACTAATTGCATTCTATAAGCTATTTCGAATCTTTAGCAGGATGTTTACGTGACATGAGTTTTTTTTTTCTTCGAAAAAGAGAGCGCTCTCTTCGATTTCCATTATCAGAAGCCATAATGTTCGATACAAACTATTACTAGAACATAAAAGGCTACCTCACCAGCTACTACGGCAGGTTTTCGTAACACGGTGTGTGTGCCATCAGTTTACTGCCAACTTCTAATTTTTGTCCGGGATTCCTACCCCCCCCCCCCCCCTCCCT
Organism: Aegilops tauschii subsp. strangulata; assembly: GCF_002575655.3. Taxonomy (NCBI): domain Eukaryota; kingdom Viridiplantae; phylum Streptophyta; class Magnoliopsida; order Poales; family Poaceae; genus Aegilops; species Aegilops tauschii. The sequence goes on from NC_053040.3 coordinate 465,980,961, forward strand.
GTTTTGAAATAGTTCGGCAATCTTGAGGTCTCTCCTTAATTGCCAGTAGTCCCTGTAAATAATAAATGTGGGTTCTTTCTTTTATCACTCTCTCCAAATGTATAACCTCTTTTCTCCTTTTCCGTACAAATCAACCTCCTTGGTCTAAAAATTCAGCCATTTGGCCTTGTACACCCCAACAGCGGGAGTACATGTTAATCCGGCCGTATGAATAAGACTGCTCACAGTGGGAAGTAACGCATAGTAGTATCATGCACATGATACTAGTCTATATTACTGACTTCACAATGGGTAGTAACATATGTGTATTATCATGCATATTGCATTTATTAGGTTTATTATAGACACATTTTGTATTGGAATACATTATGTTACGGTATCTACCTATGCTATCACTACTATGGTACCTACCTATGATACCACTACCTCCACTCTCATCATTAATTACATTGCCAACGTCAATTTTTTGCATGCATGAAATACATGATACTACCTATGATACCCCTACTGTGGGTAGTCTAAACCTAGCCGTGTGCATATCTTCGAGGCAGATGCCAGGGTAATCCACTTTTCGGAAGTAAAAAACTTGGTAATCTGAATTTGACTATGTTGTCAATTTATTGCAGATTTGAAGTAACTAATTGATGTATCGGTATCCTTTCTTCTACACACACTCATGATGTATTTATATCTATACCCCAAGACATCAGCATTTTTCCCTTAAAAAATACGTCAGTATTTTTCGTACTGCATCTATAAACAGCCCAAGCTAGTCTGCCCTTGAGAAACACCCCTTCTTGGTCTGCCTTTATTAAAATCCCGGGGCTGTATTGCCTGTGGATGAAAACCCTATGTTCCTTGCTTAACGGCATAATCATAATTGTGTGGAGTCACATGAAAGCTTATAGAAAGTTCATAATTACTAAACCAATAGAAATTAAATAGATAGGTAGATTTATAAATTTCCTATAATTCTCACCATAAATTGGGAGGGTTGCAATGGACCTTGCCCCTTGAATGGTTTACAATAGGTCCCACCTAGTCTGATTATACAAGATTGATAAACATATGTATCAAAGTTTTCACATTAAAAATAGGTTAATACTACTACTCATACAACAACTGAGGTTTGAGGAGGTGGGTCCAAACTGTTACAACATCTTCAAAATTAACACGAACCGGTCAAACTTGTAAAGCGCGTGCAAAACTGGTCCAAATTGCGGTGCTTTTTACACATGGCACCGTTTTTCTTACACACGAGTTGCTATATGTCGAGTGTTATTTTCTCTAAAAACATCTTTAATACATCATACTACTCCTTGGGAGGTGTAGTATTAATCTAATCATATGGTTATCTATTAAGAAATTTAGATTCATGGTTAGTCGGGGTAGCATCCGCTAGTTAACCATGTTTAGTTGGTGAGAGAACAGGTTTGGCACTGTTGTATTACGGATTTGCATGTTTTTTTACTATAGTAGGCTAGGAGTTACTAAAAGGTCTATCTAAAGGGGCGATTAAAAGTTCTTCGGGCTGTTTGTGTATTTGTTTCGCAATAAGTCAATCGTGATGTATTCTATATAGTGTACAAAAATTAGATTAAAAAAACATGTAAAAATTATGTTATTTTTAATGGCATTCTTAGTTGCTATTTTCAAATCAGCGATTTAATAATCTCCTAACTTATTGGTGCCAAGTTCAAAAATAAGTTTGAGTAAACATCCTGCAAATATATTACATGTCTAGAGAAATCATCGTTCTTCATGTTTATAGCTTTAACATATATATATATATCTGTGATAAATCTAGGTACCTTATTGTGATCGACGATGTTTGGACCGAAGTAGCATGGAATTCAATCCGATCCATGTTACCAGATAACGACCTCGACAGTAGAATCATTGTGACCACTCGGATAGAAACTGTGGCCAAAGCATGTAGCTATGCTCATGATGATTACATCCATCCTATCGCGCCCCTCAATGAAGATAACTCCAAGAAGTTATTCCTCAGAAGTACTTTTGGCTCCATAAATGCCTCTTGCCCCGAGGATCTGAAAGATTCTATGGAAAAAGTTCTAAAAAGATGTGGTGGACTGCCATTGGCCATTGTAAGCATTGGCAGCCTTTTGGCAGGCTACAGATCTCCTGAAAGCAAATATATGTGGGAAACAGTTCTGAAATCACTTGGTTCACAGATAGATAACCACCCTACCCTTGAGGGGATGAGACGGATAATCACACTTAGCTACGACCACCTACCTCATCACCTCAAGAATTGCATGATGTATCTCAGCATATTCCCGGAGGACTTTTTGATTGCCAAGGATAGGTTACTGAGGAGATGGATTTCCGAAGGATTGGTTGCTGAGAAGCGGGGGTTGACCCTAATGGAGATTGCAGAAGGCTACTTCAATGAGTTGGTGAGTAGAAGCATGATTGATCGGGCTGCAGATAGAGTGACCGATACTGATGGGAGGGAGCAGATGTGTCGTGTGCACGACATGATGCTTGAGGTCATGGTGTCCAAATCCCTTGAGGCTAACTTTGTAAGCCTGTTAGGTGAGGCGTACGAAGGGATGTCATATGATAGGGTTCGCCGCCTCTCCATCCATGGTGGAGTAGAGACATCCAGCAAAATGGCAGAGGAGCATGGCAGGAAAAATGAAATCAAGGGGATGAATGTAAAACATGTCCGATCACTTAGTATGTTTGCACTTGATGGGCACAATTTGCTTAATCAGCTAGATGAGTTCACCTTGCTGAGGGTACTTGATCTGGAAAACTGCAGGGGCCTAGGAAAAAGTCAAATGGATTATATCTGCAGAATGTACCTTCTAAGGTTCTTGAATTTGAAAGGAACAGATGTCAGTGTGATTCCTTCCAAAATTGATCAGCTAGAGCATTTGCAGACACTTGATGTACGTGCCACACGCCTTGAAGATCTACCAAAAACTGTGACAAATCTGGAGAAACTTGAGAGCCTGCTGTACTCCAACAAGGAGAGATACTGGGATTTCCATTGGGAAGCGCCAAAGGGCCTAAGAAAAATGAAGGCTCTACGGAAGGTGAATAATTTGACCGTCAGATCCAACATTGATGTTATTGAGGAGATCGGCGAGCTAGAACAATTGGAAGAATTAGATATCTCTGTTATACCAGAGATTGATCAAGCTCATCATGACAAGCTTGACGAGTCACTGAGTAGGTTATACTCCCTCCGATGCCTTAACCTTCAAATTGTTACTAATACAGAGTGGAAGAAGAACTTTCTGCAGAACCTCAAGTCAACGCCACCACGGCTCCTGAGATACGTTAGGTTGTGTGGTACCCTCCAAGGAAATACAGGTGTCCTTGGTGTACCTACGTTGACTAACTGGGTTAGTAAACTGACTAATCTTGTTGAGTTTGCCATAGCTTGGGCACATCTTCGTGGTGACACCCTATTCGACGTCCTGTCTAAGCTGCCCAACCTGAAGACCCTGACACTCGAGATAAGCTTCTATTCCGAAAAGAAGATAGTTGCACGCACTAGCCATAAATTTCCGGCGCTTACGGAACTGAGAATGGACGGTGTTCGTAGTGTTCCTGAAGTTTACGAATTTGAGAAAGGATCCATGGAAAATCTCGAGACCATTTTTCTTTCTTTCGGTTGCTACAAGCAGAGAACCGTCGGAATCGAGCACTTGACCAACCTTAAAGAGGTGCAGCTCACCGGTAAGAAAGACAACCAAACAATGGTGGATACATTGAAGGAGCTAGAGGAAGAGAATGTCAGGCGTGAGCGCAATGGTTCCAATCTGTCGAGAGTGAAAGTGAGATATGAGTGATGAAGACCCTGCCTAGCTACCTGCCGCAGGATCGTGTGCTTGAGTTTGTTTGTTTGTTTGTTTAGTTGTTTCACTAGAGTTATTCAAAACTTTTCGTTATGATGTTGTTCTGTACTGGTTTTTCTTTAATCTTATCATGTAGCTGGAGTACTCAGCACGCGGTTTAATACTTGTATTCATTCTGTTAAATCATCACCATTCTAATAAAGATGGACACGACTTGGGTAGAATAGACCAGCTTGCTTCGGAACTGCTGTGTTCTCGACTTTACTTATCCATTGCGCTTCGAGTTCAAAGTTCAAATTAAAAATCACAAGCTCGCTTACCATCAAAAAGACCTCCAATAAAAATGGCAAGTTGCCTCGAAAGCTTCCGCCTGCCCATATAACGGCCTCCTTTTTGCTACACAGATGCACCAGCAGTCACAGTTGCCACAGCAACAGCCGCAGGGACAGGTACAAGAAACTAGAATCACTGTATACGAATGGCGTCAATTAAATCCTGATAGAGGTGGTATATATTATTGTAGGTTTCAAAGCAGAAAATTTGCAAAATATATATATATATATATATATATATCCAAAGCAGAAGAATGCGTACAAGAAAGTAGCATGCAAACTCTCCTGCCTATTCAGTTGTTGACAAGAAAAAAAACCGAATCCAATGCACATCTCTTGAACTTGAATATAGTTTGAAATTTTGAAGTACTAGATGTCACTGGTGAGCACCTCGGATGGTTTTTTCTATTGGCGTCGCCACTGGCGAGCACCTCCCTCGCCTGGCCGGCCTTGAGGAGCGCTGATGTCCAGTCGGTTACTAGCACCATGCATTCCGGACGGGCCGGCGTCTCTGCGAGGTCCGACTCCTGCGTGGTGCCCCGTAGCTCGACGAGGTACACGCTGCAGATGTCGCCGTAGCCCAGCCGCTTCAGGAGCCTGAGTGGCCCAGGCTGAGCCGGACTCCCGCGCGTCGGCCGCTCGGGTCGTCAGGGGCGACTTTGCTAGTGCCTGTCTCGGCTCCGCCATGCCAGCCCGGAATCCCCACGAGCGCGGCGCGTCGTGAGTCGGCCCTCAAAGGCGCAGTAGCTCTGAAGCGCCGGAACGTGGCGTCGTCGGTTTCCATGAGCGCCGGCCACGCTCTTGCCCCAGCCGCCAGCACGTGCGTCGGCGAGATCCCGACATCCGTGCTGCTCGTCCGGTGCCGACTACAAGCTGCTGCTGGGTACGTGCCACGGCGACGGGCGGCTGTGGTACACGCGAACGCCAGTCCACCTAAAGCGAAGGCCAGTACCGCGCATGGCCCCGGTGTTGACTACAAGCATCTCCGGCGACATGATGTCGGCTGTCGTGACTCTCGTCATGCACGAAGCAGAGTACATGCATGTCGTCCACCGCGCAGCCGGGTCTTCGTGTCGTTCCAGATGCTGAGCTGGCATGGCCGGGAGTTCAGCGCCGACGTCGCCAGGGAAATCATGGAGCGGCAGTGGTGCGGGGACAAGGACAAGCAACTCGGGGGCCACATGCGATGGCACTGCGAGGAGATGGCACTCAACACGGCGGTGGCCCTGCACGCGAAGTGTTCGATAAAATGTGCACTGCAACGAGAGAGGGGATAAAATGAAGAAGATGACGAGGTGGATGTCAATTTAGCCAGCTCTGGTCAAAACCATGTTGAGTCAGCATGGAAACTGCTTTAACCAGGTCAAGGGGTAAAACTTGTACTATTTGGATAGCTCAAGGTTTAAGTTATCTGATTTTGAAGGATGAAAATGTACCTGCGATTAGTTTCGAGGGACAAAAATACTTTTATGTTTGATTGAATGCAGAAAATGATAAGAGCAAATCCATCTTGTTTACAAGAATCATAAATTGCTCCCAGTCGCTAACCTACCAAGGACCAAGCTCATAACGAAGGATTCTTAGACATTGAGTCACTTGAGGACCACTGCCTACTACCCAAGTCTTTATAAGGAGAAAGACATCCTTGAGCAAAGGTTGAATAGCCGATTTTGTAGTTTGCATTTTACTCGTGTCATTGGAATTATGCCGTCCCACTTTGTGCATGATTTTTTTTTCTCTACACGCTAGGATATGATATATTTTTTTATATGTATATATAGGCATAGAAGACACCAGGAAATACCGATGGATAGTGCAAACTAGACCAGTAATAGTGCATTGCTTGGGAGATAAAATTTGAGCAAAGTGAATTTCTGCCTTTGTTATGAAAGGTGATTAATTCTTAATAGGGATGACAGTTATGTTAGTGTTGCAGATCTCCACTGGCTAGTAAAGAGACGAATCTAAGAATTTCGCAGAGCTTCATACGTTTGGAAGAGCCGGATGATATGGCTCTTGTAGCCTTGCTGATGCATGACATATATTTTCTCTCTTTCAAGACTTCTTGTCACCACGTGTTGTAGTTATTCATCCTCAATATCTCTGGAGTATGATAAACCTAGAGAATAACAACTATTGGTATTTATTTTTAGGAATTTTGTAACTGTGAGCTGCTAGACTAGGTGGATCATCTTGATCTTGGTATAAAGTCAAAAGAGTAATACAAATCTTCATTTTCAAGAGGAAAAAAAAAGCAAACTATTGATCTACCGAAGGACTAATGACTATATGTCACTGTCGAGCACCAAGTCTTCTATAAGAAGCCAGGCATCCCTAAGCAAACGAGGAATAGCCTATTTATCATTTTTACTTCGCATCCCTAAGCCTTCTAATTACTATATGGTGCTTTTATGTCTATACAGTCTACACACTAGGTATATGCTTAGGAATGGGCATGGAAGGCACTAGGAACTATGGATGCATTTGTGGAATCACAACATGCAGTACGTCAATGGTTACAAGTATTATTTCTCATGTGGCGGTCATACCTATCCTCACGTGCTTACATGCTTCTATAATTCCTTTGTAATTGGTAAAATGAAGGATTGCAGCTTTTAGTAGTATATACAGAAACATAGAGGTGGAGTGCCCCCTTCGTAAAAAAAAAGGCAATAACATTGCTGTAAAAGTATTCAGCTTTGCACCAAAGGATGTAAATTGTAGCTATACCTTCCTACTTACTGACTTGTTGGCAACTAATAAGCAGATCCAATGCAAATCTCTTGATGTACTCCCTCCGTCCCATAATGTAAGATATTTTTTGATACTAGTGTAGTGTTAAAAAAGTCTTATATTATGGGATGGAGAGGGTAGTTTAGACAAGTAGATACAAATCCAAGTCTTACGTGAAATCAAATTAATTAACATCAACAAAAATAGCTCAAGAATGATATTCAAATCAGCATTGCATCATGAGAAAACATGTCGACCATGAAATTAAACTGCTAGGACTTTGAACTCTATGCATGACTAGTAAGATGCCCGTGCGTTGCACGAAACACCGAAATGCATTGATTCGGGAGTTATTTATTTGACAAAGTATGTGTGGGGTCATCTCATGTGTAACAAATACCAATAGGTTTCTTCGGAAATTCATTCTTCTCTAGAGCTCACAAGCATCTAGATGAATAGTATATGTAGGTGAAATAGTTAAACATAAAATCTTTTGTAAATAAAAGCGTTCAAGTGTTCAATTTGCATCCAAAACTTCATGAAGAAATAACATTTATTGTGCTTTGCAAAAATGATCTTTAAACATTATTTTTTGAGTATCGATTTTGTTTAGGGGGCAGATGGGCACCGAGAGTAGTGACCTCTCTAGATCCTTCTTATTTTTTTCCTGAGATGGCTAGATGAGGTGAGAGGGAGAGATGGATGAACATGAAAGGCAGGGGGTTATCTGTAAACAAGGAGTGGAGTGCGGGTTTTCTTTTTGCAAAACTGACATATTTTGTCTCACATGCGTTGGATGTAAATTGAACGGTTGTAAATGAAGGATGGCAGGCACACCATCATCACCAATTCAGCTTTTTATAGTGGTATATCTCTACTCTTATAAAAAAAACCGAGTTGATGATGATGGTGTGCCTGCCATCTTGTAATATAGACCATCCGATATATATCTGACGGATAGAAAGCAAACTATGAAAATTTTACAAAAGATACCCGCACATCTCTCCACATTTACAGATAAGGCCTTACCTCGTTCATCCTTATCTCCCACAACCTCATTGATGAGCAATTAAAAAAGGAAGTCTTTGAAACAATCTAGCATGGTGGCCGCTGCCGCCTGCCGGCGCCATCCATCCCCATGCCCCGCCCAGTCCGACCACCAGTCACCACCACGCTCCACTCCTCCTCACCTTATCTCCCATCTTTCATTTTTTCGATGAAATTCCCGAGATACCATTTTTCCGATAAAATTCTCAAGACATCATTAGTTTTTACACATGGGATTACTCCTGCATGGGTCAATCACAACAAGTGTTTTGTAAAAAAAAATGCATCTTGATGTTCCGTGCAATGCACGAGCATCTTGCTAGTAGATATAGATATATAGATATAGAATATGAACTTGCTATTAGTAGACATACATAACAGTACACATGAGCCTGAAATATTTTGTGCAATATCAAGAAGAGCTATATGTAACCATGATTTCTAAAGCTTTGAAGCAAACTGATTCAAGCTAAAACTAGTTCTTTCACTAAAGATATCACATGCTAGAACATGTAAATGAATTCGGAAAAAGGGGCTAAATCGTAGAACTGAGAAAGTATAACCTTCTTTGATTAAACACATATGAAGACATGAGCAAATTCATCTTGTTTGAAGTATTGATAAAGCTCTCATAGTTGCTAACCAACTCGAGGACTAAACTCATATCCAACTCGAGGACTAAGGTCATTACCGAGGGATTTCTAAATACTCACCTACCATTGGACTAAAGACTTCATGTCAGTGCCTAATACCCCAAGTCTTTACAAGAAGCAAGACTCCCCTCAGCAAAGGATGAACGGGGTATTCCCCATTTTACTTCTCTTGGAATTATGCAATCACATTTCATGCATTATTAGTGATGTCTCTTCACACTAGTACATGCATTTGATAGGTATAGGCATAGAATGCACCATGAACTAGCTACCTACTGATTGATCACTAGAATCACAACATGCACTCGGTGACTGTTTTGACTGCTATCTCATGTTGTTCCAGCTGGACCTTTAGCCGTGCTACCGTGCCATCTTGAGCATGCAGCATAGTGATATTTGTTTGTTTGGCTCAGGTGACGTGGGGGTCAAGAGGCTTGGATGGAATTGGGATGGTAGCAAATTTGCTATTCGTAGTGAAGGTTGTCAAAATAGGACAAGAGAAGTCTATGGTGTTGGCTGGAGAACCTCTAGATTTGCCAGCTTTCTTTATCAGTTTGTCCGCATAGCGATTTCATCATATCAATGCCACCCCATTTTACAATTTTACAAACATTGCACAGTTGAAAAAGTGATGGCCTTGTTACTGCAGACCAATGTTGCTGGTACCTTGGCAATGGAGATGACTACGCAATGAGTCATGTTGACCCATTGACACAATACGTCCTATTTGAGTGGGGGAAAACATGCATAACTCAAGATTAGTAGTAGAATGCCAGTAATACACCCGCCGGCCTCATGAATGGCCTAGACAAGAACTGTCCCGGGCATACCTGCAAACATGGAAAGATTATTTTGTAGAATACGGACTAACCAAAAAATTTAAACTTCAGCGTTATGTACTTTGTAAGGCCCCATGACTTAGTTCTTTTTCTTTTTGCGAAATCATGACTTAGTTCGGTTAGACTAGCTCTCTTAATCAACCGAAAAAGTAAAGATCCTTCAGAAAGAAAATTAACTATGCTCACAATGAATATTACAAGTTGAACTTAATTACTAAAGATGGTCCAGCCTTCACAAGATTGAAAGCTTGCATGCAAACTGATTTGAGCTAAGCCTAGTTTTCTTCCATAAGTCCAGGAGACCATCTCCTAAAACCTGCACCAATAAGGATCAGCTGCAAAAGTACACGTATAAGTGAATGAGGTGAAAAGGGATAACCAGAGATTTAATTACTAAATGTAGAATTAAGAACATATTGTCTCGATGTTTTACTTTGACTGGATGCAAACAACAACATTGACAAATTAAACCCCTCAATAACCTTCTGGATTATGCAAAGCCATCAGTCCTACATTTTCCCTCCTGGAGACACATTTAAACAATTGACTGTGACCAAATGAGGAGAAAAGCTCATTAGCACCAAAGAATCAACAATCAAATATTACGGATTCCAAAATCATGTTAGCTCAAAAACAACATCAGAAAGCACCTTGCATAATAATTACTGAGATGCGGAGATTGGAACCACAATGCCGATTACCAAAGATATGGATCTAAAAAGGGTAGATAATCCTAATTATCAAAGAGAAAAGATGATACATTTTTCTCATTCCCAATTACGTATGTAGTGTCATGCATCCTACAGAAGGATGCACTTAAGGCATTTCCTTTATATTGACGACCTAGGTAAAAGAGCAGCGTTCATGAGGTTCATTCTTAGTGTGCAATTCTCGGTGCTTAGGTGACGTCACATATAGGTTCTACTAAACATACCTATGACAAAAGAGAGAAAAAAACACTTTTTGCACTGACGATACAACATTGAACTGGGCTCTAAGTGCTAATGTTAGCATTTAGACAGAAGGGTCCTTGTCAAAGCTTTGAAGGTGGTATTAAACAACAATTCAGCTCAGAAGGCAAAAAAAAAACTATAAATTAGACTGATAAGAGTGTGTTGCTCTTCGGACAAAGTTCTGAGCAGAGTGAATTTCTGCCTTTGTTATGAGAAGTAGTTAATTCTTAATAGAGGTTAAGGCTATGTTATTGTGGCAAATCTCCGTTGTAGTAAAGAGGCGAATATGAGAATTTTGCAAAGTTTCATTCTTTTGGAAGAGCAACATAAGGTGGCTCTTATAGCCTCGGTGATGTATGAGATATATTTTCTCTCATAAGACTTCTTGTCTCCAAGTACTGTAGTTATTCATTTCAATATCTGTATTCACTATAATTCAGTATTTTGGTTACATAATTAATAAAGGTTTCATATTCACTGACCTACCCAAGGACCAAGCACATGATCAAGGGATTCTTAGCTATGGACCTACCGAAGGACTAATGACTACATGTCACTGTCTAGCACCAAGTCTTTCTATAAGAAGCCGGCCACCCCTAAGCAAAAGGGGGATAACTTATTTCCCATTTGTTTACTTCTCCATCTTCGAAATATCTAGCAGGGCAACCGTAAGTCTCTAATGACTATATGGTGCTTTTGTTTCTACACACTAGGTATATGATTAGGAATGGGCATGGAAGGCACTAGGAATTATGGGTGCAACTGTGGAATCCCAACGTGCACTCTTGGGTTCAGCCAGCCGTTGTGCCTGTTAGAGTTAAGCAAAAAAGCCAGGAGCGACAAGCCCCTGTAGATCGATCTACACCAGCAGTATACGTACATGCTACGATCAACAAGGCACGGTAGCTGTATGATGACCAAGCGAAGATAGCTTCACGTGTAGAGGCGCAAGGATCAATCCAGCTGCCTGACTGTGTGCTAAGTTAGCACATACACGAACGTTACTGTTCCTGGGGGTTTTGGATCTAGCTACTCTGTACTCTCCCTCGATCTTTACTGCTCTGACACTTTCTTTCTTGGCTGGAATGCTCTTTCTTGCCCATCTGGAACGTGAACCGGAGGATGATGCCAATGATGCATCTAGTAGAGATCATCTGCATCCCTAACTGACCTGACCCAAGGCTGACCAGATAGACATACAGCAAGTATTTGTTTGCTTTTAGCCTGGCTTGTAAGACAGACGATCACAATGGCTTGGAATTCCACTACCAAAATGGCTTGGGATATCATGCATAAATATCAGAAATGTCGTCCTTAGCATCCACACTAGACGAGAGAAAACCTAGCTCGTCGTTGCAGATAGTAGGCCTTACTGCTGGTGATCAGCATTGCCACGGTCAGAGTCAGTACAATGATGGTCCTATTGATCCATTGAAACTGCATTACCAAGTGAAATCATGCACACAGCTTGGCGGGATGAGTAGAGCACCATTGGTTGCACCCACTTCGAGAATGGCCCACTGGACCTTGGTAAACTCTTTACATACTTCTATCAGTCTAGCTCTCTTAATAAACTAACGAAGGATAGACGATTCAAAAATTAAACCAACTATACTCATATCAAGTTGAATGGAACCGAAAGATGGTCTAACCTTTATATATATAATCTAAAGCTTGGATGCAAACTGATCCGAGCTAAGCCTAGTTCTCTCGCATGAGATTGTCATGTCTGCTAGAACATGTAAATGAATCAGGTGAGAAGGGGCTTAAATTGAGAAGATACTGCCTCAAATTTTTCTTTGAATCAATGCAAACAACAAGGTAAATTACAGCTCCATAACCTTCTTAATTATGCAAGCCATCAGTGCTGAATGATCTGGCATTTTATCTCCAAAAGACACATTCAAGCAACTGGGCATAACCCGGTCATAATACGAGACTAAGTACCAAAGCAATCAACAGTCTAATATTCTAGGTTGCAATCAAAATGACTAGTAGAATGCAGAAGCAATAACATTGCCCTAAACCTGTTTAGATTTTGCAGCAAAGAATGTAAATTGCAGTTAGAAAACTCTACTGCTTATTCAGTTATTGGCAAATAAATAAGTGAATCCAATGGCTTGAATATAGTTTGGAGAAGTAGATACAAATTAAGTTTATTAGAATCAGCAGCAATAGCTCAGGACATATATACTTATGAACTTTGTAAGCTCTCTTTACAGCCTTCTATTAGACTAGCTCGCTTATAAACTGACAAAGGACAAACCTATAAAAAAATAAACCAACTATGCTCAGAATGAATACAACAAGTTGAAGCATATTAGGAAAAATAAATTGGTCTAAAATTGATATCTAAAGCTTGAAAGCAAATAGATTAAGCTAAGCTTAATTCTTTTGCAGGAGAGATAATGTGCCAAAAGCCCAGAGCATGTAAACGAGTCATGTGAAAAGGGCTAAATGTACAATTGAGAAGATGTTGTCCCCTTCAGTTTTCTTTGATTAGACGCAAACAACGACATGAGCAAAATCATCTTGTTCGAGGGAATGATAAAGCTGTTGTAGCCGCTAACCTACCAGAGGACCAAGCCCATAACTGATGGATTCTTATATATTGACCTACCAGATGACAAAAGACTTCATGTCACTGCCTACTACCCAAGTCTTTATAAGAAGCAAGAAGTAGGCAAAGGATGAGTAGCATATTTCTCATTTTACTAGTCTACCTTGGAATTATGCAGTTCCATTTTATGCATTATTTGTTGTGTCTCTGCCCAGTAGGGATATGAATTTGATACGCATAGGCATAGGCATAGCAGACACCAGGAACTACCAATAGACCACCGGGATCACAAGATGCAACCGGTCGACTAGCTATGGCACCGTCATCAGCATCTGGTGCGACTGACCCATAGGCCACGCTCTCTCGTGCCATCATGAGGAATCAGCAAAGGGATGAACAGGGGATCAAAGGTTGGGATGGAATGGGAATTGGACAATATTTGGTCGATGCAATCATAACTGGCGAAAGAGGCTAGAAAGTTAAAGCAGACATGTGCCACTTGCTGATAAGAGATATCTGTGTAGAGATCAGTAATAGAAATGTCTTCCAGTCGTCCTTAGAAAACCACACTACACATGTTGCTATTTCACAAGCTCACAGTTGAAAAACCAATCACCTAGTTGTTGGAGATCGTTGCTGCTGGCACCTCGGTGATAACAATGACATGGAGGGGTTCATGTTGATCCACTGACACAGTGTAGCCACCTTCAGTAAAAAAATATGCACAGATTGGCAAAATAACGTCAGAAATGCACCTGCTTCAAGAATGACATGCTAGATAAGTACCGTGTCGGGCATACCTGCAAAACATGGAAGATTATATTGTGAATCTCTTGCTACCCAAACTTGTCAAGCTTTAGTTATTAGTACTTGATAAGTCACTTGACAGAATTCTGTTAAGACTAGCTCTCTTAATCAACCAACGAAGTAAAGACCCTCCAGAAAAAAAATTAAACCAACTGTGCTCACAATGAATAAAACAAGCCGAAGCGAAGGAAAGATGGACTAACCCTTGACAATTTTTAAAGCTTGGATGCAACGTGATTCGAGCCAAGCCTAGCTTTCTTCTGTTTAAATGGAGATTTAATTGCTAAATGTAGAATTCAGAAAATACTGTCTCCATGTTTTTTTTACTGAATGCAAACAGCAACCCTGGCAAATTACACCCCTTAATTATGTAGCGCCAACAATCCTACATTTATCTCCAAAAGACGCATTTAAGCAACAGAATATAACCAGAGAAGAGGCTGTAAACACCAAAGCAATCAACAACAGTCTTATAGGTTTCAAAGCAGAATAATGTGTCAAAGGATATAACTTGCAAGACTCCTGCTTATTTGCTTGTTAACAAGAAATTAAATGAACCCAATGCATATCTCTTGAATAAAGTTTAGAAAAGTATATAACAAATCCAAGTGTTGCAGGAGAATAAGTTAATTAGCACCAGCAGCAATGGCTGAAGACAGATCTACTTATACTGATCCGTATCGTGAAAAACATGTCCAGGATGAAATTAAATTGCCGGGACTGAAGTTCTGAGCATGATCTGTACTTGATACATGTGAACATATATAACACTCTAAAAAGTATGAATGAATTTGAAATATTGTGTGCAATATCAAAAGAGTTATCTCCAACTGAAATCAGTGTAGGAAAAAAATTACAGAAACTCCCACATGAAATTGATCGGCCAGCACCAGGCAGAAAATAGATATTAGAACTAATTAGGAACAGGACAGTTTAGCCAAAAAAAAACGTAAAAATTCCATTTTTCAATCAAGTGGTGATATGTATGGGCTGCTATTACGGATACCAGATCATGTTATCTTGTCGGCAGCATTAGAAATTATTTCCTTTATATTGACATCCTAAGTAAATACATATAGCTTCTAAAACAAGGTGCTTTCTCTTTTATTGTTATAGTGTACAATTCTCAGAGTTTAGGTGCGGTCACATATATCTTCTAAAACATCTCGATGTCAAAAGAGCAAAAAAAAGTACTTGTTTGCCGTGACGATACAACATTGAACTGGGCTCTAAGTGCTAATGTTAGCTTTCAAACAAAATGGTCCTTCTCAGAGCTTTGAAACTGGTATTAAACAACAATTCAGCTCATAAGGCAAATATATATATATATATATATATATATATATATATATATATATAACTGCAAATTAGACCGATAATAGTGCATTGCCCTTCATTGCTTAGCAGAAAGGGTTTGAGCACAGTGAATTTTTGCCCTTGTTATGACAAGCGATTAATCCATAACAGAGAGATGACGGTTATGTTATTGTGGCAGATCACCATTGTGGCTAGTAAAGAGACGAATATGAGAGAATTCTGCAAGGCTTCATACTTTTGGAAGAGCCACATGAGGTGGATCTTATAACGTCGGTGATGTATGAGATATATTTTCTCTCTTTTAAGACTTCTTGTCTCCAGGTGCTGTAGTTATTAATCTTCAATATCTCTGGAACTCGATGAAACTAGAGAATGTTGGCTCTACTTAGCTTGTTTTTCGTTTCTCTTTGGGGACGGAATGTCAACCATTGTTATTTATTTTCATGAACTTTTGTAACTGTAAAATGCATTGATTAGGTGGACCATCTTGATCTTGCTACTAAGTCAAAAGAGCAATACAAATCTTTCTTTTCAATGATAAAAAAGCAAAAGAAATCATTGTTTGGTTAAAGAATTGATTAAGGTTCCATATCCTAAGGCCTACCCCAGGACCAAGCACATGATCAAGAAATTGTTAGCTATTGACCTACCAAAGGAGTAATGACTGCATGCCACTGTCTAGCACCAAGTCTTCTATAAGAAGCCGGGCATCCCTAAGCAAAAGAGGAATAGCTTACATCTCTTTTTACTTCTCCATCTTCAAAATATGTAGCCAGGCATCCCTAAGTCTTCTAATGACTATATGGTGCTTTTGTGTCTCTATACACTAGCTATATGATTGGGAATTGGCATGGAAGGCATTAGGAATTATCGATGCATTTCTGGAACCACCACATGCACTCTCGGGTTCAGCTAACCGTCCTGCCTCTCCCTCTTACTCCACCACATTGGCTACTCTCTCTCAATATCTACTGCTGTGACAGTCTCATACTCATCCAATCTTTAGAAAGCATCAATGATCTTTTCCTTCTTGGCTGGGATACTCTCAGAGCATCGATGCAATATTTTCTTTCTTGGGCAGGGTGCTCTCAGAGTCTCATATGCCACGCTCTCATGGCATCTAGGAAGCATCCATGGGGTATTACTATTTCTTTCTTGCTGGGATGGCGCGTGAATCAGAGAAGACTGATTCACATCACTGATGCCAAGGAAGGCAAGGTCCCAAGGATGCACCTGACCTGACCAAAGGCTGACCAGGGAGACATACTTGTTGCTTTTAGCCTGGGCTTTTAGGATAGAGATAATCACAATGGCTTGGAATTCCGCTAATAATAAATGGCCTTGAACATTCCATCCATCCAGTCATCCACAACTGTGAATTGCTGAATTTGACCAAGCTCATAACTGATGGATTCTTATCTATTGACCTACCGGGTGATGAAACACTTCATGTCACTGCCTACTACGGTACTACCCAAGTCTTTATAAGGAGCAAGGCTTCATGTCACTGCCTACTACGGTACTACCCAAGTCTTTATAAGGAGCAAGGCGTAAGCAAAGGATGGGTAGCATATTTCTCATTTTACTTGTCTACCTTGGAATTAAGTAATCCCATTTTATGCATTATTTTGTTGTGTCTGCGCAGTAGGGATATGAATTTTATGCATAGAAGACACCAGGAACTACCGATGGACCACCAGGATCACAACATGCAACCAGTCGACTAGCTATGCCGACCGTCATCGTCGTCTGGTGCGACTGACCCATAGGCCACGCTCTCTCGTAACATCATGAGGAATCAGCAAAGGGACGAAATGGGGATCAGAGGTTGGGATGGAATGGGAATTGGACAATATTTGGTCGATGCAATCATGACTGACAAGAGAGGGCTAGAAAGAGCAGACGTGTGAACATGTCTACTAATACTGAAGACAGATCTACTAATACTGATCCGAATCTGTCCGGGATGAAATTAAATTGCTGGGACTTCAAGTTCTGTGCATGATCTGTACTTGATACATGTGAACATATAACACTATAACAGTATGAATGCATTTGAAATACCGTGTGCAATATCAAAATGAATTATCTCTAACTTGAATCAGTGCAGGATTTTTTTACAGAAACACCCACATGAAATTGATCGGTCAGCACCTGGCAGAAAATACTACCTCCTTTCAAAATATATGACGTTTTGGTAGACTAGCTAGCCTACCAAAACGTCATATATTTTGAAACGGAGGTAGTACATGTTAGAACTACTGAGGAACAGAACAGTTTAGCCAAAAAAAAAGTCCATAACAATACATTATTACATCAAGTGGTTATATTTATGAACTGTTGTTACAGATACCAAATAATTCTATCATCTTTTCAACAGCATTAGAAATCCTTTCGCATAATAATTACTGACATCTGAATGGAAATTACCATATAATAAATAGCTAAAAATGGCATTATGGAATCATAAGATACACTCATTCTCACTCCAAATTATGTAGTGGCGTTCTCCAGGACAGTGTTACATTAACTTTCATATTGGCTGGGTAATTAAAAGAGTGGCCGTGAGGAATATCCTCGTTAACATCAGAACATTCCCTCAAAATTAGAACATTTAGGGTAATTCTCTTGTAATGTTATAAAGTGTATGTTTCTGAAACCTTACACAGATGCATGGTTTTTGAGTCGCGACTAGTCAAGTCGCCGCCAGCCCTGCGGCGCGGCGATTAGTCGACCCAAGTCGCTGTATAGTCGCCATAAGTTGCTGTATAGTCGCGAGTCGCCCTGATTTCTAGAAAACGACTTGGCGATTAGTCGGCGACTATACAGCGACTAATCAGCGACTCAAAAACCATGCACAGATGTGCAGTCACCCCAGTCTACTGATACAGCAAGCTTCCCTACATATAGGTTCTTAACATATCGATGACGAAAGAGCAAAAAATCGTCAACTTTTGCCACATTAAATTGGACTAAAGGTGTTGATGTTGTCATTCAAACAGAGGAGTCCCTGACTAAGATATGAAGGTGATATTTTTCTGTTTAATTCATGTGTAGAGAAAGCTAAACACCATAAGTAGAAAACTCTAGTTCAACAGGAATAACTGAACAACACTACATTCAAATTACATCGAACGAAATGGAATTGAGTGAGACAAGCTTAGCCTACATAATTGGTCATCATTTTGCCCGCTAGCTCATTTACCTCTTTTTGTACTAAATTAATCCGTTCACAGAGCTATAATTCAAATAGAGCATCATCATCAATGTGCACAGGCACCATCATGAAGAACACGGAAGATTAATTTTGCAAAATTTCTCGCTAACCAAACTTGTCAAGTTTCAGCAGTCTGTAATTTGCAAGGTCCCCTTAGTCCCTTACAGAGTTCGGTTAGACTAGCTCTTTTAATGAACCGATGAAGTGAAGATGCTTCGGAGAAAAAATTAAAGCAAGTATGCTCACAATGAATATAACAAGTTTAAGCGAATTAGGATAGATCTTCTAACCTTCACAATATATAAAGCTTGGATGCAACTGATTCGAGCTAAGCCTAGTTTCCAGGAGATCATCTGCTAGAACCTGCAACAATAAGGAAGAGCTACAAAAGTAAGCATGTAAGTATATCAGGTGAAAAAGGGTAAATGGAGATTTAATTGCTAAATGTAGATACTGTCTCCATTTTTTCTTTGACCGGATGCAAACAGCAACACTGGCAAACTATACCCCTTAATTATGCAAAGCCACCAGTCCTGCCGTTTACCTCCAAAAGACACACTTAAACATCCGAAGATAACTCAGTAAGGAGAAGAGTGTGTTAGCACCAAAGCAATCAACAGTCCAATAGTACAGGTTTCAAAGCAGGAGAATGTGTCAAAGGATGTGTAACTTGCGATGAGAACTCTCCTACTTATTGGGCTGTTGGAAAACGAAGTAAATGAATCTAATGCATATCTCTTGAATATAGTTTGGAGTAGATATCAAATCCAAGTCTCGCAGGAGAACAAGGTAATTAGCATCAGCAGCAATAGCTTAAGACAGATATTCGTTTTGATCAGCATCGCATCATGAAAAAACATGTCCAGGATGAAATTAAATTACTGGGACTTTAACTCCTGTGCATAATCTGTACTTGGTACAAGTGAACAAAAATTAACAGGATGAACAAATTTGGAATATTTTTGCAATAACAGCGTAGTAAAAAAAAATTGCAGGAACTCACGCATGAAATTGATCGGCCAGCACAAGGCAGGAAGTAGATATTAGAGAACTCGTGAGTAGATAACAGAACACTTTAGCCAAGAAAATTCCATCAACAACACATTTTTCAATCAAGTGAACATATCTACAAATTGCTATTATGGGTACCAAAGTCATGCTATCTTGCTGACAGCATCAGAAAATACTTTGCATAATAATTACTGAGATCTAAATGGAGATTCACACTTATTCTCATTGCAAATTATGTGGTGGCATTCTCCAGAAGGACAGTGGTTACCACTTGCATATTGACTGGGTAATTAAAATATTAGCCTTGAGGAATATACATGTGAACATCAGGACATGGATGGTAGCATTTTCTCTAGTGTTATAAAGTGTATGTTTCTGAAACCTTAGATGTATTATTACCTACATATAGGTTCTAAACATATCAATGACAAAAGAGTCTTTTTGCCATATTGAACTGGACTGAAGTTATTGGTCAAACAGGAGATATAAAGGTGATACTTTTCTATTTATGTAATATGTAAGAGAAAGCTAACAGCATAAGTAGAAAACACTAGTTCAATGGGAATAACTGAAAAACACTACGTTCAAATTACATCCAACAAAATGGAATTGACTAATTGAGTGAGACAAGCTCAACCTACATAGTTGGTCATCATTTTGCCTGCTAACTCACTCGCCACCTCTTTCTGTCCTAAATCAACCCATTCACAGAGCTATTCAAAGGGAGCATCATCCATCAATGTGCACTGACACCATTCTCTGCATTGAGCCCATACAGCACGCCTGCATATTTCTCGGTTGATCCAGCAAAGAAGGAATCCTTGAGTTTCCAGAACGCACAAGACGTGACCAGGCTATCGGACCCGGCCTGATGTGACTCTCCAACACGCTCCACATCGAGCAACTCGGCGAGCTTGTTCAGCCCGCCGTGCAGGCTGTTGCAGAACTTCATGAGATGCTTGATGTCATAGACAGTGGGGAAATATATCTTCATCAGCTTGAAGAACCCAGCCTGTGTGTCCGGGAGGCTGTTACAGGTGAGGATTTTGAGCAGGTAGCCGAAGTCGTATCCCGCGTGGAAGGTCACCCAGTAGACGGCGTCGTTGAGCACAACGCCCGAGGACATGAGCAGCTCGGCAAATCGGCGGGCGTCGACGCCGCGCTCGGCGTTGCGGCGGAAGTCGATGCCGCTGTGGCGGAGCAGCTCGATGGAGTCCGTGGCGAAGATGTCGCGCTCGTCGTCGAACTCCCGGAAGTTGAACTGCCAGACGCATCGGCGGCGTCCGGCGCCGAGGGCAGGGAGCTCGCCCGTGGGGCCCGAGAAGGTGAGGCCCAGCTGGATGAGGTGCAGCATGTCGACGTTGGCCTTGAGGGTGGCGTAGTTGTAGTCGGCCGGGGAGCGGAAGGCGCCGACGGGGCGGCAGACGATGCCCGGGAACTCGGTGTCCATGGCGACGAAGGGGAACTCGTCGACGACGTCGCGGATCAGCGCGAACTCCGCCTCCAGGTTGTCCGCCCACACCTCCCGGATCTCCACCGGCTCCTCGCCGTCCACGCCGCCGTTGGCCTTGGAGATCACCGCGGCCGCGAGATCCGACATCGCCATGGCCGGCAGATTTCCTAGGGTTTGGTCGGATTGGGACGGTGGGTGGGATGGTGGGTGGGATGGGGGAAGGCTCTGGATTTTTTTAGACCCGGGGGAGGGGGTGGTGGGGTGCGTGGTGGCCAGCCAGCCAGCCAGAGGACGCGCTCGCTGGTGCGGCGTCGCCTCTATCGCGAATCGACGGCTGGGATGCAAACTCCAGCTCCGGATGGACGGCTGGGGATGACCCTCTCACCTACCGGTATGCCGCTTCAAATTTGAAGCAGAGGTGAAGGTTGCCTTACAAATAACGCTCATAAATCAAAATAGGAGAACATCTGGACGTTGCTACGGGCTATAATACATCTTTATCTTTACCTACTAATAAACCAGCGATTGCTTCTGGGCGTACGTCGTGCACTTTTCGCATAAAAGACCCTACCGTTTTGCCTATTCAACCCGCAATCCTTGATGAATTCGGAAAAAAAAATAAGGTTCGACATTTTTCAGATCGAGCGGCGGCGCTCCCGTCGGTGGAAGGGCTGCGGGAGGTGGGGAGCGGCGGAGATCGGCGAGGCGATCCAGCACAGCGGTGTGTAGTGGAGGCCCGAGGCGGTGGCGGTCCATGGCCATGGTGACTCAGTCTTCTCGGAGGAAGAGAAGAGGGAGGTAGACGAGGTGGGATGGAGAGAAGAGAAGGGAAAATAGGGACTGCGCGACTACCTACTGTTGGTCCTGCGGCGGCTCCGGTACTCCCTCCCTCAGGTCAGTTTTCTCTCACAATTACTTCCCACCAGATCGAGATTGACAGAGGCGATAGAGATTCGGCGTTGGACGTGTGTGGCGGCGTGGTAGGAGCACGGGGAGGGACGCCGTGTTGGTGGAGGCGACCAACAAAATAGATAAGCACTCGGAGGCTGCCGATGCCATGGACGAGCGATGGGGAGAGCCGTCGTGGTGGACGAGAACGACCACCACGGATCCCTCGCCCCAAGTCATGATCCAGTTGCGGTCGTTCTTCAAAATCTATCTGCTACATCACATCCGGAACCTCACATGTCACAGCCTCCCGTCTAGCACCGTGATGCCGTTTTGGTCGCCATCACTATGCCACAGTCCTTCATAGTGCGCTGTTTGCTTAGCACTAATAGGTAGAAGAATCATAAATCAAGTGCACCTACCATATTATTGGCTCTTCTCTAATCTGTATGTCATATTATTGATTCAGTGTTGGGTAGATTCTTTTTATTGGCCATGTTGTCATGAGAACATGGTGTGGCTGACTGCTTCATAATCCTGCTACTGATACATGTATGCTGCTGATTGGTCCTGATATACACTGCCTATTGCTGCTAATAGTAATATTGCTACTCAATTTGATAGGTAAAGTGGTAATAGACGGTGAGATTGCATAGTGCGCATATGCCAATCAGCCAATTGTCCTTTCTGTGATGAATTAGAGAATATTGCTCATATGTTAATCAGCTCCTCCTCCCCAGCCTTGTTGTAGTCTGAACTTTAAAGTTTTCATCCACTCAATGTTGATTCAGTCTGAGATCTCTGGGAAGAAATTATTTCAACAATATTCACTCTATTGTGCTTATTGCGGTCATGTGGAATATATGGAAGCGAAGGAACTCCAAGCTCTTCTGGGATGTTTATGAGGAATTGCACATTACTGCTAGCAAGATTGTTGATGATCTTATATATTTTGGTCCAACATGTATTCAAATGAAATTAATGAAGGGCTCTTATGGATTGAAGCACTATGTTGTATCAACTATTTGTGAGATTGTAATTTTCCCTTCCTTTACTTTTCTATTAATCCCACCGCATAGTTTGCCTTTGTATAGTTCTGAGCTTTGTAAAGTGGTCCAGGCCGGCGTAAGCGCGCTGTAGTCCTCGGGAAAAAAGGCGGCGAGTGATGCGTCGCCCTCTCTATACTGAATATTATGTTCTTCTGTACTACTCGAAGAAGGTAAATAGTCTTTTATGTTATTCATTTTTCTTTTGAATGCAATCGGTTAGTTAAAACATCAAACCTGTCATTCTTTCTAGATTTCTGATGTGTTATTTTTTCAGCATAACACATTGGACTTTCTATAGATTTCATGCTTTATGCAAATTAGCTGACCTAGGAAATTTTTGTGAAGTGATGCGAGCATGAAGAAGGCCTTAGAAAAGGTGCATCTTGTTGATGAGGTAAAGGAGGAGGAGGAGGTTGTGGTGGTCGGGGATGGCACGCCGAAGGCTGATGCTGGCCGAGATGAACGAGATGTTGGCCAAGAAGAGGCATATTTAGCAGTGGTGGTTGATCCATTGTGCGCCAAAAAATTAGCAAATCCATCAGCAAACGGGATTATGCGGTTTGAGTCTACGGTTTGCAACCTTCTGTTTTTCTGCTGCTGTTTGGGGATTTTTTCTGATGAAATTCAATTACCTACGACCAAGCTATGGCACTCATTGCCTGCTAGAGTGAGGGCTACATATTCTTGATAACATCGCTGTGCATTACCGTAAAGATTTCTCGGCCTTTTGCATGCTCATTGGGTGGCAGATTTGAAAGGAGAGAAACAGTAGGGTTTTCAATGGCATGGCAAGCGACTGCATCGGAACCTGTGTTAAATTGTGATCCAAATTATACCGTATTGGACTAGACGTAGTACAAACGGTGTGGGCCTTTGCGTTGGTACCGACGCGTACGAGTACAACTCGTTTACTTGTCCTTCAAGGACTCTCATGTATTGCCCTCTTATATACCCCATGTAGTCGCACTTCAGACGGCCTGTCGTCTCGTGCTTGTAATACTCCTCCTTATAGTGATTGCGCCTTCGTGCGTCCGTGGTTTTTTCCCGCAAGAGTTTCCACGTAAAAATCCGTGTCTCTCATGTCTTGTTTATTTCTCGTTATTATCTAACAAGTGGTATACAGAGCTGAGGTTACAGATACGAGATTTGAGACGAGAGAAGTTAGGGTTTCACTCGCGTTTGCCGCCGCATCGCGCGTTTCGCCGAGTCCGAGACAAGGACTGCCACACGGGTGTTTTATCTGCGGCGTTGCAAGTAATCGAGACCGACAGAAGTTTGGAGGCGATCGATCCGCTGGCTGCTCCCCTCGCGTACTGTACGCAGCTCGTATTGGCTTCAAGTCCCAAGGATTCAATCGAAGCTGCTGCTGCTCCACACGTCGAGTTCAAGAGGCGATCTGCTAGGCGTGACGTACTACTAGTACCAGCACCAGTTGCAGGTTGCAGCCCGTCTCTGGAGATCTGATTGATTAAGTACTACTTCAATTAGTACTTGTCCCACGTGAAGCCATCTACTATCAGATTTTTGTTCTCTGTCCGGTTGCTACGTCCACACCCAGCGTCTATCCAGGTGCTATTTACCCTACTTTTTGTTTGCTCCGCAAATTAATTCTATCAAGGATTATTTCTTTCGACTTGCACTACTTTGTGTACACAGATTTAATCGACTCATGACATCCATGAAGTATGATCTTCCGCTGCTAGACCGTGACACAAGGTTTACCCTATGGCAAGTCAAGATGCGGGCGTTGTTGGCACAGTCCGACTATGACGAAGCACTGGATAGTTTTGAGAAGAACAGAATTCAGGACTGGACTGATGAGGAGAAAAGAATTGATTGTAAGGCTTTGTCACAGATTCAACTCCATTTGCATAATAATATTTTGCAAGAAGTTTTGAGCGAGAAAACTGCCGCCGCTCTATGGTTAAAGCTGGAAGGGATTTGCATGACTAAAGATCTCACCAGCAAGATGCATTTGAAGCAAAAATTATTCCTGCACAGGTTACCCGAGGGAGGTAATGTTTTGAATCATATTTCTGAATTTAAAGAGATCATATCTGATCTAGCTGCAATGGAGGTTAAGTATGAAGAGGAAGATACTGCTTTAATGTTACTTTGTTCACTGCCAAGTTCTTATATCAATTTTAGAGACACCATATTATACAGTCGTGATACTCTCACGCTTAATGAAGTTTATGAAGCTTTGAACTCTAAGGAGAAGATGAAATTAATGGTGCCTCATGATGGTTCGAGTTCATCCCAAGCCGAGGGATTATCTGTTCGTGGCAGGACAAAGGAGAAGAACTCCAATAATGGAAACAGAGGCAAAAGTAAGAACGGCTACAGGGGTCGGTCGCAATCCAGAGACAAGAAATATTGCAGATATTGCAAGAGAGACGGGCATGACATCTCAGAGTGTTTCAAGTTGCAGAACAAAGAAAAGAGGAAAGGTAACAAACAAGGTGAAAATTCTGCTAACGTTGCTCGTGATGATAGTTCTGATGATGCTCTTGTCGTTATTGCTGGATGTGCTGAGACCAATGATGAGTGGGTACTTGACACCGCATGCACTTTTCATATGTGTCCACATAGAGATTGGTTTAATACTTTTGATTCCACTTCTGCTGCTGGTTCCGTTTTGGGTTTTGATAATTCACCATGCAAGATTGAAGGCATAGGTTCTATTCGAATCAAGATGTTTGATGGCATAATTAAAACTTTGACAGATGTTCGATATATTCCGAAGATGAAGAGAAATCTTATCTCTGTTAGTGCCCTTGATGCAAAGGGATACAAGTATTCAGGTGGAGATAGTGTTTTGAAAGTCATCAAAGGTTCCCTTATTGTGATGAAAGGTGATTTGAGTTCGACCAATGGTCTTTATTACCTTCGAGGTTCTACCGTTTCAGGTAACGCTACTCCAGTTATTTCAAAGAATTCTGATTGTGATGCTGCTAACCTTTGGCATATGCGTCTTGGACATATGAGTGAACTTGGTTTGGCAGAGTTAAATAAGAGAGGTCTTCTTGATGGATATGAACCTGGAAAATTGAAATTTTGTGAGCATTGTATCTTCGGCAAACACAAGAGGGTGAAGTTCAACACTTCGACTCATACAACTGAAGGTATTCTTGATTATGTTCATTCTGATTTATGGGGACCATCTCGCAGAAAGTCACTAGGTGGTGCTAGTTACATGCTGACTATAATTGATGATTATTCGAGAAAAGTTTGGCCTTATTTCTTGAAGCATAAATATGAAGCATTCTCAGCTTTTAAGGAGTGGAAGATTATGATTGAGAGACAAACTGAAAAGAAGGTAAAGATACTTCGCACTGATAATGGTATGGAATTCTGTTCTAAGCAATTTAAGAATTATTGCAAGTCTGAAGGCATTGTCAGACACTACACCGTTCCTTATACTCCTCAACAAAACGGTGTTGCTGAGCGTATGAACAGGACCATTATTTCCAGAGCCCGTTGCATGTTGTCCAATGCAGGTTTGCATAGGCGTTTTTGGGCTGAGACCGCTTCCACTGCTTGTTATCTCATTAACCGTTCACCATCTATTGCTCTTAATAAGAAAACTCCAATTGAGGTATGGTCTGGTTCACCTGCTGATTATTCACAGTTGAGAGTTTTTGGTTGCACTGCTTATGCTCATGTTGATAATGGAAAGTTGGAGCCTAGGGCTGTTAAGTGCATCTTTCTTGGTTATAAGTCTGGTGTTAAAGGTTTTAAATTGTGGAATCCTGAAACCCAGAAGGTTGTTATTAGCAGAAATGTTATCTTTAATGAATCTGCTATGTTACATGATGTTCCATCTACTAATGTTCCTGTTGAGAGTGAACAGCAGCCTACTATTCAACAGTCTACTGTTCAGGTGGAGTATGTTATTGATTCAGGTGATACATCTGGTAATGAAATTGTTGATGCACATGATGAACCCGTCGTTAATGATGATAATGTCACTCCCACTCCAAATCATCCTATTGTTCTGCCCAGTTGGAATCTTGCACGTGACAGAGTTAGGCGGGGTACTAATAAACCTGACAGGTTAATTGAAGAGTGCAATATTGTTTCTTTTGCTTTATCTGTTGCGGAAGAAATTGAAGGTAATGCTGAGCCTTCTTCATATTCCGAGGCTATTATTTCTGGTGATAGTAATAAGTGGATGACCGCTATGCATGATGAGATGGAATCACTTGAAAAGAATGGCACTTGAGATTTAGTAAGATTACCTAGAGAGAAGAAACCTATTCGTTGCAAGTGGGTTTTCAAGAGGAAAGAAGGTGTTTCTACTAATGATGAGACAAGATATAAAGCAAGGTTAGTTGCTAAAGGTTACAGTCATATTCCAGGTATTGACTATAACGAAGTCTTTTTTCCTGTTGTGAAGCATAGCTCTATTCGCACTTTACTCAGTATTGTTGCCATGCATGATTTTGAGCTTGAACAATTGGATGTTAAAACTGCATTTTTACATGGAGAATTAGAAGAGGATATTTATATGGAACAACCTGAAGGTTTTGTTATTCCTGGAAAAGAAAAGCTTGTCTGTAAGTTAAAGAAATCTCTTTATGGATTGAAGCAATCCCCTAGACAGTGGTACAAGAGATTTGACATCTTTATACTCTCTCAAGGTTTCAAAAGGTCTAATTATGATAGTTGTGTTTATTTAAAAACTGTCAAAGGTTCAACTATTTATTTGCTCCTTTATGTTGATGATATGCTTATTGCTGCAAAGAGTATGTCAGAGATTAATGAACTAAAGAAGCAATTGGGTAATGAATTTGAGATGAAGGATTTGGGTGCAGCAAAGAAAATTCTTGGCATGGAAATATCCAGAGATAGACCATCTGGAAAAGTGTATCTTAGTCAGAAGGGATATATTGATAAAGTTCTTCGTCGTTTTAATATGCATAATGCCAAGCCAGTAAGTACTCCGTTAGCTGCACACTTTAAGTTATCATCAGCTTTATGTCCTAAGTCAGATGCAGATATTGAGTACATGTCTAGAGTTCCCTATTCAAGTGCAGTTGGTTCACTTATGTATGCCATGGTTTGTTCTCGTCCGGATTTATCATATGCGTTGAGTGTTGTCAGTAGATACATGGCTAATCCTGGAAAAGAGCATTGGAGAGCAGTTCAGTGGATTTTCAGATACCTGCGAGGTACTTCTAATGCTTATTTACAGTTTGGGAAAACTAGAGATGGACTTGTTGGTTTTGTTGATTCTGATTTTGCTGTTGATTTGGATAAGAGAAGATCACTCACAGGTTATGTTTTCACCATTGGTGGTTGTGCTGTGAGTTGGAGAGCAACTTTGCAGTCTATTGTGGCTTGTTCCACTACTGATGCCAAGTATATGGCTATTTCTGAGGCATGCAAAGAAGCTATCTGGTTGAGAGGTTTGTATACCGAGCTTTGTGGAGATTCATCTTGCCCTACCATATTTTCTGACAGTCAAAGTGCCATATATCTTACAAAGAATCCAATGTATCATGAGAGGACAAAGCACATTGATGTCAGATTCCATTATATTCGAGATGTTGTTGCTGAAGGCAATTTGAAGGTATGCAAGATAAGTACTCATGATAATCCTGCTGACATGATGACAAAGCCAGTTCCGACCAATAAGTTTGAGCTTTGCTCAGGCTTAGTTGGTATTTCTCACTAGTCCTATGGACTTTGACGCACAAGGTGTTTATGCTGATTTGGATGGAGTTATTTATTTTCTTCGACTACTGGAGGGAATTTGGATCAAGGTGGAGATTGTTAAATTGTGATCCAAATTATACCGTATTGGACTAGACGTAGTACAAACGGTGTGGGCCTTTACGTTGGTACCGATGCGTACGAGTACAACTCGTTTACTTGTCCTTCAAGGACTCTCATGTATTGCCCTCTTATATACCCCATGTAGTCGCACTTCAGACGGTCTGTCGTCTCGTGCTTGTAATACTCCTCCTTATAGTGATTGCGCCTTCGTGCGTCTGTGGTTTTCTCCCGCAAGGGTTTCCACGTAAAAATCCATGTCTCTCGTGTCTCGTTTATTTCTCGTTATTATCTAACAACCTGCAACCTCATAATCGACGAGCTGCACACTTGGCTGCGAACCGGAATTAACCGCTCAAGGGCTACCTCTGTATAAACTCAAGCCAAGCAAATTCCGTGCAACAATTGACATACTTTCCTTGCCGAGTGTGGTTTTTTTTTTACCTCCTAATAGATTGGTTCTGCTCTCTCGAGAAATCTGTGAATGAGCTTCTGTAGTTGATAGTGCACACAAAGTGACTGGTTCCAATAACGAGCAAGAATGTCAGACCCATTTAAAGGTAATTGGATTTGTGAAGTAGTAATAACTGGATTTGCTAGGGTGGTACTATATAATTATTACAACTGTTACAGTGATTGGCGATTTTACGGGCCATCCATCCACTGCGATCAAACGGTGAAGAAATTAGAGTTACAAGGAGTAAAAGACTAAAATTACAAATAGTGGTGGGACCATTACAAAACTAGGGTGGGGCTAGTCATTTTTTAAAAGGGTAGTTCCGTCTAATTTTAGTCAAGGCCAAATCCTGTTCGCACCCTCGCTGTGTGGCCCGACACATCTGGGTCGCTCCTGATTCTAAAAAAAATCTGGGTCGCTCCTCCACTCTTCGCGTAGAAAACTTGTTCGAGCCCTATATGTTCGAAGCAGCAGGGTAGGATAGGGCGGAGCCGCCGGTGACCCCGGCGGTGGCGGTGGCAGCGGCAGAGGGGGGCGGCGAGAATGGCCGCTGGGGCGAGGAGGCGGAGCCGATGACCCCGGCGGCGGCGGCGGCAGAGGGGGTTGGCGATGATGGCCGATGGGGCGAGGAGGCGGAGCCGATGACCCCGGCGGCGGCGGCGGCGGAGGGGTCCCAGGGGCTCGAGGACCAACGTCTGATGTAGCCGTGGTTCCTCGCCGTCAAGATCTAGATCGAGCGCACGGCGGTGTAGCCGTCCAGAGGAAGAGGAAGAGCACCCTGCGCCGGTTCGGCCGTGGCGTCACGGATAGGAGGTCGCCGCCTCGTCGTGCAGCGCGCGATGGTGGACCGATGGGCGTCCAAGAGGCATTTGACCTTGCCGGATCACGCTGCTGCTGGCGTAATCCAGGCCGGATCTGTGGAGAGCCCGGCGCAGCACCGTCTACAGGACACAGGTCCATATCTCTTACAGTCTTACTCTACCTTATTCCTTGTAAGTTCACGGCTTCCATTGCTCTTCAGTTCTGGTTAGTAGTTGGAAACTGTAAAAGTATCTGACGAAGCACATGAGCTTTCCACAGTGGCCATGTAACTAAATTCTGAATGTTGCTTCGTTATGCTTAATGGAGCAGGTGGGCAACTCTCTTTTGTCTAAGATTTTGCAAGTCTGTGATATATGTATTATGTAAAACAGGTCATGACTGATTCTGCAGTTGTTGATTCGATTTTTTTGCTTCCAATGCTTTGTTAGTTTGATAAGGGCCGGAGCTTCAATGACGAATCTACTATCCAGCACACAGCCCAACTCGACAGGCACTAGCCATGTCAACAGGTACTCAGGGGCATGCTCGCCTCGGCAGTCATCAAGGTGGCAATAGGACACTTGAATTCTACCATTTCAGGCGAGATCAAGCTGCACAGGAATATGAGGAACGATCCGATCTAGAGAACATGAAGATGACGCTGGAGTTGGTGAACGCTGTGCTCCGCGACGCAGAGAGGGAGTCTATCAAGCATAAGTCCATGCTTCTGTGGCTGAAGCAACTTAAGGATGCCGTGAACGACATCTCTCACATGCTTGAAGATTTTGAAGATGAAACCGACCTCAACCTGGTATGCAAGATTCTGATTTGGTCATTATCAATCTTGATCTGAATGTTGTTGTTCAATAACATATGAATATTTTTAGATAATGAACTACATCTAAAACTTTTTTATGTACTGAAGTAGATCTGAACCTCACTGTTGGAGTTGATCTTTGAGTCGATGTTAAGTAAAAGCTACTTATATTTGTTGATGCCAAGACCACCTTTTTATTCCTAAATGTCCCTGTTTTCTTATGTTTCACAAATAGTAAGCTATGTCCACAAATATCATGATTTGATTGAGGGGAAAGTGAAGTAAGACTAGTCTGGTATCCCAAGTGTAATATCAGTTTATGCACTGTTTTTTGTCAAGCACCTGATTGAAACAAGACAGAAGGACCAAAATCATCTACACTTGCTCACTAAGTAGAAATTTGCTACTGCAACCCTTCTGGTTTACGAAAGTGACAGTTTTCAGAAATTGTTTAGATGGAGGGAAGAACATACAACATATCCCTTTATTCTGCACATTAGTGTCCGATGGAGCAGTTGTAGGACGTTGTTTTTTCTCTTTGATGTTCTTTTCCAGGTGAAATCCATGGCTGCTTCCTAAAACTTAAAATCTGTAAGCAGATGTTTGAATTGCCAAAAGATGGTTGTTGTTCTGCGACTAGACTGACCATCCAGCTTTAAATTTTAGTGTAATCTCAAGATATTGCAATTGAACACTTCTTAAGGTAATTCTCTGTTTATCTGAACTCACTAATATTATTTGCTTTTTCTTTGGTCTTTTGCGCATTTAAAATGCCAGAGAAAATTTTGCCAATCTCTTTAATTTTCACACAAAGCTAAGGTGTTCCCCATTTATAATTTAGAGACAAGCATCTTGTCAAAGCTTAGGCTTACAATGGAGACACCATCAATGGCAATTCCAAAGTTGTCAGTATCTTTCTAATCTCCCACCTCACGCGCTGAAATTAAAGGGGAAAGGAGCAAACAATGAGCACCCACAAGTAATATACTCTGCCAAATATATACAAGCATGCCTACACAATGTTAGTAATCATCCTTGTGTAGAATGGCGCCATACATTGTGGAGCAAGGCCAGAACTATGTTTCTTCACCTACATTTGCACAGATGAGCAATTATTGTCTTCTTGCCTTTTTCAGGTATTTGGCAATGTTGGCTCTTGGGCTGCCCAATTGATCACTGAAGCTGGTGGCGAGGTGGTCTCCATCAGAGATGTCACAGGGGCTGTCAAGAACTCCAAATGGCATTGACATAGCCAAGCTGATGAAGCACTCGGCAGAGAACCGCAAGATCAAGGGCTCCGACAAAAGGCGACGCCGTCGACCGGACCTCGCTGCTCACGGAAGAGTGCGATGTGCTCATCCCGGCAGCTCTGGTAGGAGTCATAAACAAGTAATCTTCTTCTTCCTCGTCCCAGCAAAGCAAAGTACATCATCGAGGCAAAGTACATCATCAAGGCTGCTAACCACCCAACAAACCCCGAGGCCGAAGAGGCAAGAACACCAACATTTTGGCACAAAACTAAGCTGCATTTGTTGACACATTTCACACATTGACTGACAGTAGAGAAGTGTACATGTTCGCGCTGCAGATTCTGGCAAAGAAGGGCGTGCTGATCCTACCGGACATCCTAGCCAACTCCGGCGGAGTGATGGTGAGCTACTTCAAGTGGGTGCAGAACCCCTCACTCCGGCGGAGTGATGGTGAGCTACTTCAAGTGGGTGCAGAACATCCAGGGGTTCATGTGAGACGAGGAGAAGGTGAATCGGGAGTTCAAGACGTACATGACCCGCGCCTCAAACATAGTTCTGATTATTTAGGCAGTGTATGGCACCGTATAAAATGGACAGTAATTATATATAGTATATCTTCGAAAACCAGAATTGGCTCAATTTGGAACAATGCCTGCTTTATATGAATTTCTTGCCCACTTTGCACGCGTTGCTACAAGTGCATTACCATGCCTCAGCCATAATCATCCTTGACAAATATGGCAATCACCTTTAGTATGGAACAGAAGAAGCATGCACAACCTATTTTGTCAATGAGCAAGTTTAGCATATGTTTGTACATTGCTGATCTAGTTAGTAAGCAGAACTCTGTTATAGTAAAACTAGCTAGAGGATCACAGCACCACACGTTGTCACAGCTTCACTTTCTGGAATGGTATGGTTGATGGCACCAGCCCCTCCTCAAGATGGAGGTCATGGGTTTGCAGGGGGCATACTGGAGATTTTCAGATTTAATTGTTTGAATGTATCTTTATTTCATTTCAGATCGTGTCAAGTCTTGTGTGCTACTCCCTCTGCTCCATCGGTTCACAATTATAAGATGTTTCTAACTTATATTTGTGTCTGCTCCATCCGTTTATCAGATGTTTTGAACTTATTTGTGTCTGCTCCATCCGTTTATAAGATGTTTCGAACTTATATTTCTGTCTGCTCCATCTGTTTATAAGATGTTTCTAAAAACTTTTATTCGCCAAAACTTTTATTCGCCAAAACTTCTAAAAACTTTCCTAGATTGAATAGAGGGTAGTGTGAATTTTTTAGAACTTTTATGGGAGCTTATTTTTTTAACAATTTTTGACCGAAAATGCTCCTGAATTTTAATTTGTGTCTAGTTTTAGTTCTTTTTGGCATAAACTTCTTCAGTGCAACGCCCAACCTGCTAGTAGTCTGCTCTCACACCATGGCCATTAGGGAAAAGCAAATAAAAATCTTCAAAAATATATACCAGAAAATGAAATAAATCATGGAAGCGCCATGAAAAATAAAATGAAAATGAAAATCACTAAAAAGATTACATATTCAGAAAACAAGATCATGGATACATGGTAGAGTTAGAATAACCTAACAAGTTCTCCGGAGGAATTGCTAGCACACAATTAACTATGAGGCAGACGTAGACGGCGGTGGCTGCCCGGTGAGAAAGAGGTTGATGACCGTGCTGTCCGGCGAGGCGCGAGGTAGACGACAGCGGCTGTCCGGCAATCCAACGAGACAGGAGGTAGACCTTGGTGGCTGGCCGGCGAGTTGGAAGTAAACAACGGTGGCTGAAGGTTGTCCGGTACAAACACTACTGCTACAATGACCACCCAAGACAGACAATAAACCTGCAGCCACAAAATCAAGTTTACATGGGACAACAATTAAATTTTATTGCTACTGAACATTGATTATAGTGCCCTAATGACGAACTAAACTAAATCATCAATTGCATTGAATAGAAAGAAAAATAGAGCTGGCTACTGCATGATATACCAGGTGCAGAACTATTTCAACTGCACTAAATCAATCCTAAGTACACTTAATTTTATGTGATGTGCAGGAAAGCATGGTTGAATAAGAGCGGGTGCAAAGGAAATGATAAAATCAGTATTATGAAATCCTTTCCTCTGTCGGGTTGTACAATTGTCTAAAATTTCCTTGATGACTACTGCCATGTATACAAAGATAGAACAAAAGGTCAATACTAAATCTGGTAGACTCCACGGAAAAAGGATCTGCTAGACTAAACACAACGAGTTTAAACTACATCTGATAAAATGGACTGCTGATAGAGTACCTGATGCTCACTGTTCGAATCGTGGCTGCCTTAATTGATGCCGTTTTTGCTGTCGTAGGGAATACACGAACTCTAATAACAATCGAGGATTATGAATAGTCTGAGAACATTATCATAGCAAGTAATATTTAACAACTCTTCAGAAATTGCAGAATCTCTGTAGTTTATCATATATCTGAATTTTGATATGCTTAGTGGGATTTATTATCAGTGTTCTCTGTAGTTTATAAGCAGCAACTGCCACTGGGGAATGCTACAAGTTGTAAGACATTTGTGAACTCTGAATCTGTGTCTGTTCTGAACTTCAAAACAAACACATGCAACTGAAGTATGAAACTGTTATTAGCACTAGTTAAGTTGTTCCAAGCCATAGTTTACATGTATGACCTGAACTTGTATGTGTATGCTGCAGCAAGATTTCAGTTGTTTGAACATGCTGTTACAAGTAATCCAAAATTCAAGATTTCTTTACTGAATAAAGGCTAGACAGTTAACAGAACTTTATACATATATGGCCTGAACTTGTGTATGTGTATGATACAGGAGTATGACCATAAGCATACACAGTTAACAGTTGATTCTGGAAACTTTAAGGCTGCAATTTCTACTTGTGGGTTTGTGTGACAAACCAAATGATGTTCTCTGCTAAAAAAAATTCATATCATATCCCTCTTCCCTTGAGAGTTTTGTGTTGATGATGCCTACATGTCAAATACGTAGCAGCAGCAGCAGCGTGCTACAGTCAGCAGCAGCAGCGTCATTGCAGGCATCGAGGACAACTCAAGTGCCGGACGCGGGCAGCCACTAATCATGCGATTAGTGATTGAGGAAGTTGCGCAATGTAGCGAACGCACTGCTGACATATCCACTAGCAATCTGAACCCGAGCTGCTAACTGAATTTTAGTTCAAGGCGCTGCAATGTGCAGTTGCTCCACGCCTCCACCGCCAGACCAAGGTGTGAGCAGGGAAGGACGGGAGGAAGAGATGAGGGCAGGGGAAGATATACCTCTGTTCGTCCATCATTACGACCAAGCGCAGCCGGGACCTCCAAGACCTCGCGCCGGCGTCGTCCCCTCCAGAACCTCACGGCGGCGGCGGCGGGGACGTACGTGGTCGAGCGGCCACTACGACCAAGACCAGCCTGGGCTTCGCCTCCTGGACCTCGCGTCGGCGTCTTCGCCTGCAGGTCCTCGCGCCGACGTCATGGCCTAGGTCCTCACTCCTGCGCCGCCGTCTCCCAAGTCCTCGCGCCGGCTCCCCCTCTCGCGAGCTGGGTTAGCAGATGTGGGGGTTTGACCAGCGGAGTACTTAAAAAAACAAACATGACCATAATACCCTTATTGACTAAACTCACAATTTTTAATTAACAGGTTAAAATCAACGGTGGAAAAAAATCGGTGGAGGAGTTACGCTAAATTACAATTGTAACTCCCCAATCACCGTAAAAGAGCTTTATAATTATTTGTAATGCAGGTTGTTGGTAATTTAGCAGATGTTGCGATAGTTGTGGTGATAATCGCCTTCCATTCGAGATTTTGATGAAAAATAAGAAACCATAACCATAACCACATATCTTGTAGGATTAAGAAAATATACATTATTATTTCTCCTAATTGCGTAAGTGTAAAGACAAGAAAGTATTGATAGTTGAACCAATGAGCACATCACCAGTTCAGAGTGTATTCATTTCTTTCTCCAATATATGGATGTTTAATGGCTGTTATAAATAATAGGAATGACGCGTTCCAACATGCCGCAGTAGAGATTTGTCAGGATTTAAAATGAAAATGTGTCTGAATTCATATGTTTGTGTTATTTTGTGACAGAAGCATTGTAGAGGTTGCACTTGATCAAACTTTTTTGTGTTCTCTTTCCTATCCAACCACAGCCCTTCCACTCGAGAGCAGTACTCATCTAAAGGAGATGGCACCGGAAGACATGAGTGCTGTTTTGTGACTTCTACAGTCTATGATTCAGATAACAACATGTAGCAACGCCATTTCTCAACTAATTTTGTAGGTATCTTGTGTTTACTACAGGATATTGAAGTTCTCTCCAGGAGTCATATTTTCATTTTGCCTTGCCTATTCCAGGAAGAGTGCCTATTGAGATTCAGCATGATAGTTCAAATAGAGGGAATTGGGTATTGAGCTAGGTGCGTCCGATATATTTTTTCTCCCACTGCAACGTGTTG
The DNA here is from genome assembly GCF_002575655.3 of Aegilops tauschii subsp. strangulata. NCBI lineage: Eukaryota > Viridiplantae > Streptophyta > Magnoliopsida > Poales > Poaceae > Aegilops > Aegilops tauschii. Next base: position 466,017,265 of record NC_053040.3, read on the forward strand.
GTTGAGAATTTTTGCATGCAATATCAATTTAGGTTGTTTTGCTTGCTGCTCCTGCAATTGTTAGTCTAGCTTGGTTTGCTTGCTGCTTCTATTACTTCAGGTTTATTGATATTTCTATTTTTTCATGTTCTACTTCTAAATTTCAGAATCATACCCCATGTCATGAGCTCAAGTCGTGATACACTCAAATCATCCATCTTTTTTCTCATCGTCGTTGTCACAGTTTCTCAACTCGGCCAACTATGATTCATAGATTGCTGTAAAAAAACCAAGGTTCATAGATTTCAGGTTTTTTCTCCCGTTACAACGCACGGGCATTTGTGCTAGTATATATAAATAAATAAAATAAATAATGATTAAGCTCATCTTGAAGGTCAAAAATCATTTCTTCCTCATATGTTCGGGTGTGTTCGGACATCAAATGGACGCCCAGTAGGCTCCACAAAATTCAATCATTTGGACAGTCTGGCCTCTCCCAAATCTAGAGTATATATGAGGGAGAAATGTCGTTATCCGGACTATCTGCCATGTTTTTTTACTATTGTCACAGTAAGAAAGGCTCCTACTGCATGTATATTACTGGGAATAAACTGAATGTTATCTATAATACCTAAATAGTTGATCCCCACTATCTGATTTCTCTGCCTCTCGTGTGTCCACGTCATCTTAATTTTTTTGGCCGTTTGATTGACCAGATGTGGCCAAGATCTGCGAAGAGTTGCCCCCAACCCCCGTTCGCTGGTCGCCCCTCCCGTTCGCCCACGCCCCCGCAGAAGTGGATGCGAAGCTTTTCTCCCACCGAAACGTCAGCTACGGAATCCCTTCTCATGATCTGGTCGCCCCGACTTCCACCCCCATCTCTTTTTCTCCAAACGACACAAATCCCATGGGGCGATGGACGCAGCTGAGCCCAGCCTCCTCTAGGGTTTGCGCCCACCATCGGGATGAGAACTGGCGGCTACGGCGGCGATGGCGGGGCAAAGGCAGGATTGCAAGACCATCGGTTTGGAGGATGGGTACGTGGGACTTATCTGAAAGGTCGAGGCTGTCGATTTTAATTGTTACTCTGATACCTTCAGTAGGTGATCGCCGTTGCTAAGGCTGCTCTTTTCTGGCTAGATTGTCAGGATGGATCATCATCGGCAGGTAAGGTGTGGACATTGAGATGATCTGGATGGATCAATCAAATACATATGGATCAGTCAATTATCTGTATTCTTCCTCCTCCTATTGGTATTGGATTTATCTTCATGATTCATTGGGTGTCATTGGCATCATCTCCAATGTCTCCACCGTAAAGAACTCTATCTCTGCGTGAAGGACAAGTTCCCCTACTAGCACTGAATACATCGCCCATGAGCAGGTTAATCCTCGATTACATATACTATGAATTGATCTTGCCCATGAGCAGGTTAATCCCCGATTATATATACTAAATTGATCTCATCCTGCCATTAATTTGCTTCATTCATCTCTTTTTCCACTTATAAAAATTATAGGCTTACAAATTTGGAATTCTGATCTACAGGTGGTCCTCAGAATCTGCTGCAGCAATAAGCAATAAGCAAAGTGCTCGCCGCTTTCTACCAGCAAGCACGATGCATCTCAGTCTCAGCCTCTCTCGGGTACAAAGAAGTAATGCCTTTACTTTTTTGTCGGGTGACCACCATCACTTGAGTTGTACCCACATGACCGGTTGCCTCCAGCCAATCTACATTCTATGACGACCAACTACTGCTGGATTATTGGGTGTTTATAGTGTTTTAACTGGTCATGTCAGTTTTTTTATCGTTGATTGGTTATCTTCAGTGCACTTCTCTTCTAGCATCAGTTAAGTTTGAGGAGCTTTTCCACTCATGGTTTACTCTAATTTGTTCGTTAGTAGCTATCCTCTCATGGTTTACTCTGAATTTTTTGCAAGGTGCTTCATGGAAGGATCATCTAAGCAAACATTTTGTTCTTTTGTACCATGGTTTCAAGGTGGAATTAGAATAGAATTTCTGCACAAGCCTCGGATTCCTTGATGTTTTGCAGATATATGGAACACATATAGATTCATGATGAAGCATACACATCGAGAATTTTCTTTAGGAGAGGAATGTGTGCTGTCAGAAGTTGTGATAATCAAGTGTTAGAGATGGCAAGAACATGTGGACCATTGTGCATGCACCAATAAAATGCAGTTATACATATACTTCAGTATTTTAATCTGTTATGTAAACAAGAAACCTCTTGAAAAAGAATCTAATTTTTACGTACCTTGAGATTCTAGAGATTGTTGTTTAACACTGAATTTACAATTGTTATTCTGCAAGAGAGTGTGCTGCGAGAATAGCTGGTGCTATATCTACTTCACAAAAAAATTGACTTGAAGTACTAAAGATGATGTCCTTTCATACAGGTTCATAATTCTCACAATACTCTTATTACTAGTGCAGAACAGGCCTTTATCACCGGTTTCGTAAGGGCCTTTAGTGCCGGTTCTGCAACCGGCACTATGGAGTGGAGACTAAAGGCCCACCCCCTTTAGTACCGGTTCAGCACGAACCGGCGCTAAAGTGCCACCACGTGGCACGAGCCAGGCCCGGATGCTGGTACACCATTAGTACCAGTTGGTAGCACCAACCGGTACTAAATGTTTGGGGGGGGGGGGGGGGGTTTGGTTTTAATTTTTATTTTTCCATTAATTTTGTGTTTTCTATTTAATTCTTTTTTGTTTGCTGGTATTTTACGATACTACGTATTGTACACGTTATGCATATATATAAATAGATTTTCTCGTAGAACTGATTATATATATATAATCGAATGTCTCACAACCACCATTAATTATTCACACATACACATGTATATATATACAATTTCTCCTACATGTTGCCTTGGTGCCTTCGGAGCACGATGACAAGTGGTTCATGGGGAGGTAGCGGGTAATAGTATTCTCCTTTGGGATCTATGACCTGGTCGAGCAAAAATCCCGCTATTTCCTCTTGAAGTGCTCGTATGCGCTCCTCTGATAGGAGCTTGTCCCGCACCTCTTTGAACTGTTAAGAAGGAGATCAATATGCATGTGTATTAGTTGTGTGACTAGATATCGATAATCATGTAAGATTTGTGAATAGTGTTCTGGCAAACGTACCCAGTCCTGTCTATCAGATCTGCTCCTTTCGGACGCCATCATGCGAATGTTCTCGCAAACGTAGTATGCACACACTTCAGTCCCCGACGCCTGCTTCAGGGCCTTTACGACAATAGAATTTAATCAGATAATAATTAATCAAGCATGTTAATTAATTAATGGTATTAAAACAAGAATTAAAGAGATGGTAGCTAGCTAGCTAGTACTACTTAATTACTTACCTTGGGTCGATACCAACATAGCTTTTGCCGCCATTTTTCTGGAGTCACCTTGATGTACTTTGCCCAAGCCCTACCCGCCGGCAAAGAAAATTAATGAAGGAGTTATTAAAAATAGTTCATATCAGGAAATGACGAACTAAATAGGCCGAGATATAGTTAATAATGATTGAAATAATCTGTCGACTATCCCCTTCACAATGCTGTAGTCATTATTTTTGTAAGTAGTGAGTCCAGTACTTCAACTTTTCCTTCGTCAACTTTAATGTCTAACAAGATCCAGTGGAAGCTGCATGCGCATACGTTTGCATGTATAAATTAAGCGGGCATGTGCATAACACTAATCAACTATAACCCTAAACCCTATACACTTATTAACATCTAGCTAGTAAGCAAAAACAGAATTTGTAGTACAAAGACAGTGTGACTCACTCGAAGTTGTAAGGAAGTAGTATATCTTCATTGCTATTGAGGCGCTTCAAGAACTCTAGCATGCATTTCTCTACATCTTGTCTACACCATTCCAATTTTCATGTGTATTCATTAACGGTATTTGGGTCAATGAACCCAATGCCATAGCGTCCAGCTTTTTTCATTTCATACATCTTCATTCTGCATAATACCACAGAAAAGAATATATAGTGAGGATATATAATTACAGGTAATTAATGATCAATCAATGAGCACTAGAGCTAGCTTGAGACTTAAATTACAGAAAGAAATCACTTATAGACAATAGCAACTGACGATAGATTTGTCGAGTGCATCTTGATTGAATAACTGAAATAGTTCTGAATACTCAACGGCCAGAGCTTTCTTATGGAAGTAATGATCTTCCTCGACCTGCACCATGAGGGACTCTCGATTGGAAATCTTGGTAATTTTCATGTACCAATCATGCAATTCATACATTCTCGTTGGGAGGTTCTTGACCTCCTCGGGCTCGACCAAAGGTTGGCCCCAGACATATTTCCGTTTTATTTCCTCCTCTCTAAGCGGAGACATGAGCTCGATCTCGAGGAGTTGTCCAACAGTGATCTTGAGCATTTCAGCCTGCATTATATGCTCCTCGGTTATTACCACATCGCCGAGCTCGGGAACGTAAACGGTTTGCCCACAATAATATTGGGCGCGCGTACTCTCATGTGTTGTTGGCACAACAAGCGGGGGGGGGGGGGGGGTCGATTGCGCCGCCTGTTCTCCCAGCCGGGGAACGGTTTTCCCGCATTTTTTGACAGCTGCTTGTTGGCTCGAGCTCGAGCTCGTTTCTTTCTGTAATCGTGCTCGATGTGCCTTCCTGATTTGGCGCTCATAGTCTGAGTCAACAGGCTTGGGAGCTGGTGGTCTAGCCATACGAATGAAGTGGTCAATCTTTTCCTCAGGCACTTTCTCCCTCGGCGGCGTTGCCGGTTTCGGTCGAAAATGAGCGTCCACTTTGGCCCGCACTATTGCATCGTTTTGCTCCTCGGTCATGTCGTAAGGCCTCTGAGGAAGAGGAGCGAGGCTGCTTGGACCATATTTATATCGCTTGTCTCCGCCTGTACTTTCTGTACTACCTCGACTCGTACCGCTACGCACCATAGCTGCGGCGTGTCTCTTCTGCGATTGCTTAGGCGGCGGAGACGGCTGACGTGGCTTAGTTGGAGCAGGAGGTGTGGCCTGACACGGTGTCGGACTTGAAGCAGGAGGTGTGGCCTGACGCTGTGCCGGACTTGAAGCAGGAGGTGTGGCCTGACACGGTGCCAGACTTGAAACAGGAGGAGTGGCCTGACGCTGTCCCAGACTTGAAGCAGGAGTCTGCTCACGCGTTCGTGGACTTGGAGGAGCGGGAGTCTGCTGACACGGTGTCGGACTTCGAGGAGTCGGCAGACGCGGTGTCGGTGGACTTCGAAAGATGATGCATTCCTTTTTTCATAGGATGAAACGATGTATGGCCTCTCCCAGTGTTTGCTCGTTGTCACCTCCAAGAATGTCAAGCTCTAGCCCCGAATATGGGCCCACCACCTCATCAACCAAGACACGAGCATAGCCCGCTGGAATCGGGGCGCAATGGAAGGTTGCTTCGGGGGTAATTGTAAAAGCAACGGCGTTCGCCACCTTCATGGATATGTTCTTCATTTTGAAGTGTAGCTCACAGTTAGTGTTCTCTATGATGTCATCCACAGGGTATGTATCCAGCAGTGCGTCGCCCGGGGCGGAACCAACGCTGCTTCTCGGCATGCCTGGTACGGTGCTATCCAATGCTGGATGATCATCCGCTTGCTGCTGCCGCTGCTGAGACCCCCTTTCCTCGCTAAGTGAGTCGATCTGCTGCTGCTGCTGGAATTTGAGTGCCAAGTCCGCGTGCCTTGCTTCTAGGCCTTGAAGCGTCCTGCTTCCTCTGCTCCTCCTCCAGCTTCCTCTTCTTCTCCTCCTCCATCTTCTTTCTTGCACGGGTCCTGTAGTCGTCGTTCCATTCCAAAAAGCCCTCATACCAGGGAATAACGCCCTTGCCTCGTGTTCTTCCCGGGTGTTCAGGATTTCCCAGGGCGCGCGTAAGCTCGTTGTTGTCTCTGTTGGGCATGAACACCCCCTTTCGAGCATCTTCTATTGCGTTAAGTAACTTTTGTTCTGCTCCGTTTAGACTTGCCTTCTTCGAAACCAGGCTTGTCTTCAGGTCCAACGCCCCCCATGCGCATAGAACCAAGTTCTGCACCTGGGGGCCAGCTCCTAGTAACCGGAGTGACCCCTGCATCCTCCATCTCTTGCTCAGACTTATCCCACTTAGGCATTGCCACCGCGTAGCCACCTGGACCCAGCCTATGGAACTGCGTCTTTTTTGCGGCATTGGCCTTGTTTTTTCTCGACCATTCCTTAGATAATTCTGATTCCTTGAATTTCACGAAAGCGGGCCAGTGTTCTCTTTGCTTCTCCAGTGTTCCCTTGAATTCTGGAGTCTTCCTTTCTGCAGCGAGGTAGTTGGCCCATACAGTTTTCTTGTGGGTTTTGAATGCAATTGCCATCTTCTTAAGAGCAGCGTCCTTGACTTTCTGCACATCTGCATCAGTGAAATAATCTGGTAGGGTGAAATGTTCCATCAGAGATTCCCAAAGCTTTTGTTTTGCTCTGTCGTCGACCCAAGTAACATCCGGGCGTTTAGTTTTTGGATCTTTCCATTCTTGAATGGAGATCGGGAGTTGGTCCTTCACAAGAACTCCGCACTGACGAACGAACTTGCTCGCAATGTTCTTAGGCATGAGGGGTTCGCCACTAGCTTTGACGGAATCGATGTTGTACTTTACACCCTCCTTCAACTTTTTGCTCGGGCCGCGCTTTGTCCTGCTGTCTGTAGAAGCAGATTTGCTCGATCCGGAGGGCTGAAAGAAGAAAGATCGATTCGTTAATATATCTTCAAATAAAAAAACATGTGATGATCACTAGATGCTTGCTTATATAAATATACCTCACCGGTAGTCTTTGTTATTTCAAGATCAACATTGTATTCGTCATCATAATCATTGTCTGCGTCATCATAATCATAATCATAGTTCATGACTTCATCAGCTCGGTCGTCGAGATCGAATATCTTATCATCACCCTCCCCGGTATTGTTCAGATATTGGGAGCCGTCATTTGCTTCATTCAGATCATCTGGCTTGCTAGGGCTGCGTATGATCTCGAACAGGGCCTCTTCTCCCTCTCTGCCGGTATTGTCCGCCATAGCTTTTATTTAACTAATACAGAAGAAATATAAAACAATTTAGTATTCAAATTATAATGCATGGATGCAATCAATAAGGAAAAACTGAATCATATAGTACATAATATGCATCGTCTCGAATAATATATAATCTCGAATACATCGTCTCGAATAATATATAATCTCGAATACATTATCTCGAATAATATATAATCTCGAATACATCGTCTCAAATAATATATAATCTCGAATACATCACTGGCTAGGTAGCTAATAAAGATCGAATACTATAGAAGAATCTAGGCCACTCGCGGTTCCTGGGGCGCGGGCGGTGGACACCCAAAGACAAGGAACCATCACAGGATCATATCTCCGGTCATCTGCCCAAAGAACCTGCCAGGTATTAGAGAACCTGACGTCCATAGCAGCCATGTAGCGATGGCCGTGCTCGTCCTCCTCCCTGACACGACGACGCACCACCTCCGGTGGGGCCGGCTCCCTCTGCACCGAATGTGGCCCATGCGAACGCCACCAAAGGAGATCAGGGTCGACGACGGGACCCGAGGCCGGGTTCCTCACCAAGCGTCGCGTCCCTCCAGGTAGCACCTCCCAGTGCCAGCCCGGCGGAGCCCAATCCCGGACATGGGTCCTCTGAAGCAGGACGTCATCGTGAACGGGTCGACGGCGAGGATGCGGGCCGGGCATCGTCGACAACAAATACTATATGCCGCAAAAGTAAAGTAACATTTTTTAAATGATTGGATTGTGATTTCTTATATGCAAATTCTAAATTTTATAACTAAAAATATAATAAACTAAAAAAACATCGACCATATCTAAAACTAACATTTCTATAACTAAAATTGTATAACTAATTTTTCTTTAACATTTCTATATAACAAACATTTCTATAACATTAATACAGAAAAAACTAACATTTCTATATATAACTAACATTTCTATAACATTAATACAGAAAAAACTGAAAAAACTAAAAACTAAAAACTAATAACAGAAAAACTAAAAACTAAAAACAGAACAAAAATTGTGTATGTGTGTGTGTATGTGTGTGTATGTGTTGTGTGTGCAGGCGACGGCGCCGGCGGCGCGTGCGGCGGCTTCGATTGGAGGAAGAGGAGAGGGGGGACAGAGGCTCACAGCGCGGGCGAGGTCGAGGCAACGGCGACGGCGACGCGGGCCGGTGCAGGGACGGGGACGCGGGCCGGTGCGGGGATGGGGACGGGCCGGCGACGCGGACGGCGCGACGAGGATGGGGGCGGGGCGGAGTCGACGGGGACGGCGCGACGGCGGCGGCGCGGGACGGGGCGGCGGCGATGAAGCAGAGAGAAGTGGGAGGAAACTGACGAAATTTTCGTAAGTGTTTCTTATATAGGATGGTCCTTTAGTACCGGTTGGAGCCACCAACCGGTACTAATGGTCGATTTTGGCCAGGCCAAGCGGCGGGAGGCGCCCACCTTTAGTATTGGGTGGTGGCACCAACTGGTACTAAAGGCCCACCCTTTAGTACCGGTTGGTGCCACCACCCGGTACTAAAGGGTGTGCGCTGCCAGGCGAGGGGCGCAGAAGTTTAGTCCCACCTCGCTAGTTGAGGAGCGCTAGGACCAGTTTATAAGCCCCGACGCGGGCACTGCATTGAGCTCCTCTCAATAGCAGGCCTTCTGGGCCTACCTCTCCTACTCTGCCTGTGGGCCTACTGGGCTTGCGGGCCTGCATCCTGGCCCAACTACAGGTTGGGTTTCTAGTCGTATGTAGGCCGCTCTGGCCCAGTAGGTGGGCTTTTTTATTTTCTTATTTTTTTGCTTTATTTATTTTTGGTTTATTTATTTTTGAGTTGTTTTTTTTGCTGTATTTAGAGTTTCTTTGGGAATATTTTTGCTTTAGGTACAAAAAATTACAAACTTTCTGTTAGTGCCGGTAGTTTACAAATTTGAATAGTTTTCATTTTGAATTATTTGAAATTTGTGTGAATCACTAGTTTGTGAATAACTTAACTTTGAAAATAGATTTTCAGTGATTCTTTTTTTATGTTTAATATTAGTGTGTTTTATCATTATATTCAATTTGGTAATGCTTAGGTTATTTAAAAAATGAAATCCCTTTGTAACAGATGAGTTTTCGTCCGAAACCCTGATACATCGAAAGAGATTGTCCATTTTATACACGAAGTGCATCCAGTTTTTGCGGTAACCCTCTCTACTTTTTTGCACATGCTATGTGGGTGAAATTATGATACCATGCCAACTTTCAACCTTTTCCGAGTTCATTTGAAATGCTTTTCAATTTCAGGGTCATTTAGCTGAAAAAAATCAGTAAATGCATGAAAGAATTTATTTGCACATAAAATTTCTTCGCGTTTCAAATGCCAAAACACATAACTACCCTAACTATTACAGAGATTCCCTCCTGGGTGTGAAACACAGAAGAAAGTGATGATAGTGAAGCCGATCACATCCCAGATCTTTGGGTGTGAAACTTTTTCTTCGCGTATGTCCCTTTGCGCCGTAGCCATGGAAAATCTTCATCATTTAACTAGATGCTCGGGTCAATATTCACTGTGAATGGAGCAATTTCATCAAACTTTTCATAATCTTCTGACATGTCTGTCTTGTCATCCACTCCCACGATGTTTCTCTTCCCAGAAAGAACTATGTGGCGCTTTGGCTCATCGTATGATGCATTCGCTTCCTTATCTTTTCTTTTTTCTCGGCTTGGTAGACATATCCTTCACATAGAAAACCTGTGCCACATCATTAGCTAGGACGAATGGTTCGTCTGCATACGCAAGATTGTTGAGATCCACTGTTGTCATTCCATACTGCGGGCCTTCCGTTACCCCATATCCTGTCATATTGACCCATTTGCACGGAAACAAAGGGACCTTCAAATCACGTCCATAGTCAAGTTCCCATATCTCCTCTATGTAACCATAATATGTTTCCTTTCCCGTCTTGGTTGTTGCATCAAAGCAGACACCACTGTTTTGGTTGTTGCTCTTCTTATCTTGGGCGATCGTGTAAAATGTATTACCATTTATCTCGTACCCTTTGAAAGTCATTATATTCGAAGATGGTAACTGGGACAGCGAGTACAGGTCATCTTCAATAGAGGCGTCATGCATGGTACGTGTCTGCAACCAGCCGGCGAAACTCCTGGTTTGTTCACGTGTAATCCAGTCATCAGACCGCTCCGGGTGTTTGGAGCGTAGAAAATTCTTGTGTTCGTCCATATACGGAGCCACCAAGGCGGAATTCTATATAACTGTGTAGTGTGCTTCAGTGAGAGAATGTCCGTCCATACATATTTTTTGATTCCCTCCTAGCGTGCCTTTTCCATCCAGTCTGCCCTTATGCCGCGATTCAGGAACACCAATCGGCTTAAGGTCAGGAATAAAGTCAATACAAAACTCAATGACCTCCTCATTTTCATGGCCCTTGGAGATGCTTCCTTCTGGCCTAGCACGGTTATGAACATATTTCTTTAAGACTCCCATGAACCTCTCAAAGGGGAACATATTGTGTAGAAATACAGGACCCAAAACGCTAATCTCTTCGCATAGGTGAACTAGGACGTGCGTCATGATGTTGAAGAAGGATGGTGGGAACACCAACTCAAAACTGACAAGACATTGCACCAAATCATTCTCTAACCTTGGTATGATTTCTGGATCGATTACCTTCTGAGAGATTGCATTGAGGAATGCACATAGCTTCACAATGGCTAATCGAACGTTATCCGGTAGAAGCCCCCTCAATGCAACCGGAAGCAGTTGCGTCATAATCACGTGGCAGTCATGAGACTTTAGGTTCTGGAACTTTTTCTCTGCCATGTTTATTATTCCCTTTATATTCGACGAGAAGCCAGACGGTACCTTAATACTGAGCAGGCATTCAAAGAAGATTTCCTTCTCTTCTTTGGTAAGAGCATAGCTGGCATGACCCTGATGTATGCCGTCTTTTCCGTGCATACGTTGCTGGTCCTCCCATGCCTCAGGTGTATCTTTTGTCTTCCCATACACGCCCAAGAAGCCAAGCAGGGTCTCGCAAAGATTCTTCGTCACGTGCATCACGTCGATTGCAGAGAGGACCTCTAGATCTTTCCAATAGGGCAGGTCCCAAAATATAGATTTCTTCTTCCACATGGGTGCACGTCCGTCAGCGTCATTCGGAACAGGTTGTCCGCCAGGACCCTTTCCAAAGACTACCTTCAAATCCTTGACCATATCATGTACATCAGCACCAGTACGGTGGCGAGGCTTCGTCCGGTGATCCGCCTCACCTTTGAAATGCTTGCCTTTCTTTCTTACGGGATGCCTGCTCGGAAGAAATCGACGATGTCCCAGGTACACATTCTTCCTACAATTGTCCAAATATATACTGTCGGTATCATCCAAACAGTGCGTGCATGCGCGGTATCCCTTGTTTGTCTGTCCTGAAAGGTTACTGAGAGCAGGCCAATCATTGATGGTCACGAACAGCAAGGCCTTTAGGTCAAATTCTTCCCCCATGTGCTCATCCCACACACGTACACCTGTTCCATTCCACAGCTGTAAGAGTTCTTCAACGAATGGCCTTAGGTACACATCAATGTCGTTGCCGGGTTGCTTAGGGCCTTGGATGAGCACTAGCATCATAATGAACTTCCGCTTCATGCACAACCAAGGAGGAAGGTTATACAAACATAGAATCACAGGCCAGGTGCTATGGTTGCTGCTCTGCTCCCCAAAAGGATTAATGCCATCTGCGCTTAGACCAAACCATACGTTCCTTGCATCATCTGCAAACTCCTTCCCGTACTTTGTCTCAATTTTTCTCCACTGCGACCCGTCAGCGGGTACTCTCACTTTCCGTCTTTCTTATGGTCTTCTCTGTGCCATCGCATCGCCTTGGCATGCTCTTTGTTTTGGAACAAACGTTTCAACCGTGGTATTATAGGAGCATACCACATCACCTTGGCAGGAATCTTCTTCCTGGGGCGCTCGCCCTCGACATCACCAGGGTCATCGCGCCTGATCTTATAGCGCAATGCACCGCATACCGGGCAAGCGTTCAAATCCTCGTACTCACCGCGGTAGAGGATGCAGTCATTAGGGCATGCATGTATCTTCTGCACCTCTAACCCTAGAGGGCAGACAGCCTTCTTTGCTTCGTACGTACTCTCGGGCAATTCATTGTCCTTTGGAAGCATATTCTTTATCATTACCAGCAACTTTCCAAATCCCTTGTCAGATACACCATTCTCTGCCTTCCATTGCAGCAATTCCAGTGTGGTGCCCAACTTTTTCTTGTCAGCTTCGCAATTCGGGTACAACAATTTCTTGTGATCCTCTAACATGCGCTGCAACTTCTTCTTCTCCAAATCACTTGCGCAGTTTCTATTTGCATCGGCAATGGCCCGACCTAGATCATCAGCGGGCTCATCTGATGCCTCTTCTTCAGCTTCTTCCTGCATTGCCGGCTCAGCTTCTTCCCCCATTGTTGTATCATCGTATTCAGGGAACCCATGGCCAGGATAGTTGTCGTCGTCCTCTTCTTCTTCATTGTCTTCCATCATAACCCCTCTTTCTCCGTGCTTGGTCCAAACATTATAGTGGGGCATGAAATCGGACTTAAACAGGTGGACGTGAATGGTTCTTGACGTAGAGTAATTGTGATCATTCTTACAGACTAAACATGGACAAGGCATAAAACCATCCGCCCGCTTGTTTGCCTCAGCCGCAAGCAGAAAAGTTTGCATGCAATTAATGAACTCGGGAGAGCATCGGTCATCGTACACCCATTGTCGGCTCATCTTCATTACACAACACCGAATAGACCAAATTAATACAAGTTCATACATAAAGTTCATACAAGACTTAAATGCAACAAACAAATAACTCTCTAACTAAAGAATTTAAATGCAACAACAAATGCGATCAAGATCGCAACTAAGGTAACAGTTGATCCAACATCATAATGATACCAAGCCTCACTATCAATGGCATATTTTCTAATCTTTCTAATCTTCAAGCGCATTTTCTCCATCTTGATCTTGTGATCATCGATGACATCGGCAACATGCAACTCCAATTCCATCTTCTCCCCCTCAATTCTTTTCAATTTTTCTTTCAAATACTCGTTTTCTCTTTCAACTAAATTTAACCTCTCGACAATAGGGTCGGTTGGAATTTCCGGTTCACAAACCTCCTAGACAAAAATATCTATGTCAACTTGATGGGCATAATTTGTCATAAACACGAAATGCAACAACTAGTTTTAAAAGAGAATATACCACATCCGAATCATAACAAGGACGAGGGCCGACGGGGACGGATATCAAAACCATGGCACTATGTATAACAAACAACGTACGGGTAAGATAATTATACGAGTAACTATATATCCAAATCACACAAACATCAATTTGGTAATGTAAAACATTCATGAACAAGAGGCTCACCACAAGGTGGTGCCGGCGACAGAACGGTGCGGGCGATCGACTGTGGTTACGACGGAGATTTAGAAGGCACTAAGTAAACCACACCTACATATGCAAACTAAGTGTTAGTTTTGACCACAAATTGCATATAAATCAAATACTAGCACATATATTTTCTACCAAATCACTATACAAAGCATTGCAAGAGCTAATCTAGCAATGAGAGATGAAAGGACAAAGTTGCTAACCTTTGTGATCATTTGAATGGATGGGGGCCTTCAAATCTTGACAAATTTTGGGCAAAATGTGTGATGAGATCGAGAGGAAGAGGGGAAGAACAGAGAGGAGAGGGGAAAGGGGAAGAACAGAGCGAGCTCGGGTGGACGAAGGGCTTATGTAGGACGACCTTTAGCACCGGTTCGTGCCATGAACTGGTACTAAAGGTGCCGGAGGGGCCCCGAACTGACAACATCCTGCCACCACTCACTTTAGTACCGATCCGTGGCACGAACCGGTGCTAAAGGTCGGCCACGAACCAGCACTAATGAAAGCGGCTGGCTAGCCGTTGGAACCGACACTAATGCACACATTAGTGCCGACTCAAAAGCAAACCGGCACTAATGTGCTTGACATTTGACCCTTTTTATACTAGTGTATATTATGCCATTATTACTGTTGTACTGTGTCTTCCTTATATGGAATACATCTCGTGCCTTACAGGATTGGTTTGCTGCTTCAGAGTGACAAATGTTTCCCATGTTCCATTGAAACTATATTGGAGAGAAACATGATGGCACCTTGACAATTGAGGTATTCGACGAGCTCTTCTCTACGGTTAAAAGTGCTTCCCTTACATTACATAATTTGTAGAGAAATCATACTACTTTTCCTTTGGCCATAAATTGCTTATTTCGTATTACATACTTTTTAAAGAAATTTTGGTGTTGTATTGGCTTGCTTGCCTTTCCATCTGAACAATTTTCTTCTCCTGGTCCTATCTCAAAGCATCTTCGTACAAAAAGAACCTATTCAACATTTTAAATATAAATATCAGTATTCCGTTGTAACTTCAATTGATGTCATATTTCATTTTTCATTTAGCCAGGTGCACTTACTATGAAGCTACATATAAAAGGAGAAAGTCCCGCAGCAACGCGCGGGGTATCATCTAGTATTTACAAAAGGGAGGACACACTACTATCAAGAATGTGAGGGTAGAGCAAACAACAAAAGTTTCAACAGTCTACTTGCTTATGTGATGAAGGCTACGAATGAAGGAAATATGCCCTAGAGGCAATAATAAAGTTGTTATTTATATTTTCTTATATCATGATAAATGTTTATTATTCATGCTAGAATTGTATTGACTGGAAACTTGATACATGTGTGAATACATAGACAAAACAAAGTGTCCCTAGTATGCCTCTACTAGACTAGCTCGTTAATCAAAGATGGTTAAGTTTCGTAACCATAGACATGTGTTGTCATTTGATGAACGGGATCACATCATTAGGAGAATGATGTGATGGACAAGACCCATCCATTAGCTTAGCATAATGATCATGTAGTTTTATTGCTATTGCTTTCTTCATGACTTATACACATTCCTCTGACTATGAGATTATGCAACTCCCGAATACCGGAGGAACACTTTGTGTGCTATCAAACATCACAACGTAATTGGGTGATTATAAAGATGCTTTACAGGTGTCTCCGATGGTGTTTGTTGAGTTGGCATAGATCAAGATTAGGATTTGTCACTCCATGTATCGGAGAGGTATCTCTGGGCCCTCTCGGTAATGCTCATCACTATAAGCCTTGCAAGCAATGTGACTAATGAGTTATTTGCGGGATGATGCATTATGGAACGAGTAAAGAGACTTGCCGGTGACGAGATTGAACTAGGTATGATGATACCGACGATCGAATCTCGGGCAAGTAACATACCGATGACAAAGGGAACAACGTATGTTGTTATGCGGTTTGACCGATACAGATCTTCGTAGAATATGTAGGAACCAATATGAGCATCTAGGTTCCGCTATTGGTTATTGACCGGAGATGTGTCTCGGTCATGTCTACATAGTTCTCGAACCCGTAGGGTCCGCACGCTTAACGTTCGATGACGATTTGTATTGTGAGTTATGTGATTTGATGACCGAAGTTTGTTCGGAGTCCCGGATGAGATCACAGACATGATGAGGAGTCTCAAAATGGTCAAGACATGAAGATTGATATATTGGACGATATTATTCGGACACTGGATGAGTTCCGAGGGGTACCGAATAATTATCAGAGTGCCGGAGGGTTATCGGATCCCCTCGGGGGAACTAATGGGCCTTCATGGGCCTTAGTAGGAAGAGAGGAAGGGCCACAAGGGGCTGGCCGCACCCCCCCTTTGGGTCCGAATTGGATTAGGGGAAGGGGGCGACGCCCCCTTTCCTTCCCTTCCCTCTCTCCCTTCCTTCTTCCCCCTCTTCCTTAGGTGGAAACCTACTAGGACTTGGAGTCCTAGTAGGATTCCCCTCTCCTGGCGCGCCCTAGGAGGGCCGTCCGGCCTCCCCTCCCTCCTTTATATACGGGGGCAGGGGGGCACCCTAGGACACACAAGTTCTCTTAACCGTGTGCGGTGCCCCCCTCCACAGTTACACACCTCGGTCATATCATCGTAGTACTTAGGCGAAGCCCTGCGCCGGTAACTTCATCATCACCCTCGCCACGCCGTCATGCTGACGGAACTCTCCCTCGGCCTCAACTGGATCAAGAGTTTGAGGGACGTCATCGAGCTGGAAGTGTGCTGATCGCGGAGGTGCCGTACGTTCAGTACTTGGATCGGTTGGATCGCGAAGACGTTCGACTACATCAATTGCATTACTAAACGCTTTCGCTTTCGGTCTACGAGGGTACGTGGACACACTCTCCCCGCTCGTTGCTATGCATCTCCTAGATGGATCTTGCGTGATCGTAGGTAAATTTTTTGAAATACTACGATCCCAACAGTGGCATCCGAGCCAGGTCTATGCGTAGATGTTATATGCACGAGTAGAACACAAAAGTTGTGGGCGATAATAGTCATACTGCTTACCAGCAACGTCTTACTTTGATTCGGCGGTATTGTTGGATGAAGCGGCCTGGACCGACATTACATGACCACGTTCATGAGACTAGTTCTACCGACGTGCTTCGCACACAGGTGGCTAGCGGGTGTCTGTTTCTCTAGCTTTAGTTGAATCGAGTTTGACTACGCCCGGTCCTTGTTGAAGGTTAAAACAGCACACTTGACGAAAAATCGTTGTGGTTTTGATCCGTATGTAAGAACGGTTCTTGCTAGAAGCCCGTAGCAGCCACATAAAACTTGCAACAACAAAGTAGAGGACGTCTAACTTGTTTTTGCAGGGCCTGTTGTGATATGATATGGTCAAGACATGATGTGATATAATTTGTTGTATGAGATGATAATGTTTTTGTTAAAATTATCGGCAACTGGCAGGAGCCTTATGGTTGTCTCTTTATTGCATAAGGTGCAAGCGCCATATAATTGCTTTACTTTATCGCTATGCGATAGCAATAGTTGGCGAGACGACTATGTGACGACACGTTGATAGAGATCAAGATGATGGAGATCATGGTGTCATGCCGGTGACAATGGAGATCATGATGGTACTTTGAAGATGGAGATCAAAGGCACAAGATAATGATGGCCATATCATGTCACATATTTTGATTGCATGTGATGTTTATCTTTTACGCATCTTATTTTTGCTTAATACGACGGTAGCATTATGAGATGATCCCTTACTAAAATTTCAAGGTATAAGTGTTCTCCTGAGTATGCACCATTGCGGCAGTTCTTCGTGCTCAGACACCACGTGATGATCGGGTGTGATAAGCTCTACGTTCACATACAACGGGTGCAAGCCAGTTTTGCACACGCGGAATACTCAGGTTAAACTTGACAAGCCTAGCATATGCAGATATGGCCTCGGAACACTGAGACCGAAAGGTCGAACGTGAATCATATTGTAGATATGATCAACATAGTGATGTTCACCATTGAAAACTACTCCATCTCACGTGATGATCAGACATGGTTTAGTTGATATGGATCACGTGATCACTTAGATGATTAGAGGGATGTCTATCTAAGTGGGAGTTCTTAAGTAATATGATTAATTGAACTTTAATTTATCATGAACTTAGTACCTGATAGTATTTTGCATAACTATGTTGTAGATCAATAGCTCGCGATGTAGCTCCCCGTTTATTTTTGATATGTTCCTAGAGAAAACTAAGTTGAAAGATGATAGTAGCAATGATGCGGACTGGATCCGTGATCTAAGGATTATCCTCATTGTTGCACAGAAGAATTATGTCCTTGATGCACCTCTAGGTGACAGACCTATTGCAGGAGCAGATGCAGACGTTATGAACATTTGACAAGCTCAGTATGATGACTACTTGATAGTTTAGTGCACCATGCTTTACGGCTTAGAACCGGGACTTCAAAACGTTTTGAACGCCAAGGAGAATATAAGATGTTCCAAGAGCTGAAATTGGTATTTCAGACTCATGCCCGAGTCAAGAGGTATGAGACCTCTGACAAGTACTTTACCTACAAGATGGAGGAGAATAGCTCAATCAGTGAGCATGTGCTCAGAATGTCTGAGTACTACAATCGCTTGAATCTAGTGGGAGTTAATCTTCCAGATAAAATAGTGATTGACAGAATTCTCTAGTCACTATTGCTACCTCTTGAGCACTGCGTTGGTTTTCCCTTGAAGAGGAAAGGGTGATGCAGCAAAGTAGCGTAAGTATTTCTCTCAGTTTTTGAGAACCAAGGTATCAATCCAGTAGGAGGCCACACGCAAGTCCCTCGTACCTACACAAACAAATAAGAACCTTGCAACCAACGCGATAAAGTGGTTGTCAATCCCTTCACGGCCACTTGCAAAAGTGAGATCTGATGAGATGATAAGATAATATTTTTGGTATTTTTATGATAAAGATTAGAAGTAAAGATTGCAAAATAAACGGCGCCAGAAATAGCTCGTTGACGGGAGATTAATATAATGGAAAATAGACCCCGGGGCCATAGGTTTCACTAGTGGCTTCTCTCAAGATAGCATAAGTATTACAGTGGGTAAACAAATTACTGTCGAGCAATTGATAGAATTGAGCATAGTTATGAGAATATCTAGGTATGATCATGTATATGGGCATCACATCCGTGACAAGTAGACCGACTCCTGCCTGCATCTACTACTACTCCACACATCGACCGCTATCCAGCATGCATCTAGAGTATTAAGTTCATAAGAACAGAGTAACGCTTTAAGCAAGATGACATGATGTAGAGGGATAAACTCATGCAATATGATATAAACCCCATCTTTTTATCCTCGATGGAAACAATACAATGCGTGTCGTTTCCCCTACTGTCACTGGGATCGAGCACCGCAAGATTGAACCCAAAGCTAAGCACTTATCCCATTCCAAGAAAGATCAATCTAGTAGGCCAAACCAAACTGATAATTCGAAGAGACTTGCAAAGATAACCAATCATACATAAAAGAATTCAGAGAAGATTCAAATATTGTTCATAGATAATCTTGATCATAAACCCACAATTCATCGGATCTCGACAAACACACCGCAAAAGAAGATTACATCGAATAGATCTCCAAGAGAATCGAGGAGAACTTTGTATTGAGATCCAAAGAGAGAGAAGAAGCCATCTAGCTAATAACTATGGACCCGAAGGTCTGAGGTAAACTACTCACACATCATCGGAGAGGCTATGGTGTTGATGTAGAAGCCCTTCGTGATCAATGCCCCCTCCGGCGGAGCGCCGGAAAAGGCCCCAAGATGGGATCTCACGGGTACAGAAGGTTGCGGCGGTGGAATTAGGTTTTCGTGGTGCTCTCGATGGTTTTGGGGTACGTAGGTATATATAGGAGGAAGAAGTAGGTCGGTGGTGCCACGAGGGGCCCACGAGGGTGGAGAGCGTGCCTAGGGGGGTAGGCGCGCCCCTGCCTCGTGGCCTCCTCGTTGGTTGCTTGACGTCCACTCCAAGTCCTCTGGATCATGTTTGTTCCAAAAATCACGCTCCCGAAGATTTCATTCTGTTTGGACTCCGTTTGATATTCTTTTTCTGCGAAACACTGAAATAGGCAAAAAAACAGCAATTTGGGCTGGGCCTCCGGTTAATAGGTTAGTCCCAAAAATAATATAAAAGTGTATAATAAAGCCCATTGAACATCCAAAACAGATAATATAATAGCATGGAACAATAAAAAATTATAGATACGTTGGAGATGTATCAAGCATCCCCAAGCTTAATTCCTGCTCGTCCTCGAGTAGGTAAATGATAAAAACAATTTTTTTGATGTGGAATGCTTCTTAGCATAATTTTCAATGTAATTCTTTTATTGTGGCATGAATATTTAGATCCGAAAGATTCAAGATAAAAGTTTAATGTTGACATGAAAACAATAATACTTCAAACATGCTAACCAAGCAATTATGTCTTATCAAAATAACATAGCCAAAGAAAGCTTATCCCTAGAAAATCATATAGTTAGGCCATGCTTCAATTTCGTCACACAAAACGTTCTCATCACGCATAACCCCGATGACAAGCCGAGCAATTGGTTCATACCTTTTAACTCGCTTCAGCCTTTTCAACCCTTACGCAATACATGAGCGCAAGCCATGGATATAGCACTATGGGTGGAATAAAGTATAATGATGGGGGTTATGTGAGAAGACAAAAGGTAGAAAGTCTCACATTGACGCAGCTAATCAATAGGTTATGGAGATGCCCATCAATTGATGTCAATGAGGGGAGTAGGGATTGCCATGCAACGGATGCACTAGAGCTATAAATATATGAAAGCTCAACAAAAGAAACTAAGTGGGTGTGCATCCAACTTGCCTGCTCACGAAGACCTAGGGCATTTTGAGGAAGCCCATCATTGGAATATACAAGCCAAGTTCTATAATGAAAAATTCCCACTAGTATATGAAAGTGACAACATAGGAGACTCTCTATCACGAAGATTACGGTGCTACTTTGAAGCACAAGTGTGGAAAAAGGATAGTAACATTGTCCCTTCTCTCTTTTTCTCTCATTTTTTTCTTTCTCTTTTTTTCTTGGGCCTTCTCTTTTTTGGGCCTCTTTTTTTTATCTAGTCCGGAATCTCATCCCGACTTGTGGGGGAATCATAGTATCCATCATCCTTTCCTCACATGGGACAATGCTCTAATAATGATGATCATCACACTTTTATTACTTACAACTCAAGAATTACAAATCAATACTTAGAAAAAATATGACTCTATGTGAATGCCTCCGGCGGTGTACCAGGATATGCAATGAATCAAGAGTGACATGTATGAAAGAATTATGAAGGTGGCTTTGCCACAAATACGATGTCAACTACATGATCATGCAAAGCAATATGGCAATGATGGAGCGTGTCATAATAAACAGAACGGTGGAAAGTTGCATGGCAATATATCTCGGAATGGCTATGGAAATGCCATGATAGGTAGGTATGGTGGCTGTTTTGAGGAAGGTATAAGGAGGTTTATGTGTGATAGAGCGTATCGTATCACGGGGTTTGGATGCACCGGCGAAGTTTGCACCAACTCTCAAGGCGAGAAAGGGCAACGCACGCTACCATAGAGGCTAGAAAATTGTGGAAGGTTGAGAGTGCGTATAATCCATGGACTCACATTAGTCATAAAGAACTCATATACTTATTGCAAAAGTTTATTAGCCCTCGAAGCAAAGTACTACTACGCATGCCCCTAGAGGGATAGATTGGTAGGAAAAGACCATCGCTCGTCCCCAACCGCCACTCATAAGGAAAGCAATAAAAGAACACCTTATGTGTCAAAATTGTCACACAACTTTTACCATACGTGCATGCTACGGGACTTGCCAACCTTAACACAAGTATTTCTCAATTTCACAATTACTCAACTAGCACACTCTAATATTACCACCTTTATATCTCAAAACACTTATCAAGTATCAAACTTCTCATGATATTCAATGAACTCAATATGGAAGTTTTTATTATGCTCATCTTGGATGCCTATCACATTTGGATTAATTTCACGATTAAAGCAAATTACCATGCTGTTTAGGACTCTCAAAATAATATAAGTGAAGCATGAGAGATCAATAATTTCTATAAAATAAAACCACCACCGTGCTCTAAAAGATATAAGTGAAGCACTAGAGCAAAAACTATATAGCTCAAAAGATATAAGTGAAGCACATAGAGTATTCTAACAAATTCTGAATCATGTGTGTCTCTCTCAAAAGGTGTGTACAGAGAGGATGATTGTGATAAACTAAAAAGCAAATACTCAAATCATACAAGACGCTCCAAGCAAAACACATATCATGTGGTGAATAAAAATATAGCCCCAAGTAAAGTTACCAATAGACGAAGACGAAAGAGGGGATGCCTTCCGGGGCATCCCCAAGCTTAGGCCTTTGGTTGTCCTTTAATTTTACCTTGGGGTGCCTTGGGAATCCCCAAGCTTAGGCTCTTGCCAATCCTTGTTCCATAATCCATCAGATCTTTACCCAAAACTTGAAAACTTCACAACACAAAACTTAACAGAAAATCTCGTGAGCTCCGTTAGCGAAAGAAAACAAAACACCACTTCCAGGTACTGTAATGAACTCATTCTTTATTTATATTGGTGTTAAATCTACTGTATTCCAACTTTTCTATGGTTCATAAACTCCATTACTAGCCATAGATACATTAAAATAAGCAAACAACACGCGAAAAACAGAATCTGTCAAAAACAGAACAGTCTGTAGTAATCTTTAACTAACGCAAACTTCTGGAATTCCAAAAATTCTAAAATAAATTACTGGACTTGAGGAATTTATCTATTAATCATCTTCAAAAAGAATAAACTAAATAGCACTCTCCAGTAAAAAGTTGTAGGTAATCTCGTGAGCGCTAAAGTTTCTGTTTTTTACAGCAAGATCGCAAAGACTTTCCCCAAGTCTTCCCAAAGGTTCTACTTGGCACAAACACTAATTAAAACACAAAACCACAACTAAACAGAAGCTAAATTGATTATTTATTCCTAAACAGAACCAAAAAGAAAAAAACTAAAATAAAATTGGGTTGCCTCCCAACAAGCGCTATCGTTTAACGCCCCTAGCTAGGCATAAAAGCGAGGATAGATCTAGGTATTGCCATCTTTGGTAGGCAATCCATAGGTGGCTCTCATAATAGATTCATATGGTAATTTAATTTTGTTTCTATGGAAGTGTTCCATGCCTTTCCTTAACGGAAATTGGAATATGATATTCCCTTCCTTCATTTCAATGATTGCACCAATCGTTTTAAGGAAAGGTCTACCAAGAATAATAGGACATGAAAGATTGCAATATATATCAAGAACAATGAAATCTATGGGCACATAATTCCTATTTGCAATAGTAAGAACATCATTAATTCTTCCCATAGGTTTCTTAATGGTGGAATCGGCAAGGTGCAAGTTTAAAGAACAATCATCAAATTCACGGAAACATAGCTAATCACACAAAGTTTTTGGGATCGTGGAAACACTAGCACCCAAATCACACAAAGCATAACATTCATGATCTTTAATTTTAATTTTAATTGTAGGTTCCCATCATCATAAATTTTTCTAGGGATAGAAACTTCCAACTCAATTTTTTCTTCATAAGATTGCATCAAAGCATCAACGATATGCTTAGTAAAAGCTTTATTTTGACTATAAGCATGCGGATAATTTAGCACGGATTGCAACAAGGAAATACAACCTATTAAAGAACAATTATCATAATTAAATTCCCTGAAATCCAAGATAGTGGGTTCATTGCTATCTAAAGTTTGACCTCTTCAATCCCACATTTACCAATTTTAGCATCAAGATCTAAAAACTCCGAAATTTTGGGACGCCTTTTAACTAAAGTTGACTCATCTCCAGTCCCATCATTATCAAGATTCATATTGCAAAATAGAGATTTAATAGGGGACACATCAATTACTTTTAGATCTTCATCTTTATTATCATGAAAACTAGAAGAACACACTTTTACAAAGCAATCTTTCTTAGCACGCATCCTAGCGGTTCTTTCTTTGCACTCATCAATGGAAATTCTCTTGGCTTTGAGAGACTCATTGATATCATGCTTAGGTGGAATAGATCTAAGTTTCAAAGAATCAACATCAAGATAAATTCTATCTACGTTCCTAGCCAATTCGTCAATCTTAGGCAATTTTTCTTCAAGCAAAGCATTGAAATTCTTTTGAGAAATCATAAATTCTTTAACACTAGTCTCAAAATCAGAGGGCATCTTATTAAAATTTTCATAAGAGTTGTTGTAGGAATTACCATAATTATTAGAGGAATTATTAGGGAACGGCCTAGGATTAAAGTTTCCTCTATACGCATTGTTACCAAAATTATTCCTACCAACAAAATTCACATCCATAGATTCATTATTATTCTCAATCAAAGTAGACAAAGGCATATCATTGGGATCAGAAGAAACACTCTTATTAGCAAACAATTTCATAAGTTCATCCATCTTTCCATTCAAAACATTAATTTCTTCAATCGCATGAACCTTTTTACTAGTAGATCTTTTAGTGTGCCATTGAGAATAATTAACCATAATATTATCTAGGGTTTAGTAGCTTCTCCTAAAGTGATTTCCATAAAAGTGCCTCCCGTGGCCGAATCTAAAAGATTTCTAGAAGCAAAATTCAATCCGGCATAATTTTTTTGTATAATCATCCATAAATTCAAACCATGTGTAGGGCAATTACGTATCATTAATTTCATTCTCTCCCAAGCTTGTGCAACATGTTCATGATCAAGTTGCTTAAAATTCATAATATCGTTTCTAAGAGAGATGATCTTAGCGGGAGGAAAATACTTAGAGATAAAAGCATCTTTGCACTTATTCCTAGAATCAATACTATTTTTGGGCAAAGACGAAAACCAAGTTTTAGCGCGATGTCTAAGAGAAAACGGAAATAGCTTCAATTTAACAATATCATTATCCACATCTTTCTTCTTTTGCATATAACACAAATCAACAAAGCTATTTAGATGGGTAGCGGCATCTTCACTAGGAAGGCCAGCGAATTGATCTTTCATGACAAGATTCGACAAAGCAACATTAATTTCACAAGATTCAACTTCGGTAAGAGGAGAAATCGGGGTGCTAAGAAAATCATTGTTGTTGGTATTGGTGAAGTCACACAATTTAGTATTGTCTTGAGCCATCGTGACAAGCAAGCAATCCAACACACGAGCAAACAAGAAGCAAGTGAAAAAGAGGCGAACGGAAAAGAGGGCGAATTAAACGGCAAGGGTGCAGTGGGGGAGAGGAAAATGAGAGGCAAATGGCAAATAATGTAATGCGAGGGATAAGAGTTTGTGATGGGTACTTGGTATGTCTTGACTTGTGCGTAGACTCCCCGGCAACGGCGCCAGAAATCCTTCTTGCTACCTCTTGATCACTGCGTTGGTTTTCCCTTGAAGAGGAAAGGGTGATGCAACAAAGTAGCGTAAGTATTTCCCTCAGTTTTTGA
This sequence comes from Aegilops tauschii subsp. strangulata, assembly GCF_002575655.3. NCBI lineage: Eukaryota > Viridiplantae > Streptophyta > Magnoliopsida > Poales > Poaceae > Aegilops > Aegilops tauschii. The sequence goes on from NC_053040.3 coordinate 466,042,342, forward strand.
GAACCAAGGTATCAATCCAGTGGAGGCCACACGCAAGTCCCTCGTACCTACACAAACAAATAAGAACCTTGCAACCAACGCGATAAAGAGGTTGTCAATCCCTTCATGGCCACTTGCAAAAGTGAGATCTGATAGAGATGATAAGATAATATTTTTTGTATTTTTATGATAAAGATTAAAAGTAAAGATTGCAATATAAACGACGCTAGAAATAGCTCGTTGACGGGAGATTAAAATGATGGAAAATAGACCCGGGGGCCATAGGTTTCACTAGTGGCTTCTCTCAATATAGCATAAGTATTACGGTGGGTAAACAATTTACCGTCGAGCAATTGATAGAATTGAGCATAGTAATGAGAATATCTAGGTATGATCATGTATATAGGCATCACGTCCGTGACAAGTAGACCGACTCCTGCCTGCATCTACTACTATTACTCCACACATCGACTGCTATCCAGCATGCATCTAGAGTATTAAGTTCATAAGAACGGAGTAACGCTTTAAGCAAGATGACATGATGTAGAGGGATAAACTCATGCAATATGATATAAACCCCATATTTTTATCCTCGATGGCAACAATACAATACGTGTCGTTTCCCCTACTGTCACTGCGAGCGAGCACCGCAAGATTGAACCCAAAGCTAAGCACTTCTCCCATTGCAAGAAAGATCAATCTAGTAGGCCAAACCAAACTGATAATTCGAAGAGACTTGCAAAGATAACCAATCATACATAAAAGAATTCAGAGAAGATTCAAATATTGTTCATAGACAATCTTGATCATAAACCCACAATTCATCGGATCTCGACAAACACACCGCAAAAGAAGATTACATCGAATAGATCTCCAAGAGAATCGAGGAGAACTTTGTATTGAGATCCAAAGAGAGAGAAGAAGCCATCTAGCTAATAACTATGGACCTGAGGGTCTGAGGTAAACTACTCACACATCATCGGAGAGGCTATGGTGTTGATGTAGAAGCCCTCCGTGATCAATGCCCCCTCCAGCGGAGCACCGGAAAAGGCCCCAAGATGGGATCTCACGGGTACAGAAGGTTGCGGCGGTGGAATTAGGTTTTCGTGGTGCTCTCGATGGTTTCGGGGTACGTAGGTATATATAGGAGGAAGAAGTAGGTCGGTGGAGCCACGAGGGGCCCACGAGGGTGGAGGGCGCGCCTAGGGGGTAGGCGCGCCCCCTAGCCTTGTGGCCTCCTCATTCGTTGCTTGACGTCCACTCCAAGTCCTCTGGATCACGTTTGTTCCAAAAATCACGCTCCTGAAGGTTTCATTCCGTTTGGACTCCGTTTGATATTCTTTTTCTGCGAAACACTGAAATATGCAAAAAAACTGCAATTTGGTCTAGGCCTCCGGTTAATAGGTTAGTCCCAAAAATAATGTAAAAGTGTATAATAAAGCCCATTGAACATCCAAAACAGATAATATAATAACATGGAACGATAAAAAATTATAGATACGTTGGAGACGTATCAACTATCACCAAGTTACTGGAACTTCGTGATGAACTATAATATGCAAGGGATGACAAACGAATCCCGAGGTCTTCGTGATGCTAAAATCGGCAAAGGTAGAAATCAAGAAAAGCATCAAATGTTGATGGTTGACAAGACCACTAGTTTCAAGTAAAAGGGCAAGGGAAAGAAAGGGAACTTCAAGAAAGAATGGAAAGCAAGTTGCCACTCCCATGAAGAAGCCCAAAGCTAGACCCAAGCCTGAAACTGAGTGCTTCTACTGCAAAGGAAATGGTCAGTGGAAGCGGAAATGTCCCAAATACTTGGCGGATAAGAAGGATGGCAAAGTGAACAAAAGTATATATGATATACATGTTATTGATGTGTACTTTACTAGTATTCATAGTAGCCCCTGGGTATTTGATACTGGTTCAGTTGCTATGATTAGTAACTTGAAACAAGAGTTAAAAAATGAATAGAGACTAGTTGAGGGTGAGGTGACGATGTGTGTTGGAAGTGATTCCAAGGTTGATAAGATCACCATCGCACACTCCCTTTACCTTCGGGATTAGTGTTGAACCTAAAATAAATGTTATTTGGTGTTTGCGTTGAGCTTAATATGATTGGATCATGTTTATTGCAATACGGTTATTCATTTAAGTCAAAGAATAATTGTTATCCTGTTTACATGAATAAAACCTTCAGTGGTCATACACCTAAGGTGAATGGTTTATTGAATCTCGATCATAGTGATACACATATTTATAATATTGATGCCAAAAGATGCAAAGTTGATAATGATAGTGCAACATATTTGTGGCACTGCCGTTTAGGTAATATTGGTGTAAAGCGCATGAAGAAAATCCATGCTGATGGGCTTTTGGAATCACTTGATTATGAATCACTTGATGCTTGCGAACCATGCCTCATGGGCAAGATGACTAAGACTCCATTCTCCGGAACAATGGAGCGAGCCACTTACTTATTGGAAATAATACATACAGATGTATGCGGTCCGATGAGTGTTGAGGCTTGCGGCAGGTATCATTATTTTCTGACCTTCATAGATGATTTGAGCAGATATGGGTGTATCTACTTAATGAAACACAAGTCTGAAACATTTGAAAAGTTCAAAGAATTTCAGAGTGAAGTTGAGAATCATCATAACAAGAAAATAAAGTTTCTACGATCTGATCGCGGAGGCGAATATTTGAGTTACGAGTTTGGCATTCATTTAAAACAATGTGGAATAGTGCTACCTCTTGAGCATGCGTTGGTTTTCCCTTGAAGAGGAAAGGGTGATGCAGCAAAGTAGCGTAAGTATTTACCTCAGTTTTTGAGAACCAAGGTATCAATCCAGTAGGAGGCCACACGCAAGTCCCTCGTACCTACACAAACAAATAAGAACGTTCCAACCAACGCGATAAAGGGGTTGTCAATCCCTTCACGGCCACTTGCAAAAGTGAGATCTGATAGAGATGATAATATTTTTGGTATTTTTGTGATAAAGATTGAAAGTAAATATTGCAAAGTAAAAATAGATTGGAAACTTATATGATGGAAAATAGACCCGGGGGCCATAGGTTTCACTAGTGGCTTCTCTCAAGATAGCATAAGTATTACGGTGGGTGAACAAATTACTGCCGAGCAATTGATAGAAAAGTGCATAATTATGAGAATATCTAGGCATGATCATGTATATAGGCATCATGTCCGCGACAAGTAGACCGACTCCTGCCTGCATCTACTACTATTACTCCACACATCGACCGCTATCCAGCATGTATCTAGAGTATTAAGTTCATAAGAACAGAGTAACGCATTAGGCAAGATGACATGATGTAGAGGGATAAACTCAATCAATATGATATAAAACCCATCTTTTTATCCTCGATGGCAACAATACAATACGTGTCGTTTCCCCTTCTGTCACTGGGATCGAGCAACGCAAGATTGAACCCAAAGCTAAGCACTTCTCCCACTGCAAGAAAGATCAATCTAGTAGGCCAAACCAAACTGATAATTCGAAGAGACTTGCAAAGATAACCAATCATACATAAAAGAATTCAGAGGAGATTCAAATATTGTTCATAGATAATCTTGATCATAAACCCACAATTCATCGGATCTCGACAAACACACCGCAAAAAAGAGTTACATCAAATAGATCTCTAAGAAGATCGAGGAGAACTTTGTATTGAGATCCAAAGAGAGAGAGAAGAAGCCATCTAGCTAATAACTATGGACCCGAAGGTCTATGGTAAAATACTCACACATCATCGGAGAGGCTATGGTGTTGATGTAGAAGCCCTCCGTGATCGATTCCCCCCCGGCGGAGCGCCGGAAAAGGCCCCAAGATGGGATCTCACGGGTACAGAAGGTTGCGGCGCTGGAAATAGGGTTTCTTGGTGCTCCTGGTTGGTTTCGGGGTATATGGGTATATATAGGAGGAAGAAGTAGGTCGGTGGAGCTGCGAGGGGCCCACAAGGGTGGGGGGCGCGCCCAGGGGGGCAGGCGCGCCTCCCTGTTTCATGGCCTCCTCGTTGATTTCTTGACGTCCACTCCAAGTCCTCTGGATCATGTTTGTTCAGAAAATCACGCTCCCGAAGGTTTCATTCCGTTTGGACTCCGTTTGGTATTCCTTTTCTGTGAAACACTAAAATAGGCAAAAAAACAGCAATTTGCACTGGGCCTTGGGTTAATAGGTTAGTCCCAAAAATAATATAAAAGTGTATAATAAAGCCCATTAAACATCCAAAACAGAATATATAATAGCATGGAACAATAAAAAATTATAGATACGTTGGAGACGTATCAAATAGTTTCACAACTCATGCCACCTGGAACACCACTATGTAATGGTGTGTCCGAACGTCGTAACCGTACTTTATTAGATATGGTGCGATCTATGATGTCTCTTACCGATTTACCACTATCGTTTTGGGGTTATGAATTAGAGACAACTACATTCACGTTAAATAGGGCACCATCTAAATCTGTTGAGACGACACCGTATAAACTGTGGTTTGGCAAGAAACCTAAGCCGTCATTTCTTAAAAGTTTGAGGTTGCGATGCTTATGTGAAAAAGTTTCAAACTAATAAGCTCGAACCTAAATCGGAGAAGTGCGTCTTCAAAGGATACCCAAAAAGAAACTGTTGGGTACACCTTCTATCACAGATCCGAAGGCAAGATATTCGTTGCTAAGAATGGATCCTTTCTAGAGAAGGAGTTTCTCTCAAAAGAAGTGAGTGGGGGGAAAGTAGAACTTGATGAGGTAATTGTACCTTCTCCCGAGTTGGAAAGTAGTACATCACAGAAATCAGTTCTAGTGATTCCTACACCAATTAGTGAGGAAGCTAATGATGATGATCATGAAACTTCACATCAAGTTACTACTGAACCTCGTAGGTCAACCAGAGTATGATCCGCACCAGAGTGGTACGGTAATCCTGTTCTGGAGGTCATATTAGTTGACCATGACGAACCTACGAACTATGAGGAAGCGACGATGAGCCCAGATTTCGCAAAATGGCTTGAGGCCATGAAATCTGAGATGGGATCCATGTATGAGAACAAAGTATGGACTTTGGTTGACTTGCCCGATGATCGGCAAGCCATAGAGAACAAATGGATCTTCAAGAGGAAGACGAACGCTGATAGTAGTGTTACTATCTACAAAGCTCGACTTGTTGAAAAGGGTTTTTGACAAGTTCAAGATGTTGACTACGATGATATTTTCTCACTCATATCGATGCTTAAAGTCTGTCCGAATCATGTTAGCAGTTGCCACATTTTATGAAATCTGACGAATGGATATCAAAACTGCACTCCTTAATGGATTTATTAAATAAGAGTTGTATATGATACAACCAGAAGGTTTTGTCAGTCCTAAAGGTGCTAACAAAATGTGCAAGCTCCAGCGATCCATCTATGGCCTGGTGCAAGCATCTCGGAGTTGGAATATACGCTTTGAGAGTTGATTAAAGCATATAGTTTTATGCAGACTTGCGGTGAAGCCTGGATTTACAAGAAAGTGAGTGGGAGCACTACAGCCTTTCTGATAAGTATATGTGAATGACACATTGTTGATCGAAAATGATGTAGGATTTTCTGGAAAGCATAAAGGAGTGTTTGAAAGGAGTTTTTCAAAGAAAGACCTCGGTGAAGCTATTTACATATTGGGTATCTAGATCTATAGAGATAGATCAGGATGCTTGATAAGATTTTTTCAATGAGTACATACCTTGACAAGTTTTTGAAGTAGTTCAAAATGGAACAGTCAAAGAAGGAGTTCTTGCCTGTATTGCAAGGTGTAAAGTTGAGTAAGACTCAAAACACGACCACGGCAGAAAATAGAAAGAGAATGAAAGTCATTCCCTATGCCTCAACCATAGGTTCTACAAAGTATGCTATGCTGTGTACCAAACCTATTGTGTACCTTGCCATGAGTTTGGCAAGGGGGTACGATATTGATCCAGGAGTGGATCTCTTGACAGTGGTCAAAATTATCCTTAGAAGACTAAGGAGATATTTCTCGGTTATGAAGGTGATAAAGAGTTTGTCGTAAAGAGTTACATCGATGCAAGCTTTTACACCGATCCGGATGACTCTGAGTCTCAATCTGGATACATATTGAAAGTGGGAGCAATTAGCGAGAGTAGATCCATGCAGAGCATTGTAGACATAGAAAATTTGCAAAATACACACGGCTCTGAATGTGTTAGACCCATTGACTAATCTTATCTCACAAGCAAAACATGATCACACCTTAGTACTCTTTGGGTGTTAATCACATAGCGATGTGAACTAGATTATTGACTCTAGTAAAACCCTTTGGGTATTAGTCACATCGCGATGTGAACTGATACGTCTCCAACGTATCTATAATTTATGAAGTATTCATGCTATTATATTATCTGTTTTGGATGTTTATGGGCTTTACTAAACACTTTTATATTATTTTTGGGACTAACCTATTACCGGAGGCCCAACCCAAATTGCTGTTTTCTTGCCTATTTCAGTGTTTCGAAGAAAAGGAATATCAAACGGAGTCCAAACGGAATGAAACCTTCGGGAGAGTTATTTTTGGAATGGAAGCAATCCAGGAGACTTGGAGTAGACGTCAGGGAAGCTTCGAGGAAGCCACGAGGCAGGGAGGCGCGCCCCCACCCTCGTGGGCCCCTCGTGGCTCCCCTGACCGACTTCTTTCGCCTATATATGTCCATATACCCTAAAAGCATCGAGGAACAGAATAGATCGGGAGTTCCGCCGCCGCAAGCCTCTGTAGCCACCAAAAACCAACCGGGACCCTGTTCCGACACCCTGCCGGAGGGGGGATCCATCACCGGTGGCCATCTTGATCATCCCGGCGCTCTCCATGACGAGGAGGGAGTAGTTCACCCTCGGGGCTGAGAGTATGTACCAGTAGCTATGTGTTTGATCCCTCTCTCTCGTGTTCTTGAGATGGTACGATCTTGATGTACCACGAGCTTTGCTATTGTAGTTGGATCTTATGATGTTTCTCCCCCCCTACTCTCTTGTAATGGATTGAGTTTTCCCTTTGAAGTTATCTTATCGGATTGAGTCTTTAAGGATTTGAGAACACTTGATGTATGTCTTGCATGTGCTTATCTGTGGTGACAATGGGATATTCACGTGATCCACTTGATGTATGTTTTGGTGATCAACTTGCGGGTTCCGTTTGTGAACTTATGCATAGGGGTTGGCACACGTTTTTGTCTTGACTCTCCGGTAGAAACTTTGGGGCACTCTTTGAAGTTCTATGTGTTGGTTGAATAGATGAATTTGAGATTGTTTGATGCATATCGTATAATCATACCCACGGATACTTGAGGTGACATTGGAGTATCTAGGTGACATTAGGGTTTTGGTTGATTTGTGTCTTAAGATGTTATTCTAGTACGAACTCTATGATAGATCGATCCGAAAGAATAACTTTGAGGTGGTTTCGTACCCTACAATAATCTCTTCGTTTGTTCTCTGCTATTAGTGACTTTGGAGTGACTCTTTGTTGCATGTTGAGGGATAGTTATATGATCCAATTATGTTATTATTGTTGAGAGAACTTGCACTAGTGAAAGTATGAACCCTAGGCCTTGTTTCAACGCATTGCAATACCGTTTACGCTCACTTTTATTGCTTGTTACCTTGCTGTTTTTATAAATTCAGATTACAAAACCTATATCTACCATCCATATTGCACTTGTATCACCATCTCTTCGCCGAACTAGTGCACCTATACAATTTACCATTGTATTGGGTGTGTTGGGACACAAGAGACTCTTTGTTATTTGGTTGCAGGGTTGCTTGAGAGAGACCATCTTCATCCTACGCCTCCCACGGATTGATAAACCTTAGGTCATCCACTTGAGGGAAATTTGCTACTGTCGTACAAACCTCTGCACTTGGCACTACTAGAAAAAGGCTTACTAGTGGCGCACCAGTTTTGCCTACTAATGGCGCACTACTGGTGCGCCACTAGCACCACGCCACTAGAATATTTTAGTAATGGCGCACCACAGGTGCGCCATTAGTATCTGGTATACTAATGGCGCACCACGGGTGCGCCATTAGTATCCCACAGGTGCGCCATTAGTAACTGGTATACTAATGGCGCACCAGATGGAAGTGCGCCATTAGTAGCATTTTTTTAGAAAAAAATCGTTTTTTTCTTAATCTCAGGTCACTATTTCACATATGAGATATCCAACACATATATATATATATACAACAAGCATCCATATAACAATCATATCCAACACACAAGTTTCATCATATATACATACATAGCCAACACATAGTTCCATCGTTACATATTACAAAAGTTTCACATTGTTCATCCAACATCGTTATCCATCCAACACCACATTACAAAAGTTTCACATAGTTTAGTTCTCATTGTTCTTCTCCTTCTCCTTCCTCAGCCTGATGCGCCAAGAGCGGCGAGGCGGTGGAGGCAGCTGTGGGATGTAGTCTTCTACCACAATTGGCGTGGTCATGTCGCCCAGCTGTGGGATCGCCGGCGCCACCACCGGTGCGTGGTCATTGTCAGGCACCACCACCATTGCGAGGCCACCTTCAGGTAGGACGGGCACGACCATCGCTAGGTCATCCTCAGCCACCACCATCTCTTGCCCATGGTCAGCCAGCACCATCTCTTGCCCATGGTCAGCCAGCACCATCTCTTGCCCATGGTCAGCCACCACCATCTCTTGCCCATGGTCAGCCACCACCATCTCTTGCCCTTGGTCAGCCACCACCAGCGCTAGGTCATCCTCAGCCTGATGCCCATCGTCATCCTGCAGCGGCCCACTCTGCTCCTCTTCTCCCCCACTCCAGTCCGGATCATCCTTCTTGCTGTCTTTGCTGCTGCCAGAATCGCTGCTGCTTTCGCTAAAGCCAGAATCGCTGTTGCTTTTGCTACAACCATAATCGCTGCTGCTTTGGCTGTAGCCAGTATCGCTGCTGCTGCTCCCATTGCCTGTCCAAATGCAACAATGGCCGTTAACAATCGATGTGAGACAAAGCCAAATGTAGAGGAATAAGAAGAGGCAGAACGCACTGGCATCTTCGTCGTCAGTGTAGCGCATGCGACACATAGTCGTGTTGAAAACCTTCACGATGAGCATTGTGGCGTCATCGTCGTACCTGAAGAGAAGAAAGTACCCGGTCCGTAGGTCGTAGGCACTGTAGAACTTCTCCCAGCCACGGCACAGGTACATGTGGCCCTCCTCGATCACCAACTCCACGTCCCACAGCCTGCGAACCCCGCTGCCGGCCTGTCGGAGCTTCACATTATGTGGCGGATCTTCACCCAGCATGTTCATAAAAGTGTCAGGCAGCCTCTGCAATTTGGGACAAGGAGTGATGTAGCAAACAACAGAGTTATCATAATTAGATGGGTGAAGGGGAGATCTCTCGTTTTATATACCTGCCTCGTGGCTGATACTGAAGTCCCAAGTATGATACTGAAGAACTCAAAAGCATCCAACTCGTACTCCGGTGAGGCAGAGCGGCGGTGGCTGCTTCCCCCCATCTCTGATAAGCAGCAGAAGAGACCAATTAGTACCAGGATTATACATCGACTAATTATACACCTGACCCCATTTATAAAACATGCGATGTATTCCACAATACAAAGAACAACTACCGTTAATAGGTTGTTGTTTAGAAGGTTTCCCACATGTGTATCAGAGAACAAACATATGATCTAAGGTGAAACATTAGTGCCATGGTTAGTGGTAATTGGTAAATGCTATTTCTTTCTTTAGTCGATTTCATTTGCCTTGGTCTGAGAAAAAAATGCTACAGTTAGGAAATGCAAACATCAGATTAGAAATTATGTAGAATAGATAATCAACTTTGCTGATTCCTAATAATAGACTTATTGATTGACATTTAGGATCAAAATGCAACCAATGAAAAAAGAAAACAGAGGATCAGAGACAAGCCATGTCTTGCATTGTTTCTATTTTTGTGTTTACGGAAGTACCTAATGGTATTTTTATGATGTTTTGCAGCTGGTGAAAACGTATGAAATTGCATTGTTTTGCAGCTGGTGAAAGAAGCACCTAATTGCATTAACACATGTCCAGTTCCAATAGAAATCTTGGGGTACATTCATGCTTGAGACCCATAACAGGAGCTTACTAGCATTATGCATGCATTAACACATGCATCAAGCACCAACTGCATTGTTTTGCAGCTGGTGAAAGAAGCACCTAAACTACAATACCTTACATGTAAGCAGTGCAAAAGGAGATGAAGAAGATATCAGTTGCTAAACCCGACAGCAATTGTTACACCGCTTTAATATCTCTCAACACTTTCTAGTAGCAACTAACAACCTGTATCATCATATAAGGTTTGCCCTATTGAAGTTTTGCACGATTTGGAATATATAACAATTAATGATGTAATATGGCAATGAAGCAATTGCATTAAAAAAACTAAGACATGTGGAAGAGTGGACATTGTACCTGTCAAGGGAGAGGATTGCTCTGCGACACCACCACTTCTCAAACTTGGCCTTCACAACACACTACATAGACAGATGTAAACTAAAATATGAATTCCTTTGCACTGGGATCATAAAACAAAATATTTAGAACTGAATCATATAGTAATTAATCTCAATCTACAGGGCTGCTGCACTCTAATCTTTGCAAAAGAACAAAAAAATAACATTGTTTTAACCTAAACAGAAGTGCCAAATACTAAACAATGACCATTATTGTTATACTAGTGAACTATCTGCTAGAGATTCTACACCCATACTGAAAGAAATGTACGAGGCTACGAGCCTGGCTCAAGAAGGAATACTCCAACAGGCTATGCATTCCCAATGTTTGGTGTGTGACTGACTTTTGTGTACACTAGGCCATCACTGAATACACGAGTATGATATCCATATCAGAGGTTGATGAATACAGATGTTGTTATGTTGATTACATCGGCGAGTGTGCAAAGTGGTCATAGTGAATTAGAAAATAACAGAAACAGAGGACCCTCTTTTAAAGTGCTCGCAATTGTTTTTTAGTTTGATATGTCTTCACAATATGGGTGTGTGCATTTCTCAAATACAGAGGCCCTATGATCTTCTTAACTTATCTGAAAAATATTATTCGACATTTCAGGCCTTGGATTACTGTCAGCTACGAGATGAAGTTCGGAGAAAGGAGCTAAAAGTTGACTCACCAAGTCTGCTCTATATTGTATCATACAGTTCATATTTTGTTTCTTCGGAAATTTCTGAAATTCAAAGTTACCCTCGAAGTGGTAGAGAATGGACAGAACTAGAGCATGGGCCATTGTCAGCTTTTGTGTTAGTACCTTGAGCCCTGGTCACCTTGAGCTTCTGTGTTATTACCTACGAGCTGCCACCTTTTTGGCGCACCAGGGAGCTGGAGTGGCTGGAGGTCGAGCTGGGCTGCTAGACGTCGATGGGGCGGATCTCGACTGCGAGGGAGTCAGTCCATGGTGATGGAGTCGACGCTGGACAGGTGGGAGGGAATGGGGAATGGTGGAGAGAGGGAGGAAGGAGGAAGGAGGAGAGGTACCTGGTCGCCGGAGGGGTCGGGGTCGGCGAAGGGGTCGCGGTCGGGATCCGAGCTCTTCCGGGTCCTCGCTCGCCGCGGTCGAAGGAGAGCAGGGGCCGGTGGCGGAGCACGGCAGGGGCAGGCGGGATGGGCGCGTCGGGGCCGCGCTCGCCGGCGTGCAGGCGCGGCGGACGGAGGGGCGGAGCAAGGGGGCGGCGGCGTACGGTTGGGGTCGAGGAGTGGGGAATCTGGCGAGCGAGGGAGGGAGGGAGGCGACAGTGCGAGGGGAACAAGTATAAAAATTCTAATGGCGCACCTCCCCCTGGTGCGCCATAAGTACGTCGATTCTAATGGCGCACCTCCCCCTGGTGCGCCATTAGAATTTTGTTTTACTTACTAGCCCGACTGGTCAGGTTATATCCCACCTAACCCTATCTCCATCAGAACACGCCCACTAGCCCGACTGGTCAGCACGCAACACACACACTAGGAGGTCCTGGGTTCGATTCCCAGGCTCCCCAATTTTTTTATGCATTTAAAATGCTGTTTGATATTTATTTGTGTTTAAATATGTTCAAACTTGTTTAAATCATAACAGTAATTTTTTTTAATAAAAACAGTAATAATTTTTATAAAAAATGCATTTAAAATGCTGTTTGATATTTATTTGTGTTTAAATATGTTGAAACTTGTTTAGATCATAACAGTAATATTTTTTTATAAAAACAGTAATAATTTTTATAAAAACAGGGTGCGGGGGGTGCTCGGCGGCGGTGGAGCGGGGGAGGGTGCGGTGGGTCATCGGGGGTTGCGGGGGGTGCTCTGTCCTTGTCGTTACCGGTGTAGGATTCCATCGTTACCCCGGAGTTCTGATAACCATCGCTCTTCATGTCCTTGTCCTCGGTGTAGAATGTGTAGCTGTTGAATGCGAGGCAGAGGTTGCGGCGCACGCGGGCGAGGGCGAGGTTGGTGTCGGCCCTGCGGCGCTGCTCCGGCGAGAGTGGGGTGGGGTCGGAGGGGAGGATGGGGAGAGGGAGGCGGCGGGGGCGCGGATTGGGAGCGGACGGAGAGGAACTGGCGCGGGGGAGAGGGACGAAGGGGGACTGGCGAGGGAGAGGGAGGAATTAGCTATAGCATTCATTTGTGACGGTGGAGCAGGCCGAAGAGGGTGCAGGGGGTCGTCGGCGGCGGTGGAGCGGGCCGGGGAGGGTGCGGTGGGTCATCGGCGGCGGTGGAGCAGGGGAGCTAGGGTGCGGTGGGTCGTCGGCGGCGGTGGAGCAGGGGAGGGTGCGGTGGGTCGTCGGCGGCGGCGGTGGAGCAGGGAAGGGTGCGGTGGGTCGTCGGCGGCGGTGGAGCGGGGGAGGGTGCGGGGGGTCGGCGGCGGCGCCCGGTGGAGCGGGGTAGAGGGTGCAGGGGGTGCTCGGCGGCGAGGGGGACCGGATCTGGCGAGGTGGGATAGCGATCGCGAGATGGAGGGGGATCGAGATCAAGTGTCCATGAAATATACACTAATGGCGCACGGGGAGCAGTGCGCCATTACTAGCTTAAACTAGTAATGGCGCACTGCACCAGGTGCGCCATTAGTAGTTTTGCAAAAAAGTAAAAAATAAAAAAATATTTTAGTGGCGCACTATGTTGCTGGTGCGCCATTACTAGTTACAACTAGTAATGGCGCACTATGTCCTGGTGCGCCATTAGTATGTCTGGCAAAATAAAATAAAATAAAATTTGTTACTAATGGCGCACCGTTTGTCTGGTGCGCCATTAGTGTCTTTCACACTAATGGCGCACCAGCACATGGTGCGCCATTGCTATATAGCAATGGCGCACCACATGTCTGGTGCGCCATTAGTGGCCATTCCATCTATAGCCCTTTTCCTAGTAGTGTGGAGGCCCAACAACGTCTACAAGAAGAAGGTTGCGTAGTAGACATCAAGCAGTTTCTGGCGCCGTTGCCGGGGAGGTGAGTGCTTGAAGGTATATCTTTAGATCTTGCAATCGAATCTTTTTGTTCCTTGTTTTATCACTAGTTTAGTTTATAAAAAGAAAATTACAAAAAAATGGAATTGAGTTTGCCTCATACACTTCATCTTTTTAATATCTTTCGTGAGAATGATGGAAAGGAAACTTGTGCTCAAGTGCTAGAAGAAGAAGTCTATAAAATGTTTGGCACTAAATATTTGAATGATGAGCATGATTGCAATGTTGTTAGTATGAACTCCTTGAATATCCATAGTACTAATGATGATTGCACTAGTCATGATGAAAATGTCTCTTATAAGCATGTCAATTTCTGTGGAGTTCATAGAGCTTGCAAGTACACACCCAATAGGGAAAATAGATTTTGCAAGAGGCATAAGTATTTGGAAACTAAATGGTTGCAAGAAAGGCTAGATGTTTGTGCTGAAAATTTAAAATTTCTGCGCCATACTTGTGAACTTTGCAATGAACATGGTCATTTAAATCTCCAATGCAAATTGTTTCATGATCGAATCATGTCCAAAAATTGTGATGACTTGATTTCCCTTGCACATCATAATGAACTTAGTTTGCTTTTGGGTTATGAAGAAATGAAACGTATAACTAAGCATATTCCAGAATATAACCTTGAGAAATTCCTCGATATTGATCTAGAAGAAATTTTTATGTATTGTGCGGTGAATTGCATTGAAAATCCTTATATTGCCAATTACATAAAGAAAAGAAAACAAATAGAAGATGAAGAGAATACTAATGAAAGGGAAGAGGCTTCCCAACATCCTCCTATTATTTCTTATGATGAATCAGGTAATGAGGAGGAGCCTTCTATTCAACCAATCTCATTAATAAGGAGCTCAAAAAAGAGGGTTAAACCCACACATGATGTGAAGAAGAAAAAGAAAAGACGGAGGAGCAAAGGTAGAAAGGTATCCCTCCCAAATGATGTTGCTCCTATTACTCATTGTGATGATGATAATTGCTATACTATTGGTGCTATCCATACTATTAATGATGAGAGTGATTATGCTTATGATATGAAAAGGCCCAAGCTTTGGGATGCTATGTTTGATGAGAATGACATGTTTGAGAATATATTTGATGCAATTAATGTTTGTCCCAAGCTTGGGGATGCTATGTTTAATGAAGATGATATTTTTAGCCTCCCAAGTTTTGATGAGCAAATTTGTTATGATGATAGCATGCCTCCTACTTATGATGATTATATTGATGAAAGTGGGTTTGGAAGAGTGTCAACTTTAGGAAGTAATGATCCCACTATTTTGGAGGATGTTGAATCTTATTGTGATAATTATGAAAGTGGATTTGGAGAGGTCATGACTTTATTTAGTAATGATTCCACTATCTTGGAAGAGGTTTCAATTGATTATGATGAGAACAAAGTTGCTACTTATGATGATTATTGTGATGATACTTATGCTATAAAAAGTAGCGATGATTATATTTATAAAACTTGTCATGATTCTGATTACCCTTTTTCTGAACATTACCCTTTTAATGTGGAAACAATTTATAGTATTTGAGTTTCTTATGATACTCCCACTATTCTGAATGAGAATTTTTTTGCTTATGTGGAGAGTAATAAAATTTCTATGCTTGTAGATCATGAAAAGAATGCTTTAGGTGCTGGTTATATTGTTGAATTCATTCATGATGCTACTGAAAATTATTATGAGGGAGGAATATATGCTTGTAGGAATTGCAATAATATCAAGTTTCCTCTCTATGTGCTTAAAGTTTTGAAGTTATGCTTGTTTTGCCTTCCTATGCTAGTTGATTATTGTTCCCATAAGTTGTTTGCTCACAAAATCCCTATGCATAGGAAGTGTGTTAGACTTAAATGTGCTAGTCATATTCTTCATGATGCTCTCTTTATGTTCCAATTCTTATCTTTTATGTGAGCATCATTGAAATCATCATGCCTAGCTAGGGGCGTTAAACGTTAGCGCTTGTTGGGAGGCAACCCAATTTTATTTTTGTTCCTTACTTTTTGTTCCTGTTTAGTAATAAATAAATCATCTAGCCTCTGGTTATATGTGGTTATATGTTTTAATTAGTGTTTGTGCCAAGTAGAACCTTTGGGAAGACTTGGGTGAAGTCTTTATGAGCATGCTGTAAAAAACAGAAACTTTAGCGCTCACGAGATGTGCTGCCATTTTTTACTGGAGAGTGATTTTAGGTTGATTCTTTTTGCAGATGATTAATAGATAAATTCCTCACTTCCACCAATTTATTTAAGAATTTTTGGAGTTCCAGAAGTATATGTTTGATACAGATTACTACAGACTGTTCTGTTTTTACAGATTCTGTTTTCATTGTGTTGTTTGCTTATTTTGATGAATCTATGAGTAGTATCAGAGAAGTTGAAATACAGTAGATATTACACCAATATGAATTTATAATGAGTTCACAACAGTACCTAAGTGGTGGTTTTATTTTCTTATACTAACGGAGCTTACGAGTTTTCTGTTGAGTTTTGTGTTGTGAAGTTTTCAAGTTTTGGGTAAAGATTCGATGGACTATGGAATAAGGAGTGGCAAGAGCCTAAGCTTGGGGATTCCCAAGGCACCCCAAGACAATATTCAAGGACAACCAAGAGCCTAAGCTTGGGGATGCCCCGGAAGGCATCCCCTCTTTCGTCTTCGATCATCGGTAACTTTACTTGGAGCTATATTTTTATTCACCACACGATATGTGTTTTGCTTGGAGTGTCATTTTATTTTGTTTTGCTTGCTGTTTGAATAAAATATCAAGATCTGAAATTCTTAAATGAGAGAGAATCTTCACATAGTTACATAATTATTTAACTACTCATTGATCTTCACTTATATCTTTTTGGAGTAGCTTGTCATTTACTCGTGTGCTTCACTTATATCCTATGAGTAAATAGTTGAATGAGCGAATATCATAAATCTGAAATTATATATGCTTCATATGCTTATCCCATGGGGAGTAATGACTTCACATATAAGAAGTAGAGGTAGTAAATTTATTGAAGGTTAGCAGACATTGTATTGGTCACTTGAACAATTCATGAAAGAATATTGAGGGAAGAGAGATTTCACATATAAATATACTATCTTGGACATCTTTTATGACTGTGAGCACTCATTAAAATATGACATGCTAAAAGGTTTATGTTGGACAAGGAAGACAACGTAATGGGTTATGTTTTCTTATATTGTCATGGATCATTCAACATGCTGAGCTTGCCTTTCTACCCCATGCTAGCCAATTCTTTGCACCAAGTAGAGATACTACTTGTGCTTCCAAACATCCCTTAAACTAGTATTGCCATGAGAGTCCACCATACCTACCTATGGATTGAGTAAGATCCTTCAAGTAAGTTTTCATTGGTGCATGCAATAAAAATTGCTCTCTAAATATGTATGATCTATTAGTGTGGAGAAAAATTGCTCTCTCACATGATCACACCTTAGTACTCTTTGGGTGTTAATCACATAGCGATGTGAACTAGATTATTGACTCAGTAAAACCATTTGGGTATTAGTCACATGGCGATGTGAACTAATCCCATAGTGATGTGAACTATTGGTGTTAAATCACATGGCGATGTGAACTAGATTATTGACTATAGTGCAAGTGGGAGACTGAAGGAAATATGCCCTAGAGGCAATAATAAAGTTGTTATTTATATTTCCTTATACCATGATAAATGTTTATTATTCATGCTAGAATTCTATTGACCGGAAACTTGATACATGTGTGAATACATAGACAAAACAAAGTGTCCCTAGTATGCCTCTACTAGACTAGCTCGTTAATCAAAGATGGTTAAGTTTCCTAACCATAGACATGTGTTGTCATTTGATGAACGGGATCACATCATTAGAGAATGATATGATGGACAAGACCAATCCGTTAGCTTAGCATAATGATCGTTTAGTTTTATTGCTATTGCTTTCTTCATGACTTATACATGTTCCTCTGACTATGAGATTATGCAACTCCTGAATACCGGAGGAACACTTTGTGTGCTATCAAACGTCACAACGTAACTGGGTGATTATAAAGATGCTCTACAGGTGTCTCCGAAGGTTTTTGTTGGGTTGGCATAGATGAGGGAGAAATATCGTTATCCGGACTATCTGCCATGTTTTTTTACTATTGTCAAAGTAAGAAAGGCTCCTACTGCATGTATATTACTGGGAATAAACTGAATGTTATCTATAATAGCTAAATAGTTGATCCCCACAATCTGATTTCTCTGCCCTCTCGTGTGTCCACGTCATCTTAATTTTTTCGGCCGTTTGATTTACCAGATGTGGCCAAGATCTGTGACGAAGAGTTGCCCCCAACCCCCATTCGCTGGTCGTCCCTCCCGTTCGGCTACGCCCCCACAGAAGTGGAAGCGAAGCTTTTCTCCCACCGAAACGTCAGCGATGGAATCCCTTCTCATGATCTGGTCACCCCGACTTCCACCTCCATCTCTTTTTCTCCAAACGACACAAATCCCTTGGGGCGATGGACGCAGCTGAGCCCAGCCTCCTCTAGGCTTCGCGCCCACGATCAGGATGAGAACTGGCGGCTACGGCGGCGACGGCGGGGCAAAGGCACGATTGCAAGACCATCGATTTGGAGGATGGGTACGTGGGACTTATCTGAAAGGTCGAGCCTATCGATTTTAATTGTTACTCTGATACCTTCAGTAGGTGATCGCCGTTGCTAAGGCTGCTCTTTTCTGGCTAGATTGTCAGGATGGATCATCATCGGCAGGTAAGGTGTGGACATTGAGATGATCTGGATGGTCATAAATTGCTTATTTCATATTACATACTTTTTAAAGAAATTTTGGTGTTGTATTGGCTTGCTTGCCTTTCCATTTGAACAATTTTCTTCTGCTGGTCCTATCTCAAAGCATCTTCATATATTTGTACAAAAATGAAGCTATTCAACATTTTAAATATAAATATCAGTATTCCGTTGTAACTTCAATTGATGTCATATTTCATTTTTCATTTAGCCAGGTGCACTTACTATGAAGCTACATATAAAAGGAGAAAGTCCCACAGCAACACGCGGTGTATCATCTAGTATTTACAAAAGGGAGGACACACTACTATCAAGAATGTGAGGGTAGAGCAAACAACAAAAGTTTCAACAGTCTACTTGCTTATGTGATGAAGGCTACAAATGAAGCAAATATGCCCTAGAGGCAATAATAAAGTTGTTATTTATATTTCCTTATATCATGATAAATGTTTATTATTCATGCTAGAATTGTATTGACTGGAAACTTGATACATCTGTGAATACATAGACAAAACAAAGTGTCCCTAGTATGCCTCTACTAGACTAGCTCGTTAATCAAAGATGGTTAAGTTTCATAACCATAGACATGTGTTGTCATTTGATGAACGGGATCACGTCATTAGGAGAATGATGTGATGGACAAGACCCATCCGTTAGCTTAGCATAATGATCATATAGTTTTATTGCTATTGCTTTCTTCATGACTTATACATATTCCTCTGTCTATGAGATTATGCAACTCCCGAATACCGTAGGAACACATTGTGTGCTGTCAAACGTCACAACATAACTGGGTGATTATAAAGATGCTCTACAGGTGTCTCCGATGGTGTTTGTTGAGTTGGCATAGATCAAGATTAGGATTTGTCACTCCGTGTATCGAAGAGGTATCTCTGGGCCCTCTCGGTAATGCTCATCACTATAAGCCTTGCAAGCAATGTGACTAATGAGTTAGTTGCAGGATGATGCATTGCAGAACGAGTAAATAGACTTGCCGGTGACGAGATTGAACTAGGTATGATGATACCGACGATCGAATCTCGGGCAAGTAACATACCGATGACAAAGGGAACAATGTATGTTGTTATGCGGTTTGACCGATAAAGATCTTCGTAGAATATGTAGGAACCAATATGAGCATCTAGGTTCCGCTATTGGTTATTCACCAGAGATGTGTCTCGGTCATGTCTACATAGTTCTCGAACCCGTAGGGTCCGCACGCTTAATGTTCGATGACGATTTGTATTATGAGTTATGTGATTTGATGACCGAAGTTCGTTCAGAGTCCCGGATGAGATCACGGACATGACGAGGAGTCTCGAAATGGTCGAGAAATAAATATTGATATATTGGACGATATTATTCGGACACCGGATGAGTTCCGAGGGGTACTAGATAATCGGAATGCCGGAGGGTTATCGGAACACCCCGGGGGAACTAATGGGCCTTCATGGACCTTAGTAGGAAGAGAGGAAGGGCCACAAGGGGCTGCCCCCTGGGTCCGAATTGGACTAGGGGAAGGGGGCGGCGCCCCCCTTTCCTTTCTTTCCCTTCCCTCTCTCCCTTCCTTCTCCCCCCTCTTCCTTAGGTGGAAACCTACTAGGACTTGGAGTCCTAGTAGGATTCCCCTCTCCTAGCGCGCCCTAGGAGGGCCGACCGGCCTCCCCTCCCCTCCTTTATACACGGGGGCAGGGGGGCACCCTAGGACACACAAGTTTCTCTTATCCGTGTGTGGTGCCCCCCTCCACAGTTACACACCTCGGTCATATCGTCGTAGTGCTTAGGCGAAGCCCTGCGCCAGTAACTTCATCATCACCGTTGCCACACCGTCGTGCTGGCAGAACTCTCCCTCGGCCTCAACTGGATCAAGAGTTCGAGGGACGTCATTGAGCTGAATGTGTGCTGATCGCGGAGGTGCCGTACATTCGGTACTTGGATCGGTTGGATCGCGAAGACGTTCAACTACATCAACTGCGTTACTAAAGGCTTTCGCTTTCGGTCTACGAGGGTACACGGACACACTCTCCCTACTCGTTGCTATGCATCTCCTAGATGGATCTTGCGTGATCGTAGGTAAAAGTTTTGAAATACTGCGTTCCCCAACAACAAAAGCACTAATAAAATGCTTCTTGGTAGCAGACACTCTAAAGCTTAAGTTTGCAAAGTCAGTGTTGAATCTTTGCTTTCAGGATGAGATGGAAGGGGGATGCTCCTGAAGTGATTATTGTTGCGCTCCTTCCACATGCTCCGGGGAGCTACCAGGAATATGTCCATGATCATTTTTTAGGTTGCGCCTTTTTCATTTGACCGACAAGTTCAAGCATGTTGTCATGTATAGTCCAGTTAATGTCTAGGATTCTCCAACATTCCTTGCTGAATGTGCAGTGAAAGAATAAGTGCTCCACTGTTTCTTTTATATGCTCTCCACCTTGTCCTCAGTGTTGTAGTGCCTTCTTTTGAGCATGTTTCTAGTGTTGAGGCGGCCAGGCAACAAAAGCCAACCAAACACCATGATCTTGGGTATGCTTTTGGATTTCCACAGCCACTTAAATGCCTCGTGCGCCACAACTTCTCTTAAATAAAAGTTGTAGTATGCAGTGGTCCGAAAGGTTGCTGGTTCCCAGATGTAAAGCCAGACATTATGAGTTTGATCAGAGATGGCAGTGTTGATCATCTCAGTTTGCATTTGCTTTATCTCATCATGGGCTTATACAGATAAAGGGAGATGGAAGATCTCCTGCAAGTCAGCAGCGAGGAGGAATTCTTTGACCAAAGCATCCTCGACTATGGTGAATGCGTATGATCTAGGAAAGGATTCTGAGAGTATCAATTGGTTCCACAAGTCCTTGCAAACGAGCGCCGATGTGCCATGGTGATTTTGAACTTTCGTGATGCCTCAAAAAATTGTCATGAGTTGAATCAGATCGAGCCACTAGAATGAGCCACAGGGGCTCCGTTGCGTGTGGCACCGAGGTGTTGTAGTAAGTTTACGATATCAATCTCACCCAAGGTATGTCATGCATGTTGTAGAACTTAAGAAGACATTTCAGCAGGAGAGCATCATTTTGAACTGTTAGGTTAATGACTCCAAGTCCACCATTCTTTTTGGGGCGTTACACCATATCCCATGTAGCTAGAGAATTACATTCATCACCATTCACACCCCATGACGCACCCTTCTTTTTTCTGCCGGACTCTCCCCTTCCCGCTCGGTTTCCCGTCGCAGCGGGACATTTCTCACCGGAGCACTCTCCTTTAAAACCAGATGACGCCCACCCCACCCTCTTATGTTGCAATAGGATGATTTTTTCTTCATATTTACAATATATATAATGGGTTAAACTAACACATACTATTGCCACAAAACAACAAATAACTATAGAGATCATTCTCAAAGGTCCATTCAACTTTGCGAATGCACGCAATAAATGTCACCTTTTCTAGGGTTTCTAATTGTGTCGCAATAGGTGCCAATATTTTTCTCCATTTCTCATATCTTGCATCTATTTAGAGTATGCAACACCTTCGGTTCAACATGTCAATGTCATGATGAAACAACATGATATGTCCCTTTAATTCTACAACTAGATGAGATGAAAAAAACATGTACACACCAACGTGGGAGGAGAGTGGCAACCTGAACATATTTCTAGTCACCAATAAGCTCCACCTCCAGCCCACACACCATTCATTGCTAAGAAGGGATACTTGTCGTTCTTCTCTTCCTCGTCCTTCCCTACATTTTCTACTCCTAACCTTTTTGTGCAACCCATTTCATTGGCTCCAACCAGCACCACGTTAACGTCAATGCGTTTGTCATTGACGCCTCATCTTCTTCCTCCTCCTTGCTCGCTATCTTTAATTCTCGTTCCTATTTATTTCCCAGAATACTCTTCTTTTCTTTTTTTGCTTTATTTTCTTGAAAACTCTTTCCTTCTCCAACAGCATGGACCACTTGACTATTTTAGTTCTTTTTCCGTCTTATTCTTGAACACTCTTTCTTTCTACTATAACATGAACTACCTGGCCAATGTAGTGTCGTGTTGTACTCACTCACGAACGTTTCGGCAACCGTGAGTGTGTGGACATCATCCAGAGCATGGTCGTCATCCATCTTGATGAATGCTTGGTCGTCCATGTCATTAGCGCATGGTGGCCATTGTCCATGTTGGCAAGCAATGCTCGGCCATGTTGCTAAGAGCCTGTTGACCGTCCTTGCCTGCGAAAATAAATCGTGGAGGCGAAAATAAACCATGGAGGAGAAAATAACCCATGCATATTGATGAGTGATATTTTTACACTCATCCACCCTTGTTTAAACCGAGATATTTTATTTAAAAAGAGATATTCGCTCTGATATTGCTACTAATAACTAATGAATGCAAAGGATTCCACATATCTTATGTTTGATGTGTTTCCACGGGAAATGGGCTGGAAAGGAAAGAATCACGTTGGAATATGCAAGGGAATGGAAATGAAGAAAGAAGAAATCACCAGGAGGCGCACCTACGAAGACAGGGCAAAAGACGGCGTTTCATACAGGCACAAGCGCCCGTATGGTGTGGAAACCGAGGCAGATCGTCTACCTAGGCAACTTTTATAAAGGGGACCCCATCGAAATGTCAACATGGGAGCGTCGACAGAAGCCAGAGCATCATCATCTTCATCCACAAACCCTAGCCACCATCATTTCCATCTCCATAGCCACCATCACCACCATAGTGCTTCCTCATCTAGTTCATACTTGTAATCGTGCATCGCATAAGGCATCCATTGTAAGACATATTTGCAATCAATCAATTTTAGAGATGTGTTCTTTAATGTTTTCTTTCCGTGATCTGATCTTCATGTGTGAGTAGTTCGGTAAGGTATGGGTTGAGGAATAGGCCTTGCAACCCTCTGTATTTGTTGTGGGGATTAATGGAAGGGCTTTGAATTAGCATCTCGTATGTGTGAAATAAATTGTTTCGTATATGTCTCTTGTCTTAACCGCTATCTTCATCCCTGCGGGTACCCAGGATCATGGAGATCGAGCACCGCTGAGGCTAGGAGCAAGGAGAACGTGAAGTATTATACCGAACACCGGTGATAGTAAGGTTATGTAGGGTAAGACGGGTCCAATCCTTGGGAATTCATGAGGTGTGGTCATTAAACGCCCAAAGCTCTTGTCTGATTTTATTATCTTAGTTACCGAGGCAACCCCGCACGACGGATAGGGCCTGCGATAGGACAATTTTCTTGATGCAGGACTCGTGCCGGTCAAGATGTTATTTGGACACATCCCCAATTTTGGTTCGTAACAAGCGCATTGTCAGATTCAGGGTTCCGCAGACTCTTGAGAGGTTTGAACTCTGGGGTGCGTGCGAAGTACTCTCTCTTCCGAATCTACCTGCTCAACGATCCCATGGCCTAGCTCGACGAACCCAAGCACTACAAAAAAAGACACATCCGTGACATTTTGGGCCGAACGAATTTTTTTTTCTGTCATACTTATGACACTTCTATGACAATAATTGTGACAAAACACGGTATCATCATAGATGTGGTGGGGTCCTACTTCTATGACAAAAAATCATGACAGAAAATGGGCTTTTCGTCCTGGGCGGGCCGGAGACGCAGCTGCATGACATTCTTTGGGCCGTCCATGACGGAAAAAACCATGGTAGAAGCGAGGGCGAGGAAAATATCGAGGTGTTCCCGGTTACGGTGGGTGGTCGGGGCCGAGCGATGCACATTTCTCTCGTACACGCACGCGCATGGGTGCGAGGCATTGGGCTCTAACTGAACCCGAGTGATTGCACCGCAGGCTATGCGTTACTGAACCCGAGCGATCGATCGATGGCTGTTAACTGAACCCGATCGAGCGATTCCTTCGCTACTGCTGCTAACTGAAGCCGATCGATGCTGCCTCTGGATGAACAGTGAGTGTTGCTGGGGGGGTTTGGATGAATTGGACCCCGTGGTGTTGCCTCTGGATGAACAGTGAGCGTTGCTGGGGGGGGGGGGTTTGGATGAACAGTTCCCGGCGGGGGTGGATGAACAGGACCCCATGGTGTTGCCTTTGGATGAACATGACCTCGATCGATCGAGCCGGTTGGGGCTGGATGAACAGGACCCCGTGGAGGGCTGGATGAGCAGGACCACCCCGTGGAGGGCAGGATGAACAGTAGATGGTGGAGGGCTGGATGAACAGTAGCCCGTGGAGGGGTGGTTGAACAGGAGCCCGTGGAGAGGGCTGGTTGAACAGTAGCCGGTGGAGTAGCGCGTGGTGGAGGCTAGATGAACAGGAGCCCGTGGATGAACAGTCGCAGGTGGAGGCTGGAGGAGGTCGACGGTGGATGAACAATAGGCCATGGAGGCTGGAGGGGGTCGACGGTGGAGATGAACAGTATCCTGTGGAGTCCCGTTTTGCGGTACGCCACACCCCTCCCGATGAACAGGACCCCCGTTTCGACCGTAGCGCTCCAACACAAGTCCGTTTCCTCCGTTTTGCGGTACGCCACACCCCTCCTGATCAACAGGGCCCCCATTTCGACCGTAGGAGGTCCGTTTCCTCCGTTGCGGTATGCCAGACCCCTCCCGATGAACAGGATCCCGTTTCGAACGTGGCCGGTCGAACAGAAGGCCGTTTCCTCTGTTCTGCGGTACGCCAGGCCTTGTTTCCATCTGCTGTTCTGTCCAAGCCCTCCCGATGAACACGACGACGCATTCTGTTCCGACCCAGCCGGTTGGCTCCCCATGAACACGACGACGACGCTGTTTCTCCGTTCCGACCCAGCCATGTACACAAGCCCTGGCCGTACGTACGTGCGAGTAGGTGTTCGAGACCCCGCCCGTATGTACGTACGTGGCCGTATTTACTTTATTGCACCCTGGCCGCTGTACGTACGTGTACATGCTATGTGCACACCTCTACTACGACATGTGCGCGCCTCTACATCGACCAGTATGTACGTCCACGTTCGCGACCAGAATGACAACGCTACGTACGCTTCGACCAGGTGGTCCCGACTGTCAGGCACTTCCTTGCGTGCGAAGATGTAGCTGGTGGGTCCCAGCAGTCAGGGGGGCGAATCGTTTTTTTTGCCCGGACGCACTTCCTTGCGTGCGAAGATGTAGCTGGTGGGTCCCAGCAGTCAGGGGGAAACGTTTTTTTTCATGAAATACGGTGGCCCGTCTGATGGGTCCCCGCTGTCAGGTGGAGGAATAATTATTTTGTGCGTAATAAGGAGGCACTTCCTTGCTGCGGCCGTGGACCCAGCTATCAGCCTCTCCACGTACAGTACTCTTCCAATGGAAGTCGGTCGTTGACCACATTGACCACGCCGCGCCGAGAGCACCAAGGCGGTGGACGACGGCGAGGCCTAGGAAGGGGACGACGCGGAGCCAGGGAAGACGTGGCAGTGGATGCCCACGCGGAGAGGAGTACGAGGGTTCACTGGTTCGGCTGCGGTGTGAGGCTGCCGTCGCCGCAGAATAACAGGGGGTGTGGGTGAGTAGAGGGATGGCCTGGCCAGCAGTGGGAGTAGTAGGGGGGCGGTGAGGCCTCCGCGTCATCGCAGTCGGCCATGGGAGGCAGGAGCACGACGCACGACCGATGCTGGTTTGGGCGGCTGGAGCAAGAAGACCAGAGGTTGAAGAAGCACTACGGCCGTTGGATGGACATCGTACGGTCAATGGAGCTAGCATCGTGCATATTGACTAAGTTGACAAAGCCCTCCGTCCCCGTCAACTTAGTAGGCCCACAAGTCAGCCTCCCACTATACTGGGTCCCAGCTAGCAGGGGGAGTATTCATTTTTTTATGCGTAATAAGGAGGCACT
Source organism: Aegilops tauschii subsp. strangulata (assembly GCF_002575655.3). Classification (NCBI taxonomy): domain Eukaryota; kingdom Viridiplantae; phylum Streptophyta; class Magnoliopsida; order Poales; family Poaceae; genus Aegilops; species Aegilops tauschii. The sequence continues at coordinate 466,068,469 of NC_053040.3, forward strand.
TCCGGTGGGTCCGAGCTGACAACGGGGGGAACATTTTTTTCGAAAATACAGTGGCCCGTCCGGTGGGTCCCAGCAGTCAGGGGGAAATGGTTTTTTCGCCAAATACGGTGGCCCGTCCGGTGGGTCCCTGCTGTTAGGTGGAGGAATAATTATTTTCCGCGTAATAAGGAGGCACTTCCTTGCGGCTGCCGTGGACCCAGCTGTCAGCCTCTCCACGACAGTACTCTTCCGATGGAAGTCGTTCCTTGACCACGTTGACCACGCCGCGCCGAGAGCACCAGGGCGGTGGACGACGGCGAGGCCTAGGAAGGGGATGACGCGGAGCCGGGGAAGACGCGGCAGTGGATGCCCACGTGGAGAGGAGTACGAGGGTTCATTGGTTCGGCTGCGGTGTGAGGCTGCCGTCGCCGCAGAATAACAGGGGGTGTGGGTGAGTAGAGGGATGCCCTGGCCAGCGGTGGGAGTAGTAGGCGGCGGTGAGGCTTGCACGAGAGGCGGGAGCAGGCGGTCCCGTCGACGCTGGATTTGGCGGCTAGAGCAAGAAGATCAGAGATTGAAGAAACACGACGGCCATTGGATTGACATCCAACGGTTACGTCTGCTAGAATCGTTTGTTGACGTATATAATAACTAAAAAAATCTTGCATACGCGTCAACTTAATAGGCCCATAAGTCAGACCATTCCCTCTTTTTTTAATAATTTATATATAGCTCATTGTGACTTCTTATGCAATTTATTGCAGTCCGTTTTTTTGGTTGGCTAGGGCCAATTTCGCATATTTCTGTGGGTTCCAAACTATTTTTAATACCAAAATGTCGAGCCAGATTTAAAGTACTTTGAAGATATATTTAAACTAGGTTAATGCCGAGTGAAATAGGAATCTGAAAATGTGAAAAAATTAAGAAATTATAAAGTAATTGCCAATTTGTCATCTATTTTTATATTCACAACCAATTTCATATTACTTTCAAGATTTGCAGGCGTCTTGAAAGAGTTGCAGCCCATCAGGGCGTAGAAAAATAAATAGGCCTGGATTGGGTATTCTTCAGAAAAAATAAACTGGGCTCATTTTCACAAAGAAAAAATAGCTGGGCAGGTCACATGGTGAACATAAAATATAAGCCTGGGCTAGATGGGCCTCAACCCAGTTCAAACCCTGCTCCGTCTCAACAATAACAAAAAAATACTGCTCGAGCAGCTACGTCCCAGGTGTCAGCCGATCTTGTGCTGTTCTCTTATCTATTGACTATACGCTCACAATGTCGTGGGTCCCAGATGTCAGGAAAACACCAGGAGGAAGCATTTTATTTTTCCATACGCTGACATGGTGGGCCCGTACTGTCATCCTCTCCACGTACTTCTGCCAATTCCTGTTGTTTGTTGACCATGTTGACAACGCGAGAGGGCGGCGCCGCGGCGAGCACACCAGAGCGCGCGGATGACGACGACGCTAACGATTTAGGAGATGGTGGGGCGGTGATGCGTGCGCTGAGGCGCAGCCAGCCATGGGAGGCGGAAGCAGGCGGCCCCGCCGGCGCTGGTTTGGTTTTGGCGGCTGGAGGAAGACAGGACTGAAGAAACACGACAAACTATAAAAGCAGCAGGAGTACTTAACAACCTTAACTGAAACCAGCAGGGGCACTTAACAACCATAGTTGAAAGCAGTATGAGTACTTATACAGGTTCCAAACCGTACAAAGCACGCCTCGAACAGTGCTGCTTTGCCTACTGTTAACCAAGGGTGAGGACGCCAAGCCCCAGGACAAGGCCCAGGCGCCACCCCGCGCATCCACAACCTTCTGAAAGCGGCTTCATCTCGCAGTGTGGTCAATAAATAGGATATTCGCTTTAGAGCCATGGAAAAGCAGGAACATAATCTTCTGTCCTATTCTCCAAGATGGACGAGCCTTCATTATTTGAGACCACCCATGAATAAGTATCTTTTCACCTCCAAGGGGAATGGAGTAGGTCGACATAAACATCATGTTGTGACCAAGCGCAAGTCTGACCCGACCATGGTCAGGCATCTGTATAGGAACAATAGAACTGGGCAGTTTCTGTTTCAAGAAGATCACAACTGTAAAACTGTGTATAAGCAATAGTTTATGAACAACATATATAACGGAAAACAGCTCGTACCATAAGTTTCTCGACACAGTTGGACCTGTTCAACGAGTGCGGCAATGGCACACATATCCCACGTGGCCTTCCACCATTGAAACGCCCCAAAAGGACCTCAAGACAATCAATAAAGTGTAGGAACTTGTGGATGTCGTCCCAGTCAACTTCAGTGCCATCAGTAACTGCCGAGTTGTTACAGAATAACAAACGAGCAGCCTGCTTAACTCTGAAAAAACCTACACGTGCCACCAATTACACTACAAAAAAGACACATCCGTGACATTTTGGGCGAAACGATTTTTTTTCTGTCATACATATGACACTTCTATGACGATAATTGTGACAAAACCTGGTATCATCATAGATGTGGTGGGCTCCTACTTCTATGACAAAAAATTATGACAGAAAATGGGCTTTTCATCCTGGGCGGGCCGGAGACGCAGCTGCATGACATTCTTTGGGCCGTCCATGACGGAAAAAACCGTGGTAGAAGCGAGGGGGAGGAAAATTTCGGGGAGTTCCCGGTTACGGTGGGAGGTCGGGGGCCGAGCGATGCACGTTTCTCTCATACACGTACGCGCGTGTGTGCGAGGCGTTGGCTCTAACTGAACCCAAGTGAGGCGTTGGGCTCTAACTGAACGCGAGCGATTGCACTGCAGGCTACGCGTTACTGAACCCGAGCGATCGATCGATGGCTGTTAACTGAACCCGATCGAGCGATTCCTTCGCTACTGCTGCTAACTGAAGCCGATCGATTGGATGAACAGTGAGCGTTGCGGGGGGGGGGGGTTGTTGGATGAACAGTGAGCGGTGGCGTTGCCTCTGGATGAACAGGACCCCGTGGTGTGGGGGGCTGGATGAACAGTAGACGGTGGAGGGGTGCCCGTGGAGGGATGGTTGAACAGGACCCCGTGGTGTGGAGGGCTGGATGAATAGTAGACGGTGGAGGGGTGCCCGTGGAGGGGTTGTTGAACAGTAGCCGGTGGAGTAGCGCGCGGTGGAGGCTGGATGAACAGGAGCCTGTGGAGGCTGGAGGAGGTCGACGGTAGCCCGTGGAGGCTGGAGGAGGTCGACGGTAGCCCGTGGAGGCTGGAGGAGGTCGACGGTGGAGATGAACAATATCCCATGGAGTCCCATTTTGCGGTATGCCACACCCCTCCCGATGAACAGGACCCCCGTTTCGACCGTAGGAGGTCCGTTTCGTCTGTTTTGCGGTACGCCACACCCCTCCCCAACAGGACCCCCGTTTCGAACATAGGAGGTCCGTTTCGTCCGTTTTGCGGTACGCCACACCCCTCCCGTCAACAGGACCCCCATTTCGACCGTAGGAGGTCCGTTTCCTCCGTTTTGCGGTACGCCAGACCCCTCCCGATGAACAGGATCCCGTTTTGAACGTGGCCGGTCGAACACAAGGCCGTTTCCTCTGTTTTGCGGTACGCCAGGCCTCGTTTCCATCGCCTGTTCCGTCCAAGCCCTCCCGATGAACACGACCACGCATTCCGTTCCGACCCAGCCGGTTGGCTCCCACACATTCCATTGCCTCCCGATGAACACGACGCATTCCGTTGCCTCCCGATGAACACGACGCATTCCGTTGCCTCCCCATGAACACGACGACGATGTTGTTTCTCCGTTCCGACCCAGCCATGTACACGAGCCCTGGCCGTACGTATGCGCGAGTAGGCATTCGAGACCCTGCCCGTATGTACGTACGTGGCCATATTTTCTTTCTTGCACCCTGGCCGCTGTACGCACGTGTACATGCTACATGCGCGCCTCTACTACGACACGTACGCGCCTCTACTACGACACGTGCGCGCCTCTACTACAACACGTGCGCGCCTCTACATCGACCAGTATATATGTACGTACACGTTCGCGACCAGAATGACAACGCTACGTACGCTTCGACCAGGTGGGTCCCGACTGTCAGGCACTTCCTTGCCTGCGAAGATGTAGCTAGTGGGTCCCAGCAGTCAGGGGGGCGAATCGTTTTGTTTTTTTTGCCCGGACGCACTTCCTTGCGTGCGAAGGTGTAGCTGCTGGGTCCCAGCAGTCAGGGGGGGAATCGTTTTGTTTTTTTGCCCGGACGCACTTCCTTGCGTGCGAAGATGTAGCTGGTGGGTCCCAGCAGTCAGGGGGGCGAATCATTTTTTTTCGGACGCACTTCCTTGCGTGTGAAGATGTAGCTGGTGGGTCCCAGCAGTCAGGGGGGCGAATCGTTTTTTTTCCGGACGCACTTCCTTGCGTGTGAAGATGTAGCTGGTGGGTCCCAGCAGTCAGGGGGAAACGTTTTTTTCATGAAATACGGTGGCCCGTCCGGTGGGTCCTCGCTGTCAGGTGGAGGAATAATTATTTTGCGCGTAATAAGGAGGCACTTCCTTGCTGCGGCCGTGGACCCAGCTGTCAGCCTCTCCACGTACAGTCCACGTCCGATGGAAGCCATTCCTTGACCACGTTGACCACGCCGTGCCGAGAGCACCAGGGCGGTGGACGACGGCGAGGCCTAGGAAGGGGACGACGCGGAGCCGGGGAAGACGCGGCAGTGGATGCCCACGCGTAGAGGAGTATGAGGGTTCACTCGTTCGGCTGCGGTGTGAGGCTGCCGTCGCCGCAGAATAACATGGGGTGTGGGTGCGTAGAGGGATGGCCTGGCCAGCGCTGGGAGTAGTAGGGGGCGGTGAGGCCTCCGCGGCATCACAGCCGTCCACGGGCGGCAGGAGCAGGCGGCACGACCGGCGCTGCTTTGGGCGGCTGGAGCAAGAAGACCAGAGGTTGAAGAAGCACTACGGCCGTTGGATGGACATCGTATGGTCACTAGAGCTAGAATCGTTCATATATTGACTAAAGTTGACAAAGGCCTCCGTCCCAGTCAACTTAGTAGGCCCAAAAGTCAGCCTCCCACCAAGGTGGGTCCCAGGTAGCAGGGGGGTATTCATTTTTTTGTGCGTAATAAGGAGGCACTTCCGGTGGGTCCGAGCTGACAGCGGGGGGAACATTTTTTCACGAAATACGGTGGCCCGTCCTGTGGGTCCCAGCAGTCAGGGGGAAACGTTTTTTTTCGCGAAATACTGGTGGCCCGTCTGGTGGGTTCCTGCTGTCAGGTGGAGGAATAATTATTTTCCGCGTAATAAGGATGCACTTCCTTGCGGCTGCCGTGGACCCAGCTGTCAGCCTCTCCACGTACAGTTCACGTCTGATGGAAGTCGGTCGTTGACCACATTGACCACGCCGTGCCGAGAGCACCACGGCGGTGGACGACGGCGAGGCCTAGGAAGGGGACGACGCGGAGCCGGGGAAGACGCGGCAGTGGAAGCCCGCGCGGAGAGCAGTACGAGGGTTCACCGGTTCGGCTGCAGTGTGAGGCTGCCGTCACCGTAGAATAACAGGGGGTGTGGGTGAGTAGAGGGATGCCCTGGCCAGCGGTGGGAGTAGTAGGGGGCGCTGAGGCCTGCGCGGCAGCACAGCCGACCACGGGAGGCGGGAGTAGGCGGTCCCGCCGGCGCTGCTTTGGCGGCTGGAGCAAGAAGATCAGAGATTGAAGAAACACGACGACCGTTGGATTGACATCCAACGGTTACGTCTGCTAGAATCGTTTGTTGACGTATATAATAACTAAAAAAATCTTGCATACGCGTCAACTAAACAGGCCCACAAGTCAGACCACTCCCTCTTTCTTTAACAATTTATATATAGCTCATGGCAACTTCTTATGCAATTTATTGCTGTTTTTTTGGTTGGCCAGGGCCAATTTCGCATATTTCTGTGGGTTCCAAACTATTTTTAATACCGAAATGTTGAGCCAGATTTAAAGTACTTTGAAGATATATTTAAATTAGGTTAATGCCCAGTGAAATAGGAATCTGAAAATGTGAAAAAATTCAGAAATTATAAAGTAATTGCCAATTTGTCATCTGTTTTTATATTTACAACCCATTTCATATTACTTTCAAGATTTGTAGGCATCTTGAAAGAGTTGCAGCCCATCAGGGCATAGAAAAATAAGTAGGACTGGATTGGGTATTCTTCAGAAAAAATAAACTGGGCTCAATTTCACAAAGAAAAAATAGCTGGGCTGGTCACATGGTGAATATAAAATATAAGCCTAGGCTAGACGGGCCACAGCCCAATTCAAACCCTGCTCCGTCTCAACAATACCAAACAAAAAAAATACTGCTCGAGTAGCTACGTCCCAGGTGTCAGCCGATCTTGTGATGTTCTCTTGTCTATTGACTATATACGCTCACAATGTCGTGGGTCCCAGATGTCAGGAAAACACTAGGAGGAAGCATTTTATTTTTCCACACGCTGACGTGGTGGGCCCCTACTGTCATCCTCTCCACGTACTTCTGCCGATTCCTGTTGTTTGTTGACCATGTTGACAACGCGAGAGGGCGGCGGTGCGGCGAGCGCACCAAAGCGCGCGGAGGACGTCGGCGTGAACGATTTAGCAGACGGTGGGGCGGCGATGCGTGCGCTGAGGCGCAGCCAGCCGTGGGAGGCGGAAGCAGGTGGCCCCGCCAGCGCTGGTTTGGTTTTGGCGGCTGGAGGAAGACAGGACTGAAGAAACACGACAGACTGTAAAAGCAGCAGGAGTACTTAACAACCTTAACTGAAACCAGCAGGGGCACTTAACAACCAAAGCTGAAAGCAGTATGAGTACTTATACAGGTTCAACCGTACAAAGCACGCCTCGAACAGTGCTACTTTGCCTACAGTTTACCAAGGGTGAGGCCTCCAAGCCCCAGGACAAGGCCCAGGCGCCACCCCGCGCATCCACAACCTTCTGAAAGCGGCTTCATCTCGCAACGTGGTCAATAAACAGGATATTCGCTTTAGAGCCATGGAAAAGCATGAACATAATCTTCTGTCCTATTCTCCAAGATGGACGGGCCTTCATTATTTGAGACCACCCATGAATAAGTATCTTTTCACCTCCAAGGGGAATTGAGTAGGTCGACATAAACATCATGTTGTGACCAAGCGCAAGTCTGACCCGACCATGGTCAGGCATCTGTATAGGAACAATAGAACTCGGCAGTTCCTGTTTCAAGAAGATCACAGCTGTAAAACTGTGTATAAGCAATAGTTTATGAACAACATATATATAACGGAAAACAGCTCGTACCATAAGTTTCTCGACACAGTTGGACCTGTTCAACGAGTGCAGCAGTGGCACACATATCCCACGTGGCCTTCCACCATTGAAACACCCCACAAGGACCTCAAGACGATCAATAAAGTGTAGGAACTTGTGGATGTCGATCCAGTCAACTTCAGTGCCATTAGTAACAGCCGAGTTATTACAGTGTAACAAACGAGCAGACTGCTTAACTCTGAAAAAACCTACACGTGCCACCAATTATAAGAAAATATTAGTTAGAAGTAGCATCTTCACGAGAGATTCGTTGCTACTTCTAAAGTTAAATTGTGATTAGTTAGACAGAATAGGTGGATTAAGAAGTAATCGAGGCAACAAGCAAGAACCAGATACAAAATTGACATGGATGAACAATTGGAACGACGTCGGGGTGGAAGATCGCAGTGAAGATGAGACCAGGTTCTGCTATTTCCATCAACATTCGTGCGCCAACTTTCAGTCCGTAACACTTGAGAAAGTTTATCCAAGTTCGGCCATAAAAAAAGCAGCGATCTTCTTGGTTCATGAACCCAACTCGGAACTTATATCCATGGCTTGTCTTCACTGTGACCATTAAACTAGTGTATTCAGTTATGGCAAGGCCGAGCATCTTGAGTACATGTGTTCTGGCAGAGCAAATAATACACTGCAGGAAAAATAATATGAGAACACAACATGTTCAAAAAACCCCCACCCTCCCGGATAGAAAAGAGGATTCTAGGAACATACTGTGCGCGTTTCAAAATGCTGTGTTAGGATGAGAAGGAACAAGTGTGGCGTCTCGCCGAGGGCGCGGAAACCTGTAGGGTACTCGCACTTTGGGCACTGCAAATGAAACACACTAGATTCAGTAGGAAGAAAAATGCATGAACGGCGGCGGCTGCCATCCTAGGATTACCTGCGACCAAGGGACTTGGATTTATCGGGGATGGATGAAGAATTCGTACCTGGTTCTCCCTGAGAAAACCCTATGCAATCGCCGAGAGGGGGTTTTCTCTGAACAAGCAGACGAGGGAGAAGGGGATTCAGGCCCTGTGAAATATTGCCGCTTCGTCCGTCCAGCTTACTGCTAAAGCTGGAAAGTGGGGGTTGTGATTTGACGGCTCATTGGGCATTACTACGGCGCTACGACCGGGGTGTGTCTACCGTGAAGTTGTGCACTCTAATTTGTGCATATGGCACGTGGACCCCGTTGCCGGTTGCCCCACATATCAGCGAAAGGAAGTAGAAAGACAGGAGTAACTAGTTACACATAAATATATTTTTTGACAGAGAGATACTCCCTCTGTAAAGAAATATACAAATCTTTTATATCACAGGCTCACCTTGCCGAGAAATATACTCCCTCTGCAACGCACGGGCATTATGGGGGTTCAGCTTTTTTATGGGGGTTCAGCTGAGAATATAATACTCAGATAGGCTCACGGCTCTGGACTTTGGGCCGCAGGCCGACCCTGCATGTTTGGGGGCCCATGTGTTCTACCTCAGCACTTTTCATATTGCAAGTGATCGGTACGGCGCTGGTTTTAGATGCTGTCGCAAGGCGAATACACAAAATTGAATAAAGCACGGCAGCTGTTTGAATGAAATCGAACGACAGTTCCTAACCAGCAATCAGAGTTGCAATTCTATCAACGATATACCATGTGATAAATAATACTGTCGTATTACGTATACACACAGGACACTTGTTTCACCATGCCAGATTATTACATCAAAATCTCTCGGAGGATAGATCAGTTCGGCAGTTGCGTGCTGCTACTGAAGAATTTCAAAGTTGATTTGGACCAGCTCTCCTTGCCGAGAAAGTTTGATTTTGACATCATCCCCTACCGCAAGACATGATTTAGATTTGAACCTTGACTATCCTTTAGCATCAATCATCATGCGACCATCCTTTGTACTTACGGTATATTGAGCAGGTTCATTCACACCAAGGCTGCACATGGTAAGAGAAACATGGCCGCGGTCGCCCAGATTGTTGAACGACTCCCTCGTTGCTCTAGGAATTCTCTGTTTGCAAACAAGAAGACATACCCAAACAGTTAGATCAACACAGTGAATCATGTGAAACAACATGGAAAGAAAAAAGAACGAAGCACTTGGGCGGCCAATGCTTACCAAGAAGGTGGACATGTCGGTTTTTGTAAGGACTTTGGTATATGAAGTGCGAACTGCAGCCCAGTCTGTTGCCGGTGCAACTGCACAGGCCGGAGCAGATGCAAGTGCAAGTGTTGGTGCAGGTGCCGAAGCCGCTGTTGCTGCCGGAGATGGTGCTCCTTGTAGAGCTGGTGCCGGTGTCGGAGCAGGTGCCGGTGTCGATGCCCGATCCTTCGGTAGATCAGACAGAACCGCTGACGCGGTCGGTGCCCAATCCTCAGCTGGATCAGACTGAGCTGCTACCGCTGTCAGTGCTAGAGCAACTGCCGGTGCTCGATCTGTGCGAGACAGCGGCGATCGTGTCTGGTCTGCTATGATCAGCTTTCTAACTTGACTAGGATCCGTGACCGTGATCCAGTTTTTTCTTCATTTCTTTTAAACGCGAGAATGACTAATTGTGGCGTTTTTGTTAAACCAAACTGCAGTTCATCATAGGGATTCAGCTTGTACTCAAACAACAGACTGATCCGATTTTTTCCAGTAATATAAGTGATGGACAGTGCCTTCATTACTGACACGACATAAGAAGTGAAACTTGCAAAAATAGCCATCGTAGAGCAAACCAAACGGTTTATTCTGTGATGAATGTCACATGGCAAAACCTGCATCGTAAAATTGCAGGAAAAGAAAGAAAAGATGACATTAAATCAATAAGATTTAGACAGTAAATCAATAAGATTTACTTGATGTGACACGAGTGAATCCTTACCAGGAAATCACTATGTTGAAGTACTAAACAGAAGATTGATCGTCCAACTACGCGTGGCATGCAGGGGTCCCGCCTACTCCCACAAGCAGGACAGTCCAAAGGTCGTGACAAATCGTATGGACCGAACATCCATGGGACTGGAAATCCTGGTGGGTACGATAAACCCTGCAATGCATACAGATATTGGAGTGTAACCATAATTGATAAACCGTCCTCACAAAAAATATGATCTGGATACTTCAAAATATACAGACTGAATTGAGTGGACAGACATTAACATAGACATTAACATAGACCGTTCACACACCAAAAGCGGCAGTACTAATAAACAATATAGGGTTCACAAACACAAATCAAGTACTGAACAATAGTACTTACTACAGACAAGCAAAGTTGCACTAACTAAACTCTGCAGACTATTTCATGTTTCAGTTTCATGTTCATTTTAAATATTGAACTGGGGACCATGGATGTCTTACATTTTACTCCCTTCGTTCCTAAATATTAGTCTTTTTAGAGGCTTCAAATGGACTGGCACATACGGATGTATATAGACATATTTTAGAGTCTAGATTCACTCATTTTGCTCCGTATGTTGTCACTTGTTGAACTCTCTAAAAGACTAATATTTAGGAATAGAAGGAGTATTTTTGAATTCGTGTCATACATGCATGGTTTGGAAAAATAGATGCACTATACTTATTGGATTGTTGTTGTGTTCGTGCGTGTGTGTCTCTCTCTGTGTGTGTGTGGTCATATGCTTGACACATACAAAGTTTTCTCACCTCCATATTGTTCATCTTTTAAATTTGAATTTGCATTGGAAAACTTACTAGGGATACCATGAAATGTGAAATCCACGTAGAGATCACTATATCACAAACTCACTCTAATTCAACAACTCGTCATAAATCAATTACCACGTTGAGATTAGTATTTGCAAGGAAAATACGGATATTGTAATACACATAGATTCGTTCGGCAATTTAAAAGGTTCCTTTCGTATTCTCGAATGGTAGGACCCAACGGCTTACCAGCCAGACCTTAGCTCGTGTTGATCCTAAAAAAAATCGGGCTCGTGTCCTTCGGTGGCGTGCGTGGTACGCACATTAGGCAACCCCAACCAGTCGAGCCTCAGCGTTTCAAGTCGAAATATCTGGCAGCCAGAATTCTAGCCCTAGGAAATTCCCCTCATGTCCCCGATCCATAATGACTACCGATGAACAATGGAGGGATGCTTTAGTAACTAGACAATGTTACCTACCGTGCCGAGCACGGTTCAATTCCCTCGGTCGCCGCTCATCAAGGTCACCCGTCAACTGCATTGCCTAGTACTACTACTACTACACCAGGATGAGCACAGAATTGAGCCCGTTTGTTCGTGCCTAGTACTTGAGTTAATATATCAGGCAATGCACTGGTACGGAGGGATTATCCTTTTACTCTGCATATGTAACTTGTCTGAAGTCTAACTAAACAAAATGTTTGACCAAATCCTTTCTTAAGAAATGCAACAGGACAGATGTACGGCTTGAAAATTTATTGCATGATGCAGGTTATGATATTGTTTCGAATCCTGGATCTTAAATTTCAGAAAATCCAAAAGTGAGCATAAATTCTTGAAACTAAGCATGGTCACGTGATATGGCACAAATATTACTTCGTAAGTTTTTTCTTCAATTTGAGACAAGCTGCTTATGACAAGTTGCACAAATGAAGAGCCAAGGTATTTTGGAACAAAGACCTGTCACGTTAAGGCGATTGCTTTCACTATTGAAACCGTGGGCGTTTACGTGCCGCCATGAGTCCCCGCTTCTCATCGGCAGGTGCCGTTCGAGCAAGCGTGTGAGTCGACGGGAGGCGTGCGAGCAGACCGCTGCGCCGGCTGTCAGGGAGGCGTGCGAGCAGACCGCTGTGCAGGCTCACCGGGAGGCGAGCCCTTTGACCAGGCTCCACCGCCCACCATCGTCCCAACTGCTCCCACTTTTAATGTCGCCGGTGCCGCAGTTTAAAATCAACCCCGCACTACCCGGTATCGCTACAATCCTCTCTCTTCCTCTCCGATTCTACTGTCGTCTACCTCCAACTAGCCTGACCTAAACGTACGCCATGCCGCATCACGATCGTCTGCCCTTAGTGTTCCAGTTTCTTGAGGAAGACACCCAGCCGGAGTCTCAAGAACATAAGGCGCTTTGGAACGAGCTTGAACTGGCCTTGCGGGAAGACGCCGCGCCTGTCCCCGCTCCCGTTCCGGCTCCCGTCGCCCCGACTGCGCCAGCGCCCATCCCCGTGGCATTGATGGGCTGGGAGTCGCACATTGTCGCCGAGCTTGATCCCACGGGGTTCCACGAGGTCCCCGCCGACTTTCACGCGCCCGTGCACCTGCCAGCGCATGCGCCTGCGCGTGCACTGACGCGCACGCCCGTGCCGGTGCCCGTGCACCTGCCAGCGCATGCGCCTGCGCGTGCACTGACGCGCACGCCCGTGCCGGTGCCCGTGCACCTGCCAGCGCATGCGCCTGCGCGTGCACTGACGCGCACGCCCGTGCCGGTGCTCGTGCACCTGCCAGCGCATGCGCCCGTGCCAGTGCCCGTGCACACGAATGTCTCCGCCACGCCGTTGACAGCGCATGTCCCCGCGCGGGTGCCAGTGCCCCCCTCAGCGGCATGGATGGCCGCCGTCGACCGCTTCCTTGCACCAACGCCAGTCGCCTCCTCCCGCCAGTTGACTCGCTCCGAAGTCCAGAACATTTTGGCCTTCCTTGAAGCTAGGCCAACGTCCAGGAGTACTCCAACAACGGCGCAAGACGCCGCCGTCGCCGTCGGTCAGTGGCCTGACGACACACAGAGCATGGCAGAGGAGCCGCTTCCCACCGCTAGATGCCCCCACCGCCGCCGCGTAATCTAAATTTGCCATGAAAAACGTTCGGATTGCCATGCTTAAAATCCGAATGTTTATCATTTCCGTTTATTTTATATCGATCGTCGTATAATTTAAAGTCGGAGTCAGACTGAACGAAATGTATGGTTTGATCGATTGAATGTTCTGCTAGAGCCTTATCAAATTAAATATAAAACGTCATCAAGCCACATGTATTCCTTGTCATCCAACGACCTAGACTGCTTCAATGTCGAGCGCTCAACATGTTTAGCGTGCAGTTAATTTCATGCCAAAAATAGTGCTAATCACATGACAACACACACATAATATCCTATTAGTTAATATCCGCATGCACTTAATATACTTCCAAATTAACGTGCATTGCACGTACACACTGACTAGTGCTGCTAGTACGTGAAACTGGTGCCGTGACTTGTGAACGCGTCCAGATATGGTCAACGGCAACATCGCCCGCGAGTTCTTCCTGTTTGCGCGTGCGTCTAAACGCAGAAGGGGAGGAGAGAGAGAGAGCACACATGGAACCCACCAGTAAGTGAAGATGAATAGTACTAAAAATAATATTACATGTTATCCATTAATTAGGCTGTGGTAATATAAAAACATTATGTGAACAAAGGGGGTACAACAAACATTGCTATTCTACGTATGTTGCCTATTGACGTGCGGCTTGAAGGCCCGGTCGCATGTTCGATCCTCGTCCTTTATTTTTTAATTTGTATATGGGTCCAAATTTGTTTCATGACATGTGGGCCCCTCGGTGTGTAGTTTGTACCACTTTAATTTGTGGGCCGAAATTTGTTCCATTCCAAGTGGACTATCAGTGTGTAGTTTTGTAGCTTATTTATAATAATTAAAGAGAACAACCTAGTTTTTTCAATAATACCATGGGGCGACGTTGAAGGCAAGAAAGGACGTGCGAGAGAGCGATGACCGAGCCAGAGGGAAATCAACTAGGGGAGTTGCGTGGGTTGCAACGGTGTTTGGAGTAGTTGTGGGCCGAATGCTACGAAAATATAATCTAAACCGACCGGAATAAATGCCTACACAAATTAATCCAAGGTTGGAGTGCCCCTCGCAATGTAAATAGCTCCGGCTTTGCGAGGGATGGAGAGGTAGTAGCTTCAACGCGTGGAAGATACGGTGTGAGAAAGCGAGGTCAATCAAGAGACATATAGATAGAGAGACAAAGTGAGTGTGGTCCGACATTCATTGAACAAATATATATGCTCTGGAGAGATATTGTCCGATTGAGCTTTTTGGCAAGGGTGAGGGCTGTAAGATAGAGCTTGAGAGATGATCCAGTCACAGACGTGTAGATATATTTTGTGCGTGGGAGGAAGCAAGGTCAACCGATCACATAGGGTCGCCGTGCGATCGAAAGAGTGAGACGGGTTGGTGAGAGTGACCTAGATAGACGATGTGCGTGAGAGAGTATACAATGTGAATAGGTCGAATTGGGCTCAAACATGGTGATATATCATTTTTGTCCGAGAAAGAGCGAGGTCAATCGAGACATGCGGAGAGAGAGAGAGAATCTGTGTGAGAGAGTATAGAGTGTGTCGATCGAGGCCCGAACAGGGAGATATATCATTTCTGTGTGAAAGAAAACGAGGTTAAACGAGACTCAGATAAAGAGAGCAAGATTGAGCGAGTGTGGCCCGCCGTGTGGAAGAAAGAGTGAGACAGTCTCGAGGGAGTGACCTAGATATACAACGTGCGTGTGTGCGCACAAGAGGTTGGGGGGGGGGGCTAGATAGGCAATGCATGTATTTAGCGCGAGAGGGTGAGAGGGAGAGGGGGGAGAGAGAGAGAGCTCGGCATGGGGTGCAATGGCGGGTGTGTGAGGTAAATACATTTGGTAATAGAGTGGAAAAAGGGGTTGTGTAGTTGAGAGACTTAGAGATCGAAACATGGAGAGAAAGAATGAACGTGTGTTGGAAACCGATAGCTTCCTAAGGTGGTTAGGAGAGGAAGATTGACCGATACAGGAAGTATGTAGCGTTTGTGCGGGGGGGGGGGGGGGGCTAAAAACAACATTTGAATGCACAAAGTACGAGACTTAATATCGATGTTTCAATTCGGTGTACATTGTAAGATTTTAACCGAGGACCAGGCATACGGGTAATTATTTCGAATTCGTGCCATACCAAGTTTCGAAAAGTTGACATTGACTCAGTTTGTTGTGCTATTTTGTAGGTCATATGTTTGAATCCATCCAAAAGTTTTCTCACTACCATGGTGTTCATCATATACATATGAATTTGTATTAAAAAAGTAGCGTGGATACAGTGAAATGCGAAATCCACGTTAGAATTGGAGATCGCTACGTGACACACACTCTAATTCAAATAACTAACTACGTGACACACACTCTAATTGAAATAACTAATTATGTGACACACACTCTAATCCACGTTAGCGTGGGTACCGTTTCGATTTTTTTTCAAATAACTCCTCATTAATTAATTTATAGTACTCCCTCTGTTCACTTTTATAAGACCTTGAAGACATTTCAGACAATTTGCAAAATAGTTCAATTTAAGTTGTCTGAAACGACTTACAAAAGTGAACGGATGGAGTATCTCGTTTCGAATGACTAATTATTGCAAGGAAAACACGGGCATGGTAATACATACAGATTCGTTTGCAAATGAAAGAAGATTCGTTTGCATGCTCAAATGTAGGCGCACCAGGCAGACCAGGGTCGTGTCGGGGTGGACGCTGCTTCAGTGCCTTAAAGGCAACTGCCTTTGGGTCATTGACATGTGGGCCAGCCACCTGTTGGGCCCACATGTCATGGACACAAAGGCAGGTGCCTTAAGGCACCAAAGCATAGTCCTGTCGAGGTGGTCGCGTGTGTCGGACGGATGCGTAGCACCCAGCCACCCACCCCCTCCCCCGAAAAAAAGGACGACGACAATATACGTTCCTTCCATGTTTCGGATTGAAATATCTGGCGGCCCCAATTCTAGCCCTGCAAAATCTTTCTTCTCCACCGTCCCCTTCCGTGCCCAGATTGCTCAAATCCCTAATTCGCCGCCAACCCTCGAATCGCCCCTCGTCTCGTCTCTTTCCCCACCGTTCCCCACCTCTGTGCCGGACGACGACGACGAAGACGACGGTCGCGCTTCACCACCGCACCGGAGCTACCTCATCTAGGGCCTCGTCCACCACACCGGGTGGTCCACCGACAACGTCAGCCGCCGCAACCGACGTGCCTCACAGACACCAAGTTCCACCGCATCAGGTGCGCTTCACCGACGCCGTCTCCCAGCTCACCGGGGCTACTTCACCGAGCACATCGTCGCACCTCCGCCCCCCGAGGCCGTTGGGGCTTCACCAACGGTCTCGTCCACCACATCGTAGCGCTCCGCTGCCACTCAAGATCTCCATCCGTGCGCAGCCAGCCAACGCCAGCGCATCACCCTCAACGGCTCTGAAGTGACCCGCACTCTAGCTAGGCGAGCATGCCCAAACGCCGGCCCGAACTAGGTATCCACACATCACTCCCTTGTGCACTGTTCCGATGATGTTTGGATATCCTTTCACTGCTCTCTTAGCTTACACGCCTATGCAACTCTGACTTTAACTCTTATTTCTTCTGGAGATATCATCTGAAACAAGCAAATCCATTTTTTAGCGAAGCATGACGGCGCTACGGGATCTGGTACACATCCTGCACACCCGTATAGCCTTGTAAGTATCTGTCCTCCGGTACAAAATCAAGGTCGATTCCTCTTATTTGATCAACCATTCGCCGTGTCAAAAATGTAGAGGGGGATGCAAGGAGCACAAGGCCTGCACATCCAAGCAAGTGGTAACATGGACTTGTACATGGAACATCCCAAGCGCAAGCAGAGCTGCAGTGAGCCTGTACAACGAGCTAGGGTAAGTCCCTGCATTTCATTTAATTCGTACTGGCATTCGTGTATGATTTGTGTGTAGTGGCGGATCCACGAATTCAAGTTACCAGGGGTGAAAATTTAACTTAAAAAATACGAAGGCAGTTGCACTCCGGAAATCAACATAACTTGAGAAATGTGAAGCTACATGCACTTTGAAAACCAGCTAATGATCCAAAGTAGTTCCGATTATAAACACTGAATGATGCAAGCACCAAAAAACACAAAATGCAACATGGTGTACAAGGACTACAAACATGGTCTGTACCTGCTTGAATTATTCGTTCTCTGGCTGAAAATATCGAAGTGCAATTGCACCTATAGCCAGTGCGCAAACTGCATATCAATATATCTATCCTGCACAAGTATGCCAATAGTTTCAAACAATAGATTAGAAAAGTATTTATGCTACGTTGTCATGATACGGGGGCTTTCTGGTAGATGGCCTCGACATTTCCTCAAGCCATGAAAATGCACCATAATTTGCTTGTCATCAATGCCTGCAAATCTCCATGTCTCTCTCAACATAGCAGATCATCATTAGACACTAAGTCCTTCAATGGGAGCTTGCAAAATGCTTGCATTAGATGCCTCATTAGACACTATATGTTCATCACAAGGAGCATGTAAAATGTTTGCATCAAATCCTTCATTACCAGTCTGTTCATTAGACACTTCAGGCTCAAGAACAACATGACCTTGGATGTTTGCACCGGAAACTTGATTAGATTCATCAGATTCAGTTAGTTCAGTATTGATTGGGGGAGTTATAAAATAAGTAGAAATTGCTTTCATTTTCTAATAGATTCCCTACATACAAGAAGTTTTACAACATCGTCAGGTTTAACTATTGGCCAGAAATTGAAGAGTTGAATTAGATATAATCAGGGATGTGATGTACCTGCTCGTTGCGCATGCTACTCTTGCAAGCTGCGACTGTCCGTTTACGCAAGCTCGATGCCATGCCCGTGCCGCCGCCGCTGCCTCCCACGCAGGCTACACCCAGGGTTGGATCTTCATCTTCTTGTCCTTCCGTTCGCTTGAAGCCCGGCGACCGCCCTCCAATGAGGGCGCGAGGAAGCGCTGTGTCGGTCTGTCCAGCGGTGGCTAGGTTAGGAGCGAACCAGACTGGAGGCTGGAGTGGATGAATTGGGATTTTCCTACCGTCGATCGATATGGGAGGCACTCGTTTGGGCCGCGAGCCTGCTATAGGGACTGCCTTGCACTTATGTTATTGGCCTATCCAAATTGAAACATTTTTCTTCATTTTTTACATTGCCTGCTCGTGCGTTGGGATGAACAAAACTAGCCTGGGCCAACCTGGATGACTCAAACTAGGTGCACACTTTCGAGCTACCCGAGGCGGCCGCCCATACCAGCCCCTATGGTGGCGTCGCCCCTTTTTGCGTGTATGATAAGGGTAGTGAAAAATATTCCAGTGGCACTTTTGATTTACCCACAGAATGGTTGAATTGCTTGTTTCTATGAACTGAGTTCGCCAATAATGTGAAGGATGCCAGTCTTTTCATCCTATTGTAGATTGCTTAGATCTCGATATGCCAAAAGTAATCGCATGAAATATACAGTAAAAGCCAGTGTGATGTGTGTGGCTACAACTAGTCTGACTACAAGTCCTCATATAACATATCAAGGACGCACCATCTTACCAGATTAACCATTCGACTTACCAATGCAGTGCGGGAAGAAAGAAGTATTGGGACTGCGTATCTAAGCAGTTGATGCCATGGACTCCTTCGTACAACCTTGTAAGCGAAAAAGAAGTTGTAGTGTGCCTGTACAAAGAACTAGCGTAAGTTCAATTACCTGCTTCTTGGAATTTTAGTTAGCCACTTATTGCAAAATTGTTCAATTACGTTGCTTGGCTTAATTTAGTTTGCTACTGATTACATAATGCCACAGCTTGTTAATCCTATTATAGACTGCGCCTATCTATGTGTTTGATACTTACTGTTAAGAATTACCTGTTTGCTTAACTTAAATAGCTACTTGTTTGTTTAACTGCTTTGCTGCTGCAACAATGGGTTACAATGATGTTAATAACTGCTTTTCAGCACCGAATTGAAACTCTTTAATTCCTTGTTTGTTTAACTGGTTTGCTGTTATAACTCCCAGTTGAGAAGTTTTGCTAACTTCAACTTTTCTGAATCCAATCGGAACTTTAATGGCAAAACAGGTTAGCCCAAGATCAAAGAGCGAGGTCCCCATGGACGTTGTATCATCCCACAGCAGTGGCACCGGCCCAATCGTGCATTATGAATTACTAACTGCTGATGCTCTAGAGGCTAAACTAGTGGTAGAAAGAGATTCTGCTTCTGCACTTATATATGAAGTTGACATGTTGAGGAAACAAAAAGCACAATCAGTAGCAGTACTCAAGACAACCATTAAATATTTGGTAGATTTTCAAAACGAAGCATGCTGAGACTGACCACATTGTTAAGGTCCTGAAGGAAAAAAGGAAATTAAATACCCACTTGGTAAATCATAGGTGAAATGTTCTTTCCATCGTTGAATAAACTTTTTTTGAATATTTACTGTAGGGTAAAAACCCCACAGCCCTTTATTTCAAAAAGAACCAAACAAACTGTACAAAGGAGTAAAGGTTACAGTCCTATGCTAGCTTAGAAGAAAAAAGTTACTTTACATGAGGGAGTTAACCCAACCTACAAGTCTATGTCTAGAACTATCCTTAAGTCTATGAGACAGCAACAGGATGTCATGAACAAAATTACGTCTCCAAGCTGCAAAAGTAGCCCTTGTCCCCTTGAAGGTTCTTCCATTCCTCAAGATCCAAATATTCCAAGCAGCAGTGAGCATCACTTCAAAGAAGAATGGATGTACAAATCTCTGCCTTGCTTGGGAGATAGACTGATGAACATTTGAACCATGGCTCCAATCAATTTGCAAGTAATTCCAAACCCTGGAACTGAAGTTACACTCAAAGAAAAGGTGTTCTCTATCCTCATAAACATATGCATTGCAGATGACACATATGTTATCATCCAAAGAGGATCAACAATGCCTCCTGACCAACATATCCTTCGTGTTGAGCCTGTCAAAGAAAAGTAGCCAGCCAAAAACTTTAATTTTCATAGTACATCTACTTTGCCACAGCCACTTGCAAGGTTGGATGGTTGGGAGGTGAGTATGCATGATGACATAAAAGCTCTTAGCAGAGAACTGCCCAGACTTTCCAGGCCATACCCAAACATCAGGCAAAGTGGGGTCTCTCTGCAAATTAAACAACCATCCTTGGAGGAGTTCCAGTTCTGCAGCCGCCACCTGTGAGATTGGCAGGTGAAACATGGAGAACAAATCTTGAGATTGAATGAAGTCCCTGACTGAAACTTTGTCATCCAAAAAAAATAAAAAAAGTCTTGGAAGCCTCAAATTTAAAGGTTTGGAGGATCCTCCCAGATGCCAAGCATCAAGCCAAAAGAGAGCAGAATCACCCATATTATTTTGCACTGTGTGTAGCGACCCGACCTCAGACGGTCAAGCCTCTGTGCTTAAGTGTCATCCCTGGATCGGTATGCTGACACACACAGTACTCGAGGATTTATAACAGAGGTAAATCACATGTATAAAGTAACGTAAATACTATTACCTCAATCCAAATAGCGGAAGTAACAACAAGGTTGTGGATTCCCATCAACACCAACGGCAAAGTTGAGTGTAGAAATCGTAACCCTAACGTATCACTTACTCGTCGTAAGAAATCCTGCAACATGAGACTTTGCAGCCACAAAGGGTCAGTACATTGAATGTACTGGCAAATTCACACTATAGAGCAATGCTAAATAATGGCTATCACTACATGCATATATGGCTGGTGGAGGCTCTATGGTTAACATATTTTTGCGAAAGCGAATTTTTCCCTACTGCAAAGGAATATATTTTATTTAACTACAAAGTTGGTTGAAAAAATTATTGAGAAGGTTCCTCCAACTCAATCCCAAAATAATAATCATTAACCCAACAACTTAATTAAGTAAAGTGATGAGATCAACATGATAATTCAAGAACCAGACACTCAAGATGTCCATAACCGGGGACACGGCTAATCATGATTAGTTTGTACACTCTGCAGAGGTTTGCGCACTTTTCCCCACAAGACTCAATCTCCTCCGTTGGATTTCTCGCACTACACGGTGTTTGAGAAACGGATGACCGAGACACAGTCTTTCAGAAGCATTAACTCTAACCCTGGGTAGACAGTACCAACCTACACCCCCTACATCTGCTAGCCTACCACTTGAAGAGGTCATGCAACCTACTCAACTATGCTAGGGCCCATAATAGCTTGTGGCTGCACACGGAAGTTTCTAGCATGAATAATCTTATGATCCCTTTGAGCCTGGGTGGCATTCCATAGGGTGATCACACGGGTCCTCCGGGATCCCCTTGGGCAAGCACTGGGTTCTCCAGGTGCCCGGGCAAACCACTGGGTGCTCCACGGTGCCCCTACCAATCCACCCAGATGTGTATTAAAGTAGCCACCTTAAGTTAACCATTAATTAACAACTCTCACATCTGTCATGAATACACTCAACCAATCCACGTCTACGAGTATAGCATAGTAGTATAAGCATAACGTAGTAGTAACTCCCAAGGTTTGAATGCAGGACAATAGGTTCCTACCTCATCAACTACTTCCCAATACCCACATGTTATGAATCCTAACCATGCAATGTTTGAGGGTTGAAACTAATGCATAAAAACTGGGTATGAAAGGGATATGATCAAAGCGTGAACTTGCCTTGTACTGTTGATGAAGATGATTGGCACTCATAACTCCTGATAGTTGTACTCATCACACTCCGGTCAATCTATCGTAAGCAAGCAATAGTAACCACACATAAGCAATCACTCAAATGATCGGGAAGAACGAAGAAGACAATTCGGAAAACATCAAAACCAAGCAAATAACTCTTGCAACATAAAACAATTTCTAACAGTACCAAAATTATGTGAATTTGGCCTTATCAGAAAGTTTAGGTCAAGAGCTTCTATTTGCAAAAAGAATCAATTAAATCGGAGTTATAAAACTCGAGTTACGATCAAACAAAGTTCAAATACAAATCTGTTTGAATTCAAATTTTAAAACTTTCAAAAATATGTTTAAGTTGATTATCTGGATAGAGGAGATCATAACGAAGAATTTGCCGTTGCTTTCATAAAAAACGGAGCTCCGGTTCAAAAGTTACGAATAGAGGAGATCATAACGAAGGTTTGAACTTGATTTGAAGTTGAATAAATTTGATTTGCTCAATCTCCAAAATCCACTTTTTATTGGAAAGAATATTTCACAAGGAGTATTTTGCAAAAAGAATCGTTTAAATCGGAGTTACGGATAAAAAATGCAAAAATGAAAGTTTGGGAAAGTCCTTTTATTCCCTCTCATTTAAGTTTCAAAAAGTTTCGAATTTCACTCAATTTCACACAAGCAATCAAACAATCAATCAAATCTATCTATTTAATATATCATTCCAAAATTTAGAATTTTGGGATGTTACACTGTGGCAATTGATCTATAATGGTCAGCAAGCCTTAGAATATCTTTCCACCAAAAGGAGCCAGAGAGGACTGTTGCATGTGGCACAACTCCATCATAATAACTGCCGCATATCAACTGTACCCATGGAACCTGATGCTTATTATAGAATTTATGCAAATGCTTCAGAAGGAGACCTTGATTCTGAATATTCAAGTTGAGAATCCATAGGCCTCCCTTATCCTTGGGTCTGCAAACTAAATCCCATGTAGCTAAAGATTGTTTGGGAGCATCAGAGTTTCCTCTCCAAAGGCATTGTCTGAAAATTCTGTCCAACTGCTTAATAATACCAGGAGGGATGTGAAGGTTGCAGAGGAAGTATATGGGCATTGAAGTAAGGATAGATGTAAGAAATTGTAACCTGGATCCTTGATTCAACATGGCAGAGCTGACTAACAACCTTCTTTCAACACTGTCCACAAGAGGCATTAGATCAACAATTCTAGGTCTTGTAGTACCAAGGGGCAGACCCAGATATGTAAAGGGTAACTGCTCCAACCTACAGCCCAAAATGTTGGATAGTCTCTGTGCTTCAGATTGCTCCATATTGATGGGAATCATTGATGACTTGGCAAAGTTCACTTCGAGACCAGTTGATTGCTGAAAGATCTGAAGCATATTCTTGAGAGCCACCAACTGTTACTCCACTACAGAGAGGATTATGATTGTATCATCAGCATACTGGATGATAGGAAAGTCAGGATCATGAGATGGAATTGGAAGTGATAGAACTCCTCTAGCAAGCATGTCATTGACCACCGATTAAAGGAGATCAGCAGCAATGACAAACAGAAGTGGTGAAAGTGGATCACCCTGTCTGACACTAGATTTGCATGTTGAATAACCTTTGTGTTGTTTGTTCATGTAATCAATCAAACCATTTGTTTTAGAGATCATGTAATAATTGTTTTTTGTTTTTTGGTTTGTAATTTTATTTGAGCACAAGTCTGTATTAATTGATAAGACTCGGAGACATTTTATTTTGATTGCTGTGCCAGACCTACAAATATGCCAATCAGGCTAAATGTGCATTCAGCAATAATAGTAGTATAGATGTACCATAAGTGGCACGCATGGGAAAGGGCCAAGATGCTGTAGTAGCTTGGCTAAATAAAGGATGCTATTGTAGCAAAGAAAAGTACAACGGTCTGGCTTATGTATGTTAGTTGATATTATTGATCCATATACTCTATAAGTGTTTATATGTCTGTTAGTTCTGTACATTCTTGGTTGATTGACTTGGTATTTGAATCTTGATACATCCCTTGTGTACATATCTAAATGGGAGTACACATTATGCTGCGTGTGACATTTGAGTTGGACATGAAGTGTTCCAAATATTCGAATTCACCTTAAACTGGATTCTAGCTTCTGAATTTGAGTATCGGCATTTGTAAACCATATTCATATATGACAGTGGAATACATCTTTGTCGTCCTTTTGAAGATATACAAAAACACATAGAATGATTTATAAAGATTCGTATAGGAATACAAAATGGATTCGAATTTAGTTGCCAGGGTAAACGTGGATGCTTATTGTCCCAAAATTCGAAAGAAGCGGCAAAATTTCCACTCCCACGTCGGCTGCCCGAAGCGAAGTGTTTGGGAGATGGAAATTACTGTCTACCCATTACATGGACAATCCATCGGCCCGAGTTCCACTTCTTTAAATAGGGGTAGGATAGTAACTTCAATTAGACATGACACGACCGCCTCTGAGCCCATTCTGACACGATGGGCACCAAACATGGGCGGCAAAACACATTTGATTCAAGCTCGTCCGAAAGACCTCTGTTTCTCCCTCCATTTCCCCATTCATACACGGTGGGCAGCAAAACAAACTCGACTCGGCCGAAATCGATGTAGGCAAATATTTTCAATAGGGGCAGGTTTGTAACTTCACTCATACGTGACACAACCGCCCTACCTGTCAGCCCCGTTCATACACCGTGGGCGCCAACCATGGGTGCCAACCACCCTCTCCTCGCCCGAAGTCGCTCTGGGCAAATATTGGCGAGATGCGAGATTACTGTCGTATCCCCAACCGACGAGACGTCCAAATTTTAAACGGGGGCTAAGTTCGTAACTTTCCCATATTTCAGACAGGCGCGTCCCAAAAACATGGTTCCCCATACCTCTCCCTCCATTTTCCCATTCATACACCGTCCGCACTAGAACACCATCCACACACCAGCCTCCGTCCGCCACCCCATCCATCGCTGCCGTCCTCCACCACATCCATCGCCGCCGTCCTCCACCACATCCATCACCACCGTACTCCACCATGCCAGAGCGCCTACCAAGACCGCATTGTCCACTGCTAGAGATGGACGTTTCTCATCCATGACGATGGACCAAGAGCCTTGCATCACGTCCTCTCGCTTCATCGGCGCCATCGTCCTCTTTGCCGGGGCCGCTCACACGATGTTCTCTTCCACCGCAACGGGACTTATCCCCTGATGCACCCGTCTACCGTCGCAGATCTGCTTCAATGCCACCGACAGCCATCGCACCCCCGATGCCTATACGGTGCCGCAAGAGAGGTGGTACTTCATATCTCCTCAACTTTTTGATCTCAACCAGAAAACAGATCTTAACTTGGTTACTCTACTTTCTTTTCAGCTCTTAGAATTTAGTTCTTAGTTCGAAGCAAACAATGGCTGCTAAATACCATTTCTACGGTTTTCCCCTTTTATGATCACTATACGATTAGAATACGTGCTTCGTGTCATAATAGCACTGCTCGACCGATCAAGCTAAACAAGCTTAGTTGTTCAAATACGAATCTGATATTATTAAAACAGATTCGCTTAATTGGTCAGCTAAATGTTCCTAAATTAGTTTCGAAAATGCATGTTCGCCGCTCGGGTGTGTATCTCTACAGGGTGCCCATGGTGGGCCGGCCCACCCTGGGATTTTGGGTCATCCCAGGCCCCGATTCCCCTCTGTTCTGCTGCGCGCTTCCGATCTCTACTCGCCCTCAGCCGCCTGCCTCGTCGGCGACTTGCCGTCCCCGGACGGCATGACTCTAGGAAGAGACGCCGGACTAACAGGAGGTCAGGAGCCGCTCGCCCAACAGCGTCACCGCTGCCCAGGCGCGCCGCCGTGCCTACCTTTCCAGTCCGTTCAGGGCTCAGCCGTGCAGCACCCACTAAGCCAACCCGATTTATCCTGAGATAAGTCCTCAACACTCAGCAGCCACTCCTCATCACCCATTTTCTAATTGATTCATTACTCATTAGGCAGGACTGTCATTAGGGTTTGTTGTGTGCTCAGTGCTACCTACACTTAATGGTTCAGATGTATTTCGGTAATCTTTAGTACCTGTAAAGTTCACATGGTTTTCAAAATTCCGGCCCTAGGAACAGACACTAGTCATTTTGGATTGTTGGTCATAGTGACATTGACCCAGATTACTACTGCAAGCCAGGTTTGTTGACAATTTTACTTGTCTTTCTTACTCATTCGATATAATATCCAATTATTCACGTCGATTAGTTGCAAACAATAAGTGCTAGACAAACTTCTTGATTCAGATTTTGGACTGTCTCTTACTGCAGTTACAATTCTGCATACTTGTCCTAGTAAGCTCACAAGTAAATGATTGATTCACTAGATCTATGCTTGCCTTGTCATATTTTTTGTCAATATTCTTTTAGGGTGGACCACCCTGTTTCTAAATACTGCAACCATAGACATGAGTGAATAGTATTTCTCTATGTGATCTCTTCCATCTTGTGTGGGCAACGAACACTGCATTGTATCGAAAGAAAGTGTCATTTCGAGCTTTTATATAGGCTTCGATCTTTTACATGGAATACAATCTGCCTACTTGCTTTGCGTCGCACTACCAATACCTCACCCTTGAAGCTAAACATTATACCACTCATAATTCCTTAGTTTATTTGTTCAAATACGAATTTCATATGATTCTAATGTTCCTACTTCAGTTTTGAAATGTGTGTCTGCCTGTTATAGAGACATAAGGGGTTTGTATTTCTATGTGTGGTCTGGTCAGCACGGTTGGGGGGTGAACTTTGCATATGCAGGGGTTTATAGGGAGACACTGTTCGAGTTGAATCCGCAATGCATTCCATAGATAATCTGACTACTTTTTATGTTTTCATGAATCTCAGATTCTGAACAACATCATAATGATTATGAGCTTGCGCGCATGAAAAGAATAAAGCAGAACAATGCCATGGCTGTCAAACTTGGCATTAAGGGACTGAAATCAAGTCTGGATGCGATGCAATGCAAACACTCTCCACCTACAGATTCATGCTCAGAATATGATCCTAACAGTGATTCTGAGCTAGAGGGAGACCTAAGTCAATGTAGCTCCCTAGTGGAGGAGTCAGAGGAAGATGCCCTATCTTATTCACCCATCAAGGTGCTTGCTCTAACTCTCCAAGGTTATATTTGTCGCACATATCTTGCAACTGATGCTTTGCATTGCTTCTACTTTGTTGAACTGCCATTAGCTTAGTTTACACATCGTGTATGTGAATACGCCCTGCCTATCCATTTTCAGTACATATTCCATCTGTCATCATACCATATTTATCCATTCAAATGCTGTTCTTGTGTATCAGACATTCAAAAGGAAGAGGGCGACTGCTGATCATGGAGGAGCACAAGGAAAGTATTTGGAAAAGGTAGTGGCACCTGATAAATCAAATAGCCCATTAGGTGTAGTTGCAATATCACCTGACCCACAAAACACGCCAACTCTAGCAGACTCTAGCCCTACTACACTGGTCATTTCTGATGCCCCAACTCAGCAGACCCCAACTGCAGCAAACATTATGATTATGCCAGTTGACATAGCACCAGCTCTACGACGCAAAACCCCCCATTCCAGCAAAGAGTACACCAAATCCAGTTGCCAAATCCCTTTTCGAACCAGAGAGAGCCCCAATTGCAGCAAATAGGACCCCTGTTCCATTTCTTCCCAGTTTAGAAGACAAAGCTTATATTGTTGTCAGGAACTTTGTGCGCATCTTTCCTTCATGGAAAGATTATATCGCAGACACAGAACAATTTCCAGTCTTCCTCCGCAACTTACGCGTAAGTAATGTACTAATGTTATTCATGGTCATTGCTGCATATGTTTCTACTGACAGAAGACACAAGATTTCATTCTTTTAAATAGGCGAGGACCAAACTGGATTGTGAAGATGAGCAAGGGTTGGTTGCGCTTTTCAAGAACTCGTTGATGAAGTATCGTTCCTACCTGAGGCAAGCGCACTTCGATAGCCAGCCTCTAAACGAAATTTCTGTAAAGTCTCCGGTGCTACATTATCCGAGGGTGACTGGAATAATCTTGTTACACATTAGTCTCGACTGCAGCGTAAGGTACTATCTATGATATCACATCACAATTTGAACAACATTTCTGCATTTGCCTTAACGTCTCACTTGTACGAAAACTGTTAGCAGAAGAACATTCATTCTCAAGGGACCACAGAATCTCGCAACTATACTGCACACTGCATTGCTCTTGTGAGTACCTTTTGCCCTGTATGACCATACTTACTTTCATAGCTGTTTGATTATGTAGCATCACTGCACATGTTAGCCTCGTTATCGTCCATTTGGTGGACATTATAAGATCCGTATGGACTCTTACATAAATTTAGAATCAACCCAATGCTTTTGAAGAGGTTTAGCTCTGCAGTCCTCTTGTAAGGACTGAACGTCGTCTATCACTGTACTTACATTAACAGCTACCCCCTTCGTCCCATAATATAAGAACGTTTTGTACAGTACACCAGTGTTCAAAACACTCTTGTATTATGGGAAGAGGGATTGGTTCATTGTGTAGCATTCTGCATCTTATCTCCCTCGCCCACCATTTACTAAAAAAATATCAGATCTATATTTAATCTTACCAAAAAGTATAATACACAGACAATGCCAGTGCAGAAGTGTAGCCCATTGCTTTTGTCAGTACATTTTGTCCTGTAATGCTTGTACTTCCAGGGATTGGTAGTTGATTATGTAGCATCAATCTGCATCTTATCTTCATTATTCTCTATCCCTTCCAGTATTATCATATCTATAATTACTATCTACAAAATGTAGAGTACAGGCAATGCTTATGAAGAAGATTCGGTGCTGAAATTCGTGAGTTATCCTTCCCTTGACACGGAGAAGGGCATTATAAAGCCGGTGTTAACTGTTAATGTAAGTCAGTTCTTCTAAAGCCTTTATCCTCAACTGCTGTTTAATTTTCTCATACTCCCTATCGTTTACTTCAGTTTAGTTTGTTGTTTCTACCAAAATGCATGTTCGCAAGAATCGTAAGTTCTAAGTTTTGTAAAACCAAATTCCTTATTCATACCATGCACATTACTCAATACTCCCTATATCTATTCTTGTTTTTGTGGATCTATAATCCAGTGTGTGGTGAAGCAGCCCACGTTTGCACCTTGTCATCTCCTGTTTTATCTTACTGATGTGGCTGATGTGATATGAACAACATGCCATGCACATTAACCAAAATAGATACAATGATTTTCTTTTCCCTTCATCTATGCTTGTTATGTTGACATGGTAATCCAGTAGTGTGGTGAAGCTCCCCGCATTATGAACAATGCCAAATTATGCTATTGATATTTTGAACTTACTCTTTATTTTCTAATTTGAAATTGGATGGAATTGACAGCATAGTTATCATCTTTGTTTATACACGTGCAAAACCTGTCATCTCTCTGCTTTGTTTCAGGGTGATATGCCTGATGGCATGCACAAGTCTACTGAAGGCTGTGAGACAAACCCAACATATATTGCAGCAAAGAAGGCAAAACATCTTGAAGATAGCGAGACAACCCCAAAGTCTTGTCTTGATGCATTGTTCAAGTTACTTGAGACTAGTAGTCAGACAAGCTCACAGAATTCGTTGTCTGAATCAGTTCGACTTCTTCAGTCCCAAGTTCTAGCAGAAAGGCATTCTGCAACTCAACTTCGACTTGAAGTCCTATCTCTAAGAAAGATTGCCGAGAACACCAATGAGAACCTCATCGCTAAACAACTACACCTGGAAGCTATGACCGACATGCTAGGCCGATCTCACAGCCTTGCTCAGCAGCTTGCGCAGTAGTTTCCCGCAAGGCTAACCTTTCTTGAACTGTCTTGGAAGTGGCCTCGGTTCAGTATTATTTTGTTACGCTGCTTTGTAATCTGCTTCTTCGTTGCGCGTTATGATCACTGGTGGCGAACTTTGATGCCCAGTGGATGTAATATACCATAAATCCTTTATTGTATAGTGTAGGCTTATTCTTAGTTACTATGCCGTAATTTCTTTATTGTATAGAGTAGGTTTGTTCTTAATTCTTACTAGTTACTGCCATCATTCACTATCTAAAAAATCAGATGTAGTCGACCGGGCCGAAACATTCGCCTCTAACGGGCTGGTGTTTAGCGGGCCACAATTGGGTCGGCCTGCATCTTTCTTGGGCCTGAATCATTGGGGCCTTCACACTTTGCGCGAGGCCCACAACTTACACTGGCCTATATTTTAGTTGGGCCTTTTGTGGACCCAGCGCTTAGTTTCGCCCAGGTAGCGTTGGGCCATTAACAGGCTGAATATTGTACTGGCCTGTAACGGCCCAGATGAAACCATGGGCCTTTAGCAGGCCGAATGCATATTGGGCCTCAATTTTCACTAGTCGTCGACGGGCCTTCAGCAGGCCGAGATGTAGACGGGGCCTTTTTGGGCCCAGTTATATCATGGGCAGTTACCAGGCCGAAACATATCTTGGGCCTTAGTTGGCCCACTGATATCATGGGCCTTTAAGAGGCCGAAAGCTTAGTACAGACATCAACGGGCCGAATTATGCGACAGGCCTTTAACAGGCCCAAAGTTACGTTGGGCTTAACTGTTGCCACCTTTATCACGGGCCGTTAGTGGGCCCGATGTCCTGTCGGACCATATATGGCCCATGGGCAGCACGGGCCATTCCCAGGCCAAAAGTCACACCGGGCTGAAATGGGCCCATGTCTACATCGGGCCTCTAACAGGCCGAAAGTCACTGGGCTATAACTGGGCCCAAATATTCAGCGAACAATTAACGGGCGAGATCTGGCTTCGGGCCATAAATGGGCCCAAGTATTCGGCAAACAATTAACGGGCCAGATCTGGCTTCGGGCCGTAAATGGGCCTCTATTAAGGAGGCCGTTATTGGGCTGGCCCACTAGTACCTGAGTAAGTACTACGGGCCTTTGACTGGGCCGGCCTTTTTACATATGGGCCTCTGTTGGGCCGTGCCACGTGTCCACGTATCATAGGTGCTTTGGGTCCAATGAGTGGATGACATCTATCCCAACGGTGAGCCGACACGTGTTTTCTCCAGCCAATGATGATTTTACACGTGGAAAATCCCCATTGGTCGGGGCTGTTAACGGGTTATCGGATCCAAAACCGGACCCAATAGCTTAACGGCGTTCCGTTACGGTGGATGCCACGTGTCGGTCACCCTTGACGAAAGCACTTCTGTGACGCGCGATTTATCGTCATGGAAGTGGACACTTCCGTGATGATAATTTTGGTAATGTCATGGAACACTTCTACGACAGCACAGGTATGACTATCTTGATTCTGTCATAAATTTGTCATGGATGTACATGCATGACAGAAAACGTGACCTACTGTGATAAACACGTATCATCACAGAAGTGTAGTTTTTTTGTAGTGAAGGGACAAGAGATACAGCAGTTTATCCTGGTTCGGGCCACCTTGCGGTGTAATACCCTACTCCAGCTTTGTGGTGGATTGCCTCAGGGGGCTGAGGATGAACTAGTACAGTGGTTGAGCAGCCTCAGGAGGTGAGGTGTTCTTGAGCTCGATGAGCTGGTGGAATGGTCAAGGTGGAATCCATCCCCTCCCCATGGTAGTGGCTAAGTCCTATTATAGTGGCCTTGGTCCTCTCCCCAAATGTAGGCGGGAAGGAATGCCACAATGGCCAAATTTGAAGGGGGACAACTAGTACAAGCTATCCTGACAAAAGCTGTCTTTGCTTGCGAAAGGCTCTAGTGGTGACGCTGCGGTGGGCTCCGCGATGACCTCCGTCCCGCTGTCCTGGCGGTCTTGGTCTTGTTGCACCGATATGGAAACCTTTGCTTGATTCCTCGGGACCCCGCGCCTGCGCTTGGCTCCTTAGCACCAAAGAGGAAACTGGTACACTGCGCCCCCTGGCGCCCGCCTGGCCTTGGTCGTCATGGCTCACGTCATATGAACCTCGTGAGGTGCACCTTGCATAGATATCTCTGCTCCTCGGGAGCCAGCCTAGTGAGGCTGCCCCCCCAGGGAGGCTTGGCCCCTCGCTAGGGTCTTGAGTTGTTGTTGCTGAAGCCGCGCCATACCGGGCCACAGACCGAGCCACGCGTGGGCCGCAGGCAGGCAAGTCTGGGTACCCCCGTTCCCAGAACGCTCACTGTAGCCCCCGGGCCCAAGGCATGCTCGAACTTGGCTTCGAGGAGAAGCCAAAGTGAAGGGCATAGCGCCGCGGGCCCCAACCGCCTACGGCCTCGGTCGACGCATGGTGATTGATGGGACATGGGTGTCTCCGCTTCCCCACGCTGCCTCGGCAACCGTTCAACTTGACGAGACTCTGCTGCATGCAGAGGAAAACCATCATTACGTGCGACCGTGGAGGCCGGTGGTTGGCCTGCCCTTGGCTATAAATGAGGGGAGGGGTGGAGCCCCCTTTGCTCATCACCTTCTTCTCGTCGCCCGCTCTCTCTTCTTCCTCTCTGCCTCGCCGTCTTGCCGTAGTACTCATGGCGCCGACAAAGAGGTTCTTTGCCGCGGAGAAGGGGTAGGCTCGCCAGGAGGGGCCTGGCTCGCCGCCACCCAAGAGGGAGAGGGGCCGCCCCCGCAAGCACCCCGCTACCCCTGTTGTGGCTTCTCGGGGGCGCGGGCGCACTCCTTTGGGGACCGACGTCATCCTTGGTGGCCGCAACGGTGTTTCTTCTCACGGCGGGAGCTGCCCGGGGCGGGGCAGCCCCTGTGCCGAGGGGAGGCGCGCCGTGGTTGCCCGGCCTACCTGGCCGCGCTTCCATTCGGCGGAGGTGCTCCCGGAGTTCGTCGTGTGGTCGGAAAGGCCGGCCGGCACCTGGCTCCAGCTCCCGCGCTCCTTTGGCGGTGAGCTGCCGGCCACGGGTCTCGATGGCCTCTGGCTGCTGCAGCAAGGCCTCATCGGCCACGGTGGAGGTCTCCGCCGCGGGCAACATGGCCCTGCCTGCAGCTGGCAGGCGTTCGCCTGCGCGCAGCTTGAGCAGGAGGTGCACCCTCCACTTCAAGTATGACGGCGTCACGACCCTCTACGTGAGGGTGTTTAGGGAAGATAGTCGTCGCGCAGGGTGCTGCCCCGAAGACAGCGGTGGCGACGATGAGCTTGGCCTTGACGACGGCCGTGACGACGCCGAGGGCAAGTTTGCCCTTGGCGACGGCCGCGGCTCGTCCAGCGGCGGCGGTTCCTCCTCCAGTGAGAGAACCAGCAGCGGCGGCTATGACCAACCGCCACGCCGCCGGGCTCACTTCGAGGACGGTGGCTGGTCGTCCCGTCGTCACGCTCCGGTGAAGCGTGAGGAAGGCTCAGGCTGAGCCGGGTCCGGGAGGCCCTTGGAGCCAGGCCTCGTGAGCTGCTGCGGGTGTGCGAGCCGCTTTTGTTTAACCTTTCCTTTCTACCTGCATTTGAAAAAAGAGTATGATGCCCTGTAGGGGCGTGTAATGAACCATGGTATTTATGCTGCTATGCTATGTTTATTGTTCTGATGTTATGCTGCAGTGTTCAGGCTCCAAATGGGTATGGTAGGATATCTTAGCTTGGTACACTCGCGGTGGTTTCCCTCCTCACGAGAGTGTGCGCTTCATTATCTGGTGAGGCCCTCCTCGCTGGCGGCTCGAGAATCCTTGACCTCAGGGGGCATCATGAAGCTGCGGAGTTGTTAGAAAACTTTGTCGGGTGTCTTATTCTTCCTTGCGTGAGCCCTCAGGCATGAGCCAGTCGTGGCTTAATGCACCGCGTCGCAGTACCCGGGGGCACGAACTTCAAGAGGGTACATAGATCACGAGCTTACTCGAGGGCGTCTCGCGAGGATAGAAAAAAGCCAAAGATCTGGGGGAGCAGGGCTATGGCGAAGCGTGTTTGCAGCGTGGGGCGAGCCCGTCGCACGCACAGACCTGCCCAGCCCCCGCGCTCAAGAGACATGAGGAAGAGCGACGGGCAACTGCCGCTCCTCCTGGACCCAAACCAAAGTGCAAGAGACCAGACGAAAGGGAAAGCCGGTTGACAACTGAAAACGCGAGAACTCCAAATTTTATTAAAAGCATCACAAACCAACTATGAAAGCAAGCAAATGAACAGCCGCGTCCGGCACCTAGTCTAGTCTTCTCACCAGCGCGGAGCTAAGTGCTGCCACTAGGACGTGGGAGGGAGCCCCCGAGGCCCGAGGGCGGCTCTCCGGAGACTCCGGGGCATGTACAGCCCCACTCATTATTACGTGAGAGTGTCACGAGCGGAGACCTTCACAGGCACTAGGCCTTGCTTCATGGGTAGAACTTTTGGAGGTGCTGGATGTTCCATGCGTTCCTGATGGGGATCCCGTCTTGCGTCTCCAGGCGCGCAGCGCCAGGCCTGGAGGCCCTCCCCCATGGGTGAAAGCTTATGCAGCCCTTCCCTGGAGAGCACCCACCGTAAGACAAGATCACCCACCTCGAGCGTCCTGGAGCGGACGCTGCGGCAGTGATACCGCCACATCGCCTGCTGGTACCTTGCCGCTCGGAGCAAGGCTTGACGACGGCGTTCCTCCCCCAGCACGAGGTCCATCCCCCGCGTGGCGTCCTGGCGTGCCTCGTCAAATTCCAAGACCCGCGCGGAGCGATGCCTGACCTCATGTGGGAGAACCGCTTCAGCTTCGTAGACGAGGAAGAATGGAGTTTCGCCGGTCGGCTTGGTCGCGGTGGTACGGATGGACCACAACACGGACTGGAGCTCGTCCAGCCAGCCCCTGCCACAGGCTTCGATCTTCTACTTAAAAGTCCTTGCTTTGAGGCCCCTCAGGACCTCTGCGTTTGCGCGCTCAGCTTTGCCGTTGCTCCTGGGGTGTGCCACCGAGGCGTAGCATATCTGCGTTCCAAGATTAGCACAATATGTTTTGAAGAGATTGCTAGTAAACTGCGAGCCATTGTCGGTGATGATGCGATTAGAGACTTCGAACCGGCTCACGAGGCCCTTGATGAACTTGACCACCGAGCTGGCCGGGATGGTACGGACTGGCTCCACCTCCACCCACTTGGTGAACTTGTCGATGGCGACATAGAGGTAGCGGTGGCCCCGGGCGCTCAAGGGAACAGACCCAAGATATCCAGCCCCTAGACCGCAAACGGCCACAAGAGCGGGATAGTCTGGAGGCCCTGAGCAGGCTGGTGGATTTGCTTGGCATGGAACTGGCATGCTTCACAGGACTTCACTAGCTCGGTTGCGTCGCTGAGTGCCGTGGGCCAGTAGAATCCGCTGCGGAATGCCTTTCCCACCAAGGTGCGCGATGACGAGTGATGTTCGCAGTTTCTGCCATGTATGTCGGATAACAGCTCACACCCCTGCTCCATAGAGATGCATCGCAAGGAAACATCGTTTGGTCGTTTTCGGTATAGCTCACCGTCTTGGATGCAGTAGGCTGTGGCCTGCCGAGCCACGTGCTCCGCGTCTTCCTCCTTCTCCGGCAGGGTTCCCTACAGCAGGTACGACTTGAATTCTTCGGTCCAGCACCCCTCCAGAGGCTCAAGCGAGAGGAGCAGGCGCGCTCCTGAGGTCGGGCCGCAGGCGGGGGCTCCCGAGGTTGGTGGCATGGGAAGCTCCTCCTAAGGCAGTGTTGACTCCACAGCCGGAGGGGCTGCCGAAGGCTTGATGAGCCACTCCTCGAAGGCGCCGGGCTCCTGTGGCTGGCGCTTGGATGCCCTCTTGGCGATGTCGTTGGCTTCCTTGTTCGTGCCACGAGGCACGTGCTGCAGCTCCAAGCCCAAAAAATTGTTTCTCCATTTTGCGTACCTCCGCCAGGGTATGCCTCCATGTGTTCATCCTTTGGCTCGTACACTTTGTTGGAGAAGTTGACGAGGAGCTGGGAGTCGTCCTTGATGGTGAGGCGCTTTACGCCCAAAGCGGCGTGGCCTTGAGGCCGGCGATCAAGCCTTCATACTCCGCGATGTTGTTGGAGACCTTTTCGCCACGTTGGAAGCAGAGCTGCACGGCGTAGATAGCTTGTCTTGGGTGGGCGAGATGAGCACGGCTCCAGCCCCCGCGCCCTGACGTGCGAAGGCGCCATCAAAGTACATGACCCAGCCGTCTGGTGCTTCGCTCCCTGGTGAGAGGGACCGGTCCTCCCCCGCTTTGGGCCCTAGAGCGTCGGTCCATTTCGCCACGAAGTCGGCGAGCGCAACACCCTTGATGACCCTGGTGGTGCTGAACTCTAGCTGGAATGCCTGCAGTTGGATGTTCCATTCGGTGACCCTTCCCGCAGCATTGGGGCTCCAGAGCACCCTCTCCAGTGGGTAAGCTGAGACAACCTTAATGGGGTGGCCTTGGAAGTAGTGGCGCAGCTTGAGCGAGGCAACGAGGAGCGTGAGCAGAAGCTTCTGTGGCATGGGGTAGCGTGCCTGCGCATCACGCAGTACCATGCCGACGAAGTACATTGGGTGCTCAACGCGGGTGGAAGTGTTGGTGGAGTCCGAGACCTCCTGAGGCTGGGGGACCTCAGAAGCTCGGGTGCCCGTTGGGGCAACAGCAGCCTCAGGAGCACCGTCTCGTGGAGCCTGGTCATCTGCTGGCGCCGTCGTTGCCTCGGGGCCATCTTCTTTGTGCTGCATAATCTCGACTGAACGCGCGGCGCCGTGTGGCAGGCCCTTGGCCTGGCACTCCTCCCGGACGGCCACCAGCGCTGCGCTAGTGGAGTGAGGTGTGGCGGCCAGGTAAAGCACCAGGGGCTCGAGAGGACACGACGCCACCATCACTGGTGGGCTGGTGAGGTATCTCTTGAGGTCTTGAAACGCCATGTCTGCCTCTGGAGTCCACTCGAATGGGCCCTTCTTTTTCATCATCTTGAAGAACGGGAGGGTGCGCTCCCCTAACTTGGAGATAAAGCGCCCCAGTGAAGTCACGCAGCCCGCCAGCTTTTGCATTTCCTTGAGGGTCTGCGGCAGGATCATCTCTTCTATTGCCTTGACCTTCTCCGGGTTCGCCTTGATTCCTCTGTGCGACATAAGGAGACCCAACAACTTACCGGAGGGAACGCCGAACACGCATTTCTCCGGGTTGAGCCGCAGGTCCACCTTGCGCAGGCTGACGAATCTCTCCTCCAGATCCTGGATGAGGGTCCTTGCCTCCCGAGATTTCACCATGATGTCGTCGACGTAGGCCTCAGCGTTCTTCTCGAGTTGCCGGCTGCCGGCCCAGGGCGATGTGCATCAGCCGCTGGAAGGTTGCCCTAGCATTACGCAGCCCAAACGACATGCAGGTGTAGCAGTAGACCCCACATGGGGTCAAGAAGGCCATCTTATCAATGTCCTGTACTGCCATCTTGATCTGGTGGTAGCCCGAGAAGGCATCTAGGAAACACAGTAGGTCGCACTCGGCGGTGGAGTCGACAATTTGATCAATGCGCAGAAGCGGGAACGGGTCTTGAGGGCAGGCCTTGTTAAGGTTGGTGAAGTCGACACACATGCGTTCCTTCCCGCCTTTCTTGGGTACAACGACCGGGTTTGCCAGCCACTCTGGGTACGGCACCTCGCGGATGACACCAGCTTCTTGTAGCTTGCGGGTCTCCTGGACGATAAAGGACTGCTTCTCCGTGGACTGCCGCCATGCCTTCTACTTTACTGGGCGTACGTTAGGTCACACCCTCAGGCGGTGCTCGATTATCCCTCTTGGGACCTCAACTAGCTTCTTGGGCTCCCAGGCGAACACCTCCTTGTTCGTGCGCAGGAAGTTCACGAATGGATATTCTTGGTCCGAGGCGAGGTCAACACCTATGGTGAAGGTGGCTCCTGATGCCCCGTCCTGGTCAATCGGTACCCGCTTCGTCTTAGCCCGATCTTGGGAGAACAACTGCTTCTTTTTGGCCGGTGCAGCCCCCAGGACCTCAGGGGCCCTTCCCGCTTCTGGCCGTGCGGCGGCCGCGGCCCTGAAGGCAAGCTTGAGAGCCGCCAGTGCCTCCTTGGTGTCTCTAACCATGGTGAGGACAC
Organism: Aegilops tauschii subsp. strangulata; assembly: GCF_002575655.3. NCBI lineage: Eukaryota > Viridiplantae > Streptophyta > Magnoliopsida > Poales > Poaceae > Aegilops > Aegilops tauschii. The sequence goes on from NC_053040.3 coordinate 466,106,224, forward strand.
CGCTGCTTCCCGGCATCTTCATGAGGTTGTAGGCAGGGTGAGTCGCCGCCATGAACTCGGCCAGGGCTGGGTATCCGAGGATGGCGTTGTACGGGAGACCGATGCGGGCGATGTCAAAGTCAATGAGCTCGGTGCGGTAGTTGTCGCGGGTGCCGAAGGTGACGGGTAGGCGGATTTGCCCCAGGGGGAAGGTGGAGCCATCGAAGACTCTGGAGAAAGGCTTGGTGGTGCGTAGCCGGCCGAACGACACGTGAAGCAGTCTGAAAGCTTCCACGGAGAGCACGTTGAGGCCAGCTTCACTGTCGATGAGGGTCTTGGTTACCGCCACGTTGCAGATGGTGGGGGTGTGGAGCATCGGGAGCGCCCCTGCGCCTGCTGTGGTTGCGGGGTGGTCCCTGGAGTCGAAGGTGAGGTCGGCGCTGGGGCGACGCCCACCCTGGAGGAGCTCCCTGCTGCACGCGGGCGGCACCCACTTGGCGGAAGAACTGCTTGACGTGGCGGTCCGAGGGCGGCGCCTGAGAACCGCCGAGGAGGGCTGCGACGGCGTGGGGTGCCGGTGTCGCGAAGTGCACGATGAAGAGGCCGCGCAGCTCCTCCTAAGAGGCCACAGAAGACCCTGGCAGGCTGAGAAGCCAGGCGCGTGGTACGCCAGTGAGGGCCATGGGGAACCAGTTGGCCATGACCTTATCATCGCCCTGGCCGCCCAAACGGCCTCCTCGTAGGCCTGGAGGAAGCCCGTTGGATCCGCCACGCCATCGTAACGAGGCGACATCTCCGGCCTGAACTTGGGTGGCCACCGTACCTGCTGCAAGGAGGGGGTGAAAGCTCGGAGGCCCGCAACACTTCCGTGGGCGCTCATCAGTACAGTCGGAGGAGAAGCGGTGCTTGCCATGGGAGTAGGTTGGCGAGGTGAAGTGGACGGAGAAGCGAAGCTTCGACACACCCCTACCTAGCGCGCCAAATGTCGGATTCAGAGTTCCATAGACCCTTGAGAGGTTCAAACTCTGGGGTGTGTGCGAAGTACTCTCTCTTCCCAATCCGCCTGCTCAACGATCCCACGGCCTAGCTCGACGAACCCAAGGGACAAGAGACATAACAGTTTATCCTGGTTCGGGCCACGTTGCGGTGTAATACCCTACTCCAGCTTTGTGGTGGATTGCCTCGTGGGGCTGAGGATGAACTAGTACAGTGGTTGAGCAGCCTCAGGAGGTGGGGTGTTCTTGAGCTCGATGAGCTGGTGGAATGGTCAGGGTGGAATCCATCCCCTCCCCATGGTGGTGGCTAAGTCCTATTATAGTGGCCTTGGTCCTCTCCCCAAATGTAGGCGGGAAGGGATCCCACAACGGCCAAATTTGAAGGGGGACAACTAGTACAAGCTATCCTGACAAAAGTAGTCTTCGCCTGCAAAAGGCTCTGGTGGTGACGCTGCGGTGGGCTCCACGATGACCTCCGTCCTGCCGTCCTGGCGGTCTTGGTCTTGTTGCACCGATATGGAAACCTTTGCTTGATTGCTCGGGACCCCGCGCCTGCGCTTGCCTCCTTAGCACCAAAGGGAAACTAGTACACTGCGCCCACTGGCGCCCGCCTGGCCTTGGTCGTCATGGCTCACGTCATATGAACACTACTTGGGTAAACCCTAGTAGTAGCGCGGGTTTTGAGAATATCAGCAGCGTGGGTGGCCCCGCTACTGCTACGGCGCTGCAGCTAACTATTAGTAGTAGCGTAGTCTATACCCGCACTACTACTATTGACTATCAGCAGCGCTTTTCAGGAACGCGCTACTATTAATTAGCTGTAGCGCTTTCCTATCCCCGTGCTACTGTTGTATCTTTCATCATTTTCCCCTGCTTCCTACCCCGTTTCAATAAATTGCAATTTTCAGATACTAGGTAGTACCAGATATCAATTTCATAAAGCATTATAGGTAATAGGTAGTACTAGATAACAATTTCACGTATAGTCAACATGCATCCTCAAGCAGTACTAGGTAGTCTTACAGCCACACATATATAGCAGTTCTACTAGGTATATATAGTCATACAACCACACACATATGTAGTTCTAGATGATCTCGACGACGATCATCATCGTCAAGCCTGGGCGGTGGGTGTTCCTGATGGTAATTAGGATGGCCTGTCCAACACAAAGATTCTTGCCAACGAGGAATCTCTTCCACCCAACCGAGCTTAAGTGTGTGCGGCCGTCCGTGTCCATGCGGTAAGTACAGGTGGTGACGGAGCGTCGGAGTCCCTTGGGGTAAGGCGTAGTCCAGCTGAGCCCTCTTCTTCAGGCTCGATACCACAACTCACAGATAGGATCTTCGGCAATTTCTGAATAAGAAAAACATATCAATTAATAAGTAGCCTCGCACATACGCTTGCAAATATATTTCTATTAAGTATAGATTTCTACACTATCAAAAGACACAGTACTACACTTTTGTACTAAGCATGAATTCTACTAGTAAGTATATGTGGATTATCTACACTATTGATAGTTCCTTGGATTCTACACTAATAAGCATGTGATCGGACTCTACACTAAAGCATATCATCGACTAGATTCCACACAGCATATCATTGGACTCTACACTAAGCATATCATCGGATAATTTGCATTTGTAAGTATAACAATAAAGCATATATATATCATCAAATTACTACAGTTAGTATAACATAGCATATCATGCCGATCGACCATGGTACTTGTCAGGAGGGTCACGAATGGCACCCCGACTAACTCATCACGTGGGGGAATTATGTCCCATAGGTTGCACACCTCCTCCTCGCTCAGCCTCATTCTTTGAGCTACGATGGCTTCATGAAGTGGGTCCTCATCATCTTCATTGAGTAGGTCCTCATCATCTTCATCATCTTCCACCAGGTTGATAGAAATGACAGCCAGCTTGGGTCTTTCTGCTCTGAAGGAGAAGCTGATCAACTCACCACCAGTAAGACGCATGCAAGCCAGGAAACGAGCCCATCCATCTCCTCTAATCCGCGACATATTGCATCCTTTCTTGACCTCCATAGTGTAGGCCCCCCCAGGAGCCTCAAAGGTCATAGTGTCTCATGTCAGCTTGTTGAATTTCAACCTCGCATTGCATGGGACGATCTGTGTACAAAAAGCAAATTGACACAATGCATTAATGCCAACACTAAAAACAAAATAGTTGTTACATTTCATATAATTTCTTTTCGCCGCATGACGAAAACTCGGCTGGAAGTAGATGCCGAATAGCTTGCCAGTTGCAAGGCTGCTGGCGCACCTTGACTTGCACAGTCGACATGGTGGTGGTGGTCGCACCATTTTCCTAAAGCAATATGAGCAAAGATGAATGATCCACTTCACAGGAAAGAAAAACAATAACATAAAGTTCTCGATGCATCGATCTTAATCGGAAAATAGAATATTCTAAACCCTAGAAACTATCCTAAATCAAAGTGTTATATATGACCAGAGGCTTATATCAACTAAAAACTATCAACTATGTCTTAATTTTTACTTATCAGTTAATCATATCAACTAAAAACTATCAACTATCATATCTCTCTCTGTCTCTCTCTCTCTAAATTTTGCATATCAACTAGCCTACTAAATCAACTAAATCAAAATGTTCTAAATAAACTAGCCTACTAAATCATCTAGCCTACTAAATCAACTAAATCATATCAACTAAATCAAAATTTTGCATATGAACTACCCTACTAAATCAAAATGTAGCAGGGAGGAGGGGTTGTGGATGGAGGAGGGAGGAGGGAGAAGGAGGGCGACTGGAGGAGGGAGGAGGAAGGAGGAGGGAGGAGGAAGGCGGAGCGAGGAGGGGCCGGCTGGCGGAGAACGGAGGAGTGGAGGGAGGACGGAGGAGGAGGGGGCGGGGAGGAGGGCGGCCGGCGAAGGATTACCGAGTCTAGGGAGGAGGAGGAGGTGATGGTGGTGCAGAGGGAGGAGGGGTAGGCGACGGCGGCCGACAGGGGAGGACCGGCGCGGGGGGATTGAGGGGGAGATCGAGTGAGTGTTAGTGTGAGTGTGAGTGGAGAGAGGAGAGTGAGGGGCGGCCGGTTAGGGAAGAAAGAATGGCCTAGCAGTAGCACACTATAGGGAAATGCGCTACTGCTAAACGCCCTAGCAGTAGCGCCTTCTGATAAAATGCGCTACTGCTATGTGTAAGCACATAAAAATATACATCAAAAATACATTGATCATCAATGATCTTTTTGTGTACAATCTAAATTGTCAATATGAGTCCTCACCGGTTTATAGAAACCGGAGAAGACTCATATTGCGGCCTCAAATTCTACACATAGAGTTCAATGAAGACCAAGTGGTTGTGATAGTTTGAGAAGTAACATATTTAAGGTGGTAAACACCCTGTTCGCTTAGCAGTATGGGACTAAACTTAGTTGCAAGAGGGGACGATACTTAGCAGCAGCGTGTGTTGGCAAAACGCGCTACTCCTAAGTACTTTAGTAGTAGCGGGTCTATGGAAAGAGCGCTACTACTATACCTAGTCTGGAGGCAACGCCCTTGCCATTTTAGTAGTAGCGGTCTTCCCTCCTAGCGCGCTACTGCTAAAGGGACATTAGTAGCGCGGTTTTGTAAAGAGCGCTACTGATATTTAGCAGTAGCGTCTGTTTTTAAACTGCGCTGCTGGTAAGTTTCTGTGTATAAGCTTTTCCCTGGTAGTGGAACCTCGCGAGGTGCACCTTGCATAGATATCTCCGCTCCTCGGGAGCCAGCCTAGTGAGGCCGCCCCCTAGGGAGGTCTTGGTGTCGTCCGCCTCGCGAGGCTTGGCCACTCGCGAGGGTCTTGAGTTGTTGTTGCTGAAGCCGGGCCGTACCGGGCCACAGACGGAGCCGCGCCGTGGGGCGCAGGCAGGCAAGTCTGGGTACCCCCGTTCGCAGAACGCCGACACGCATCTCGACGGGTGACTTCCACCGCACAAATTAAGACCATATCTGGTCCCAACACAAATACATGGTTGTAAGCATTAAGACCCCATACTCGTACCTCTTTTTACTATAAGTGTTTGAATCACAATATGCTTGCTTGATCCAGTCAGAAGCTGGAATTGATCCTTTAACATAAGCTTGCTAGGGACCATCGCTTCAAGGGAATCTCCCTCTCATGGGTTTGATAACCCAGGGTCACCTATGGGGAAATAGGTGTAGGATACACTTTTCTGTTCCAATACCAGATCACTAAAAGGAGGTATCAAGCCCTTTTCTAGTGGCATTGCCGGGAAGGAGTTGTGTATTCCTAGTCTTTGTGTTTAGAATTTTTGTTAAAGTTAAGTTTCAGTTTTTGTTTTTACTTCTTTGTTTTTAGTTCAAGTTTTACTTTGTTGCAAGTCTTGTAAGTTGAAAAAACCAAAAATATTAGTATGGCTCGTAATCTTGGGAGTTTTGCTACTGAGTATGAGATCAAACCGAACTTAGTTTCCATGGTTCAACAGGACCAATTTGGAGGCTCTGCTTCTGAAGATGTCGGTATGCACTTGCATAATTTTACTGAATATGCAACATGACACGCATTAGAGATTACGACCCTGACACTTTAAAGTTGTGTCTTTTTCCTTTCTCTTTGAGAGGAAAAAACAAAAGAATGGCTTCTATATCTACCTAGAGGCAGTATTACATCTTGTGTTGATTGTTGCAGCAAATTTTTATCTACGTTTTATCCACCTGCAAAAATTATGCAATTACGTTCTCAAATTACAGGTTTCAAGAAGGAAAAACATGAGCCACTAGCACTTGCGTGGGATAGAATGAAAGAAGCTATAAGGAACTGTCTGAATCATGGAATGGAGGAATGGTTAATCCTTCATATGTTTTATAATGGCTTAAATCACATGTCAAAAACTATGCTTCATACCGCTGCAGGAGGAACAATCATGGGAAAGCCCATAGATGATGTCAAGAAACTACTTGTTGATATGTAAGAAAATCATGCCCGATGGGATGTCAAGAGAGCCACCACCAAGAGGGTGAATGCCATCGAAGAAAGTAGCATAGAGTTGACAACCAAACTCGATGCACCCATCTCCGTGATAAAAGGTAAAGAAGAGGTAAACATGAATGTCATCCCACTAGTAGAAAAAGGCCCATTTGTCCCGGTTCGGGAACCGGGACTAAAGGGTCAGTACTAAAGCCCAATACCTTTAGTCCCGGTTCTTATATGAACCAGGACAGATGGGGATCCATGTGGTCGCTGCGGCTTGCCCAGGCAGGGGGGCCTTTTGTCCCGGTTGGTAGCACCAACCGGGACCAAAAGGCATCCACGCGTCAGTAATTCAGGGGCCGGGGTTTTTGTTTTTTTGAGAGGGGGGTTGGGGTTTTTGGGGGTTTTATAGGGTTAATGTAGGGGTTTCATATATTGTGTTAGCTAGCTAATAGAGAGAAGTGGAAGGAGTTCATTCCGCATCTGCCACATCTAATTTGAAGAAGGGGGTCAATACATATATATGAATGAAACTCAACACAAATGATGGTGTAATAAAATGAAATTGTGAATATTATTGCTTACGCACTTCAAATTGTCTTTTAGAGTAGCCCCGCTTATTTTTGCAAGTCGTGTTGTAGATGAACTCGCAAACGTAGTATCCACAGTAATTATTCCCGGGTTCCTGCCACAAGCACTTTATGAGAAATAGAGGTCAATCAAACTGATAATGAAGCATTATAAATGGTACTGATGAAAGTATCTAGAATCAACGGGAGATGCACGGCACTAGCTAGCTAGTAGTACTTACTTTCGGGTGTGTAAATCGCAGCTCCCCCGGCAGTCCCGGAGCTTGTGCGGTGAATACTTTCCAAATCCTGCAGGACAAAGAAAACAATTACTTGATATCAGGAAATGAACAAAGTTGCGGATATGGTGCGATAATGATCAATTGAACTTACTTCTCGAGCATTTTAGTCATGTCCGCATAGTCCTCGGGATTTTTTCGTCTCGAGTCTAAGACGGTTACTAGTCCCTGCTTAAGCTTAATATCTAGGAGAATAAAGTGGAAGCGGCGCACGCATGCATAACTCATCAATTACATTACTATAACCTCGAGTAATACTGGAAAAAGAATATGCACAAGACAGTAACACTCGCTTGAAGTTATAAGGAAAGAGTATTTTATCTTTGTTTTGATATTGAAGCAACGATGTTAGCAAGTTGGCCTCGACTTCTTTGGCACCATGTTTAACCGTCCATTCATCTATGAGATTTGTGTTAATGAACCCAATATCATAGATTTCTGCCTTTGTGCATTCGACGATCTTCAATCTGCATAATATAGTGAGGATAATTATATATACATTCAATGAAAGAGCTGAGCTATATATAGAGACTTAATTACAGAAGTAGTACTTACAAACAGTAGAAAGTGACGATTATTTTATCAAGGATCTTTTGATTGAAAAACTGGAAGAACTCCTCAAATGGAACAAACAACAGATCAATTCCAACGAGGTCGTGCTCCTCTTTAACTCTCACCGTCAAAGTATCCTGCCCAGACTCGCTGCAGGTTTTCATGTACCAGTTATGGAATCTTCGCATCATCGTTGTTAGAGGAGGATGACCAGGTTTGACGAGAGGCTTCCCGGCTGATATTTGAAATCGTCCACCTCCTTTGTATCAAAATGTGCATCGTCGGGCGGGTAATCTCTAGGGTTGGTACCGGGCAGAATCCTCGGATGATTAGCGACGATATCGCTAGACACCTTGAGTGGGGGGCGGGCATGTACGATTGGTTTGCTTGTTCACCGAGCTGGGGAATTGTTTTCCCACTTCTTCGTTCTGCTAACCTTCGATCACTGCAAGTACTTCCCGACCGATCCGCTTCGATGTATGACCTTTCAATAATGCGCTCATAGTTGGTTTTCGGCGAAGACGGTTGTGGTCGCTTCAGGGCATCCAAAGTGCGCTGAACTTTCGCCTTATCTATCTTCTCCTCCGGAGGTGGATGTTTCTTAGCTCTTTGCGTTTCAAAGAAGTCCTTCACTTGGGCTTCACAGATCTTCGTGTTTTCCTCCTTGGTCATCTCATATGGTAACCTCTCTAGAGGCTTGAGAGATGGACCGAATCTGTATTCCCTCCCGCCTCTGGCTGTACTACTAGACGTCGGAGCAGCCGAAGCGGCTGCGGCTGTCTTCTTTCGTTGCTTACGAGGCGGAGAAGAAGGAGGCGAAGTGCTACGAAGCGCCAGAGCAGCCGGAGCGGCGGCGGCTATCTTCCGCTTTTGCTGACGAGGCGGAGGAGGGGGCGGGCTGCTCGGACGCACCGACGCAGGCTGAGAAGGAGGCGGAGTGCCGCCACGCACCGGAGAAGGAGGCAGAGTGCCCTGATCACTCACCGGAGGAGGAGGCGGAGGAGGAGGAGGCGGAGTGCCCTGACACGCCAGAGGAGGAGGAGGAGGAGGCGGAGGCGTCTAGTTCGGAAGGTTGATGAGCTCCTTCCGCCATAGAGATGGAGTCTTCAGAGCAAGACCCAGCCGAGTCTCCCCTTCACCGGTAGGGTGATCAAGCTCGAGCTCCTCAAATCCCTCCGTTATTTCATCCACCATCACAACAACATATCCTTCTAGAATCGGAAGGTAGTGAAAAGTTGCGCCGGGTTCAGGAGGTGCAACAGAGCCGACAACCGCCTTGAATTTGAAGTTCTGCCATTGCGTCAAAAGGTGGCAATCTTGAGCCTCCGTGATAGCATCCACGGGGTAGCTAGCAGGAGCCATGAAGTCAGGCTGCTGAAGGAGCTCGGTGGAAGCCACGCCGCTTCTCCGCTGAGATGGCGGGGTAGCTTCAAGGGTAGCTCCGACATGTCACTGGCTGTCCTTTTCCTCTAGCGCTTGTACCCTTGCATGCAGCTGCTACCTCTTGAGCACTGCGTTGGTTTTCTCTTGAAGAGGAAAGGGTGATGCAGCAAAGTAGCGTAACTATTTCCCTCAGTTTTTGAGAACCAAGGTATCAATCTAGTAGGAGGCCACACGCAAGTCCCTCGTACCTACACAAACAAATAAGAACCTTGCAACCAACGCGATAAAGGGGTTGTCAATCCCTTCGCGTCCACTTGCAAAAGTGAGATCTGATAGAGATGATAAGATTATATTTTTGGTATTTTTATGATAAAGACTAAAAGTAAAGAAAGCAAAATAAACGGCGCCAGAAATAGCTTGTTGACGGGAGATTAATATGATGGAGAATAGACCCCGGGGCCATAGGTTTCACTAATGGCTTCTCTCAAGATAGCATAAGTATTACGGTGGGTAAACAAATTACTGTCGAGCAATTGATAGAATTGAGCATAGTTATGAGAATATCTAGGGATGATCATGTATATAGGCATCACGTCCGTGACAAGTAGACCGACTCCTGCCTGCATCTACTACTATTACTCCACACATCGACCACTATCCAACATGCATCTAGAGTATTAAGTTCATAAGAACGGAGTAACGCTTTAAGCAAGATGACATGATGTAGAGGGATAAACTCATGCAATATGATATAAACCCCATCTTTTTATCCTCGATGGCAACAATACAATACGTGTCGTTTCCCCTACTGTCACTGGGATCGAGCACCGCAAGATTGAACCCAAAGCTAAGCACTCCTCCCATTGCAAGAAAGATAAATCTAGTAGGCCAAACCAAACTGATAATTCGAAGAGACTTGCAAAGATAACCAATCATACATAAAAGAATTCAGAGAAGATTCAAATATTGTTCATAGATAATCTTGACCATAAACCCACAATTCATCGGATCTCGACAAACACACCGCAAAAGAAGATTACATCGAATAGATCTCAAAGAGAATCCAGGAGAACTTTGTATTGAGATCCAAAGAGAGAGAACAACCCATCTAGCTAATAACTATGGACCCGAAGGTCTGAGGTAAACTACTCACACATCATCGGAGAGGCTATGGTGTGATGTAGAAGCCCTCCGTGATCAATGCCCCCTCCGGCGGAGCGCCAGAAAAGGCCCCAAGATGGGATATCACGGGTACAGAAGGTTGCGGCGGTGGAATTAGGTTTTCGTGGTGCTCCTCGATGGTTTCACGGTACGTAGGTATATATAGGAGGAAGAAGTAGGTCGGTGGAGCCACGAGGGGCCCACGAGGGTGGAGGGTGCGCCCAGGGGGGAAGGCGTGCCCCCTGCCTCGTGGCCTCCTCGTTGATTGCTTGACGTCCACTCCAAGTCCTCTGGATCACGTTTGTTCCAAAAATAACTCTCCCGAAGGTTTCATTCCGTTTGGACTCCGTTTGATATTCCTTTTCTGTGAAACACTGAAATAGGCAAAAAAAACAACAATTTGCACTGGGCCTTGGGTTAATAGGTTAGTCCCAAAAATAATATAAAAGTGTATAAATAAGCCCATTAAACATCCAAAACAGAATATATAATAGCATGGAGCAATCAAAAATTATAGATACGTTGGAGACGTATCAAGCATCCCCAAGCTTAATTCCTGCTCGTCCTCGAGTAGGTAAATGATAAAAACAGAATTTTTGATGCGGAATGCTACTTAGCATATTATTCAATGTATTTCTCTTTATTGGGGCATGAATGTTCAGATCCGAAAGATTCAACATAAAAGTTTAATATTAACATGAAAATAATAATACTTCAAGCATACTAACAAAGCAATCATGTCTTCTCAAAATAACATGGCCAAAGAAAGTCATCCCTTCAAAATCATATAGTCTGGGTATGCTCTATCTTCACCACACAAAGTATTTGATTCATGCACAACCCCGATGACAAGCCAAGAATTGTTTCATACTTTTGATGTTCTCAAACTTTTTCGATCTTCATGCAATATATGAGCGTGAGCCATGGACATAGCACTATAGGTTGAATAGAATGGTGGTTGTGGAGAAGACAAAAAGGAGAAGATAGTCTCACATCAACTAGGCGTATCAATGGGCTATGGAGATGCCCATCAATAGATATCAATGTGAGTGAGTAGGGATTGCCATGCAACGGATGCACTAGAGCTATAAGTGTATGAAAGCTCAACAAATGAAACTAATTCGGTGTGCATCCAACTCGCTTGCTCACGAAGACCTAGGGCATTTTGAGGAAGCCCATGATTGGAATATACAAGCCAAGTTCTATAATGTAAAATTCCCACTAGTATATGAAAGTGACAACATAGGAGACTCTCTATCATGAAGATCATGGTGCTACTTTGAAGCACAAGTGTGGAAAAAGGATAGTAACATTGTCCCTTCTCTCTTTTTCTCTCATTTTTTATTTGGGCCTTTTTTTTGTCTTTTGGCCTCTTTTCTTTCTCTTTTTTTTTCTTCGTCCGTAGTCTCATCCTGACTTATGGGGGAATCATAGTCTCCATCATCCTTTCCTCACATGGGACAATGCTCTAATAATGATCATCACACTTTTATTTACTTACAACTCAAGAATTACAACTCAATACTTAGAACAAAATATGACTCTATGTGAATGCCTCCGGCGGTGTACCGGGATATGCAATGAATCAAGAGTGACATGTATGAAAGAATTATGAAGGTGGCTTTGCCACAAATACGATGTCAACTACATGATCATGCAAAGCAATATGACAATGATGAAGCGTGTCATAATAAATGGAACGGTGGTAAGTTGCATGGCAATATATCTCGGAATGGCTATGGAAATGCCATAATAGGTTGATATGGTGGCTGTTTTGAGGAAGGTATAAGGTGGGTATATGATACCGACGAAAGGTGCACGGTATTAGAGAAGCTAGCAATGGTGAAAGGATGAGAGTGCGTATAATCCGTGGACTCAACATTAGTCATAAAGAACTCACATACTTATTGCGAAAATCTATTAGTTATCGAAACGAAGTACTACGCACATGCTCCTAGGGGGATAGATTGGTAGGAAAAGACCATCGCTCGTCCCCGACCGCCACTCATAAGGAAGACAATCAATAAATAAATCATGCTCCGACTTCATCACATAACGGTTCACCATACGTGCATGCTACGAGAATCACAAAGTTTAGAACAAGTATTTCTCACAACTACTCAACTAGCATGACTCTAATATCACCATCTTCATACTTCAAAACAATTATCAAGTATCAAACTTCTCTTAGTATTCACCGCACTTTATAGTTTTCATCTTGGATGCCTATCATATTAGGACTAATTTTATAACCAAAAAAATTACCATGCCACTACTGGAATCAGGGATTTTGCCGTCTGCCAGTTCTATGCCGTCTGCTTGCGGACGGCAAAGAAGGTCTTTGCCATCAGCTACCAAACAACAGACGGCAAAGAACAGGCAGACGACAAAGAAGGTCTTTGCCATCTGTCATTTCTTTGCCGTCTGCTGGCGGATGGCAAAGAATCTTTGCCATCTGCCAGCGGACGGCAAAGAGGTGCCAGCAGATGGCAAAGATTCTTTGCCATCTGCTGGCGGACGGCAAAGAGGGTGACTATCTTTTTTTCGGCTAAAAGGAAAACCGTTGCCCCCACCTCCTCTATCTCTATCCCCTCTCTCTCCGCCCCTGCCCCACAGCCGAGCGCCGCCCGACCCCGCCTCCCTCGACCCTGTGCCGCTGCGTCACCATGCCTCCGCCCGCCGGTGCGCGCCGCCACCTCACCAGAACCTAGGAGCCCCGCCACCTCGCGCCGCGTTGTGCGCCGCCACCTCCCCACAAGCTCGCGGCCCCGCCGCGGAAGCCTCGTCGCCCGTCGCCCCAACCTCGAGATCCGCTGCCGCCTTGGGAGCCGAGCACCGAGCTCCTCTGCGCCCCGCCCGCGTCCCCGCGTCACCGCCGGCGCCCCACGCTGCCTCGCGCCCGGATCCGGCCTCGGGAGGTCCGGCCACTCCGGATCCGGCCTCCCCCTCGCCGCACGGGCCTCCTCCTCGCCGGAGCTCCAGGTAGTCCGCGTGCAGGGCGCGGACAGATCCGGCCGGCCCGTCGTCCGGGTCGTCGGCAAGTTCTTCCCCGGTGCGCCAAACCCCTCCCGTTACATCCCGTCCTCTCCTCATCCTGGGATTTATCGGGTGGTATTTGGGGATTGCTGATGCGCGTCTAGGGTTTGGTGCGAGTCGTTCGATGAATTCTTTGCTGTTAGCTCGTAGCTGCATTCCTGGAGTTGGTATGGAGTGATAAATGCATGTTGTACTTAGGATTTCAGCATATTTATGTCTCGAGCAAATTAGCAATTCTATTGTGACCGGTTGTCAAAAATTGAAAATTCTGGATTTTGGAGAGGCACGGTTCATGATTGTTCATTTCGATAGTTATCTGCTTTGTATGTGGCTTCTTTGCTAGTGGTACCATCCCCTGTTGATCTAGTTTCAGGTTTGATAACAGATTCAGTACTGCAAATTGGCACTCCCTCTGTAAACTACTAATAAGTAGTGATCTAAAAGATCTTATAGTAGTTTACAGAGGGAGTACTATTATTTCTCAAAATCAGTTGGCAGACTCGATCATACCATTTTATAAGGGAACTTACATGCCAATTTATATGTAGTTTCTTTGCTAGTAGTGGATGGTTCCTTTCCATGTCATATTGGCTTAACATCCTGTTGGATAACCTTGCATTATTTCTCAAAATCACCTCACAGACACGATCACCATTTGACACAAGGGAGGTTCACAACTTCTACAGGCACTTGATGTTCTGATGCTACAAGCTTTGCCGCTAATATGATACTCTCTCCGTTCCAAAATAAGCGTCGTGGTTTTAGTTCAAATTTGAACTAAAATCATGACCCTTATTTTTGAACAGAGGGAGTATTAGTTTCTACCGCTCCCTGTAACACTCAGATGGCATTTTATTTTTGTATTCCAGCTCCTGTTATAGATGGTGGACGTCTGAAGAGGTATGTGTTTCACAAGCTCCGCACCGAGTTGCCAGAGGGTCCGTTCTGCATCTTGTACGTACACACCACTTTACAATCTGATGATAACAATCCTGGAATGACAATCTTGAGGGGGATTTATGAAGAACTTCCAGCTGAATACAAGGAAAGGCTGCAAATATTCTACTTCCAGTTGAATACAAGGAAAGGCTGCAAATTCCACTAGTTGACCTACTTGGCTAACACAAATCTTAAATACTTGAACTGAGAAAAAAAAGCTTCAGCTAAATCAGAGGCCAAGTTTCTACTGTATTTGGCGCAAAGTCGTTGGTTTGTTGATCTTTTCCTATTTATTACTCCTTGTAGGTTATGTGCGACTGCTACACACCACAAGGTGTTCCAATCCCCACCAACAAGAGGCACAATGCTGCCAAGATCTTCAACACCTCGAAGGTTGCAGCTGAGGAGAGATGGTACGAATACCTCCGTCGATATTTCAAGTTTTTTGTTGTTGCAGTGTTTCATATAAAAGTTGTAGTAGCGCTCTTGTGTCTTAACACACATACACACGTGAGAACATAATAAGTTGTACAATATAGATTAGCACTGATTAGGCCTATCTCTGAACCCAAACAGGTATGGAATTGAGCAGGAGTACACTCTCCTCCAGAAGGATGTGAACTGGCCCCTTGGCTGGCCCGTTGGTGGCTACCCTGGTCCTCAGGCAAGAAAACTCTCAGCATGCTCTCCAGCTTTCCGTGTGTTAAACTTACATAAAAACTGAACATTGCATTTCACCAAGTGAAATGCTACATTTCTACTCCTAACCCATTCTCTCTTTCTTAGTGTTTTTGTTATGCAGGTTGGAAGAAAAGAAGAAGATCCAGAGAAGATCTTAGTAATAAGATAGTTTTTAGGAAAATAGATATTTAGTTTTAGGTCATTTCTTGTAATTTCAGATATGGAGTGCTTGTCTATAGTTTTTGTTTTGACTTTGTGAAACTTGCTACCTATGGATGAAACCGTGTAATATTGATGAAACTATGTATATGTATGGATGAAACTTGCTACTATGTGTTCATGACTATTGGTCATATATATATCTCTGTGTGTGTGTGTGTGTGTGTTTGATTTTCTGTGAAAATGAATTGATATAAGAAAAAACAGAATTAAATGGGGCAATATAGGCTCTTTGCCATCAGCTGGCAGACGGCAAAGAGCCAGTCATTGCCGTCTGCCAGCGGATGGCAAAGAGCCAGTCATTGCCGTCTGCCAGCAGATGGCAAAGAGCCATGACCTTTGCCGTCCGCTGCTGATGGCAAAGGCCCCTTTGCCGTCCGCTTCAAAAATCAGACGGCAAAGAAGCTCTTTACCGTAGCCTACTTTGCCGGAGCCTTTTGGCGTCCGCGGCAGACGACAAAGGCCTTTGCCGTCTGCCGTGGCAGACGGCAAAGTAGCTGATTCCTGTAGTGTGCTGTTCTAAAGGACTCTCAAAATAATATAAGTGAAGCATGAGAGATCAATAATTTCTATAAAATATAACCACCACCGTGCTCTAAAAGATATAAGTGAAGCACTAGAGCAAAATTGTTTAGCTCAAAAGATATAAGTGAAGCACATAGAGTATTCTAATAAATTCCAAATAACGTGTGTCTCTCTCAAAAGGTGCGTACAGCAAGGATGATTGTGGTGAACTAAAAAGTAAAGACTCAAATCATACAAGACGCTCCTAGCAAAACACATATCATGTGGTGAATAAAAATATAGCTCCAAGTAAAGTTACCGATGGACGAAGACAAAAGAAGTTGCCTTCCGGGGCATCCCCAAGCTTAGGCTTTTGGGTTGTCCTTAGATTTTACCTAGGGGTGCCTTCGGCATCCCCAATCTTAGGCTCTTGCCACTCCTTGTTCCATAATCCATCAAATCTTTACCCAAAACTTGAAAACTTCACAACACAAAACTTAACAGAAAATCTCGTGAGCTCCGTTAGCGAAAGAAAACAGAACATCACTTCAAGGTACTGTAATGAACTCATTCTTTATTTATATTGGTGTTAAACCTACTGTATTACAACTTTCCTATGGTTCATAAGCTCCATTACTAGCCATAGATTCATCAAAATAAGCAAACAACACGCGAGAAACAGAATCTGCCAAAAACAGAACAGTCTGTAGTAATCTGTAACTAACGCAAAATTTTAGAACTCCAAAAAATCTAAAATAAATTTCTGGACGTGAGGAATTTATCTATTAATCATCTTCAAAAAGAATCAACTAAATATCACTCTCCAGTAAAAAGTTGTAGCTAATCTCGTGAGTAGTAAAGTTTCTGTTTTTTACAGCAAGATCGCAAAGACTTTCCCCAAGTCTTCCCAAAGGTTCTACTTGGCACAAACACTAATTAAAACACAAAACCACATCTAAACATAAGCTAGATGGATTATTTATTCCTAAGAAGAACCAAAAGGCAAAAAACTAAAATAAAATTGGGTTGCCTCCCAACAAGTGCTATCGTTTAACGCCCCTAGCTAGGCATAAAGATTTCAATGATGCTCACATGAAAGACAAGAATTGAAGCACAAAGAGAGCATCATAAAATATGTGACAAACACATCTAAGTCTAACATACTTCCTATGCATAGGCATCTTATAGACAAACAAATTATCAAGGCAAGCAAAAACTAGCATATGCAAGGAAGCGGAAAGAAACAATAGCAATCTCAACATAACGAGAGGTAATTTAGTAACATGAAAATTTCTACAACCTTATTTTCCTCTCTCATAATAATTACATGTAGGATCATAAGCAAATTCAACAACATAGCTATCACAAAACATACTCTTAACACGATCCACATGTATGCAAAGTTGACACTCTTCCAAAATAGTGGGATTAACATTAACTAAAGTCATGACCTCTCCAAACCCACCTTTATCAAAAACTTCATAAGATTGAACATTCTCCAAATATGTGGGATCTAAAGTTGACACTCTTCCAAACCCACTTCCAATAATATTGCAAACACTATTATCAATCTCATATTCATCATGGGGCTTAAATAAAATTTTCAAGATTGTAAGAAGAATCACCCCAATCATGATCATTGCAACAAGTAGAGGACATGGCAAAACTAGCATCCCCAAGCTTAGGGTTTTGCATATTATTAGCACAATTTACATCAATAGAATTTATAATAAAATCATTGCAATCATTCTTTTTATTCAAAGATCTATCGTAAATCACTTCATAAAGTACTTCATCACAATTTTCAGATTCACGAATTTCAAGCAAAACCTCATAAAGATAATCTAGTGCACTCAACTCACAAGCAACAGGTTCATCATAATTGGATCTCTTAAAGAGATTAGCAAGTGGATGAGGATCCATAAGCTTTTAGAAAGCGAAGATGCTAGCAACAAGAAGGCACATGGTAACACGAGCAAACAGAAGGACGAACGGAACAAGGGAGAAGAAAAGGCAAAGGTGAAGTGGGGGAGAGGAAAACGAGAGGCAAATGGCAAATAATGTAATGCGAGGGATAAGAGTTTGTGATGGGTACTTGGTATGTCTTGACTTGTGCGTATACTCCCCGGCAACGGCGCCAGAAATCCTTCTTGCTACCTCTTGAGGACTGCGTTGGTTTTCCCTTGAAGAGGAAAGGGTGATGTAGCAAAGTAGCGTAAGTATTTCCCTCAGTTTTTGAGAACCAAGGTATCAATCCAGTAGGAGGCCACACGCAAGTCCCTCGTACCTACACAAACAAATAAGAACCTTGCAACCAACGCGATAAAGGGGTTGTCAATCCCTTCACAGCCACTTGCAAAAGTGAGATCTGATAGAGATGATAAGATTATATTTCTGGTATTTTTATGATAAAGACTAAAAGTAAAGAAAGAAAAATAAACGGTGCCAGAAATAGCTTGTTGACGGGAGATTAATATGATGGAGAATAGACCCGGGGGCCATAGGTTTCACTAGTGGCTTCTCTCAAGATAGTATAAGTATTACGGTGGGTAAACAAATTACTGTCGAGCAATTGATAGAATTGAGCATAGTTATGAGAATATCTAGGTATGATCATGTATATAGGCATCACGTCCGTGACAAGTAGACCGACTCCTGCCTGCATCTACTACTATTACTCCACACATCGACCGCTATCCAGCATGCATCTAGAGTATTAAGTTCATAAGAACGGTGTAACGCTTTAAGCCAGATGACATGATGTAGAGGGATAAACTCATGCAATATGATATAAACCCCATCTTTTTATCCTCGATGGCAACAATACAATACGTGTCATTTCCCCTAACGTCACTGGGATCGAGCACCGCAAGATTGAACCCAAAGCTAAGCACTTCTCCCATTGCAAGAAAGATCAATCAAGTAGGCCAAACCAAACTGATAATTAGAAGAGACTTGCAGAGATAACCAATCATACATAAAAGAATTCAGAGAAGATTCAAATATTGTTCATAGATAATCTTGATCATAAACCCTCAATTCATCGGATCTCGACAAACACACCGCAAAAGAAGATTACATCGAATAGATCTCCAAGAGAATCAAGGAGATCTTTGTATTGAGATCCAAAGAGAGAGAAGAAGCCATCTAGCTAATAACTATGGACCCGAAGGTCTGAGGTAAACTACTCACACATCATCGAAGAGGCTATGGTGTTGATGTAGAAGCCCTCCGTGATCAATGCACCCTCCGGCGGAGCGCCGGAAAGGCCCCAAGATGGGATCTCACGGGTACAGAAGGTTGCGGCGGTGGAATTAGGTTTTCGTGGTGCTCCTCGATGGTTTCGGGGGTACGTAGGTATATATAGGAGGAAGAAGTAGGTCGGTGGAGCCACGAGGGGCCCACGAGGGTGGAGGGCGTGCCCAGGGGGCTAGGCGCGCCCCCTGCCTCGTGGCCTCCTCTATGATTGCTTGATGTCCACTCCAAGTCCTCTGGATCACGTTTGTTCCAAAAATAACTCTCTCGAAGGTTTCATTCCATTTGGACTCCGTTTGATATTCCTTTTTTGCGAAACACTGAAATAGAAAAAAAAACAGCAATTTGCACTGGGCCTTGGGTTAATAGGTTAGTCCCAGAAATAATATAAAACTGTATAAATAAGCCCATTAAACATCCAAAATAGAATATATAATAGCATGGAGCAATAAAAAATTTATAGATACGTTGGAGACGTATCAACAGCTTCTGCAGTTCAGTCTGCTCCACTTTCCTCCTCCTCTCCCGGGTTTTGTAACCGCCTGCCTCGGGAAACCCAGCCTTCCACGAAATAGAGTCTAGCGTGCCTCGTGTCCGTCCAGGGTGCTCAGGATTCCCGAGGGCCAGTGTGAGCTCGTCGTTCTCTCTGTCGGGAACGAACGTCCCTTGCTGCGCTACGGCGATATACTCCTGAAGCTTCGTGACGGGTATTTCCAGTTGCTGGTTCGTCCAATGGCACTTCCCTGTTTCAGGGTTCAAGGTTCCCCCAACCCCGAAGAACCAAGTCCTTGAACGGTATGGCCAGTTCAGTGTCTCTGGTTCGACCCCTTTATCAAGTAAGTCATTCTCAGCCTTGTCCCACAACAGCCGGGCTTTGAGGTAGCCACCTGACCCCGTGCGATGGTGAAGCTCCTTCTTTGCAGCATTTTTCTTGTTTGTCGCTGACATCTTCTTACTCTTCTCCGATGTCTTGTGGGCCACAAATACGTCCCAGTGATCTCTTATCTTCTCAAATCGGCCGGTGAATTCTGGAGTCTTGTCTTTGTCGACAAACATTGTTTTCAACTCATTCTTCCACCTCCTGAATAGATCTGCCATCTTCTTAAGAGCATGAGCCCTGACCAATGGCTCTATAGCTGGCTTCTCCGGATCCTCCTCTGGCGGTAGGGTGAAATTTGCCGTCAGCGCGGTCCAAAGATCATCTTTCTGCCTATCGTTGACATAAGACACCCGAGGGTCTTCGTTCTTAGGCTTATACCATTGGTGGATGCTGATCGAGATCATGTCCCTAACAAGAACCCCGCACTGAGTAGAAAATGCTTCCTTGGTCCGGATGGGTTCAATTGGTTGGCCATCGCGCGCGATTGCTGTGATCATGAACCTTTCATCCTGGCGCAACTTTTTCTTCGGGCCTCGTCTCGTTACCGAAGTTTTGCTCGATCCGGAGGGCTAGAAAAGAAGAAAGAAGAGAGTTGATATGTGTACAGACCAAAACAATTAATGCATCAATTAGCTAGTCACCATGGGCTTAATTAATATATATACCTGGCCGAACTCAGTTCGGTCACCGGAGCCGTCATCACGGTCTCCTTCTTCCATCGGCATTCGGTCACCGGAGCCATCATAATCATGTCCTTCCTCCTCCATTGTTCGATCACCATAGCCTGCTTCGCCCTCTCCTTCCAAACCATCGGTGTCATTGAGATACGACAAGATATCACCTCCGGCGAGGATTATGTCCCCCAACACCTGTTCTGCTTCCATGTCTCGGTGCTCCATAGTTTCTGCAAATATTACAACAATGCAATTAATATACAAACATGACAGATGGATATATTAGTGGCAAACGTAGACCTAGCTAGCTAATCACAACAAGGAATCATATTAGTGGCCTCGACGCTTCTACGGTTTGGGGTGGCCACGGCAACGCTTCTAGGGTTTGGGGTGGCCTCGACGACAACGCTCTTTTAATTTGGTAAATTTGGATGGCCTCGGCAGCGCTTCTAGGGTTTGGGCCGGACCGCCTCTCTCATGATTGTCCGATGTCCGGACCGACAAGGGATTTAACAAAATGGTGCCATTCTGGATGTGCAGAAAATGGTCCATATTTTTCCTGATCTCCTCTACCCTTCTATATGTCACGTTGTATAGTGTCAAAGAATTCAAGAAAACCATGACTTCATCATTAGCTGGAAATGACAGGCGCATAAATGTAAGAATCTCTTCAAAGTTGTTTTGGAATGGAGTTCCCGATAAAATAATTCGCTTTTTGGTACAAAGTTCAACAAGAGCCTTCCGAATATCGCTATTTGGAAGGGCTTTGCTGAAATTCGTACCAAAAGGAGAATTTTTCTATCAGGAACTCCGTTCCAAAACAACTTTGAAGAGCTTCGTAGCATCATCATACGCCTGTTACTTCCAGTTAATGATGAAGCCATGGATTTCTTCAATACTTTGACAGATAATGTGACATATAGAAGAGCAGAAAAAATTTGGATCAACTTGTGCACATCCATAATGGGGGCATTCTTGATAAATCTGGACCCTCGACCCCTGGACGACCCTCGACCGTCGACCCCTCAGCGACCCTCGACCCTCTACACTAGTTCACGACCCTCGACCGCTCGGCGATCCACGACCCTCTACCCTAGTTCCCGACCCTCGACCCCCTCATGTCACATTTGTCTAGTGTCAAAGGATTCAACAAAACCATGTCTTCATCATTAGGAGAAAGTAACAGGCACATGATGGTATGAAGTTCTGTAAGGTTGTTCTGGAACGGAGTCCCAGATAGCATAATTCACTTTTTGGTACAAAGTTCAGCAAGAGCCTTCCAAATATCGCTATTTGGAAGGCCTTTGCTGAAATTCGTACCAAAAGGCGAATTATCCTATCCGGGACTCCATTCCAGAACAACTTTGCAAACCTTCGTACCATCATGCCCGGGTTACTTCCGACTAATGATGAAGCCATGGATTTCTTCAATACTTTGGCACAAGGCAACCTTTTGACCCTCGGCGATCCTCGAACCTCGACCCCTCGATGACCCTCGACCGCTCGGCGATCCACGACCCTCTACCCTAGTCCCCGAACCTCTCGACCCCCTCATGTCACGTTTGTCTAGTGTCAAAGGATTTAACAAAACCATGTCTTCATCATTAGGCGAAAGTTCCCGATCCTCGACACCCTCGTTCCCGATAAAAATTAAGAAGATGAAGAAGAAAAAAAAGAGGAGAAGAAAAAAAATAGAATAATATATTCTATTTTTTCTTCTTCTCCTCTATTCCTTCTTCTTCTCCTATTTTTTCTCTTCTTCTTCCTCTTCTTCTCTTCTTCTTCTTCTTCTTCTTCTCCTTCTTTCTCTTCTTATTTTTGTCCTCTTCTTCCTCGGCGACCCTCGACCCCTCGGCGATCCTCAACGACCCTCGACCCTCTACACCCTCGTTCCCGATAAAAAATAAGAACAGGAAGAAGAAGAAAAAAAAGAGGAGAAGAAGAAGTAGAAAAAAAAAGAAAAAAAAGAGGAGAAGTAGAAGGAATAGAGGAGAAGAAGAAAAAAATAGAAAAAATTTATAATTTTTCTTCTTCTCCTCTATTCCTTCTTCTTCTTCTTTTATTCTTCTTCTTCCTCTTCTTATTTTTTTCTCCTCTTCTTCTCCTTCTTCTTCTCCTTCTTCCTCTTCTTATTTTCCTTTTTCCTCTCTTTCTTTTTCTTCTTCTTCTTCTTCCTTATTCCTTCTTCCTCTTTTCTTCTTTTTCCTTATTTTCATTCTTTCTCGATGACCCTAACCCCCTAAACAGTACAACTAACGACAACGACTTCGCTTGCATACATATAAACAAATATGATTGATCATCTATGAACAATAAAAACATCATATGATATATGAACAAAAAAATCACATCTATGAACAAAAATATTCATATGATCATATATATATGCAGAAAAAACATCATATATGACGCTGAACAAAAAATCATCATATATGCATACATATATATCCATACATCAACATTACATCAACATATATGCAAAAAACATCATATATATGCAGAAAAAAAACATATATGCGGGGGGCCACATGGTGGCGATGGGGGGGGGCAGGGCAGGGGTGCGGGGGCTCACTGGGGCGGCGTCGGCGATGGCGAGGTCGGGGCCGGGCTGAGGCAGAGGCAGCGCGCGTGGGGCAGGGCTTGGGCCGGCGCGGGGAGGCGACGACGAGGTCGGGGAGGCTGTCGGCGATGGCGAGGTCGTGGAGGCATTAGCGATGGCGACAGTGACGAGGAGCGGGCAGCGACGGGGCAGGGCGCGGCAACGGGAGCGGCGACAGCGACGAGGAGCGGGCGGCGTCGCGGCGCAGGGGATTTGGCAACGACGACGGCAATGAGGCGTGGGTGGCGTACGACATCGGCGTGGGCTCGGGGGCGGGGCACGGGCGATGGCTACGGTGTCGGGCAGCCTAGCGGCGTCGAGGAGGACGGGGCCGTCGGAGGGGAACTGCGATGAAACTGAAATTTTTCACAAGTCTTGCTTATATACACGAAGCATTGGTCCCGGTTCGTGGCACCAACCGGGACCAATGCCCCCCTTTAGTCCCGGTTGGTGCCGCCAACCGGGACCAAAGGTCTCTTTTCAGCAGCCCAAAGGGCGGGAAGCAGGGACCTTTGGTCCCGGTTGGTGGCACCAACCGGGACTAAAGGGCGTGCATTGGTCCCGGTTGGTACCACGAACCGGTACCAATGCACCCCTTTAGTCCCGGTTGATGCCACCAACTGGGACAAAAGGCCTTGTGCTGCCCGCGTCCCGGCCAAAAGTTTAGTCCCTCCTCGGTAGTTGAGAGAGCTCGAGAGTGGTTTATAAGCGCTGCTACGCCCACCCTCTCGAGCTCCTCTCAACTGTAGGCTTTCGGGCCTAATCTGTCACTATGTGCCTGTGGGCCTACTGGCCTGCTGTGGGCCTGAATCCTGGCCCATGGTTGGGTTTCTAGTCATATTCAGGCCGTGGTGGCCCAGTAGGTGGCACATTTTTTAATTTTTTTGTTTTCTTTGTTGCTTTATTTAATTTATTTTGTTTCTACTTACAACAAAATACTTACTGTTGCTATTTTTATTTTGTTTTATTTTGTTTCTACTTATTTATTTTATTTTGTTTCTAGTTATTTATGAAATTTTATTTTGTTTCTACTTATTTATTTTATTTTGTTTCTACTTATTGACTTTATTTTCTTTTTTGCTTTTTTATTCATTTTATGAAAATTCCTTTTGCTTTTAATGTTTTGAACAGAAAATACTTTGATAATTTTAGTTGCATAAATTTTATATAATTTTAGTTTCGATAATACTAGAGGTTTATAAAAGCTTTTTAGTTGATTCCTTTAGCTATTAGAGTTTCATTAAAGTTTTCTAGTTCATTCTTTTTTCTATTAGAGTTTCATTAAATTTTTCTAGTCCATTCTTTTAGTTTATTATTTTTGCTATTAGAGTTTCATATAACTTTTCCAGTGCATTCTTTTTTATATTAGTTCATTCTTTGAGCTAAATGACCCTGAAATTGAAATGCACATCAGATAAACTCTCAAGAGGTTGAAAATTGGCATGGTATCATCATTTCACCCACATAGCGTGTGCTAAAAAGTTGAGAGGGTTACAGCAAAAACTAGATGCACTTCATGTACAAAACGGACAATCTCTTTCAAAGTATCTGGGTTTCGGACGAAAGCTCATTTGTTACAAAGGGATTAGATTTTTTAAACTTATTTGAACTCCAGACTTTTTTGTGTTCAAAATGCACCATTCAAAGCCACATCCTCAATTTTCAACCCTTTCTGACTTCATTTGTTATTTTTCATGCATTTACTGATTTTTTGAGCTATATGACCCTGAAAATGAAAAGCACTACAAATGAAATCTGAAAAGGTTGAAAGTTCGCATGGTATCATCATTTCATCCACATAGCATGTGCTAAACAGTTGAGAGGGTTACGGCAAAAACTGCATGCACTTCGTGTACAAAATGGACAATCTCTTTCGAAGTATCAAGGTTTCGGACGAAAGCTCGTCTGTTACAAAGGGATTTCATTTTTGAACTTATTTGAACTCCAGACTTTTGTGTGTGTTCAAAATGCACCATTCAAACCCACATCATCAATTTTCAACCCTTTCTGACTTCATTTGTTATTTTTCATGCATTTACAGATTTTTTTGAGCTATATGACCCTGAAAATGAAAAGCACTACAAATGAACTCTGAAAAGGTTGAAAGTTGGCATGGTATCATCATTTCACCCACATAGCATGTGCTAAAAAGTTGAGAGGGTTACGGCAGAAACTGGATGCACTTCGTGTACAAAACAGACAATCTCTTCCGAAGTATCAGGGTTTCGGACGAAAGCTCATCTGTTACAAAGGGATTCCATTTTTTGAACTTATTTGAACTCCAGACTTTTTGTGTGTTCAAAATGCACCATTCAAAGCCACATCATCAATTTTCAACCCTTTCTGACTTCATTTGTTATTTTTCATGCATTTACTGATTTTTTGAGCTATATGACCCTGAAAATGAAAAGAAGTACAAATGAACTCTGAAAAGGTTGAAAGTTGGCATGGTATCATCATTTCACCCACATAGCATGTGCTAAAAAGTTGAGAGGGTTACGGCAAAAACTGGATGCACTTCGTGTACAAAACGGACAATCTCTTCCGAAGTATCAGGGTTTCGGACGAAAGCTCATCTGTTACAAACGGATTCCATTTTTTGAACTTATTTGAACTCCAGACTTTTTGTGTGTTCAAAATGCACCATTCAAAGCCACATCATCAATTTTCAACCCTTTCTGACTTCATTTGTTATTTTTCATGCATTTACTGAATTTTTTGAGCTATATGACCCTGAAAATGAAAAGCAGTACAAATGAACTCTGAAAAGGTTGAAAGTTGGCATGGTATCATCATTTCACCCACAAAGCATGTGCTAAAAAGTTGAGAGGGTTACGGCAAAAACTGGATGCACTTCGTGTACAAAACGGACAATCTCTTTCGAAGTATCAGGGTTTCATACGGAAACTCGTCTGTTACATGGATATTCTAGATCAAAGGCGTCATCATAATAGTTGCGGAGAGAAAGTCTTCACTTTTTGTTCGCTTGTGTCCTTTGCTTATTGCGCCGTAACCATTGATTATCTTCATCGTTTATCATGGTGCTTGGGTCAGCCATGACTTTGAAGGGAGGAATTTCATGAAACTTTTCATAATCTTCGGACATGTCTGTCTTGGCCTCCACTCCCACGATGTCTCTTTTTCCTAAAAGAACTATGTGGCGCTTTGGCTCATCGTATGATGTGTTCGGTTCCTTATCTTTTCTTTTTCTCGGTTTGGTAGACATGTACTTCACATAAAAAACCTGCGCCACATCATTGGCTAGGACGAATGGTTCGTCTGTGTACCCAAGATTGTTCAGATCCACTGTTGTCATTCCGTACTGTGGGTCTACCTGTACCCCGCCTCCTGACAGATTGACCCATTTGCACTTAAACAAAGGGACCTTAAAATCATGTCCGTAGTCAAGTTCCCATATGATCACTATGTAACCATAATATGTGTCCTTTCCCCTCTTGGTTGCTGCATCAAAGCGGACACCGCTGTTTTGGTTGGTGCTCTTTTGATCTTAGGCGATCGTGTAAAATGTATTCCCATTTATCTCATATCCTTTGTAAGTTAATACAGTCGAAGATGGTCCCGTGGACAACGAGTACAGCTCATCACAAATAGTGTCGTCACCTCTGAGACGTGTTTCCAACCAACTGCCGAAAGTCCTGATGTGTTCACATATAATCCAGTCGTCACCCTGCTCCGGGTGTTTGGAGCACAGACTGTTCTTGTGTTCAACGACATACAGGGTCACCAAGGTAGAGTTCTGTAGAACTGTGTAGTTTGCTTGAGACCAAGAATGCCCGTCACTGCATATTATTGAGTCCCCTCCTAGCGTGCCTTTTCCAGTCAGTCTCCCCTCATACCGCGATTGAGGGAGACCAATCTTCTTAATGCCAGGAATGAAGTCAACACAAAACCCAATGACATCCTCTGTTTGATGGCCCATGGAGATGCTTCCTTCGGTCCTAGCGCGGTTACAGACATATTTCTTCAGGACTCCCATGAACCTCTCAAAGGGGAACATATTGTGTAGAAATACGGGGCCCAGAACGACAATCTCGTCGACTAGATGAACTAGGACGTGCGTCATGATATTGAAGAAGGATGGTGGGAACACCAGCTCGAAACTGACAAGACATTGCGCCACATCACTCCTTAGCCTTGGTATGATTTTTGGATCGATCACCTTCTGAGAGATTGCACTGAGGAATGCACATAGCTTCACAATGGCTAATCGAACGTTTTCTGGTAGAAGCCCCCTCAATGCAACCGGAAGTAGTTGCGTCATAATGACGTGGCAGTCATGAGACTTTAGGTTCTGGAACTTTTTCTCTGGTATATTTATTATTCCCTTTATATTCGATGAGAAGCCAGACGGGACCTTCATACTGAGCAGGCATTCAAAGAAGATTTCCTTCTCTTCTTTGGTAAGAGCGTAGCTGGCAGGACATTCATACTACTTTGGAGGCATGCCGTCTTTTTTGTGCAAACGTTGCAGGTCCTCCCGTGCCTCTGGTGTATCTTTTGTCTTCCCATACACGCCCAAGAAGCCTAGTAGGTTCACGCAAAGGTTCTTCGCCACATGCATCACGTCGATTGAAGAGCGGACCTCTAGGTCTTTCCAGTAGGCTAGGTCCCAAAATATAGATTTCTTCTTCCACATGGGTGCGCGTCCCTCAGCGTCATTCGGAACAGATAGTCCGCCGAGACCCTTTCCAAAGATTACGTGTAAATCATTGGCCATAGAAAGTACGTGATCACCGGTACGCATGGCGGGCTTCTTCCGGTGATATGCCTCGCCTTTGAAATTCTTGCCTTTCTTTCGACATTGATGGTTGGTCGGAAGAAATTGACGATGCACCAGGTACACATTCTTCCTGCATTTGTCCAGGTATATACTTTCGGTGTCAACTAAATAGTGCGTGTGCATGCGTGGTATCCCTTGTTTCTCTGTCCTGAAAGGTTACTGAGAGCAGACCAATCGTTGATGGTTACAAACAGCAACGCATGCTGGTTAAATTCCTCCTGTTTGTGCTCATCCCACACACGTACACCGTTTCCATTCCACAGCTGTAAAAGTTCTTCAACTAATGGACTTAGGTACACAGCAATGTCGTTGCCGGGTTGCTTAGGGCCATGGATGAGAACTGGCATCATAATGAACTTCCGCTTCATGCACATCCAAGGAGGAAGGTTATACATACATAGAGTCACGGGCCAGGTGCTGTGATTGCTGCTCTACTCCCCGAAAGGATTAATGCCATCCACACTTAAACCAAACCATATGTTCCTTGGGTCACCTGCAAACTCAGCCCGGTACTTTCTCTCGATTTTTCTCCACTTCGACCCGTCAGCGGGTGCTCTCAACTTCCCGTCTTTCTTACCACCCTCTCTATGCCATCGCATCAACTTGGTATGCTCTTCGTTTCTAAACAGATGTTTCGACCGTGGTATTATAGGAGCATACCACATCACCTTGGCAGGAACCCTCTTCCTGGGGGGCTCACCGTCAACATCACCAGGGTCATCTCGTCTGATCTTATACCGCAATGCGCCGCATACCGGGCATGCGTTCAAATGCTCGTACGCACCGCGGTAGAGGATGCAGTCATTAGGGCATGCATGTATCTTCTGCACCTCCAATCCTAGAGGGAGTCCGACCTTCTTTGCTGCGTACGTACTGTCGGGCAATTCGTTATCCTTTGGAAGCTTCTTCTTCAATATTTTTAGTAGCTTCTCAAATCCTTTGCCAGGCACAACATTCTCTTCCTTCCACTGCAGCAATTCCAGTACGGTACCGAGCTTTGTGTTGCCATCTTTGCAATTGGGGTACAACCCTTTTTTGTGATCCTCTAACATGCGATCGAACTTCAGCTTCTCCTTTTGACTTTCGCACTGTCTCCTTGCATCAACAATGACTTGGCGGAGATCATCATCGGGCACATCGTCTGGTTCCTCTTGATCTTCAGCAGCTTCCCCCGTTGCAGCATCACCGTATTCAGGGGGCACATAGTTGTCATCGTCCTCTTCTTCTTCGCTGTCTTCCATCATAACCCCTATTTCTCCGTGCTTGGTGCAAACTTTATAGTGTGGCATGAAACCCTTATAAAGCAGGTGGCTGTGAAGGATTTTCCGGTCAGAGTAAGACTTCGTATTCCCACATATAGGGCATGGACAACACATAAAACCATTATGCTTGTTTGCCTCCGCTACTTCGAGAAAATTATGCATGCCCTTAATGTACTCGGAGGTGTGTCTGTCACCGTACATCCATTGCCGGTTCATCTGCGTGCATTATATATAACTAAGTGTGTCAAAAACCATTCTAGAACATCATGGATAGATAAGTGACCAAATTAATAGAAGTTCATCATCACATTAAAACCAAAGTACATACATAGTTCTCATTGAACAACATATAGCTCTCCAAAGCATCTAATTTAACCATACATTGAAACTATGTAAAACATTTCAATGCAACAACAAATGCGATCATAACCGCAACCAAGGTAACAATTGATCCAACGGCATAATGATACCAAGCCTCGGTATGAATGGCATATTATCTAATCTTTCTAATCTTCAAACACATTGCATCCAAATTGATCTTGTGATCATCGACGACATCCGCAACATGCAACTCCAATATCATCTTCTCCTCCTCAATTTTTTTATTTTTTCCTTCAAGTAATTGTTTTCTTCTTCAACTAAATTTAACCTCTCGACGATAGGGTCGGTTGGAATTTCCGGTTCACATACCTCCTAGATAAATAAAATCTATGTCATGTTGGTCGGGATAATTGTCATAAACAATAATTGATCCAAATAGTTATAAAAGATAATAAATACCACATCCGAATCATAGACAGGACGAGGGCCGACGGGGTGGATACCAAAACCATCGCACTATATAATAACAAGCAATAATAAAAGTAAGAAAATTAGACAAGTATCTATCTAATCATACAAGTAAGAATTTTTTTGTTTTCGAAAGAAGATAAGAACAATAGGCTCACTACGGTGGTGCCGGCGACGAGATCGGCACGGGCGATCGACGGCGGTGAAGACGGGGACGAGACGTGACGGGCTGCTAAACCTAGACAAATCTTGGGGAAAATGGAGCTTGGAGGTCGAGCTTCGAGAGGGGAAAGCTTAACTAGTGTGGCTCGGACATTTCATGGAACACCTCATGTGCATAGGAGGTGAGCTAGAGCACCACAAAGCTCTCCCCTCGCCGGCCAGAAAAACAGAGCATTGTGGAGTGCTCTGCTCACCGGCAATGGGGTATATATAGGCACCTCATTGGTCCCAGTTCGTGGCTGGAACTGGGACTAAAGGCCCCCCTTCTGGCCTAGTTCTAGCCATGAACCGGGACCAATGGCTGTGGGCCAGGAGCGAGGACCATTGGTCCCGGTTCATGCCTGGAACCGGGACAAATGGGTCCAGACGAACCGGGACCAATGCCCCACGAGGCCCGACCGCCCCCCTGGGCTCACGAACCAGGACGTATGCCTCCATTGGTCCCGGTTCGTGACTGAACCGGGACTAATGGGCTGGCCAAGCCTGAACCAAAGCCCTGTTTTCTACTAGTGGAAGAAACTAGTGATGTGATTTTTATTGCTCGCAACAACTATAACCCCAACTGGAAAAATAATGGTTATGCTCCTAGACTCCCTTATCCTAGTAATGGAGGCGCATCAAATAATTTTAATGAAGCTAATAGCAGCGATAGAAATACTCTTGAGGAAACTCTTAAAAATAACACATCAAAGAGCCACGTTCACAAATAAAATTACAACTCAGTGCCCCTACGTAACAAAAAGGCAGATAGAACCAGACATGCCAAAGTGTTCGTCACCTCACACATAATAATACAGCCCTAAAAAGGATCACCCGCCCTATGGGCTTTACATTACGGTGACTATATCATCA
This sequence comes from Aegilops tauschii subsp. strangulata, assembly GCF_002575655.3. NCBI lineage: Eukaryota > Viridiplantae > Streptophyta > Magnoliopsida > Poales > Poaceae > Aegilops > Aegilops tauschii. The sequence continues at coordinate 466,136,842 of NC_053040.3, forward strand.
ATCTTCAAGATTATTCTAATGCACTTGCACAGCAGCGAGATGGCGCTCGTGCTCACAAGAAACGACTGCACAACATTCTCCTCCAGGATTGTTGTGATTTGGCCTTTCCTCGCGTTGATTCCCGTGTTCTGCTCACCCTTGGCATGGCGGTTCCTTAGCTCAGTAACAATGGCAATTGGGTTGAGCCCTACATTCTCTGCCAATGTGTAAGGGATGACCTCGAGTGCATCAGCAAACTCCTTGATGCAGTAACTCTCCATTCCATGGAGCTCCTTTGACCAAGCAGCAAGTTGCATTGACATTTCTATTTAAGGAGAACCTCCACCAGCAATTAAAAACCTCTTGTTCACCAAGCACCCTCATAAAAATAAGCATGAACAGGATCAGAACACTGAAGAAATAATAAATTGCAAGCTAAAAATAGTGCTAAGCAACATAAATACTACAAAATAAATACATCATGAGCAAGAATAATCATTTCTTGAGGATACATTTCTACTTAAGCTCAAGGCCTAATGGTATGTAAATTATCTTAATTTTCATTATACTTGAGCCCACAAGGCCAGTTCATCCCATATTTGGGTAAAAAAGACCTGGAAAACCGTCTACTCCAAGAAGTTGTTTTTCAGTAAAATTCAGAGCAACCATCTAATTATGAAACAACAGAAGTTGTAAGATAAACCTGTCTGCCCAACATACACATTCTCATCTTGTCACGTCCCTAGCCTTGCTATGCACTTGGACTAGCTTGGTTGCTGCATCATGTCTAAATTTCATTTAAAGTTGAATTGGGGATTGTTAAACCCTAGCACCAAATGAATTCAACTAGGTTCAAAATAAAAATATTTTCAATGAACCCAAAATGCCTTTCAAAAATGTTCATTATTTATGGAAAAAGGTTAAAACCTTTACCAGAGGTCATGCACATTTTTCCAAGCCATTTATGGTCTTTGAATTAATCCATATTGTATTTGAATTGGGGCATTTAAATACTATTAATATTTTCTAATGCTCCAACAATTCTGAAAATAGTTAAGGGCCTCTGTAATAATTCATTTAATGCCCACAATTATTTTCAGGATTTATTAAAATGATTTGGGCTATAAACTAAATCAAAACAAAATAACAGAAATAGAAAACATAAACAAATGAGAGAGAGAGAGAGAGAAGTGCTTACCTGTGCAGCCCACCAGAGCCGGCCCAGCTCCTGTGCTGGTCCAGCACTGTGCGGCCCAGCCCACCGCAGCCGCCACCGTCTTCAACCTCCTGCCAGTAGGCAGGAGGGCGTGTGCTCGCCGCACGCGCGCGCCACCTCCACCCTGCCTAGCTGCCCCCTCGTTGCCTTGGGCGCCTCCCGCGACGCCACGCACACCCCGGACCCTCTCACTCTCTCTGGACTCCTCCTCCTCTGCTCTCCCTTCCTCTCGTCATCGAACGCACCTGAGAGCGCCGCTCGCCGTAGCCATGACCACCGGCCACCCCTTGTCCCGTGATCGTGCCCAGCAGCTCCGCAATCGGGCACCACATCCCCAAGCCGAAGGAAACGAGCCGGAGGACTTTGCTTCGTCGCCAACGTCCTCGTCTTCACCGCCGGCGCCCGGAGATCGTCTCCGTCGATTCGTTGGTTTCCGTCCGTCCCCGAGGCCACTGACCTTCTGCGCCGCCTCCCTGTGAGCTCCTCATCTCTCCTCTTTGCTCACCCCCTCTGTTCCCGTCCTCTAGCCATCGTTCCACAAGTGCCCGAAGCCCGGCTCCGCCGGCCATAACGCCGCCGTGGCCACTGTCACATAGAGCTGCAACCGAGCACATAGCCGTGCTCAGCGCAACGCCAGAAGCCCAAAACCCCCTCCAGCTGCCCCTGCCGTGCTTCGCAACACCGAAACCGCCGAGACCCGAACTCCGGCCGCCGCCTTGCTCGCCGCCGGCGCTGCTCCCGGCCACCCCGCTGCCTCCCGTCCGGTCCTTTGGATGCGGACGAGCAAGAGCTACTCCCCGGTGCCCTTAGCTCACCAAACCACCACCCGTAGCTCAAACCCGAGCCGAGCCGCCGTCGTTTTGGTCGCCGCCGGCAAGGCTCCGGCGACCGATGACGTGGCACCGTCATTAGGCGCTAACCCCACTGCTTAAACCGCCCACAACCACTGACAGTGGGCCCCAGGCCTGGTCAAACCCCAGTCAGCGCTGGGTTTGACCGGGATTAGCCCTGTGTCACTGACGTGTGGCCCCCACACGTCAGGTTTGACCTGGGTCAACCCAGTTGACCGCTGACACAGGCATGACGTAATTAATCCTTTTCTGGATTTAAAATAATTCAGGAAATTTCAGAAAATCCTATAAACTTCTAAAAATCATAGAAAATCAACCGTAACTCCAAATGAAATAATTTATATATGAAAAATGATCAGAAAAATCCAATCTATCCATCTGTACCTTTTTCATGCATGTTAGAACAACTTATGGCTGCTGTTTAGGCCAAATCATATAAATGGCATTTAAACCCTCACATATGGAGTTTGAGTTGAACCTAGGGTTCAAACCAACTCCATTTAACATGTTGCTAGCTGCATTAGCTCAATTCACAGCATATTGCCATGTCACATTCATGCATCATATTGTTGCATTGCATTGATTGGTTTTCCTCTCTGTTGCCGGTGTTGTCCCCTCTCAGTAGATGCTGTTCCGTCGCTGTGATCGTTGACACTGATGAAGACTCAATGCTATCTTCAGAAGTGTCAGGCAAGCAAAACCCCCCTTGCTCATTCCGATACAATCGCACTCTCTCGCTCCTGCTCTCTTTTACTGCATTAGGACAACAACAATTCATCTGTTACTTGCTGCGGTAGCTGAACCCCTTTATCCTCTGCATGACCTGTCGTTGCCACAGTAAATAGATGAAACCCACTAGCATGAGTAGGAGTTGTTTGAGCCCTGATGTGCCTACTCATTCATGCTTGTTTGTCATGCCTGCTACTGCTTAGAGTTGAGTTAGGTCTGATTCATCGGGGATGAATTGGAATGTGGTGAACATGTCCTACTGTTGAGAGCTAAGTGTGTGAACACGATTTGGTAAAGGTAGCGGTGAGAGGCCATGTAGGAGTACATGGTGGGTTGTCTCATTGAAGCCATCCTCAGGAACTGAGTTCTGTGTTTGTGATCCATGAACAGTTACTACCACACATTGGGTTCCGGTAACTCGACCCCTCTCGGCTTATTAACCGCCTCGATCTCTGTCCAGGAGTTGCAACTAGTTTCTGGTGTTTGTAGGTTGTGTTAGTAGTCTACCAAATGGTACCCGGTACAGGTGGGCTTGGGACAGACTAGGCACCGTGGCACGGTGTACCAAGCGTAGATCCATCCGTCGAGGTGGGCTTGGGAACCCTGTTCACATCGTTTGGGGCCGTGAGCGACACCCCGGCCGGATCTCTTTGCGGATGGAACCCGAATAGGCGATAAACCTGGACTAGAGACTTGTGTGGTTAGTCAGGTCGTGGCCGACTCCCTCGCTAGGCTTCCGCTTGAAGGTTGCCGAGGTACACGAGGTGTACATGGTGGTAAGTGGCGAGAGCGTGTGTGACGAAGTACACCCCTGCAGGGTTAATATGATCTATTCGAATAACCGTGTCCGCGGTAAAGGACTTCTGGGTTGCCTATAACAGTTCATAGACAAGTGAAAGTGGATACTCTAAAATGTGCAAGATAAGCGTGAGTGCTATGGATGGCGTTCTCGTAGGGAGACGGGAGCGGATCCATAGTGGTGTATTGATATGGTGAATATGTGGACTTGTGTGCGCCACCTCAAAGAGTTACTTGCAATTGTAGCCTAGGATAGCCACCGAGTCAAAGCTGGCCTGCTGCAGTTAAACTCCACCACCCCCTGTTGATACCGATGCATATGTAGATAGTTCTGATGTAAGTCTTGCTGGGTACATTTGTACTCACGTTTGCTTATTTTATGTTTTGCAGAGAGACGTCGGTCTCGCTAGTAGTTCCGTGTGGACTTCGACGTTTAGCTTGATACCTCAGCTACGATCTTGTGCCCTCGGCAGGATCTGGTAGATAGTCAGGCTTCTCAGCCTTTTTCATTTGTAGATGTCTGTACTCAGACATGATAAGCTTCCGCATGTGCTTTGGTTTGTATGCTCTGAATGTTGGGTCATGAGACCCATGTTTGTAATATCTGGCTCTTCGGAGCCTAATGAATAAATACTCTGAGTCGTAGAGTCTTGTTGTGATGCCATGTTGTATTTGCACATATCGAGCATATTGTGTGTATGATTGAAATGCTTGGTATGTGTGGGATCCGACAATCTAGTTGTCTATCCTTAGCAGCCTCTCTTATGGGGAAATGTAGTCTAGTGCCTCCTTGAGCCATAGTAGTCCGCTACAGCCCGGTTCACCGGAGTCCTGCTGGCCCAGCACTACTGCTTTGGACACTTGACTGGCCGGCATGTGTTTCATATCGTTCCGGTGTCTGTCCCTTCGGGGAAATGTCACGCGGTGACATCCGGAGTCCTACCTAGCCTGCTACAGCCCGGGTTCCCGGAGTCCTGTTAGCCCAGTGCTACAGCCCGGATTCGCACGCTGCTGACCGACACGTTCGATGTTGATTCATGTATGCCTGTCCCCATACGTTAGTGCCGCCTTGGGTTCACGACTAGCCATGTCGGCCCGGGTTCTCTGTCATATGGATGCTAGCGACATTGTCATATACGTGAGCCAAAAGGCGCAAATGGTCCCGGGCCATGGTAAGGCGACACCCGTGGGAGTACCGTGCGTGAGGCCGCAAAGTGATATGAGGTGTTACAGGCTAGATCGGTGTGACTTGGAATCGGGGTCCCGACACATCTAGACTTCATATCATGAGTTTACCCAAAAAGAAATGAGCGGTCATTACGTTAAGAGGACAACAATATTTTTCTCAAAAAATAATTCAATTTCATAAGATCTGATGCGCACACCCACACGTTGTCATGCATTGATCATACAGAATCCTACCATGGAAGTGTTCAAATTCACAGGCATAAGATGAGGCGGTCATTGTAATATCCAAAACGACCATGTTGATACCACACCAATGTTCCAAAAGGCTGTAAAAGGCATTGGAGCTAGTGACTAGCTCTCATAAGAATTTCATGTTGTCACATCTGGATGTATGACAATGTAAGGGGTTAGCCAAATTGACTCCAGCCGACTAAGGGCTACTCCCTCCGTTCACTATTATAAGAAAGATGTTTTACTTTTTCTAAATTAGATGTACATAGACATGTTTTGGTGTGTACGTTCACTTAGTCCATATTGAAATATCCAAAACATCGTGCGATATTAAGGCCTCCTTTTAATAGAGAACCGGAACAAAGCATTAACACACGGTGAATACATGAACTCCTCAAACTACGGTCATCACCGGGAGTGGTCCCGACTATTGTCACTCCGAGTTTGCCGGATCATAAAACGTAGTAGGTGACTATAACTTGCAAGATCGGATCTAGAAAATGGATATAATGGTGATAACATAAATGGTTCAGATTTGAAATCATGGCACCCGGGCCCAAAGTGAGAAGCATTAAGCATGGCAAAGTCATAGCAACATCAATCTCAGAACATAGTGGATACTAGGGATCAGGCCCTAACAAAACTAACTCGATTACATAATGAATCTCATCCAACTCCTCACCGACCAGCAAGCCTACGAAGGAATTACTCACTCCCGGTGGGGAGCATCATGGAATTGGCGATGGAGAAGGGTTGGTGATGACGAAGAACGAAGATCCCCCTCTCAGGAGCCCGAAACGGACTCCAGATCTGGCCTCCCGATCAAAAACAGGAGGTGACGGCGGCTCCATCTCGTGGATCGCGATAATTCTTTCTCCCCAACTTTTTCTGGAAAAATAGGATTTTATAGCGTCGACACTAGTAGAAAAAGGGTCATCTGTCCCGGTTGGTAAGGGCCTTTTGTCCCGGTTGTTGAACCGGGACTAAAGGGTCGTTACTAATGCCCTAGCCCTTTAGTCCCGGTTCTTACACGAACCGGGACAGATGGGCCGCCACGTGGCCGGTGCGGCGAGCCCAGGCAGGAGGGCCTTTGGTCCCGGTTGGTGGCACTAACCGGGACCAATAGGCATCCACGCGTCAGCATTTCAGGGGGCGGGGTTTTTGTTTTTTTGAAGGGGGGTTGGGGGTTTTGGGGGGTTAATTTAGGTGTTTCATATATTTTGTTAGCTAGCTAATTAATAGAGAGAAGTGTCCTCTCTTATCTCCGTGCTTGGTCGACGCTACGTACTATATACGTATAGAGAGGGCTAGACACGCTAGCTAGTAAGCAAATGAAGGAAACAAAAGATCGTCATGAACATATGCATATAGAGAGAAGTGATATCGACCACCTCTCCTTCTCCGAGAGATTGGTCGAACAACAAGTTTTTTTTGAATATTTACTGTGAGGCAAAGCCCCACAGCCCTGTATTAAAGAAAGCAGAACTGTACAAACAAATTACAGACTATACAAGGAAGGAAAAAGGAAAAGAGTCTACCTATGGCTAAACAACTCTACCTGCATTACAACAAAGAAGCAACCCAAGCCAAGAGTTTTGGTTTTGTACAATCCTTCACCCTATGAGCAAGCAAAGAGATATCATGGATTAAATTACTCTTCCAAGCACTGAAAGTAGCTCTCTCAGCTCTGAAGGTTCTGCCATTTCTCAAAATCCAAATATTCCATGCTGCTGTGAGCATAACTTCAACGAAGAAAGGGTGCGTGAAGCTGGACCTAGCATGCAGGATCATTGCAGAATATCTGAGCCTCCAGACCAATCAATGCCCAAGTAGCTCTAGACTCTACAGCTGAAGGTGCAGTTAAAAAATAGATGGATTCTATCCTCATACGCCAGCTCACTACAAATGAGGCATAGATTGTCATCCTGATTTGAGCGCCAGTGTCTCCTAACCAACATATCCTTGGTGTTAAGTCTGTCAAAGAATAATAGCCAGCCGAACACCTTGATCTTCATGGTGCACTTACTCTGCCATAGCCATTTGCAAGGTTGTATTGTAGGTAGGTGTGAGTGCATGATCATGTAAAAACTTTTGGCAGTGTATCCTCCTGATTGACCAGGCCATATCCAGACATCAGGTATAGTGGGGTCTCTATCCAACTGCATGATCCAACCTTCCAGCATGTGTAACTCAGCAGCGGCCTCATGAGAAAGAGGCAAATAAAACATAGAGTAAAGATCCTGGGAGTGAAGAAATTCCCGCACAGAGATCCTATCATTATTGACAAAAGAAAACAACCTTGGCAATCTCCAACATAGGGGTCTAGCAGAGCCCCCAATGTGCCAAGAGTCTGTCCAGAACAGAGCAGAATCACCCATGTTGATATGAGCTGAGGCTATAGCAGTGTAAGCCTCATGCAGCTTCAGAACATCCCTCCACCAGAAAGATCCAACATTAGCTGTTGCCTGTGGAACCCCATGATCATAGTAGCTGTTCCATATCAGGGTCACCCAAGGAACATCAACCTTGTTATAGAATTTGTGAAGATGCTTGATAAGAAGTCCTTTATTCTGGATGTTCAGATTAATAATACCTAAACCCCCTTTATCTCTTGGCCTGCAAACCAGCTCCCAAGCAGCCAGAGATTGCTTTGGAGCATCACTATTACCCCTCCAAAGGCATTGCCTGAAGATTCTGTCTAGCTGCTTAATGATCCCTGCTGGAATATTGAGGCTGCACAGAAAGTATATTGGCAGAGAGGTCAGGACAGAGGTAAGAAGCTGCAAGCGAGAGCCTTGATTCAGCATGGAAGAGCTTGCAGTTCACCTCCTCTCAAGACTGTCAACTAAGGGCATGAGGTCAATGATCCTTGGCCTTGTAGTTCCCAAAGGCAATCCAAGATAAGTAAATGGTAGCTGGCCAATTTTACAACCAAGAATAGCAGCAAGTCTAGCAGCCTCCTCATCAGTCATATTCAAAGGAATCATTGAGGATTTAGCAAAGTTGACCTTTAAACCAGTGGATTGTTGGAAGGTAAGCAGCATGTTCTTGAGGGCAACAAGCTCATCATCCTTAGCTGCAAGAAATAGGATCGTGTCATCCGCATATTGAATGATGGGAAACTCTCTGTCATGGGTTTGAATAGGCAAAGAGAGCGTGCCATGCACCAGCATTTGGTTGACCACAGACTGCAACAGATCTGCTGCGATGACAAACAACAGAGGTGATAGTGGATCACCCTGTCTGACCCCACACTTGCACATAAATTGCTTTCCAGGAATGCCATTTAACAGTACAGACGAAGAACCTGTAGACAACAGTTGTTTAATCCAAAGAATTCATTTGGCATCAAACCCTTTATGCTGCAACATCTAAAGAATAACCTCATGCTCGACAGTGTCAAAGGCCTTAGCAAAGTCCAACATAAGAATTATGATTCGACGCTTGGACTGTTTACATTGATGAATATAATCAAAACTCAGGCCAGACAATCCTGAATTGACCTACCCTTAAGGAACCCATACTGATTTTTGTGGATACACTTAAGGATCACCCTCTGCAACCGGTTGGCCAACAATTTTGTTAGAAATTTAAGACAAGTGTTAGTGAGAGATATTGGCCGGAAATCATCAGGCCCTTCTGGTGAAATGATCTTGGGTATGAGCGTAATGAGGGAGGAATTAATGTTTTCCAACGAAAGCTTCCCCTCATAAAAATCCTGAATCATCCTCAAGAAGTCCTGCTCAATTATAGGCCAACAGCGATTGACGAACATCCCATTAAAGCCGTCCGGACCAGGTGCCCGATCCACCGGCAATTCCTTCAAAACTTTGTTAATTTCCTCATCAGAAAACGGCAAGGATAGCTCCTCCAGCCCCGGGATGGGCTGAATTAAATGATTCAAATCGAAGCCCATATTGATCCCTTGGGCCTGGCCCATCCTTGATTTGAACGAAGCCAAAGAATTCCTGCCATCTGAGCATGATCAGTCATAGGATCAGGCATGGAACTGATCTTCAGACTGGTGTTGAGTTTCTCCTCATACGCTCCAAGTCCATGGCATGAAAAAATTTGGAATTCTCCTCGCCAACCTTTATATACCGAACAGTGCACCTCTGTTTCCAATATATATAGTGAATTTTCAACAGATGTTCATAATGAAACTTCACTATTTTCCGGAAATTGAATTCCGGCCGTGTTAAAGGCCGCACTTCCTCCAGCTGATCAAAGTGTAGAATCACCTTTGAACAATCAACAGTAAGCTTTTTGATGTATGATAACTTTTTGCTCCAAAATTTCAAATCATACCGCAGCTGCTTGAATTTCCTTGTGATAACCGCAGAAGCAGAAAGATCAAAGAAGACTGGTGCATTCCAAGACTTGGTGACACAATCCATGAACCCCGGCATATCTAACCAGAAATTTTCAAACCGAAAAGTCTTGGCCGCAGGAATGGTACTATCAATGGACACCACACAAGGCACGTGATCCGAGGCAGTTCTGGCGAGTGGATTAACCACAGTGTTCGGATAATGTGAAATCCAATCAGGAGTAGTAAAGAACCAATCAAGTTGCTCGAGCAGGGGGTTTTGCTGCATATTAGACCAGGTGAAGCTACGGCCTTTCAAGGGCAGCTCCAAGAGACCAAGGTGACCAATTATTTCGTTGAAGAGGAAGATATCATTAATATCACCACCCGGGAGGTTTCTGTTATCCAAAGACCTGATGAAATTAAAGTCCCCCAACAATAGCCAATTTTCATCGGGAGGGATGTCTAGATGATATAGCCAACTAACGAAATCGTCCCTAGGCTGACCCTCACATGGCCCATACACAGAGGCTAGGGTCCATTTTTTGGAGTTCTGCAACGATTGGAAGGAGACGACAACACCAAACCTCTGAATATCAACAAGCTGGCCGTGAAAGATCGAAGAATTCCAAACGACTAGAATCCCACCAGAGGCTCCAACAGAAGGCGAGAACGCGAATTGGTCAAACCTCCTAGGGCAGAAGGATCTAGTCGTTCGAATATCAAAGTTCTCACATTTAGTTTCCTGCAGACAAAGAACATAACATCTGCTCTCCTCAATCTTGGCACGTAGGTCCCGCTGCCTAGCCTCAGAATTCAGACCACACACGTTCCAACAGAGCACATTCCAATTTGTAAAATAACAATTATCCATAAAAAAACGGCGCGGGGAAGTAGTTGCAGATCCAGCTGCTTAACAGCATGGACATGAGCAGAACATAGGTGGCAGTAGCAATAACCAAGGATTTCAGACAGTCACACAAACAGAAAGTACTAACAAAAAACGGGCACAAAAACAAAAGTGCCCAATTCTCCATGAAGCTTCTTGGGCTGTCAATCATCATGTGGACCATCGTCTTCTGCAGCAAGACGTGGAGAAGCCATAAGCTTCTCGACCGATAACTCAGACGGATCAATGCCCAGAGCCACTCCAATTGCCTGCATCGTCGGAATAGGCGTCGGGGGTGGGAGAGGAAGCTGGCTGGGCTCATCATCAAGACGAAGCTTCTTAGCCTTCGGGCGACGCAGGGGGGCAAACCTCGGAGGGATGGCAGAAACTGGCTTCATGCCCGTCCTTTTGGCAGAACTGCGCGTCATCCTTCTGGTGGAGAAGTCCAGAACTGGCTCCACAAGTGTGATAGAACGTCTGGAGCATGCAGACTGACGTGGTCGCTTGCCCAGCGGAGTTGGAGTGACCGAAGAAAACTGAAAATCCTCCTGAGAGACCGGTGAAGGAGAAAGTGGAACCTGGTAATTGGAGCACGAAAGATAATCAGATGTCAACTCTTCAATGACCACCGAAGAGCTGATTCCAGGATTTGAGACACATTGCTTGTCAGATAAGAGCTAAAATTTCTGTTGCAGATCAGCAGACCCAAATTTAACTTGCAGCAACGTCGCAGAAAATCCAGGCAGACAAGCTGGTATATCCCTGATGAAAAATTCAGGCAATAAGGATTTGAACGATCTCTCCCAGAGCATTGCCGGCGGAAGAACTGGCCCATAAAAGACCCTGACCATACCAAGATGAATCGGCTCCAACTGCACTATCGGTGGGGCTTGCAGAGGCTGCTGGACTTCAATCATATCCTCATCATCATAAGAGTCCACGGATGGGTTCAAAATCATAGAGTTTTGGTCCTGGGCTGGTTGAACCTCCTCATGCTGCTGCTAATGATCAGGCTGAACATGTTCCTCCCACGGGCCCCATCCCGCTTCATGTTGCACATTATCAGCACATCCTGCCACATCATTTTGTCCTTGATTAGGGCCCGGAGGAACTGCATTCCATCCCAGAGCAGGGTATGGAGGCATTGCCCAAAACGGTTGCGGCACCTGAACTCCAGGCAACGGGTGGGGATTCGCATTAAGAGGCATAGGATCTTCATCCGCTGGGATCATGGCACCAGCAAATTCCCCTGATAAGACATAACAACCAGCTGACCAAGACACCATGACATCACCCCAATTGGCAAATTCCCGAAAGGTGACCGAGCGAGGGACTAGCGCATTGTCAGGGAACGAGGCACGGACCAAAGATCTAACCTTACGCCTGTCAGTGCTATTCCAGTAGTGGAACTGTCCGAAGGAGCCAACCATATCAGCAATGCACTGAGTGTTTCTATAGTCTAAAGGGATGCCGATGAACATCAAGTTCTCGTATATCTATCCGACACTACCGGCTACATATATAAAATAATTATCTCTTACAATATAATCTCCTAATTATATATGAACACAGGGTCCACATAGTATTCTCCGTTTTCAGTGATCACGTGGTCAAGGAAGAATGCCGCCAATTCCTCTTGAATTGCTCGCATACGATCTGGTGGTAGGAGTTCATCCCGCATCCGAAAGATCTAATTTGAAGAAGGGGGTCAATACATATATATATGAATAAATGAAACTCAACACAAATGATGGTAATAAAATAAAATTGTGAATATTATTGCTTACGCACTTCATATTGTTCGTCAGAGTAGCCCCGCTCACAGGTCGTGTGGCGGATGGACTCGCAAACGTAGTATCCACATAAATCATTCCCTTGTTCCTGCCACAACCACTTTACAAGAAATAGAGGTCAATCAAACTGATGAGCAAGCATGCTAAATGGTATTGATGAAACTAGCGCTTGAATCACTAGGAGATGCGCGGAACATGCTACTATAGTACTTACTTTCGGGTGTCTAAATTGCAGCTTCTTCGGCAGTCCCGGAGCTTTTTTGGTGAATTTTCTCCAAACCCTGCCAGACAAAGAAAACAATTACTTGATATCAGGAAATGAACAAAGTTGCTGATATGGTGGATAATGATCGATTTAACTTACTTCTCGAGCATTTGAGTCATGTCCGCATAGTCCTGGGGATCTTTTCGTCTCGAGTCTAAGCCGGTTACTACTCCCTGCTCAAGCTTAATCTCTAGGAGAATATAGTGGAAGCTGCGCACGCATGCATAAGTCATCAATTACATTACTATAACCTGGACTAATAAGGGAAACCGAATATGCACAAGACAGTAACACTCACTTGAAGTTGTAAGGAAAGAGTATTATATCTTTGTTTTCATTTATTACCAACGGTCGTAGCAAGTTGGCCTCGGTATTTTCGGCATGATATTTAACCTCAGTTGCATCTATGAGATTTGTGTTAATGAACCCAATATCACCGATTTGTCTTTTCTTCAATTCGGTGATCTTCAATCTGCATAATTGTCGGAGTAAATGGCCACGGGTAGCCTAACCGACTGCCCCTGGTTCTTCTGAAAAAATTATCAGGCCTTCGGGCCTCCAAGCACTCCAAGCATTGGGCCACCTTCCCTGGCCGGCTACCTCTGAAGCCGACTCCCGGAAGGCGACCCAGCCTCAGCAACCCCTCCCCGGGACGACTACGGGGTAGCCGACTCCGAGAAGCCGGCCAAGAAGAACGCCGACTCCAAGAAGCCGGCCGAGACCACAACCACCAAAGCTACACCCACATAACGGTGACAAGACGGGGTGTGGCCACAGTGCGGCCCACTACCCCCGAGGCCCGAGGCAGGCATGGCCACAGGAGGCCGTACGGGATGACCGTCTCCTGTTCGGCTCGGCACTGTAGCCATGCCAGCCTCAACGTCATCCACGACTGACTCCTGTACGGCCCGCAGGCGCCGGGCCCCTTCCGCCAGAGAGAGGCGCGGAGGTGGCCCGGCCTCTCCCAGTCGACCGAGGGTGTAGCCGGCCCCCAGAAGCCGGCTAACCCCTTCCTCGAAGCAGGAGCCCCATTAAGGAGACAAGATGAGGTAAGGCTACAGTGAGAGCCCCCGAGGCGGCCCACTGTAGCCACGCTTACCTCGACGAAGCCCTCGTCATCAGAGGCGAGGCTACAGTAAGCAGCCGCCGACAAGACCCTAGGCGGTGGGGCCGGCCTGTCGACCAAGAAGCCGGCAGCCGGCGGGACCCACCAGTCGGCAGGACCCAACAGCCGGCGGGACCCAACAGCCGGCGGAGAAGCCGGCGAGCGTAGACACTGACGGCTGGGACCAGTGCCCAGCCGGATTACCATTGTACCCCCGGGGGGTAGGCCTATATAAACCCCCCGGAGCACCCATGCAAAGGGTTAGCTTCTGAACACAGCACACACACCATAGAGATAGAGAGAAGCAAGAGCTAGCCTTGTTCTTCTTCTCCCTTGAACCCAACAGCTCTAGGAGCGATTGTAGCTACCTTTCCTTGATCTAGTGATCATGCGGAGACCCCGCAGAGCAGGACTAGGGGTGTTATCTCCTCGGAGAGCCCCGAACCTGGGTAAGATCCGCCGGCGTGCATGTCTTCGCCTCATCCCGTTTCCAGGCACTGGCGATGTCTTATTGGCACCCACAATGATAAGCCATCTGTTGGCATATGTCGCACCAACCACCCGACATTTGGCGCCCACCGTGGGGCCAGGTGCACCGTCGTCCGGAGACCTGTTCTGGACGGGAACCCTCTTCCTCCCCCGCGAGCGCAGCCAGCCTGCTGCGCCCGATGGCGTTTGCCTCGACGCGCTGCAAGGCGTCGACGACGCCTGCGCAGCGAGCTGCCTCGCCGATCTGCTCGGCGAGACTCGCATCTCCGACGAGCCTACGTCCGACGCAGGCACCGACTACCCCGAGAGCCGCCTCGTCAGCCTCCTCGACCAGCTTCACGTCCCCAGCGAGCCTGCTGCAGACATGGAGTCGGTCGGCTCCACCGACCCGATGCTCATCGACTTCGACACAGCATCGCTTGACGCCTACCCCTCCGACGTGGTGGTCTTCGACGACCCCCTCCCTCGAGCTGACAGCGGCAGCAGCGCTGTCACCAAAGTGCTGGTCATCAGCCACGTCGCCAACTCGGGCAAGAATGCCCACGACGCCCTGCAAGCGGCAATGCACGACCTCTCCGTCCCCATCCCGGCCGACGCCGACGCCGAGACCCTGGAGGCACGCCGGCTTGCCCTCATCACGGAGGGCCAGAAGATAGCCTCCATGAGACGCCTCACCGAGGCCCACCAGCGCGAAGTTGACCGCGCCGCCTTCGGTACGCCGATGCCTAGCAGCCCGAGCCGAGCCGGCTTCGTCCAGAAGCGCGGCGCGGCCGTCGCCAGCATGCTAGGGGCAGATCGCCCCATCTACGCCACCCCGCTCGAGAATCTGCGAGCCGCTCAGGTGGCTGCAGAAGAGCTCAATGGGCTGGGAGCCGATGAGCTCCCCTACATGGCAAGACGGATCCAGCAGCTGATCGACTCGGCTGCAGAACGGCACGAAGCCGGCGCCCGTGCTGATAGTCATCCCCCGCGCCGGGAGCACGCCGCACCGTCCCGCTCGCCGACTGCGAGCGGCGCGCGCCAGAAGAAAGACAAGGAGCCGGCTGCCAGCCGCAGCCGGACTCGCATTACCATCGAGCGCGACGCGGAAGGCCGCCCTCGAGCGGTTGAACACCAAGGAAATCTGCCTCCTCCCCCGCCTCGAAGAGAAAGACGCCTCACTCCGCCGCCTATCACACACCCGACTCTTGGCGACCGACTCGGCCGCCGAGAAGGAGTCGGCGAGAACGACGCCCGCCACAGGATCGACCGCCTTGCTCGATCCTTGGCGTTAGAAGAAGAAGACGATGTCGGCCCGCCATGCTTTGGCCCCCGCATCCGCGACGAGCCCTTCCCCAAAGGGTTCTCGCTCCCCAGAGACACGCCCAAGTACAACGGCTCGGTGAAGCCGGAAGATTGGCTCATCGACTACTCCACGGCCGTCAGCATAGCCAACGGCAATCGGCGCGTCGCCGTGAAGTCCGTCCCCCTCATGCTGCAAGGCACGGCGCGCACATGGCTCAACAGCCTCAAGCCCTACAGCATCAACAGTTGGCTGGACTTCACCGAAGTCTTCGTCCGCAACTTCACCAGCACCTACAAGCGGCCTCCCAAGCCTCGCCAGCTCTCCCTCTGCGTCCAAGGGCACAACGAGTCGACCCGCGACTACCTCACGCGATGGGCCGAGCTCCGCAACTCCTGCGAGGGGGTGCACGAGGTCCAGGCCATCGAGTACTTCACCGCCGGGTGCCGAGAGGGCACCCTCCTCAAGCACCGACTCCTCTGTGACGAGCGGGCTACCCTCGATGAGTTGCTGGTCATCGCGGACAAGTACGCCACAGCTGAATCCTCAATGAAGACGGAGCTCCGAGTGGACGCCTCGGGGAAAGTGATTGCTCCGGCTCCTAAGACGCCGGCTGGCGACCCTAATCGCCGCCCCTACCAGAACGACCACAAGCGCAAGGCCCCCATGCCGACTTCCTCCAGTCGGCAGGTGGCCACAGTTGAAGACGAGCAGCCCGAAGAACGGCCCGCTCCCAAGAAGAAGGGTGGAAGGCCGGCTTGGCAGCCGTCTTTCTCCTACGAACAAGCTCTCGACGCCCCCTGCAAGTTCCACAGCGGCGCGAAGCCGTCCAACCACACAACCCGGAAATGCCACTGGCTCACCCGCATCACTAAGGGCGAGGGGATGTTGCCGCCTCCGCCTCCCGGCCCGCCGCCTCCAGCCCCCCAGCAGCCGGCGGCTCGGCCGGCAATCGGCGCCATCCAAGACGAATTTCCCGAAGAGCACGCCGCCTACGTCGTCTTCACCAGTCAAGCCGACGACAAGCGCAGCCGACGCCGACAGCATCAAGAAGTGAATGCAGTCGCCACTAGCACTCCTGAGTTCATGCACTGGTCAGAAAAACCAATCAGCTGGAGCCAGGCCGACCACCCAGAGGTAATGCCTTCGCCTGGCTCCTATGCAATGGTCTTGGATGTCACCCTCGCGACGGAGAGGCGAGCTGCCAGATTTTCCCCCGTCCTGATAGACGGCGGAAGCAGTATCAACATACTGTACCGCGATACCATGGAGAAGCTGAACGTCAAAGCGAAGCAGCTCATGCCGAGCCGCACCGTCTTCCATGGTATCGTCCCTGGCCTGTCTTGCTCCCCAATCGGCAAGATCAAAATGGATGTTCTCTTCGGAGACAAAGATCATTTTCGCCGAGAAGCAATATGGTTCGAGGTAGTGGATTTGGAGAGCCCCTATCATGCACTGCTCGGCCGACCTGCCCTGGCCAAGTTCATGGCTGTGCCCCACTACGCCTACCTGAAAATGAAGATGCTGAGCTCGAAGGGGATCATCACGGTAGCCGGCGACTACAAGAAGTCGATCGAGTGCGCCATGGCCAGTAGTCGGCTGGCCGAGTCCCTCGTGGTGGCAGAAGAGAAGAAGATGTTGGAACGGGTTGTGGCCTTGGCCGGCAGGTAGCCGGCCTTGTCCCCCAACCCCAAGGATTGTGATGCGCAGGGCTCCTTCCAGCCTGCCAAAGAGACGAAGAAGATACCTCTGGACCCGGAGAACCCGGAGAGGTTCGCTGTCATTGGGGCGAACTTGGACAGTAAATAGGAAGGCGAGCTCGTCGACTTCCTCCGTGAGAATCGAGACATCTTTGCATGGTCCCCAAAGGACATGCCGGGTGTCCCGAAGGATTTCGCCAAGCACAAATTACATGTCCGAGCTGATGCGAAGCCGGTCAAGCAGCCCCTCCGCCGACTGTCAGAAGAGAAGCGAAGAATTGTGGGAGAAGAGATAGCCCGGCTCCTTGCCGCTGGCTTTATCATGGAAGTGTTCTTTCCAGAGTGGCTTGCCAACCCAGTTCTGGTTCTGAAGAAGAATAACAAGTGGCGTATGTGTATAGACTACACCAGTCTGAACAAGGCCTGCCCAAAGGATCCGTTTGCTCTGCCACGGATTGACCAAGTGATAGACTCCACAGCCGGATGCGAGCTGTTAAGTTTTTTGGATGCGTACTCAGGGTACCATCAGATCAAGTTGGACCCAGCTGACCGCCTGAAGACTGCCTTCATCACACCCTTTGGAGCTTTCTGCTACCTGACTATGACATTCGGCTTGAGAAATGCCGGTGCCACTTTTCAGTGTTGCATGCAGAAATGCCTCTTGAAACAACTCGGCAGAAATGCCCACGTCTATGTAGACGACATTGTGGTGAAGACAGAGAAGCGCGGTACCTTGCTGGAAGACCTGAAAGAAACATTCGCCAACTTGCGCCGATTCCAAATCAAGCTCAACCCCGAGAAGTGCGTGTTCAGAGTGCCAGCCGGCCAGCTGCTGGGCTTCCTGGTCTCCGAACGCGGCATCGAATGCAACCCTGTCAAGATCAAGGCCATCGAGAGGATGGAGATTCCCACCAAGCTGCGAGATGTGCAGAAATTCACTGGCTGCTTAGCCTCCCTGAATCGTTTTATCAGCCGACTAGGAGAGAAGGCTCTCCCCCTGTACCGACTCATGAAGAAGTCCACTCACTTCGAGTGGAACGACCAAGCCGACCAAGCCTTCCATGGGTTGAAGAAAATGCTGACCACTCCGCCTGTCCTGGCGGCGCCGACTGAGAAGGAGCCCATGCTCCTCTACATCGCCGCGACTAGCCGAGTCGTCAGCACTGTTGTTGTGGTCCAGCGCCCGGAGGAAGGCCGAGCCCAGCTAGTCCAGAGGCCGGTGTACTATCTCAGTGAAGTGCTATCCAGCTCAAAGCAAAACTACCCGCACTACCAGAAGATGTGCTATGGGGTGTACTTCGCTGCCAAGAAACTGAAGCCCTACTTCCAAGAGCACCCCATCACGGTCGTATGCACTGCCCCGCTCGCCGAGATCATAGGCAGTCGGGATGCATCCGGCCGGGTGGCAAAATGGGCCATTGCATTGGCGCCCTACACAATCTTCTACCAACCCCGTCCTCCATCAAGTCGCAAGCATTGGCCGACTTCCTCGTCGACTGGGCCGAGACCCAGTACCTACCGCCGGCTCCCGACTCTACCCATTGGTGGATGCACTTTGGCGGGTCAAAGATGCGCACCGGCTTGGGAGCCGGCATCGTCCTCACCTCTCCCAAAGGCGACAAGCTCAAGTACACGCTGCAGATCCACTTCGCCGCCTCCAACAACGTGGCCGAGTACGAGGCGCTCGTACACGGGCTCCGGCTAGCCAAAGAGCTTGGCATACGCCGGATCCTGTGCTACGGCGACTCAGACTTGGTGGTCCAGCAATCGTCTGGCGACTGGGACGCCAAGGATGCAAACATCGCGAGTTATCGATTCCTCGTCCAGCAGATCAGCGGATACTTCGAGGGGTGCGAGTTCCTCCACGTGCCAAGGGCCGACAACGACCAAGCAGATGCCCTAGCACAGATGGGCTCCACCCGACAAGCCATACCGACTGGCGTCTCCCTCCAGCGCCGTCCATCAAGCCGTCTCCAGAGTCGGATTCCATCTTCGTACCACCTGCGCCAGATACAGCCGGATCCGACTGGAGAAACCCCGCAGGCGGCACGGGGACTTCAGAACCCAGCCCAGGGACTGCAGCAGTCGGCCCGGGGACTACAACGACACAAGAAGCAGTGGCCGACTCACCCAACCCACCCACCCGAGTCATGGTGGCTACATTAACAGAAGAAGAAGTCACAGCTCCCTCATGGGCCCAGCCCATCCTCAAGTTCCTAGTCAGCAGAGAGCTGCCGGCTGATGAGATCTCAGCAAGACTAGTGCAACGACGAGCCGCAGCATATACAATAATCAACAGAGAGCTTGTGAAGCGCAGCGTCACTGGAGTCTTCCAGCGTTGTGTCGAGCCAAAAAAGGAGTGGCAATCCTCAAAGACATCCACCAAGGCGAATGCGGCCACCACGCAGCCTCAAGATCACTTGTGGCCAAGGCTTTCCGCCATGGTTTCTTCTGGCCGACTGCCTTGGAGAATGCTAAAGAAATTGTCAAGAGCTGCAGAGGATGCCAAGTTTTTAGTTCCAAGCAACACCTGCCGGCTTCTGCACTCAAGACCATTCCCCTCACTTGGCCTTTTGCCGTCTGGGGACTGGACATGGTGGGCCCTTTCAAGACAGCCCGCGGCGGCTTGACGCATCTACTTGTCGCTGTGGACAAGTTCACAAAGTGGATCGAAGCAAAGCCGATCAAAAAGCTGAACGGGCCGACTGCCGTGACATTCATCACCGACATCACTACTCGGTACGGCGTGCCGCACAGCATCATCACCGACAACGGCATGAACTTCGCCAAAGGAGCACTGGCACGTTTCTGCGCGATGCAGGGCATCCGACTGGACTTAGCGTCCGTTGCCCACCCGCAGTCAAGCGGCCAGGTCGAGCGAGCAAATGGACTCATCCTCTCCGGCACCAAGCCCCGACTGGTTGTACCACTGGAGCGATCGGCCGGCTGCTGGCTCGAAGAGCTGCCGGCTGTCGTCTGGAGCCTGCGCACTACACCCAACAAGTCAACCGGCTTCACTCCATTTTTCCTCGTGTACGGTGCCGAGGCTGTCATCCCAACAGACATCGAGTTCGACTCGCCTCGGATCACCATGTACACGGAGGAGGAGGCCAGAGAAGCAAGAGAAGACGGCGTGGACCTACTGGAAGAAGGCCGGCTGCTAGCACTCAGCCGGTCCGCCATCTACCAGCAAGGGCTGCGCCGCTACTACAACCGCAAGGTCAAGCCAAGATCCTTCCAAGAGGGCGACCTTGTGCTCCGGCTGATCCAGCGAACAGCCGGCCAGCACAAGCTCTCGGCCCCTTGGGAAGGCCCCTTCGTCGTCAGCAAGGCACTCGGCAACGACTCCTACTACTTGATCGACGCGCAAAAACCAAGAGCACGCAAGAGAGACGACTCCGGCAAGGAGTCGGAGCGACCATGGAACGCAAACCTCCTGAGACGATTTTACAGTTGAAAGCAGTATGTATCACGCTACCATTTTTTGTATTAAGTACAAACCAACAGGCCCCCCGAGCAGTACTCGGGGACTGCCCTTGTTTATCTATGAATGACAAGTGTCATGCCCATGAATGTATTATTACATTTTGAATTCTTGTCTGGCACCGGGTTCGACTAGTCAGCTCGGGGACTGGCCGCCTTGAGCTATATTGAAAGTTCTACCTGAAGTCAGAAAAGTAGTGTGCCGGCTCCCGAGTCCCCTCTTGTTGAAAGTCGCAGCTCGAAGAACCGACTGTCCGACTAGCAAGAGGCAAGGCAGAAAGGACGCCCACACGAAAAATGGCTAAGGAACAACGAACCTATATAGCAAAGAGACGGCCTCCAAACATGCCTGCCGGCTGCCAGAACAGCCGGCTGGCCGGCTTCCTAAACACTTAGCTTTAGTCCAGCAAAGCTAAAGTACTCCTCCCCCCCCAATTGGCCAAGCACTCCTCCAGCTACAGATTGCAGAGCAACTATTGGACTGGGGAGGCGGCAACCAAGGGAGGGCGGCAAAGGAAACAGCAGAAGGACAAAAAGCAAAAGTACAAGGAAAGGCCAAATGCATAAGTTATATATACACACAAAGCCCCCAACAGGCTGGCAACAGACATAAGTTCGAATACACCCAGTGGGTGGAATTGTGCAGACTTAACCAAACATTGTTCCAAAAGTAACAAGACAGGAAAACAAAAGATGGCAGACTAGGGCACGGCACGGAGGCCGAGCTGGTCGGTGGAGACGGCCCCGCCGGCTGAAGGAGTGGCCGCCTAGCGGGTCTCGGCTTGACCACCACCAGCGGCAGGCGATGCACTCGCTCGCGACGTAGTGCTGGAGGTACGGTCAGGCTGAGGCTGGCCGGCTGCCCCACCAGCCGGCTCGGCATCTTCACCCTCCTCCTCCTCCTCTTCGCCCTCGTCGCTGGAGTCGATCTCCTCCACCGAGTCCTCACCGTCCGCCGGGTTCAGCCCGAACCACTCCTCCGGCTGGGCGACACCGTTGTCATCTACCTCGGGGGCGAAGACGCTGGTGTCGGTGTAATCGGCGATCGCCGAAGCCCGCCGGATGATAGCCGGCCGCACCGGCTCCAGCTCTGTGTCGGCTTGCTGCCACCAGGTAGCCAGCTGATCCAGGCTCAGGCCGGGATACCAGGCCTTGACGAACTCCAGCGCCCGCCTGGCGCCGGAGCGAGCCGCCGAGGCCTTCCAAGCCTCGAAGCGGCCGACTGCCACCTCCAGCCAGTCAGCAGTCCGACTGGGGGTGCGAGGAACCACTTGGCCGGGCCAGAGGGCGGCCAAGACTTGCGTCCCGGCACGCTGAAGCCGACGAAGCAGTCGGTGAGCCGGCTGGATGCAGGCCTGGATCGCCAGGAGTTGCTCCTCCAGCGAGCGGCCGGCGGTTGGCAAGATCTCAAAGCCAGCCTGCCTTCGCGCTTGGCGACGGGCCTCGATGGTCTGGTTGGCGACAGTAGAATAGCCAGGGAAATATTCTGCGCAAGAAAGAAGAAGAAAAGAACACCAAATCAGAAAAAGAGCCAAAGTGGCAGATGGCAAGAAAGGACGAAGAGGTAGGCGGCTTACCGTCAACCAGATCTTCGATCTGGCCATAGCCAGAGACCAGAGTCTGCCTGGCCTCAGCCCAGCCAGCCGCCTTCGTCTCCTACTCGGCCTGGAGGGCGGCTTCGCGGTCCTGCACCACCTTCAGGGACGCCTTGTGGCCTTCCTCCTGGTCGGCCAGCTTCTTAACCAGGCGGTCGCGCTCCTGCACCAAGGCGGCGATCTCGGCATCCTTGGCACGAAGGGCAGTCTGAGACTCTCCCAGCTGTGCCCTCAGACTGGCGTTGGCCGCTGCAGGGACGGCAGAAAAAGAAAGAACAGTAAGAAGAAGTCGTCAAGGAAGATCCGACCCGACTGCTCAGCAGTCGGCCCGAATCTCGGGGACTACACCCAGTGGGTGCGCTGACGCGCCCCCACATGAGATAAAGAACAAAGCACGTACCTCGGCTCTCAGTAGGGTCGGCGGTCTTCTGAGTCAGCTCCCGAGCCTGGGAGTTGAAGGCGGCCGCTCGAAGGTTGTGGTAGTCCTGCAAGATGGACAGAAGATCGAAGTAAGAACAAGAATAGCAAAGGCAAATCCACCAAGAAGTTCCAAGCCGCCTGCTCAGCAGCCGACTCGGAACTCGGGGACTACACCCAGTGGGTGCGCTGACGCGCCCCCATGGAAGAAATCAAGATCAAGAAGAAGCAAGATGGGAATACTAACCCGGATGGCCGCCCGCGTCGCGAGGAACTCGTCGGTGAACTGCCTCAGCGCCGCAGCTTGGCCCTGGAGCCGGGTCCGGACGTCCTGTGCAGCCACGTTCACCACGGCCGTCCCTCCGCCTGGCATCCACCCCGAGGTAGCGCTGGCCGCCTCCGCATCCCGGGCCGACGAGCTGGAGCCCACGGCCGGCTGCGGCTCCGACGCGGCCTTCTGTGGCTCCAACGCGGCCTTCCCCGCGCGCCGGCTCGACGGAATCCGGACCGCCATCTCAGCCCTCGCGGCCGGCTCGCCCCCCGCCGACTGTGCAGGCGGCGGATCAGGCCGGCCGCCTTGAGCCGCCCCAGTTGGCGGGGTCGGCACCGGCGCCCTCTCCAGGATGATGACGTCGTCGCTTCCCCCCAGCCCTGGCTGGTCGCCACTGGCTCCCTCTGGCGAGGGCTCCATGTCCCCAGGCGCCATGACGCGCAGCGGGGTGACCATCAAAACCTCCCCCGCCGCCGCCGCGGCCGCAGCCTCTGCTTGGGCCCTGGCTGCGGCATCGGCGAGTGCCTTCGCCGCCTCCTCCTCCCGTGCCGCCTGGGCGGCGGCCGCCCTCCGTGCCTCCGCCTCCTGCGCCTTTTGCTCCGCCCGCGCCTCCCGCGCGTTCCTTTCTGTCGCCTCCTGAAGGTCGGCACGGGGGGTCCACGCGGCGGGTGGTGCTCCCAGAGCCCCTCGGCGACTCAACGACGGAGGCGGCAGCCGCCCGCTCGAGCGACAGCGGAGCTCTGATCGTTGGAGAAAAAGACAAGGGTTCAGGAACCACCAGAGAAAAGAAAGAAAAAGAGTATACAAAAGAAAGTGAACTTACGCCGACACGGTCTGCGGTTGCTTCACCGTCTTGCGGAAGCGAGCCGCCTCCGCGGCCGCCTCCTCCCGCCTGGTGGCTGCCGCCCCGCCCCTGGGTTTTTTCGTTCGGCTGCCGAACAAACCCTGGGCGGCGCGACGCTTTTGACCTCCGCCCCGAGCAGGCGGTGCAGCGGAGGAACCCGCGCCGCGTCCAGACGCCGGCTGG
The DNA here is from genome assembly GCF_002575655.3 of Aegilops tauschii subsp. strangulata. Lineage (NCBI taxonomy): Eukaryota > Viridiplantae > Streptophyta > Magnoliopsida > Poales > Poaceae > Aegilops > Aegilops tauschii. The sequence goes on from NC_053040.3 coordinate 466,160,459, forward strand.
CGGCGCGGGGCGACTTCGGCCTCATCGTCATCCGGCCAGTCGTCGAAGGTGACTCCGAGCCCGGAGCCTTCTGCTTCGCCGCCGGCTTGGCCACCGCCCGGCTCGATGTTGTCGTCCATACCGGCCGCCCCCAAGTCGGGGTCCTCCAGATCGTGTTCGGTCCGGTCGGGGACGAATCGACGCTCGGCGTCTGACCCGCTGGCCGGCCGAAGAAGAGGACTCTGTCGAAAAACGAACCGACTAAGTTAGAGTCGTCCAAGAGGAACTCGGCAACAAAGCAAGGAAAAAGAAAAAGAGACAAGGAGAACATACCGTAGGTGGCGGATTGGCTCGGCTATATGGCTCCTTGCCGAACTGCCACTCTTCGGTGAGTTTGCAGTTCGCAAGGTAGTTCACCATATAGGCGACCTCCTCGCGCGGCATCTCCTTGGTGCACATTCGGCTCGGATCGAGCGGGCCGCTCATCTGACAGATCAGATGAGGCCGGCTCTGGAGCGGGAGAACCCGGCGCGTGACGAATGCGGCCAGCAGGTCGGGCCCCGTCAAGCCCTCCGACTGGGTCAGCTCTCGCACTCGGGCGACGGCGGCGGACCCGGCCAGCGTCAGAGTCACGGCCCGGAAGGACCACTTGGGCCGCCTGCCTGCCAGAGGGCCGGCTACGTAAGCCGGCAGGTTGATGTAGTCACCCCGCGGGGCGATGTTCCGCACGTAGAAGTACGATTTTTGCCATTTCTTCACCGATTGGATCAGCGTGATGACGGGGAAGGGGTTGTCGGCGACCGACCTCTGCGACGCGATGAAGGCGCCAGTCTGAGCCGGCACGCCCTGCATGCGCGTGCCCAGCTTGGACTGGAAGAACTCCCCCCAGAGCTCGAGGGTGGGGAGGACGCCGAGGTAGCCCTCGCACAGGGTGACGAAGGCTGATAGCAGCACCACCGCGTTTGGGGTGAGGTGGTGCGGCTGGAGCTGATAGAAATCAAGCTAGGAGCGGAAGAAGGCGCTCACTGGCAGGCCGATGCCGCGCAAGAAGTGCGAGCGGAAGACCACCCGCTCGCCCTCCCGCAGCTCCGGCGTAATTTCCCTCGCCGGCGCAAGGCGGACCTCCACCTTGTCCGCGGCCGGTAGCCGCCGAGTATTGCGGAGGAACTCGACGTGGTCTTCGTGCACGTTGGAGCCGTCCCAATCCCCGCCATACTGCTCCGTGGCGGGAGGCATGGAAAAAACTAGCGCGGCGGCGGAGGAACGTGCGGCGGAAGAGCGCGGCGGCGAGGCGCTGTTGCAAGAAACGGCGAGCGAAGAAGATGGTGGAAGTAGGAGGAGCGTGCGAGGGCCTGCCGCCCTCCACCTACCCCTACTTATAGCTTCGCGAGGCGAGGCCGAAGAGGCCGGACGTGGGGGGGAGACGTGGGATTAACTGCACCCATTCCCCCCACGCCCCGCGATTATTGCGCCCTAAAGGCGAGCCGAAACTGCCGCAAGGAGACGTGCGGGCGGTTTCGGGATGCAGAGAATCCACGCCTGGGCCCACACGCGGACGTGGCGGGCCCCCGCCCTGCGGCGACGTCCCGTCACGCGCTTGGGCTGGCAGGCTTTCTGGCCAAGGGAGGCCACGTGGTTCGCAGACGGCAAGTGACCGGTCCGCGGCCCGGAGCACACGCTAGCGAGCTCCCGCCCTCTGACTCCGGGGTTTTCGACCAAGGCGGCACGCCTAACTAAAGCCGGCTCCCAGATGCCGACTTGTCAAGATAGGAAGCTGATCGAGCTTCTCAACCCCTACTACACCTCGAAGCCCAATCAGCTTCGGGGACTACTATCGGAGTAAATGGCCACGGGTAGCCTAACCGACTGCCCCTGGTTCTTCTGAAAAAATTATCAGGCCTTCGGGCCTCCAAGCACTCCAAGCATTGGGCCGCCTTCCCTGGCCGGCTACCTCTGAAGCCGACTCCCGGAAGGCGACCCAGCCTCAGCAACCCCTCCCCGGGACGACTACGGGGTAGCCGACTCTGAGAAGCCGGCCACGAAGAACGCCGACTCCAAGAAGCCGGCCGAGACCACAACCACCAAAGCTACACCCGCATAACGGTGACAAGACGGGGTGTGGCCACAGTGCGGCCCACTACCCCTGAGGCCCGAGGCAGGCATGGCCACAGGAGGCCGTACGGGATGACCGTCTCCTGTTCGGCTCGGCACTGTAGCCATGCCAGTCTCAACGTCATCCACGACCGACTCCTGTACGGCCCGCAGGCGCCGGGCCCCTTCCGCCAGAGAGAGGCGCGGAGGCGGCCCGGCCTCTCCCAGTCGACCGAGGGTGTAGCCGGCCCCCAGAAGCCGGCTACCCCTTTCCTCGAAGCAGGAGCCCCATTAAGGAGACAAGACGAGGTAAGGCTATAGTAGCCACTGTAGCCACGCTTACCTCGACGAAGCCCTCGTCATCAAAGGCGAGGCTACAGTAAGCAGCCACCGACAAGACCCTAGGCGGTGGGGCCGGCCTGTCGACCAAGAAGCCGGCAGCCGGCGGGACCCACCAGTCGGCGGGACCCAACAGCCGGCGGGACCCAACAGCCGGCGGAGAAGCCGGCGAGCGTAGACACTGACGGCTGGGACCAGTGCCCAGCCGGATTACCATTGTACCCCTGGGGGGTAGACCTATATAAACCCCCCGGAGCACCCATGCAAAGGGTTAGCTTCTGAACACAGCACACACACCATAGAGATAGAGAGAAGCAAGAGCTAGCCTTGTTCTTCTTCTCCCTTGAACCCAACAGCTCTAGGAGCGATTGTAGCTACCTTTCCTTGATCTAGTGATCTTGCGAAGACCCCGCAGAGCAGGACTAGGGGTGTTATCTCCTCGGAGAGCCCCGAACCTGGGTAAGATCCGCCGGCGTGCATGTCTTCGCCTCATCCCGTTTCCAGGCACCGGCGATGTCTTATTGGCACCCACAATGATAAGCCATCCGTTGGCATATGTCGCACCAACCACCCGACAATAATATAGTGAGGATAATTATAAATATATGCAATGAAAGAGCTGACCTATATAGAGAGACTTAATGACAGAAGTAGTACTACTTACAGAGAGTAGCAAGTGATCGTTGATTTATCGAGGGCCTTTTGATTGAAAAACTAGAAGAACTCCTCAAATGGAACATTCAACAGTTCAATTCCAACGAGGTCATGCTCCTCTTTAACTCTCAGCGTCAAAGTATTCCTCCCCCCAGACTCTCTGCAGGTTTTCATGTACCGATCATGTAATCTTCGCATCATCGTTGTTAGAGATCTTTCATCTTTGACGAGAGGCTTCCCGTAATGGTATTTGTGTTCGTCCACCTCCAAGAAATCATAATGTACATCGTCGGGCAGGTAATCTCCAAGATTGCTATAACCGGGCACCATCCTCGGATCATTAGCGACGATGTCACTAGACACCTTGAGCGGGGGCACGATTGGTTCGCTTGTTCGCCGAGCTGGGCAATTTTTCAGCTCGTCGTTCTTTTAACCTTTGATCACTGACAGTACTTCCAGACCGCTTCGCTTCGACAAATGTCTTTGCAATAATGCGCTCATAGTTGCCTTTCAGCGAAGACTTTGGTGGTTTTGTCAGGGCAGCCAGAGTGCGCTTCGCTTTCACCGGATCTACCTTCTCCTCCGGAGGTGGATGTTTCTTTGCTTTCACCCCTTCAAAGAAGTTCATCACTTCGGCTCGCACGATCTTCGTGGTTTCCTCCTCGGTCTTCTCGTATGGTAACTTCTTTGGAGTCTTCAGAGAAGGACCGAATCTGTATTGCCTCCCGCCTCTGGCTGTACTGCTAGATGCTGGTAGAGCAGACGGAGCGGCTGCGGCTGTCTTCTTTCCTTGCTTACGAGGCGGAGGAGAAGGACTACGACACGCCGGAGCAGCCGGAGCGGCGGCGGGTCTCTTCCGCCCTTGCTGACGAGGCGGAGAAGGAGGAGGCTGGCTGCTCGGGCGCGCCGGCATTGGGTCACTAGAGCCATCATAATCATGTCTTTCCTCCTCCACTCTTCGATCATCGTAGGCTGCTTCTTCACCATGTTCTTCTTCTCCTCTATTCCTTTCTTCTTCTCCTCTTCTTTTTCTTCTTTTCTTCTTCTTCTTATTTATTTCTCATCTTCTTCCTCTCCTCTTCTTCTCCTTTCTTCTTCTTCTTCTTCTTCTTCTTCTTCTTATTTTCCTTTTTCCTCTCATTCTTTTTCTTCTTCTTCCTTTCCTAGCTAGATATATAAAACTTTTCTAAAAATGTAACTTTTGCATATATAAAACCTTTTCTTCTTCCTTCTGCTTCCTTCTATTCCTTCTTCCTAAATATATAAAACTTCTCTAAAAATGAAACTAACCTAAAATGTACTAAATCAGAGAACATATATAGATAAAACTTTTCTAAAAATCTAACTTTTGCATATATGTATTTTTAAAACATCATTACAATTGAAAAAATACATACATACAAAAAACATGTAAAAAATACATACATACATATATGAACATACATAAAAAAACATATATCTAAAAAATACATACATACATATATGAAAATCTAAAAACATGTAAAAAAATACCACGGCGGCGGGGCCGGCAGAGGCGCGGTGCTCACAGAGGGAGGAGCGCGCGGCGGGCGGGTCGGGGCAAGCAGGGGCGCGGGGAGTGGCGCGGAGACGGCGTCGGGGCAGGAGCGGCGCGCGGCGGGGCAGGGTTGGCGCGCGTCGGGGCAGGGGCGGCCCGCGGCGACGACGTCGGGCAAGGGCGCGGCGACGACGATGACGGGCGCGGGCGACGACGACGGCGGGGCGGGTCGGGGGCGCGACAGAGGCACGGCGAGGGCGCTGCGTGGTCGGGGGGCAGGGGCGACGGCGGCATGGTTTGGGGCGCGGCAGAGGCACGGCGAGCTCGGGCAGCCTGGCGGTGTCGTCGGAGGGATCGAAGAACTGATGAAATTTTCACAAGTGCTGGCTTATATAGCAAACCCGTTGGTACCGGTTGGTGGCACAAACGGGTACCAATGCCACCTTTAGTCCCGGTTGGTGTCACCAACCAGGACCAAAGGCCTCTTTTCAGCAGCCCAAAGGGCGGGAAGCGGCGGCCTTTGGTCCTGGTTGGTGGCACCAACCGGGACTAAAGGGGGGGGCATTGGTACCGGTTAGTGCCACGAACCAGTACCAATGCACCCATTTAGTATCGGTTGGTGCCACCAACCGGGACCAAAGGCCTTGTGCTGCTGCGCCCACGTCGAAAGTTTAGTCCCACCTCGCTAGTTGAGAGGGGTGCGCACTGGTTTATAAGCCCCACTGCCGCTCCCCTCTCGAGCTCCTCTCCATTGCAGGCTTACGGGCCTAATTGTCACTGCTATACCTGATGGGCCTACTGGGCCTTCTGCGGGCCTGAATCCTGGCCCATCGATGGATTTCTAGTCGTATTCAGGCCGTGGTGGCCCAGTAGGTGGCATATTTTTTATTTTTTGCCTGTTTTTTTGTTTTATTTTTTGCTTTATTTATTTTGTTTTGTTTCTAGTTACAACAAAAAACTTATTTATTTTATTTTACTTTGTTTCTAATTACTTATTTATTTTACTTTATGATAATTCTTTTTTCTATTAAAGTTTCTAACAAAAAATTCTTTATGAAAATTCTTTTTGCTTTCAATGATTTTGAACAGAAAATACTTCGATAATTTTAGTTGCATCAATTTTATATAATTTTAGTTTCAATAATACTAGAGGTTGCTTATAATGTTTTGAACAGAAAATACTTTGATAATTTTAGTTTCGTAAATTTTATATATGTTATTAAAGTTTATTTTATTTTGTTTCTACTTATATATTTTATTAAAGTTTATTTTATTTTGTTTCTACTTATATATTTTATTAAAGTTTATATTTATGTTATTAAAGTTTATTTTATTTTGTTTCTACTTATATATTTGATTTTTTATTTGTTATTTTTCATGCACCATTTTTCATGCATTTACTGATTATTTTGAGCTATAAGACCCTAAAATTGAAAAGCATTTCAAATGAACTCTGAAAAGGTTGAAAGTTGGCATGGTATCATCATTTCATCCACATAGCATGTGCAAGAAAGTTGAGAGGGTTACGGCAAAAACTGAAACCCTTGTAAAGCAGGTGGGTGTGAAGGATTTTCCGATCAGAGTAAGACTTCGTATTCCCACATTTAGGGCATGGACAACACATAAAACCATTCTGCTTGTTTGCCTCAGCCACTTCGAGAAAATCATGCACGCCCTTAATGTACTCGGAGGTGTGTCTGTCACCGTACATCCATTGCCGGTTCATCTGCATGCATTATATATAATTAAGTGTGTCAAAAACCATTACAGAACATCATGAATAGATAATTAAGTGACCAAATTAATAGAAGTTCATCATCACATTAAAACCAAAGTACATACATAGTTCTCATCTAACAACATATAGCTCTCCAGAGCATCTAATTAATTAAACCATACATTGAAACTATGTAAAACATTTCAATGCGAAAACAAATGCGATCATAATCGCAACCAAGGTAACAATTGATCCAACGACATAATGATACCAAGCCTCGGTATGAATGGCATATTTTCTAATCTTTCTAATCTTCAAGCGCATTGCATCCATCTTGATCTTGTGATCATCGACGACATCCGCAACATGCAACTCCAATATCATCTTCTCCTCCTCAATTTTTTTTATTTTTTCCTTCAAGAAATTGTTTTCTTCTTCTACTAAATTTAACCTCGCGACAATAGGGTCGGTTGGAATTTCCGGTTCACATACCTCCTAGATAAATAAAATCTATGTCATGTTGGTCGGCATAATTTTCATAAACAATAAATGAACCAATAGTTATAAAGATAATATATACCACATCCGAATCATAGACAGGACGAGGGCCGACGGCGGCGGATACCAAAACCATCGCACTATATAATAACAAGCAATAAAATAGTAAGAAAATTAGACAAGTATCTATCTAAAGTAAGAATTTTTTCTTTCAGAAAGAAGATAAGAACAAGAGGCTCACCACGGTGGTGCCGGCGACGAGATCGGCGCGGGCGATCGACGGCGGTGAAGACGGGAATGGGACGTGACGGGCCGCTAAACCTAGACAAATCTCGAGGAAAATGGAGCTTTGAGACGAGAAAGCTTAACTAGTGTGGCTCGGGCATTTCATCGAACACCTCATGTGCATAGGAGGTGAGGTAGAGCACCACAAAGCTCTCCCCTCGCCGGCCAGAGAAAAACGGAGCACTGGAGTGCTCTGCTCGCGGGCGAGGGGTATATATAGGCACCTCATTGGTCCCGGTTCGTGGCATGAACCGAGGCTAAAGGGCAGCCTGTGGTCCCGGTTCAAGCCACCAACCGGGACCAATGGTGGTGGGCCAGGAGCGAGGCCCATTGGTCCCGGTTTGTCCCACCAACCGGGACCAAAGGGGCCAGACAAACCGGGACCAATGCCCCCGCGAGGCCCGGCAGGCCCCTGGCCTCACGAACCGGGACCAGTGCCCCCATGGGTCCCGGTTCTGGACTGAACCGAGACTAATGGGCTGACCCGACCTGAATCAAAGCCCTCTTTTCTACTAGTGCGATTTCAGGGTCTGCTGGGCAACCAGGTGGGGAAAACCCACCTGGGCGCGTTAGGACGGGGGGGGGGGGCGCCCTGGTGGGTTGTGCCTACCCAGGTGCCCCCCTCTGGTGGATCTTGGTTCCAGAAATTCTCTTTATTGATATAAAAATTCCTCGCAAAGTTTCGAAACCATTCTGAGAACTTTTATTTCTGCACAAAAACAACACCATGGTAGTTCTGCTAAAAACAACGTCAGACTGGGGTTAGTTTCATTCAAATCACGCAAATTAGAGTCCAAAACAAGAGGAAAAGCATTAGGAAAAGTAGATAGTTGGAGAGGTATCACTTCCCCACACCTCTAACATCATTTGAGATTCTAAATAACAAGTCACTCAAGCGAGCAATCATATCAGAATTGTATTTCAATTGTTTAATAACATTTGCATTGAAGTGATCTTGCTTTCTAATGTAATTTTCAAACTCATAAAGGCATTGAGGGTGCATATTGTGAGGATTGTCATTATCATTGAATTTCATTAGAGAATTTACCTACCACCTTAGGTGGTGGTGGTGTATTGAGCCCATGTATTTCTTCAATAGGAGGTAAAAAATTTGACATCGTCAGCTTTAGTACCTTTTTCGTTCATAGATTTCTTTGCCTCTTGCATATCTTCGGGACTAAGATATAAGATACCCCTCTTCTTTGGAGTGGGTTTAAGCGGTGGTTCAGGAAGAGTCCAATCACCATAATTTTTCAATATGTTATTCAATAATTCTTCAGCTTGCCCAATAGTTCGTTCCCTAAAAACAGAACCAGCACAACTATCTAGGAAATCCCTAGAAGCATCGGTTAGTCCATTATAGAAGATATCAAGTATTTCATTTTTCTTAAGAGGATGATGAGGCAAAGCATTAAGCAATTGGAGAAGCCTCCCCCAAGCTTGTGGGAGTCTCTCTTCTTCAATTTGCACAAAGTTAAATATTTCCTGTAAGGTAGCTTGTTTCTTATGAGCAGGGAAATATTTTCCAAACAAGTAATAAATCATGTCTTGGGGACTATATATACACACAACCAGGAGCAAGAGTATTGTACCAAGCTTTAGCATCATCCTTTAATGAGAACGGAAATAATTTGAGAATATAGTAATAGCGAATTTTCTCATCATGAGCAAAAAGGGTGGCTATGTCATTCAACTTAGTAAGATGTGCCACAACAGTTTCAGTTTCATAACCATGGAAAGGATCAGATTCAACCAAAGTAATTAACTCTGGGTCGACAGAGAATTCATAATCCTTATCATCAATAAAGATAGGTGAAGTAGCAAACTTAGGATCACATCGCATTCTAGCGCTCAAAGACTTTTCTTTATACTTGCATAATAATTTCTCTAGATCATCTCTATCCTTACAAGCAAGAATATCTCTAGTTGTCTCCTCATTCATAACATAACCTTCTGGTACCTTTGGTAATTCATATCTAGGAGGGCTAGTTCTAATAGGTGTTTCAATATTTTCAGTTTCAAGCTCATCATCAGTTCAACAATATCATGCTGTCTTACTCTAGCAATTTGTTCATCAAGAAATTCACCTAGTGGCACATCATCATCAAGCAAGGTACTAGCATCATCATAAGTATCATTCATAGTAGAAGTAGCATCATCAATAACTTGCGACATATCAGGATTAATAGCATGTGGTGGTGTTGCAAGTTTACTTTTAACAGAAGGTGAATCTAAAGCAGTTCCTTACCTCCCCTAGTCTTAGAGGAAAAAATATTAGTCTTAGCATCCTTCAGATTCTTCATAGTGATAAATTGATAATAATCCCAAGTGACTCAACAAATATAGCTATGCTCCCCGGCAACGGCGCTAGAAAAAGGTCTTGATAACCCACAAGTGTATGGGATCGCAGCAGCTTTCGAGGGTAGAGTATTCAACCCAAATTTATAGATTCGACACAAGGGGAGCCAAAGAATACTTGCAAGTATTAGCAGCTGAGGTGTCAATTCAACCACACCTGGATATTAATTATTTGCAGCAAAGTGATCAGTAGCAAAGTAGTATGATAGTTTTGATAATAGTAGCGACTGCAATAGTAACGGTAACAATGACAACAGTAGTTTTGTAGCAAGTGTAACAGTAACAGTAGCAGTAGTAATTTAGCAAGATCAATATGTAGCAAAATCGTAGGCATTGGATCGGTAATTTGTTGGATGATATTCATCATGAGACAGTCATAACCTAGGGCGATACGGCACTAGCTCCAGTTCATAAATGCAATGTAGGCATGTATTCCGTAAATAGTCATACGTGCTTATGGAAAGAACTTGCATGACATCTTTTGTCCTACCCTCCCGTGGCAGCGGGGTCCTATTGGAAACAAGGGATATTAAGGCCTCCTTTGAATAGAGAACCGGAACAAAGCATTAACACATGATGAATACATGAACTCCTCAAACTGCGGTCATCACCGGGAGCTGTCCCGACTATTGTCACTCCGGGGTTGCCGGATCATAACACGTAGTAGGTGACTATAACTTGCAAGTTCGAATCTAGAACATGGATATAATGGTGATAACATAAACGGTTCAGATATGAAATCAGGGCACCCGGGCCCAAAGTGACAAGCATTAAGCATGGCAAAGTCATAGCAACATCAATTTCTGAACATAATGGATACTAGGGATCAGGCCCTAACAAAACTAACTCGATTACATGATGAATCTCATCCAACTCCTAACCGACCAGTGAGCCTATGAAGGAATTACTCACTCCCGGTGGGGAGCATCATGGAATTGGCGATGGAGAAAGGTTGGCGATGACGAAGCACTACAAAAAAAGACACTTCCGTGATGATACGTGTTTGTCACAGTACGTCACGTTTTCTGTCATGCATGTACATCCATGACGATTTTATGACAGAATCAAGATAGTCATACCTGTGCTGTCGTAGAAGTGTTCCATGACATTACCAAAATTATCATCACGGAAGTGTCCACTTCCATGATGATAAATCGCGCGTCATAGAAGTGCTTTCGTCAAGGGTGACCGACACGTGGCATCGACCGTAACGGCTCGCCATTAAGCTATCGGGTCCGGTTTTGGATCTGATAACCCGTTAATAGCCCGGACCAATGGGGATTTTCCACGTGTAAAATTCTCATTGGCCGACGGAACCACGCGTCAGCTCCTCGTTGGGACAGATGCCATCCACTCATTGGACAGGAGGCGCCTATGATACGTCGACACGTGGCCGGCCCAATAGAGGCCCATTCCGGTGAAAAGGCCAGCCCACCTAAAGGCCCACCATGTTTTTTCAGACACTAGTGGGCTGGCCCGTTAACAGCCTGCCATGTTTTGGGTCAAATTGAGGCCCATATCAGACCAGGCCCGTTCACAGCCTGTCGAGTTTTGGGCCAAATTACGGCCCATATTGGATCAGGCCCGTTAACAGGCCACTGTACCTTTGGGCCCATTCTAAGACATGTTTGTTTTTCAACCTGTTAAATGCCCGTTTACCTGTTCGGCCCAATAATAGTTTGGGCCTGTTAGTAGCCCGTGGAGTATCTGGGACGTTGTTGGCCCGGTTTAACTTTAGGCCATTTAACGGCCCACGCAGAAACTAGGCTATTTCTAGTCCAAAGTAACTTTAGGCCTCTTAATGGCCCGTAGTCTTCGTGGATAAATTTCAGCCCAACTGGCCTATCGGCCTGTTAATGGCCCGTGTAACACTTGGGCCTAATTACAGCCCGCGTTGAATCCGGCCTGCTTACAGCCCATCTGATAATGGCCCATGACACTTTTGGGCCTATGGCCCGCATGGATACCGGCCTGCTTAAAGCCCATAATTTTATTGGGCCAAACAGGCCCGAGATATATTTTGTCCTGTTAACTGCTCGTCCTACTTGGGCCAAACATGGGCCTTAGGCAGTTTCGGCCTGTATTGGCCCATGAATTTTTCGGCTCAACACTAGCCCAATCTAGGTTTTAGCCTGTTAAAAGCCCATTGTATTCTCTGGCCCAGCTGGCCAGAACTTTACTCGGCCTGTTAAAGGCGGGAAACAACCATAAGGTTTAGACCTGCTAATGGCCCGAGATGATTATAGGTCCACGTTTTAGCCCATATGAGTAACGGTTCGCCCTGAAGACCGACAACACTGAGGTCCACTGAACCTTCCGGCCTAAATTACAACATACCGACCAAGAATAAACCTAGACTATACAACAAAGAAATTACAACATATTACATGCCCTCGGCATCAAGGTTCGCAACCAGTGATAATAAAGGGCAACCAAACTGCAGATTACATAAACTGGGCAGGTCGCCACCAGTGGAAGTTAACAGGCGGACAAAATAATAGACAGAACCGACAGCACTTCAACACAGTTCAAGAAAGGTTAGCCCGACCCAGCAGCTGCAGCGCAAGCAGCTTAGCAACCTGATGAGACTGCACTCCTTTGGCGCTCATATCCACCAACTTAAGCTGCAGAGCATCAATAAACATCATGTACTTACAGTTAATCTTGCATAGAGATTGGAGTTCCAGTCGTATTTGAGCGGAAGCATGTATTTCTGATTGAATTTCAGACTGAAGAAGTCGAACAGATTCAGGCGGCGACTTCATCGAGCTTGTGTCACTGAGTAAGTTTGACACCTACATCAAGATGTGACTTCGTGGTTGTATCCCTACCCTCAATATGTTTTGCCTTCTCCTGTGGAATATGTGTTAGAGGGACAAACAATGGGTTCGTCTCACTATCAATGTGGCAGTTCTTCCTAGCAGAAGTGTTGTCACCCTGAAAGAGAAACAAGTAGGTAGATAACATGTTTTGCATGTATAAGCATCAGCGCTGTCAATTCATGTAATTTCTTTGTCAGAAATAAAGAGACACGGTTTAAAATATCATTAACATAATAGGCATTGTTCATAGTTAAGACGGCAGGAAATGGCATTGTGCAGGAGCGGCCAGCTTCACCAGACCACTGGATTACAGATCAAGAACACAAGCATAGATGTAGTTCTAAACAACGTATAAGCATGAACGGTGAGTGTACAGTCAATTTATACCATTTCAGATTGGTAAATAAAGAGACACAATTTGAATAACATTAATATAATATGGCATTGTTCATAGTTGAGACATAGCAGGATATGACATTGTGCCGTTGTTGGTAGTCTCACCACACCACTGGATTACAGATCAAGAACACAAGCATACACATAGTGCTAAAGAAGATAACTTGCTATGTTTAGTTTAATTTACATGGTACGAATAAGGAACTAGATTGTACAACTAAAGACTGAAATTGAGAATTACAAACTTATGTTTATGTACTTCTACTTTATAAACTTTGAACAAGCAATTTGATGCATACGACAAAAATAAACAACATTTGCACTCATGGCTATCCAAATATAAACAACAAAGTTTGAAGGCTCGAGGAGGACAAACTTACATTAGTAGTGAAGACAGGCTCTATAAAGGCCTTCTCCATATTGATGGGGGGGGGGGGGGCAATTCAAGAAGTTTACCTCACACTCTTCTTCAACAGTATTGCCTTTATTCTAAATTTTGTTAAGAGTAAATATAGATGTGAAAATATAGGAACAAATGGCGATTATTTAACTTAAGATGCAGAGTACAAATGTAAATACAGCATACAGGCAAAAGGCACTGACAAGAGCAATGCAGAGCTAAACTTCTTCAGTAACATTGGTTTTATTCAATATTTTGGCAAGAGTAAATGTAGATCTGATGTTTAGAAAAATGGAGGACGAGGGAAAATAAGCTGCAAAGTGTACATGAAGAACTAGCTGACAAATATAAGGACAACAGATACCAAGAACAATGCACAACTAAATTTCTTCATAGGCATTGGGTTTATTCTACATTAATTTAAGAATTAATATAGATCTGATAATTTGGAGCGAACAGTGGATAAGCAAGCTATAATGCACAATGATGTCACATAATCCACTAGGTATGAATGTAAGGACAGCGATAGGACAATAGGTACTCACAAGAGCAAAGAAGCGACCAACATAGTTGCGATATCCTAGGTTTTGCGGTGTTGGTTCTATCGTCAATATACGTCGGGTGCTATGTGATTTCTCCGGTAGCACCACCTTTTTCAAGGACTTTGTTTGTACTCCTTCAGGTTCTGTAGTCACCCTCTTCCTTTTGGATGTCTGAAACACAAGAACAACATTTGAATGGAAAAACATGGTATGATGACAAATGGAATAGGTGTTGATAATGGATGGGCATGGCATCTTCACATATATCATGAGTAAACTAAGCAGATGGCGGTGCAACGAAGCAAAAGAAATGCAGGACACCTTATGCAAGATATGTGCAACCAATAAAACCTTGCCAAATTAGAACAGGCACCTTATTGGGTGAACAGGATAGGCCATCTGCCTTTGACTCCTTGACCTCGGAATAGTCATTAGGATCATATTCTGAATACTAATCTATAGGTCGGGAGTATGTGGGTTTCATTGCATCCACAATGGACCTCAATCCCTTGATGCCAAGTTTGTTACCCATTGAACTGTTCCGCAATATTCTTCTGATGTGCGCATTCTAATATTCATTGTGATTACGTACAATATCTGTAAAGCATGAAAACACAAATAGTAGTGAGATTATCTTTGTAATGCAGAGGATATTGTAATATAATCTGGCACAACTACCATCTAGAAAGTTTATTGCCAAACCATGATAACGAGAGCGCAGAGCCAGTAGGCAGATCGTAGTGTAGATAATAGGGGTACACTATAACCACCATAAATAAATCGGGAAAGCAGAACTGGCTGGAAAACATAGGGTTTTGCCGCTACTAATATGCAGCCTATCGATCACCTACAGGCCAGCTCTATTCATCTGAAGGCGCACAGCTGTTACTATCAGTTTAGTCTATCAAAGACCGCGCGGCTCCCACCATTTTTGGGGTATTATGGCAGACCAACTCGAAGTGCAAAATCATTTAGCAGAACCAGCCCAATAGAGGTGTCGACTGCAGATGTCCCTGCTCCCCTTCCTGACAAGGAACATACTGTGCTTCCCATATAGAAAACCGCACGGGCCGCCGGCCGAACCATCGGCCCCCACCGCCTGTGTTCCTCCGCCACCACACCCCCACCCCCGCCCCCACCCGCGTTGAGTTTTCTTCGTTCGGCGAGGCCCCACCACCGCCCCCCACAACCACCGTCCCCACCCGAGCCCCTTCCTTCGCACCGGCGAACTCTGACGAGCTTTCAAAAATCGACTGACCCAATTTTGAAATTTAGTCTACTGTCATTTAACTAGTGTGGAATATAAAAAGGGGAAAACCATAAGCATTGCGAGTATAGTGTTGAGCGTGCCATGGCGGATCTGAAGGTGCAAACCGGACAAAGGCAACTTCACAACCAATGTTTGCTTTCAACTAACAAGTAAGTGATGGACAAGAAATCAGAGTAAAGCAGTGGCCATCTATTTTCTTGCTGTGATAAATAAGTTGAGCAGATACGAAAGAGTACCGCCTCTGGTGCAGCGCCGTGTATGCATCTGCTGAGAATTTGATGGTGCTGCGGTAGCGATGGCTGTCGGCAGCGTGGAAGCAGATCTAGGAAGGTAGACGGTGGCGGCGGGGTGCGGTGGATGAGACGGTCGTGGGAGCGGCGCCGGCAAGGTGGACGACGGCGGGGATGAAGCGAGAGGATGATAACCCACAAGTATAGGGGATGTAGCCTCTTTCGATAAGTAAGAGTTTCGAACCCAACAAGGATCTAAAGGTAGAACAAATATTCCCTAAGTTCTATCGACCACCGATACAACTCTACGCACGCTTAACGTTCGCTTTACCTAGAACAAGTATGAAGCTAGAAGTACTTTGTAGGTGTTGTGGGATAGGTTTGCAACAATATAAAGAGCACGTAAGAAAAATCTAGGGGCCGTTTAGATAAAGACACAATAAACTTAGTATAGCGAGTGTGCAAAAGTGGTGGTAGGAGTTGCGAAATTGTCCCTAAGCAATTGACTACTTTACTAGACTGATAGCAAGTTTTATGTGGGAGAGGCCACTGCTAGCATGTCATCCCTGACGTGGAATTCTATGCACTTATGATTGGAACTATTAGCAAGCATCCGCAACTACTAACGTTCATTAAGGTAAAACCCAACCATAGCATTAAGATATATTGGTGCCCCTTCAATCCCGTATGCATCAATTTCTATGCTAGGTTGAAGCTTCTGTCACTCTTGACCTGCAATACATAGTCCTACCAACATACAACTAACCCTATGGTGTGATCCACGTGCGCGCTCATATGATAGGCACCAAAGGACAGCAACATAACCCCAAGCAAATTAAACCAATCATAGCAATTCACCAATTAACCGATAGGACAAAGAAAGTCTACTCAGGCATCATAGGATGGCAACACATCATTGGATAATAATATGGAGCTTAAAGCACCATGTTCAAGTAGAGGGTACAACGGGTTGCGGGAGAGTGGACCGTTGTAGATAGATGGGGGAAGGTGATGGAGATGTTAGTGAAGATGACAGAGGTGTTGGTGTAGATTGCGGTGATGATGATGGCCCCGACGGCATTCCGGCGCCACCGGGAGAGAGGGGGAGAGAGCCCCCCCTTCTTCTTCTTCTTCTTCCTTGACCTTCTCCCTAGATGGGAGAAGGGTTTCCCCTCTGGTCCTTGGCTTCCATGGCATGGGAGGAGCCAGAGCCCCTCCAAGATTGGATCTGTCTCTCTGTCTCTCTCTGTTTCTGCGTTCCTCATTCTGCCCTTTCACTGTTTCTTATATTCCTGGAGATCCGTAACTCCGATTGGGCGGAAATTTGGACACGATTTTATCCGGATATTGGCTTTCTCGCGGTGAAAGAAGGGCACAAACCGCCTTAGGCTGTGGCCACGAGGGCCCAGGGCACGCCCCTCACCCTCATGGGCCCTTGGGCATCGTCTCGCGTTGATTCCACTTCCCAAAATTCACATATATTCCAAAAAAATCTTCGTCAATTTTTATCCCGTTTGGACTCCGTTTGATATGGATTTTATGCGAAATAAACAACCTGCAACAAACGGGAACTGGCACTGGGCACTGGATCAATATGTTAGTCCCAAAAATAGTATAAAAAGTTGCCAAAAGTATGTAAAAGTTGTAGAATATTGGCATGTAACAATCAAAAATTATAGATACGACGGAGACATATCAGCATCCCCAAGCTTAATTCCTGCTCGTCCTCGAGTAGGTAAATGATAAAAAAGATAATTTTTGATGTGGAATGCTACCTAGCATAATCTTGATCATGTAATCTAATCATGGCATGAATATTAAGAAACGAGTGATTCAAAGCAATAGTCTATCATTTGACATTAAGACAATAGTACTTCAAGCATACTAACCAAGCAATTATGTCTTATCAAAATAACATAGCCAAAGAAATCTTATCCCTACAAAATCATATAGTTTGGCCATGCTTCATTTTTGTCACAGAAAATGCTCCCATCATGCACAACCCCGATGACAAGCCAAGCAATTGGTTCATATTTTTTAACACGCTTCAGCCTTTTCAACCCTCACGCAATACATGAGCGCAAGCCGTGGATATAGCACTACAGGTGGGATAGCATATGATGATGGGGGTTATGTGAGGAGACAGAAAAAGGAGAAAGTCTCACATTGACGTGGCTAATCAATGGGTTATGGAGGTGCCCATCAATTGATGTTAATGCGAGGAGTAGGGATTGCCATGCAATGGATGCACTAGAGCTATAAGTGTATGAAAGCTCAAACTGGAAACTAAGTGGGTGTGCATCCAACTTATTTGCTCATGAAGACCTCGGGCATTTGAGGAAGCCCATCATCGGAATATACAAGCCAAGTTCTATAATGAAAATTCCCACTAGTATATGAAAGTGATAACTCAAGAGACTCTCTATACGAAGAACATGGTGCTACTCTGAAGCACAAGTGTGGTAAAAGGATAGTAACATTGCCCCTTCTCTCTTTTTCTCTCATTTTTTTGTTTTATTTTGTTTTGTTTTTTTGTTTTTTTGTGGGCTTCTTTGGCCTCTTTATTATTTGGGCTTGTTTGGCCTCTCTTTTTTAAAGTCCGGAGTCTCATCCCGACTTGTGGGGGAATCATAGTCTCCATCATCCTTTCCTCACTTGGGAAATGCTCTAATAATGATGATCATCACACTTTTATTTACTTACAACTCAATGTCTACAACAAAGTATGACTCTATATGAATGCCTCCGGCGGTGTACTGGGATGTGCAATGATCTAGCGTAGCAAAAGATATCAAAAAATGGACAAGCCATGAAAATATCATGCTAGCTATCTTACGATCGTGCAAAAAAATATGACAATGATGGAGCGTGTCACAATAAACGAAACGGTGGAAAGTTGCATGGCAATATATCTCGGAATGGCTATGGAAATGCCATAATAGGTAGGTATGGTGGCTGTTTTGAGGAAGATATAAGGAGGCTTATGTGTGATAGAGCGTATCGTATCACGGGGTTTGGATGCACCGGCGAATTTTGCACCTACTCTTGAGGTGAGAAAGGGCAATGCACGGTACCGAAGAGGCTAGCAAATTGCGAAAAGGTAAGAGTGCGTATAATCCATGGACTCACATTAGTCATAAAGAACTTATATACTTATTGCAAAATTTAATTAGCCCTCGAAGCGAAGTACTACTACGCATGCCCCTAGGGGGATAGATTGGTAGGAAAAGACCATCGCTCGTCCCAGACCGCCACTCATAAGGAAAGCAATCAAAGAACACCCCATGCTTCAAATTTGTCACACAACGTTTACCATACGTGCATGCTACGGGACTTGCAATCCTCAACACAAGTATTTCTCAATTCCACAATTACCCAACTAGCACGACTCTAATATCACCATCAAACATATCATATTTAGTGATCTACAAGTTTTATGTAGGATTTTATGACTAACCATGTGAATGACTAATTCCTGCCATCTCTCTAAATAGAGATAAGTGAAGCAAGAGAGTTTAATTATTTTCACAAAAGATATGCCCATGCTCTAACAAATATAAGTGAAGCAAAAGAGCATTCTACAAATGGCGGTTTTCTTTGTGAAGAGGAACAGGCAATCCCAACTTCAAATGATATAAGTGAAGCACATGAAGCATTATATAAAGCCATACTCAAAAGATATAAGTGAAGTGCAAAGAGCATTCTATAAATCAACCATGGACTATCTCATACCAGCATTGTGCATCAAAGAAAAGTGAAAACTAAGTGCAAAAGACGCTCCAAGATTTGCACATATCACATGAACGAAACGAAACCGAAAATTTACCGATACTTGTTGAAGAAAGATGGGATGCCTTCCGGGGCATCCCCAAGCTTAGGTGCTTGAGTCTCCTTGAATATTTACTTGGGGTGCCTTGGGCATCCCCAAGCTTGAGCTCTTTCCTCTCGTCCTTTTCCTCATATCGAGACCTCCTCGATCCTCGAACACTTCATCCACACAAAACTCAACAGAAAGCTCGGTAAGATCCGTTAGTATAATAAAGTAAATCACTACTCTAAGTACTGTTGCAAACCAATTCATATTTTGTTTTTGCATTGTAGCTACTGTAATATAACTTTTCCATGGCTTAATTAACTGATAGAAATTGATAGTTTCATCAAAACAAGCAAACTATGCATCAAAAACAAAATCTGTCTTAAACAGGACAGTCTGTAGTAATCTGAACATTCACCATTCTTCTGTTAATCCAAAAATTCTGGAAACATTAGGAAAAATGAAAAATTTGTATAGAAAGACAGTGCAAAAAGTTTCGGAACCGGTTGACGTTCCAGTAAAAAATGTAAAATCGCGCACTACAGACAAAGTTTCTATTCTGCACCGCACAAACCAACAAGCAATGTAAACATCCTAAAGGCAAATCTTGGCACATTATTTTTATAATACAATGGAATTTTACAAGGGGATAATTATTTTTGTTGAAAATTTTCTGTAATCAAGATTCACAAAGTTTCCGTGAGCATGAACAAAGTTCAAGGAGCTCCCCCACTTCAACAATGCTTGTTTCTCTCACTTTCGCTTTCGTTTTTGAAAAGTTTTGGGTTCCCTTCTTTATTTTTTTGTTTTTAAACTATATAAAAGCACACACAGAAATAAATGACTCTCTAAAACTTCCGGGTTGTCTCCCTGGCAGCGCTTTCTTTAAAGCCATTAAGCTAGGCATATAGTGCTCAAGTAATGGATCCACCCGGATCCCAAGGTATATCAAAGCCAATTTTAATTAACAATGATTTAGAATTTAGTAGTGAGCACAAAGCAACATATATCAAGCAATGATGAAGTCTAACTCTCTTCCTATGCATCGGGATGTCATACAAGAACAATTCATGCACATCAAGTAAAGGCCAATGCATAGCATAAGCAGTTTCTTGCAATTTTATCGTGTTGGAAACATAGAGAGGTGGAGATATAGTTCCTCTCTCATAATAATTGCAAGTAGGAGCAGCACTCACATGCATATTATATTCATCAAAATCATCATGTGCAACGGTAAAAGGCAACCCATCAATATAATCCTTAACGAGAGCAAACTTCTCTGATATAGTGTAGTCGGGAGAATTCAAAAAGATAATAGGACTATCATACGTTGGTGCAATAGCAACAATTTCATGTTTAACATAAGGAACTATAGCAAGTTAATCTCCATAAGCATCATTCATGTTGGCATCTTGGCCACAAGCATAGCAAGCATCAAGTTCATCAAAAAGGGATATTTCAAATGAATCAACGGGATCATAGCAATTATCATAGCATTCATCCTTCGGTAAGAACGAAGGGGCATTAAATAATGTATGAGTTGAAGAGTTACTCTCATTAGAAGGTGGGCACGGGTAGCTAATCCGCTGTTCCTCCATTTGTTCTTCGCTCTCCTCATCATTTTTTCCATCCAATGAGCTCACAGTTTCATCAATTTCTTCCTCCATAGACTCCTGCAAAATATTAGTCTCTTCTCGGACAGCGGAGACTTTCTCAATAAATTCATCAATATCATAATTGTATTTATAATTCTCATAGCAATATTTAAGGATAGCTAAATTTTCAGGTCTATAAAACTGAATCATCAAAATCTTCAAGCTCTTTAAACAAAGATTCAATTTCACAAGCACCCTTAAAAGCAACAAATTCTTCTATTCGTTCCACATCATAGTAATCATATATACCATTAGCATAAGAAGCTAAGGATTCATTATCATTAAATTTGCATGAAAAGGGAAGGTGTGGAGCCTTCATCCTAGAGCAACAAGTATAATCATATCTCAGGCATAGTTGCCTAGCATTCCAATACAACATATAAATTTGATCCCATAATAGTTTCCCTTTTTTAGTCAAGCGATAATCCCTGAAGTATTCACGTTGTTCCAACGTGTCTCCCATAACATAATTGAATGGGGTTTTCTCAGGATTATTGAAGTAGTACATAATATCTTTCACATAATGAGCATCGAGGGTTTTAGGAGGTTCCCCATCTCCATGAATAGCAAGTAAACCTAATTTTTTTGGTATTAGTGTTCCATATCCATAACTAAAGATAGAGAACAACTTAGAACAGAAAATAAAAATTAATTAGTGATAAGCAAACAAGCACACACGAGAATATTCACCCAACGCTATCTCTCCCCGGCAACAGCGCCAGAAAAAGGTCTTGATAACCCACAAGTATAAGAGATAAATTGTAGCCTCTTTTGATAAGTAAGAGTGTCGAACCCAACGAGGAACTAAAGGTAGAACAAATATTCCCTCAAGTTCTATCGACCACCGATACAACTATACGCACGCTTAACGTTCGCTTTACCTAGAACAAGTATGAAGCTAGAAGTACTTTGTAGGTGTTATGGGATAGGTTTGCAAGAATATAAAGAGCACATAAATAAAGTCTAGGGGCTGTTTAGATAAATACACAATAAAGTTAGTATATCGAGTGTGGAAAAGTGGTGGTAGGAGTTGCGAAATTGTCCCTAAGCAATTGGCTACTTTACTAGACCGATAGCAAGTTTTATGTGGGAGAGGCCACTGCTAGCATGTCATCCCTGACTTGGAATTCTATGCACTTATGATTGGAACTATTAGCGAGCATCCGCAGCTACTAACGTTCATTAAGGTAAAACCGAACCATAGCATTAAGATATATTGGTCCCCCTTCAATCCCGTATGCATCAATTTCTATGCTAGGTTGAAGCTTCTGTCACTCTTGCCATCCAATACATAGTCCTATCAACATACAACTAACCCTATGGTGTGATCCACGTGCGCGCTCATATGATGGGCACCAAAGGACAGCAACATAACTAGAAGCAAATTAAACCAATCATAGCAATTCACCAATTACCGATAGGACAACGAAAATCTACTCAGACATCATAGGATGGCAACACATCATTGGATAATAATATGAAGCATAAAGCACCATGTTCAAGTGGGTACGGCGGGTTGCGGGAGAGTGGATTGCTGTAGATATATGGGGAAGGTGATGGAGATGTTGGTGAAGATAACAGAGGTGTTGGTGTAGATTGCGGTGATGATGATGGCCCCGACGTCATTCCGGCGCCACCGGGAGAGAGGGGGAGAGAGCCCCCCTTCTTCTTCTTCTTCTTCCTTGACCTTCTCCCTAGATGGGAGAAGGGTTTCCCCTCTGGTCCTTGGCTTCCATGGCATGGGAGGGGCGAGAG